>NC_057357.1:1670000-2304791 GCF_016509475.1 Prionailurus bengalensis
GGCCGGGAACCACCAGGCCTTGCAGAGTCTCGAAGTGAGTATGGAGGGGGAAGGGCGCTGGTGGGGAGCGGGGCGCAGGGCCCCCAGGCCCCTCCTCTCTGCGTCCGCCCCAGCTGCCCCAGGCGTTGGCCTCGCCTTCCCCGAGATGTCCCTGGGCCTGGTGTCCCTCACCACCCTCTGGCTCCCATCTCTCCGGCCGCCGCGCACTCTGCGCTCCCCCTCCTCGGCTTTTCTGAGCCCGGATCGCCCTCCCCAGGAAGGGAGCGGGCCACTGCCGCGTGTGGGTGTTGCAGTAATGAAAAATCAGAGCAGTTAAATCGTAAAATTTGGATTAAGAAGCTTGAATTTAATACACACGCACCACATTTATTAAAGCATTAGAATAATTGAAATTTGCTGCTGCAGCCGTCCAATCTGTTTAAATAATTCTATGGGTGTCTTGTTGTGATAAAAGATTATCTAGAATTCTATTAAAGGCGCAGGAGCCTGCTTTGTAAATCCTATTTGGGGACTTTCAATAACTATCGATAATCTCATCTGCACAGAACCCCCGCCTCTCCGCGTTATCGGAAAGTTTGCAGCGTTCCCCGAACAGCGCCGGGAAGGCCAGACCGGCCGTGGACCCGGCACCTGCCGCTCCGCCCGGGATTAGGGCGCACCTGGGGTGCGGGGGGGGGGGGGGGCCGGGCGGCCGCTGGTTAAGCCCGCCGGTTCTGGCGGACGCGCGGGGGGAGTGACCCCGAGGGCCGCGCTAGGCAGGGCCGGCGGGAGGCCTTTGTTCGCTGTCCCGGGCCCCGGGGCTCCACACCACGCGCAGGGCTGCGGGGAGCGGGGAGCGAGCGCGGGCGCGCGGGCGCCGCCGCTAATTGCTGCTAATTTTGTTTCATTAACTTTATTTACTCTTGAACCCCTTAATTGTTTCCCATTTATTTTTAGTAATTTTAGAATGCACTAATAATCCCCCTCTGTCTGAGGACGCCTCTAACTCCCCCCCCCTCCTCCTCCTCCCCTCCCTCCCTTGCTCGCTCGCTCGCCCCCACCCCCACCCCCCAACTCCCTCCCTTCGGCCTCCCAGGCTTCTCCGCCGCGGACCCGGCTCGGCTTGGCGCTGGTAGCGGGCAAAGAGATCCGAGGGGTGAGCAGGAGTCTCCTGGAGGCCTGTGGACTCCCGCGGGTCTTTCTGCCGGTTTTGCGGGGAGGGTGGAGGGCCACGACAAAGGCCGGTCCCCAGGCCAGAGAGACTCTGATTTGAGCTGCTACTGCCGTAGGAGGGAGCGCCGAGGCCCTGAGAAGGGCAGGGACTTGGCTAAGGTCACGAGGCGTCCCAGAGGCCTCTCTGGGCTGGGGTGGGGTTGGCCGGGCCAGGTCCTCGCCGCCCTCGCTTCTCTGGTTCCTCTTGTGGCCTGCGAGGGTCTGCAGCGCGGCCTGAGCTCGGGGCTGGGCCGGGCGGGGACTCGGTTCACTGCTGCGCAGCCCCTTCGCTGGGGAACCGACGTCCCCGCGGCCCCCGCCCCCGGCCCCCAGGACCCAGCCCCGCGCCTTGCCGGTTATTAGACAGCTCGCGGGACTGTCTGCGGGCCGCCTCTTTCCTGCTAATTATCACCTTATGAAAAGTGTTTCATTAAGGAACTCTGCTTTTGATTAATTATCGACAGAATGCTGACCAGAAAGAAATGAAATTAATCTCTGACCCCGTCTGGGTAACACTGGAAATTCATCACATATCCTTTTAATATTGAAACACAGCGCAGAATTTTAATAGAAAATATTGTTTTTCCAAACCTCCAGTCTTTATTAATGCCCCTGGGCAGGGAATGATATTGCTGGCAATATAGCAGTCTTTGTTCATTTTAAATTTATTAAACATAATGCACTTCATTTTCAAACATTTTACTGTTTCTTTTTAATTTCACTCAGTGTAAGTACAGAATAAAACCTTTTTAAACATTTAAGATATTGAAAACCCATATATGAGTGTATAACGGGAGTGCTCCGGCCATCAAATAAATTTAAGTAGAAGCAATTGTAATTTTAAGCTCCCAAGTATTATCCCCTTCAGACATTAAGGCAGTATCCGTAACCAGCAAATGGAAGTGTGAGGAGAGGCTTCAAGCCTCCCCCCCACCACCCGCCGGAAGACCTCACCAGAGGGACTGGCCTAGCACAGCAGCCCCAGCAGACCCTCCAGGCCTAACGGGTTGGCGGGGTGGGCACTTTCCTCTGCATTTCGTTGGTCCAAGCGAAATGATTCTTGGAGGCCTGAGTGCTTGCCTGAGAGGGGGCCCCCATCTACCCACTGTCCACTCCACCGAGGGCCCACCCTTCCTCCTGAAGGGACAGGGAGCTTCCCTGAACTGGGAGGTGATTCCTCCCTCTGAGAGTCACTCTGGGCCGCCCCCCCAACCCCAGTCAAGGCCTGCCCTGATCCCGAGCCCTGGGGTGGGGGCTCCCCTGAGATCACATCCCGCCCCTCCTTCCGGGCCACAGCTGCCAGAGGAGCTGTGCAGGGAGCACCCTTCCTTACCCCCACCCCCCAGCATAACTCCTGTACCTTCATCCCCTCTCCCGAGGAATCCAAGCTCCGAGTTTAATGAGTCGTGAAGTGTGAGAACTTCCTGAGACCCCAGCGCCCCTGATGCCAATTCCAGATGTGCGAGGTGGGAGGGGCTGAGCCTCCTGGCCAGTGAGCCACCCTGGTCGGACTGGAGCACCCTGGATCCAGGTCCCAGCCATCCGGGCCCTGAATTGGAAACAGGCAACTTCTCCACTGAGAAATTACTCTTTTTATTTCTTGTAGCGTTCCTGGTGCCCTATTTCACGGCACCGACAAACGGAATATTACTTCTAAAACACTATGAAATACCAGGTCCTGTCCTCAGTGCTATTTCGGGGGAATTAAATGTTCACTGATCGGTGAGAAGCTCCAGCGTTTCTTTTGGGGGCCGATCAGTGGGAGGAAGAGGAAGATTCTCAGGGATTGTCTTGGCGCCCCAGAGGGCCTCGCGGGTGTCGGGGTTCGCCCGCTCATACCCGGCAAGCGTGTCTTAGATGGGGTCAGACACTTTGTACTAGCCTGCTCCTGCATTCTTTATTACTTGCTAGGGCTCTGAGCCTGGCCTAGGCTGTCTGTGATCTATGGCTTACCTGCCGGACGTCTCTGCTGATCCCCCACGTGTCCCCCCACCACTCCTGTTTGGTATCCTGATGTCATGGAGAAGTTCCTCTGACCCGCTAGAAAAAAGTTCCTCCCCTGTGTTAGTAAGTGTTCTGAAGTCTTGGCCAGACCTCACAGCAGACAACTTTGTTCCCCGGTGTTTGTGGTCAAGGCTGGGAGAGGCGCCGGAAAAGAGGGCTTTTCTGGAAAAATTTCAGCCCTCAGTTTGGGTGGAGATGGCTGCCTCCTCTTGCTTCTAACCAGTGCAGCCGACCAGAACAGGCAGCTGGGGGCCAGGAGAGGGCCTTCTAGCTGCTTGGGCCTGGCCCCACCCTAGGCGGCACCACCAGCACACCCACCCCATAGCGGGAGGCTGGAGCTGCCTTCCCAGGGGTGAGGAGCTACCAGCAGTGAGGGCTGGGGGCCCAAAGTGAGTCCGGAGGGAAGTCTGTCAGGGTGTGTGTGGAGAGAGGTGAGGCCTCCTCCCCCCACCGCATAAGTAAGAAAGAAGCTACTGGGAGTAGGACAGGCAAATAATATCAGCGCCCACTCTCCCATCACGTCCTCTCTTCTAAGACCTTTGCCCAAGGCCACTCTCCCAGTCCCTCAGAGAAGAAGGCAGGAGTGAGTACGGAAGGGCCAGCCTAGCTGTTCTGTCACTGGACCTCACCAGGGTAGGGCTGAAGAGGGTCCAGAAAAGAAAGCTAGCTTAGTGAGTGGCCTGTGAATTTCATCTCCTCCCCCCCCCCCCACCATCTACTTAAACTGAAAACAAACAAGTGAAACAAAACACAGAGGCACCAGGGCCACGCCCCATGTGCCCCACAAACTGGGGGACCTGCCTGGCCTCTGCAGGCACCGGGTTCAACCATGGAGGAGGGTTCCCCGGGGCGGCCCACCCCTGGCATGTTTGTGGACTCGGGATCCACAACGGCCCTGCTTCCGGACCAGGAAAGCCCCTCCCCAGGGTCCCCACCCAGAGTCCTGGGCCCCCCTGTGCAAAACCCAGTCTCCTGAGTTTCCTATAAACAACTGCTCACTGGGGTTAAGACTCTCCCTCTCTCCCTCTCTCTCTCTCTCAAAAAAAAAAAAAAAAAAAAGATAAAGCGATTTAAAGATAATTAATTGTATTAAACTATTGACTAACTACCTCGCTCAATAGTAATTCATTTAGAGAATATTAAAATTGGAGGAACAATAATAAAATTGATGCCAATTCCCACGGGGAGGGAGATGGCCAGCAAATTGGATACTTTCCTTAATCTGGCGTAAATAATAACAGTCTGCTCCCCTTCTCTCTCAGGCCGATTCCCCTATCATTTATTCCAGACTCTAAAGCCGGGCTTCATAATTGATATCAGTTACTCAATGAGTGCTTTTTCATTTGTTCTTGTTATCCGTGATAATTGCGAAGTTCAGCCTCTCTCAGAGTTGAGATTCGGCGGCTCTACCGTGGAGGCCTGCCCGGTTCCTCCGGCGCCGTGCAGGGGCAAGGCTGGGAGGTGGGGGGCTCTGGCTGCCTCCTCCCCGGCTGGGTTTTACTCCTTGCGGCCAGTGGCACACTAGCCCGATCCTGGGGCCGAGCCGCAGGGACCCGACCGTGGGTGCAGAAAGTGCGCGGGGCCTTCGCTGGGGCCGTGACCGTCCATCCAGAGCCCCGCCATCCCGGACAGGGCACGTTTGGTGGCAAACCCAGGGCCAGAGCTGCTCCAACAATCCGTTTTTGTTTGAAAACCGGTGGGTGAAAGCGATGAATCCCAAACGACATCTGGGGACAAAATGCCACAGAGCCTGGAGGAAATTTTGGGAGATAGGGAAAGGGAGGGACACTTGACAGGGGGGCAGCTGGGCCAGGGGTCGGGCGCGGCGGGCCGGAAGGACACGTTCCTGGCTGCCTGCGCGCTGCCTCCCACGCCGCCCCGGGCGCAGGATGGTCGCAGACTGGCCGGCCGGAGCCCTGGCAGCTAGTCGGGTCCTCGAGATGACTATTTCGTTACTTATTCACTTATTTATTCATTTATAAAGTGTTTACTTAGCTCGGTGCAGATGTAACATCTCATTTACAGCGTGGCCTCGGGGCATAGAAACAATTGGCAACAAAAGCGTAACTCCGGAGAATTAGACACACGCGCGCGCACACACACGCGCACACACACACACGCACGCGCACACATACACACACGCACACGCACACACACACACACACACACACACACACACACACACCCAGAGCTGGGGGGCGGAGGGAGGGCGGACAGCGCGCGACCGAGCCAGGAGAGGGACGGAACCGGGAGGGCAGTGGGACCCCTGGCAGCGACCCCGCAGGAATTGGGTGGGAGCTGCGCGGGTGCGCACCTTAGGGGGCTCGGGCCGCCGTCCCTGGGGCGCCCTTGGAACGGGTCCGGGCCCGCCCGGGACCCCGAGGCGGCGGTGGCCAGGGCGGCCCCACGGAGGGCGCGCTCCCCTGCTTCGCGGGCCCGGGAGGGGCGGCTCAGGCCGGGCCCCTCCCGGCCGGCTCCCGGGAGGGAGCCCCGTTCCCGTCCCCCGCGGAGGGCGCGCAGGCCTTACAGAGGACCGCCTCCTTCCCTGCCCGTGTCGCGGCCGCCTGAGCCCCTGCAGCAGGTCCTCACGGCCGCGTGACCACAGCCGCGCAGCGGGGAAACTGAGGCCCCGCGGCGCCGTGGTGGGCGGAGGCCACGAGGGGCCTGGGCGCCCGGGAAGGTGCCCGGGGCTGGGACACGAGGGGCAGAGGGGGCAGTGGGGGCGCATGGGCCGGACCCCGGGCCCTCCCCTCCCCTGCACCGCGTCCGGGGTTTCCGCAGTGGGTGTCAGGCGGCCGCGCACAGAAAGGGCTGCAGGGGGTCCCCGCCCCCCGCGGGCGCCGGGGCGCGGACGGGAGGCAGCTGGGACTGTTTAACTGGGAGCCGGTTGCTTGGCAACCCGCGGCGGCTCATTACCGCGGCCACAGTGATTAACCAAAAAAGAAAAAAAAAAAAAAAAAGAAGAAGAAGAAGAAGAAGAAAGGGAAAGAGGGAAAGAAAAAAAGTAAGGAAGGAAAAACAGGGGGAAAGCGGGAAGATGAAAGTAAAGCGGATGATTTAATTAGCTAATTGATAATCAACTCCTTAATTATTCACTGAATGTAGAAAGTGTGGCCACAACTCTGCCCTCGTCAAGCGTGTTGATGCCCTGGCGGGATTCCTAGAGGTGCCCTCCTCCCCCTCCCCTGCAGCTCCAGCGCTCCGTCCCCCGGGAGAGGGCGACTGAGAGTGTTAGAATATTCTGTGACAGCCGTCGTCCGCATCCCGTCCGCCAGCCAGCGGTCCGGTCCGATCCGATCCGCAGGCTCTTCCAGGGGCGCCGTGCGGGGGGGGGGCGGGGGGCGGGATGCGCTTCCTTCCCACCGCTTCTTTTTGCCTCACCCCCTGACTTGTGTGTGCTCAGGCCACGTTCGAGGTGCGGGGCTGTGGGGACAGGCTGGCCCTGGCCTTCTTGAGCCAGGTGACTCGCACCGGGGCAGGCGGTACTCGGGCACCTGCGGGCCCGCGCTGGGTCCGGCCGGTCGGGGACTTGGCTGGTGGCCTGGCTAGCACGTGCCAAAGAGCCTGTGCGCTAAGTGCTCCTGCTGTCAGGTTTGAGGACAGGAAGGTGAGGCCTACTCACACAGCAATTTTAGGCACAGCCAAGAGTTCAGGGAGAGCGAGCCAAGGGAGGTGGCCAGGAGGTGTAGTCCGAGGCAGGTTCCCCCCCCCCCCACAGGGCCGGGAGGTCAGACACGGCAGGATGGGAGCTGGGAGGGTCACCGTCTCCCCTGAGTCTCAAAGGCTGTCTGAAGGGCCTGTAGAGGCTGCTGGGAGTGTCCCCTGGCTCCCTTCCACACGGGCACCCTTCTCCCTAGCTGCGGGGACCCACAGCTGAGGCTCTCCCCGGCCTGAAGGGGCCCGTAGCCACAGCTGAGGACTCCTTCGCTGTGGATACAAAGGCCAGCCGTGGACCTCCGCTTGGGACGGCTCGGAAGGACCCCGCTGTAGAGCCCCCACGGGGTGCAGTGAGCTTCTCCCTCTGTCCGGTCCCCCCCCTCCTGCCTTCCTCCCTGGAAGCCTCTAACGCAGCACACAGATTCCTCTCAGATCCCCTGATCTCCTGCAGCCTCTGCCCAGGCCCAGGGGAACTGGGAGTGGAGAAGCGTGGGGCGCACAGGGGTGCTCTCACTGGTCTTGGGAGCTGGACACTGAGAGCTGGGGCCCCCCGTCTTTTCCCTTCCCTCTCCTTCCCTGGCCCTCCTCTTTCCTCCTGCTCAGATTCTAGCCCCTTCTGCTCCCGCCTCGCCTCCGGTGAGGCCCTGACCCTCAGCCAAGCCCTCTCTGACCCGTGAGAAGCCCAAAGCAGCCGCTTGACTGGGGGCTGGGGAGGAAGGGGAAGGCGGCACCCACCGCAGGGGACGCTGCTCTGGACCTCGCCCTGTGTCCACTGGGTGCCAGGGGTGGGTGATAGCACAGGGGCCACTGCTGGAGTTGGGGAGCACCAGCCGGGGCCTCGGGCGCCACGCCACGGTCACTGAGATCCACAGATGCTGGCGGGGTTGAGGCCAGGCCTGAGGTGGGAGGGAGGACAAGGCCACCTGCTCTGCCTCCGGCATGCCCTGCTCGGTCCGTCAGAGCAGAGGGTCGAGAGGAAGCATCGAAAAGAGGACTGAGTCTAACGGTTCATTATGAGCCCTTGCAGGTTTGCTGGAGGGAGTGGGCACAGCTTCCTGAACTAGAACTTGGTGGTGGGTCGAGGGAGGGCAGGGCAGACCCCCAACACTGGGGTCTCTCTTTGAGCCTTGGCCTGGATGGAGGGCCCTCAGCTTGCTCTCCTCACTTGAGTCGCACGAAGTGTGTGCCAGATGAGGCATGTCCCAGGGGCTCTGGGACAGCGTGGCAGTCTCTGTGGGGGGAGGGGCTGGACTGGTTTTGCCTGTTTCTGCAAGTCAGTGTCACAGCCACCCAAAGCCTTTCATCTTTATAGCTGTGAGTCTGAGTTCTCTGTCTGGCCGTCCAGCCTTGCAGTCGCTGTCCCTTCGTGGATCCAGAATCTCGGGGGTAAATCGCTCCAACTTGGATCCATCCATCCCACCCCGCCCCCCAAGCTCGCGTGTTTCCAGCGACGTGCCTGGGGGCCCACACCCTAACCATCTTCAGGATGATGGGGAGGTCTTTGGGGCCCCAGGACCCTGTGAGAACTGTCATACGTGGGTGTTACAACGTACCCAGGATTTGTTTTAATCAGGAACGATGAGGCAGGCAGACACAGAAAGGTCCCTCAGGAAGGAAGACAGTTAACACGCACATTCCTAGAACCAGGAGACATGGCCCCCCACTGATGGCCAGGTGAGGAAGCACCAGGAGGCAGAGGGAGTTGGGGGTGGGCATAGAGGGGGGAGAGGCACGGCCCAGGGCTTTTATTGTGTCCCAGGGAAGGGTCGGTGGTGTGAGATCGGTACATTCGAGCAAGTGTAGGACTGGCCTACACTTGAATAACTTTGGCAGGCTGGGGCCTTTGGGTGTCCCTATTCGTTTGGCCCCTGGCGACTGGCGGGGGGGGGGTGGGCGGCGGGGGATAGTGCCTCCTGGAGCCTCGGTTCCAGTGTGGGCTCCCGATGCTTGGTTTGCATTTGAAAGACATGTTCCTGGGGCAAGGAATTTACTAGCAGTCTGTCCCCTGTCAGTAAGGCTGAGGATGCCCCAGCACCTGGAGGACAGAAAGTCGGCGGCACCAGGCTGGCTCAGTCCGCGGAACATGCGACTCTTGATCTCCGGGTCATGAGTTTGAGTCCCACGTTGGGTGCAGAGATCACTTAAGATAAATGCATAAATAAATTTTAAAAAATTTTAAAGGAGTACAGAAAGGAAACATGGTTAATATACCTGCTCTCTTCTCTCCACCCACACCCCGCCTTTGGTGGGGGAGGGAGGCCCGAAGGTTCAAACCCATTACTAACCCCTGGGCCAAATACAGGGATTGAGGGGAGTCATGGCCCAGGACCAAGGGGAGGGGCCGGGGCTGGAGAGCAGAGTTTATGTGGGTCCACTGTGGGAGGTGCACCTGGGCCCCCAGAGGGCACGGCTCCTGTGCAGACCCGTCCAGAAGCAAGGTGCCCCCAGCCCCCTGCCTGCTCCTGGTGGGGCTGGGGGCCCAAAGAGGGGCCCTGAGCTTTATCAAAGCATTCGGACTCGAACCTATCTCGTGTGGGCTTCACCCTGGCTCAGCAGGCTGCTGAGGGCCGGAGTGGACAGCGGCAGCTCAGAATCAGGGCAGGGGGCCTTGGGACTGTCACTGGGCTGTGTGGCAGCTGCCCATGCAACAGTCTGGGCAAACAGCCTGGCAAGGCGGGAGTGGGGCTGTGGGCGAGAGCGTGAGGCGGCCGGCTCACCCTTCGTTACTGGGGGCCCTCTCCCCTCGTCTGCAGGGAGCGCCCTCGGCTCCCCACCAGTCCCCTGGGCGTCCCTGTCCTGTTTCCCCGACCTGCCCTGAGGGCTGAGTAGCAGCCACAGAAGGTGGAAGGATGGTCAGGTTGATTTCCCGCCACCTGATTTTGACTCCCTCCAAGCTGGTTTCCCGGCGCTTCTCTCCTAAGGCTAAGAGGGGACCGAGCAGGGGCCTGGCAGGGTGTCTGTCGCATGGGGAGGCCCTGAGGCCTGAGCCCCTTGGGTATATCCACCTCTCTGATTCCTCCCAGGTGGTGGGGAGGACTCGGGGGGTGGCATATGCCGTGTCCCTGATGTCACAATTCACACCCTAAAGCCCCAGCCCCCAGCACCTCGGCAGGTGACTCTGTCTGGAGCCTGGTCTGTAAAGAGGGATTACAGTAAAATGAAGTCACCAAAGTGGGCGACGAGGAGATGAGGGGAGAGGACGGTCTCTTCTAGGTGCCAAGAAGAGACCAGCCCTGCCCCACCTTCACCTCTGACTTCTGGTCTCTGGAACAGAGAGGTGACAGGTGTCTGGGGTACGCCCCCCTGTCTGGGATGTCTATCCCGGCAGCCCTAGCTGGCGAGCACACCTCGTGTCCCGGGGAGGGCACAGGCCTGACGAGAAGGAGATGCCCCTGGCTGGACTGCACTCAGACTCACCTGGGCCCTGGGGTGACTTTGGCGCGGGCGCTCTGACACCAACAGGCCTCAGTGTCCTCGCTGTGGAAGTCGCTCCAAGGGTTGGGAACAGATCTGGTTCCCCCGGGACGTTAAGCCCAGGAACAGCACTTAACCTTCCCCCAGACCAAGCAGTCCAGGACAGAGGAGGGGACCCTCGTGTCCCTGTCCCCCTGCCCAGCTCCCTGGGGGAGGAGGCCGGTAGTTCCAGGTCTCCTGTGTCCCAGGTCTTTGGACCGAGCCTTCGGGAGGCCGACAGATGTTTCTACGGGGTGGGGGCATGCTTCTGTCTCCGGAGCCTTCCTTACCGGCAGAGAGGGGAAGGCTGGCCTTGGCCGCGGTGGTTTCTGTGGAGGGAGCTGGCATCTGGGGTGGAGGGCTGTTCCCAGCTTTTAGCTGCAGATTTATGTAAATATGGATTATGGAATTTGGCCCCAATTCTCCCTTCCCTTCCCTCCTCCCCTCCCCCAGAGCAGACTGGGCATTAGTGCCCGTTGGTGGGTGGATTTCTGCAGCCTGTCAATGGGCAGCAGTTAATTCTCAGGCAAATGTCTACTTATCTCACCGTGTGGTAGGCTTAGGCATTTGCAAAGGACCGCCTCGCTCAGCCTGGAAGGGGGTGGAAGGGAAGGGAGGGGTGCAGCTGGCCACAAGAAAGGGGAACTTTCCTGACCCTTGCTTCAGGGTGACAGTCACACAGCCACCAGGGGCATGGGTAGAAGGGGTACCCAGCAGCCAGACCCATCTGCTTCTGGCTTTGTGAGTCTGGGCGGGGGTGGGGGCGGATTCCTTCCTTCCTTCCTTCCTTCTGTCCTTCATTCTGTCCTTCCTTCTGTCCTTCCTTCCTTCTTTCCTTCCTTCTGTCCTTCCTTCCTTCCTTCTGTCCTTCCTTCCTGCCTTCCTTCCTGCCTTCCTTCCTTCTTTCCTTCCTTCTGTCTTTCCTTCCTTCCTTCCTTCCCTCCTTGCTTCCTTCCTCCCACCCACCCCCTCTCTTCCTTTCTTAAGTAAACTCTACCCCCAATGTGGGGCTTGAACTCATGACCCAGAGACCAAGAGTAGCATGCTCCCTCAACTGAGGTCTGAGGAAACAAGGACAGTCACTTGCTCCGCAGGGCAGCTTGGGGACAAGGCTAGTAAGTCTGTCACCTGAAACCTGAGGGCACGATTCTGTCCTCTATCACCTCTGGTTTAGAAAGACACAGGAGATAGGCATGCGCTCAGCTAAAGCTGAAGCCGTGAGTCTGGTCAGGCACGTTGAGCCAAGCCTCCTGCGCGCTCCGGGGCCAGCGAGCAGGGCGCTGGCCCTGCTGGGGGACAGGCTCCGGTTCCCGTGAGAGCTCCCCGAAAGAGGCCCTGGGGTGGGGGCGGACCCCAGAGGCTTCCTCAGGCCTGCGCACAAGAGCACGGTTGTCGCTCAGAGGAGGTTTGGCTTGCCGTGTGAGCGATACCGAGTCGGGCCGAGTCGGGCCGAGGCTCCGGCTTTGGAAGTCGGCCCTGCACACGGGTCCTGCGTGCTCTGGCCATGCGGGCTCACCTGGCTTGCTCAGCATGTGTGGTCCTCAAGCTCCCGGTCTGCCACCCAGGAGCGCTGAAGTCTCCCAAGGGCAGGTGACCACTGTCCCCCATCGACCCCCTTCTCCCTCTGGTTTCAGAGCCACAAGAACCACGAAATTAGTTCTAACAAAATTACCCCTTCACTTCACTGCTAATCCCCTAACTCCCTTAATTAAGTCAATGGTAGCCTAAATTGTTCTAAACATCTTTGGGGGGATTAGATATTTTAATCATCATTATCCAATGAATATTTGATTCTATAGTCATCGTATAATCAAGAGTAAAAATTATAATCCGAAAAAAGGCATTTCATAACACTTTAAAGGCCGGGGTATTTGATAAAGAGCGCTGGGGGATTAGGTGCCGTGCTGAGCTGGGAGGAGTGGTCGCTCTGTTCTGGGAAAGAAGACTGATCTAAGGAACAAGGAAGCCAGGCGCCGTGTGTCCTCCTCGTCATTCCCTGCCCCTCAAGTAACAAGGTGTCTTATTGGGACAGCTGTTTTGGAAGTGATTTTTATAAACATCACTAGGTTTGCGGTTTCCACGGAGTTCTGTGGGAGCCCCTGAGTTGGCTGGTGAGATTCAGAGCTTGTGAGGCCTTCCGGCCTGTGTGCGGAGATGTGATCCCAGCTTCCGCCTTGAGGCCGAGACTGTCCGCTTTGGCCCACCCCGCGCCCTGCAGCTCTCCGTGAACCTGGTGGTGGAGGGACAGAAGAGTGAGGAGCCCACACCCAGCCCCCGCCACCAGCCTGCTGTGTGACCTAAGGCAACTTGCTGAACTCCTCTGTGCCTGGGTTTCCGTATCGGTTAAGTGGAGATCATATAAGGTCCAGTGGGCTTGTGGGGAGCTCTGAGTGAGGTAACGCCGGGAGGTGCTTATAGACAGCACCTGGCCCGTGGTTAGACTCTGTAAGTATGAGCTGTTACAAATAGCTCAAAGGGGGCGCGGGAGCCAGTCTGCCAGATAATCCAGAAGCCACACAGGTGCAACTTCCCAGGACATCCTGCGGAGCCTTCCCTGTCAGTCTGCCTTCCTGAGGGTCACAGGATCCCATGAGGGACTCTGCAAGAGGCCTTCCAGGGCCGCCAAGTCCAGCCTTCTCGGTTTAAAGAAAGGGAAACTGAGGCCAGAGAGGAATGGGGAGTGAGAGGGCCCAAGACCGGCTGTTCTCTTTCGCTGCGCCCCACTCCCTGCCCCCAGGAAGTTTGGTTCCCACCCCAGGGGCTGTTCTCCACGTGACATTTTGGGTGATATCGTTGGGGGTGGGTAGGAAGGGGGAGTACCCCGGAGCCTGCCGCCTGCTCCAGGAATGCAGGCCATCCAGCTGGCCGCCCCGGGACCTGCGTGGGGGAGGGGGGCGGGGCAGGCACGACCTCTGACCTCTGGGTAGCTGGTGGTGCTCCATCCCAGGGCCTGCATGGGGGTGGAGGGGGGGTTGGGGGGCGAGGCAGGCACGACCTCTCCGGGTGGCTGCTGTGATCTGTCCAGGTGGCTCACGGAGAGACACCGTGGCCCCTCCCCCCTCGGTCCTTCTAGCATTCGCCGTTCTCCCTGTCAGAGGACTAGGCAGTCTGCGTGCGTCTAGGGCATCTGGGAGGTGCAAACGCGAGCATCACGGAGAAAGAAAACCACCTTTAACTTTCTGATTTAGTACAAGAGTCCGCGGGTGGCTTGCTGGTCACCACATAATGACGGCCCCTTTACACACTGTCCCCGGAGCCCCTTCTCCACCCTCCACAGCGTCTGGCCACGTGGAGTCACGAGGCTCGTGCTGCGTTTGCTGCCTTGAGTGCTCTCCCTCCTCGCCCTGCCTTTCCTGGCAAACTCCTACTCATCCTCAAAGGCCCCTCTCAAATGCCCTCTCCTCTGGGAGGCCCTTCTGGATTGCCTCCGGCGGGACCCCTGACTTCCTTGTCAGTTCTTGTCTCTACCAGAGTACCTGGCCTGGCATGTGGTCGGCGTCCCTCAGGGGAGGCCGCTGCCGCCCCCACCGTATGGATGAGGACACGGAGGTCCAGGGAGGGGCAGTGCCGGCCTTGTGCTGCGCTGGTCTGAGACACGGGCCTCCTGCCGCCCCAGGGTAGACCCCCCGTGTCTCGAGTTGTGAGACAGGCCTCCTTGGGCCACCGCTCAGGATGACCGCCTCCCGCTGGGCCGGGTCCCCTGCCTTCTGCCCGAATCCCATCCCTGGGCACCTGCTTCTCAGGCTATTCCCAGAGCCTTACAGACATGGTGGGGGGGCTCTGCCCCCACCCACCGTGCCTCCCGTGGCCTCTGTGCCGGGCCAGTAGCTGATGAGACCATGCTGTGAGTCCCCCTCTATTGACGTCTGCTGAAATCATTTGAGACAAAGTTACTGCACAGACATTAGAGCCACTTTTCAGAGCGAAACATCTGTCATTTAGCACTATGACGCTACGGGGACGGCACTTTAGAACAATCTTGTTGCACTTAATTTATTTTCTTTCGAATACTACGGAGAAGGGTGAGTTCCTAGGTGCTCTGTATGGACAAATTTGACTCTTGTTGGGTGAGGACGCCCCTGCCCCCTCCAGGGGACACGCCCACCCTCCGGAGGAGACCTGCCTAGGGGCTCACATCAGCCAATTGATTTATCCCTTTTCAAACCTGCCAGGAGCCCTCCATGGGAACCACCTTCCCTCCCTCCCTCCCTCCCCAGCCCCTGCCCCCCTCCCCGCCCCCAGCACGCTGGGCTGAGCTGGAATCTTCCCATGGGGCCAGACACCTCCCGGCCTCCCCCCACCCCCAGGGAAGAGAGGGCTTGTCCGTCCCCCAGCCCGGCTCTGTTCGCCCACATGCTCATCCCTTCCCCCCCCCAGCACCAGGGCCAGAGACCCCAAGCTGGTCCTCTTGGACCACACGTCCCTCCTCCAGGACAGGAAGCTGCAAACTGAACTCTCCTTCCCCTGGTGTTTCTCCCCCGCCCAAGGCCAGCAGTGAATCCCACCCTCAGGGGCCCCCTTTCCTTCCTCCTGTCCTGCCCCTGCTGTACCCCTGGGAGTCGACAGAGGAGGAAGCAGAGACTCAGAGGGGGTCAGACACTTGCCGGGGGGACGCAGTGGGGCAGGGGCAGAGCAGGGTTTTGGCGATGCCTTCCTCCACTCTGCTTTCCCGGGAAGGGCTGACAGCAGGGAACAGAGGCTGGAATCGGCCATGTGAGGGCAGATTGGGGCTGGACGGGGCTGTGGGGCAGGGCAGTCCTTGAGCCAGACATCGGGCCCGAAGCAGCCCCTCACCATCATCCGTCTTGGCTCTAACGTGGGGTGATTATGCCCATCTGAAATAACCAGCCCCTGCCCTCCTGGCCACCGAGGGCAGCCTGCCAGCCCTGGGGACCCTTGTGGCAGAGAGAGAGAGAGGGAGAAAGACCAACCTTCCCCACCTGCCCCCGCCCTGTCCCGCTGCCCCTGCCTCACAGGCAGGCTGCTTGGGCCCAGCCCGTGTGCCTGCGCCCCCGAGGACCATTTTTGGGGTGTCCTCCCCTTCCTCCCCCTGGCTCTGGTAGGGCTGAGACCACATGGGAATCTTCTGATAAATGTGCCTCACTTTAGGGGTGAGGACCTTGAGGCATGGGGCGTCTGGGGCAAGCTGCAGGCAGCTCCCCTCGGCTTGTGCGAGCTGTGTCACCTCCAGTAACCTCACGCAGCTGGCCTGAAACTGACCACAGTAGGAATATTTACACCACAGAAATTGGCAAACGCTGCAAGTCAGGGCTCGTTGTTCAACACCACCCATCAGGGTGACCCCCGGTAGATGCACCACTGGTAACTCCCGGCACCGAGCCCCTGCCCGTCCCTTCACGGCGCTCAGCGCCCCAGGCTCCCGCAGTCTCCAGGGCGAGTCTGTGAGGTCGACGCTGGCCCTCCCCCATCTCATAGATGATCGCGGAGGCTCCTGGGGTGCGGGGTGTGCTCCGCGTGGCGAGTATCAGACCTGAGGGCAGCCATGTCCCCGGCTCTCGCCTCTCCCGCTCACGTGACCCCGTGCGGGCAGCATCGACACCCCAGACTGCAGACTGGACATAGGCTTGAAGCAGCCCCAGGACTCACCTAAGACCGGAGACCGTGGGTCCTGGAGCAGCGGTGGCTGGGGTGGCGACCGAGAGCCCTCAGGGCAGTCTTGTCACAGGGGGCGGGTGCTAGAGGTGTTTGGGGGCATGGACATAGCAACTCCAGAGCACGGGATGGCCCAGGCTGGGGCAAGGACATAGGGAGTCACGAGCTCGGGATGGCCCAGGCTGGGGCAAGGAAACTTCTTTATCCCCATCCTCTCTGTCCTCCACGGCCTGGTTTCATCACCACCTTCTCATGTGACCTAACCTGCCCTGAGCCTCAGTTTCCCCATCCTGTGTCTTCTCTGGGAACTCCCCCCATGGTACAAAGCCCTCCTACCCCAACTCCTGGGGCTTTTGGACACAGAACTGTGCTGGACCAGCCAGGGAACATTCCTGTGGCCCAGGCACCATGTGCTACCAGGCCTGGGCCTGCCGGAGGGCAAGGCGGTGCCCTGCGCAGGAGATGAAGCCCCAGAAGCTGGAGACAGCGGTGGGGGGCGAAGCACAGAGCGGGGCCGGCAAGGGGAGCTGTGCCTGCCGCACAAGTGTGTCCTCCGGAAGCCTTCTGGGCCCACGTGGGCCCACCCTAGTGCACCCACAGCCCCCTCTGCAGGCTCTGTCCCGGCCTCTCTCTTCTGGGAGCCCCTCCTGGGCAGGCAGGAGGTGGGGCAGGCCGGGTCACATCCGGGCCCCATCCGCCCGGTGCTCAGTAAACGTTTGTTGCTTCAAACCAGAAGGGAGTCCTCAGGTGTGCAGCGGAGGAGGGGGGAGCCCTCAGGCAGGCCCCCCAGGTCCAGCCCAGAAGGCTGGACAACCGCCAGGATTGTCCCAGGCTAGGGTACCGGCCCGACCCCGAGCCCTGGGTGACTTCCGAGTGGGGCAGGGGCTCCGGGTCCTCCCTGCCCCCTGCCTGCTGGCTCTTTAGTCCCAGCCCGCCCGCAGACAGGTGGGTGACGGATGTGGGGCACGCAGGGGCCACACGGGCAAGTCCTTTTTCCTCGCGGCCACTTAGGTTTGATTGGAAGGCCGGTTTCAGTCTGGCTGAGCCCGCCCAGGGCCCGGGCGC
Organism: Prionailurus bengalensis; assembly: GCF_016509475.1. NCBI lineage: Eukaryota > Metazoa > Chordata > Mammalia > Carnivora > Felidae > Prionailurus > Prionailurus bengalensis. The sequence goes on from NC_057357.1 coordinate 1,686,984, forward strand.
CTCCCGAGCATCATCTCCCGTCAAACGGCATGAATAATTTAGTCTCTAATTAAAAGTGAGGTCAAGCCATGAAAAATGGCTGGATGTCCGGTGGCACCACGATGCATTAAATTACTGGTGGGTCTGAGGCCGGCGAACAGGAGGCGTCGGCGTCCACACCGAAGCTCCCGGGCCTCGGCTCGCCGTGGAGGCAGCGGGGTCCACCCTGGGGAGAGGGTGAGGTGGCCGCGCAGACCCAGAGGACCCCCCACCGTTGTCCCCCGAGGGGTTCCCTTCCCTCCAGCCACCATCACCTGCCCCCCCCCCTCGTCCCCGCCCCACATCCCCCCACACCACCTCCCTCCTGCTCTGGGTCTATGTGTGTTCTTTCTGGAACATTCTTCCCCCACATATCTGCTCGGCTTGTTTCCTTGCTTTATTCATTCAGGTCTGTGCCCCGATGTCACCCCGGCTGTCCCCGTGGCCACAATGCCATCTGCCCGCCCCACTGGCCCATTCCCCGCCTGGCCTTCTAGGCAGCATTTCCACTTCTGGGCATTTGAGTTTACACTGAGTTGTCTCTCTCCCACTGGAGTATCAGGGTGGGGCCTCAGCTTGGGTCCCCGCGTGTCCCCAGCACCAAGGACAGCACCCGGCACGCTGGGTGCAGTGGAGGCTGAGAGCCAGAAGGGAGTCTCCTCAGCCCAGAGCCCCCTGGGGGCCGGGACGGGTGGGGGTCAGGAGCTGAGCTGCTGGCTTGCTCGCTGGGCCTCTGCATTCGTGCCCTCTCTTCTCTTGATCGGCAGACACCCAGAAGACAGGCCCTGTGGCCCCTCACCCTGAAAGTCTCGTCTGATGCCGTGCACCGTCCCTTCTGTTCTGGGACAGCTGGAGGTGTCCTTTGCTGCCTAGCCTCAGACTGGCACCTGCTGTGACGGCTTCAGGAGTGCCCTGCTCTTTGCCCCATAGACGCCCACGTTCCTGATGGGCCAAGGCTGAGGATGGCTTAGCAGGCCTGCTCAGGAGACAGCCAACTGGGGGCCGGGGCAGAGAGGCAGGTGCTGGGGGAGGGGGTGGATCCCAACACCCCTTCCTGCCTGGGGAGGACAGGACCCTAGCAGTAGGTCCCCACCAGGTGCTGCCTGGACCGGAGTCCCACAGGGAAGCAGGTCTGGGTCTGGACACAGGAGAGGCTGTGTCTCCATGTCCCTACCAGACACTGGCCCGGCGGGGGGGGGGCACCCCTCAGCAGCACTGGGGGTCCTCACAGAGGGGAGACTTGAGTTACGAAGCACTCGCCGGGCCCTGTGGGGTGGCGCCAGAATCGTTCCGATTTCCAGGGGGGAACACTGAGCTCAGTTCAGGGCGGTGGACTCTCTTGCCCAAGACCCCCGGTTGGTCAGCAGCCAGGAGCTGCCCACACCATGGCACGGGGAAGCTGCAGCCTGAGACCGCCCATCCCTCCTGAGCTTTTGAGAAGTGAGGTCAGAGTCCAGGGCAGGGAAGCAGTCGGGACAGACCTGGCCACCGTAAGGCTGCTGCTCTTTGGGGCGGGACAAACCCATTCTAGGGTATGGGGCTTCGGACACAGGGCCTGGGACGTCATCCCACCTCAGGGGCCAGGGGAAATCCCGTCTGGGGCACCAGCTGGAACCCAGTTTGCAGCGGGTGCCGCGGCGGCCGCCCTCCTGCCAGCCTTCCCCAGCCCCCTGCGGGATCCTGGTTTGCATCTTCCGACTGGAATCACAGAGGGGCGGGTGTCAGGGAGGGAGGGGGCCCCGGTGGCCCTTGGGTAGCAGATTAAAGATGGATATTTTGTTTGTTACAATCAAGACCTCTGATTTCAGTTTTATAAATTTTTAAAATATTAATTATATTTTGGAAAGTGTTCCGAGGTGAATGCATTAGCCGCCGCTCCCTGCTTAGATGGCAACAATGCTGTTTGGCCCGGATTAGAGCAGAGGAGGAGGTGGGGCATTTAATCCACCTTGTTAAGTTATTAAATTTTCTTTATTTACACACGAACCCACTTTCATTAGCATTGTAACAGGTGCTCATTAACAATTTATCATTTGGGAGGCGAGGGAGACAACAGCGAGAGAGACATTGCTACAAAGTTTACTCTTAATTACAAGGAACCGGCTTTGAGGACAAAACAAGGCTGCACCCCTCCCCTGCCTCCCTGCCACCCCCTGCGTCCCCCCGCCCCCCCCAGGTTCCAGGCCCCAGAGGCTTCTGGAAGCCTGCGGTCTGCTTGCTCTGGTCAACCCTGGGGGTGTCAGAGGGGTGCCAGCAGAGGGGGCACTTGGTCTGTGCCCTGGGGCAGGTGCTGGACCCCTGGGCTGTGGCCTCCTGAGCCCCGAGGGTGGAAGGAGCAGGGGCACAGAGCCAGCAGGCCAGGACCCCGTTCCCAACCTGGGCGACCTGGGCAATGACTTCACCTCTAGGAGCCTCCTTGGCCTCTTCTCCAGAGCACATGGTGGCAGTGTTGGGGGATGGTTTTTAAATGCCCGCTTGAGGGGCGCCCTTGGGGCTCAGTCGGTTGAGCACCCGATTCTTGATTTTGGCTCAGGTTTTGTGAGTTCGAGGCCCGCGTTGGGCTCTGTGCTGAGAGCCTGGAGTCTGCTTGGGATCCTCTGTCTCCCTCGCTCTCTGCCCCTCCCCTGCTTGCACGCACTCTCTGTCAAAAATAAGTAAATGTTGGGGCGCCTGGGTGGCGCAGTCGGTTAAGCGTCCGGCTTCAGCCAGGTCACGATCTCGCGGTCCGTGAGTTCGAGCCCCGCATCGGGCTCTGGGATGATGGCCCGGAACCTGGAGCCTGTTTCCGATTCTGTGTCTCCCTCTCTCTCTGCCCCTCGCCCGTTCATGCTCTGTCTCTCTCTGTCCCAAAAATAAATAAACGTTGAAAAAAAAATTAAAAAAAAAATAAGTTAACGTTAAAAATAATAAATAGATAAATAAATGCCTGCTTAGCAGGGGCAGAGTGGGAGGGGCCCGGAGAGGAGCCTACAGGGGAGCCGTGAGTTGTAGGAGGGCCTCGGAGCTCAGGGCCCTCGGCAGAACTGGGAGGTGGTGGCTTGTCAGGGGGACTCTAAGGTCTTCTTGTCCTTCCACCTCCTCGAGGGGGTCCAGGGACACTGCACATGAGCAAGGAAGGGGTGGCCAGGCCTCCCCGGTGGGTGTGCTGTCAGCAGGCTGGTTTGGGGGGCCCTTGGAGTCCAAGTGTCACAATCTTCCAAATCTTTCCATATTGTCGGTGCTCCTGCTACCCTGGGCCCCCACCAGGTGCCAGGGTGCTGAGTGAGGTGGTATGTGGGGGCCCCTCATCAGAAGGGACACAAGAAGGCCGGAGGGAGGATACTGTGTGGACACCAAGTGGTCAGCCCCGTCGGAGGCCAAGACTGGGCATGGGTGTAGGGGGAGACCCCCATCAGCAGGGCCATGGGGGCTCAGGATTGTGCCAGGCTGTGGGTGCCAGACGCAGGAGGAGGTGGGAGCTAGGAGGGTCCCACCTCCTCCTGGGAGGTCAGTCCCAGCACTGCCCCAGTTGGAGCCACTCACCCGGGGTCTGGGCGTTGGCGCATCATACCTGCCTTTCCCCATTCCCTCTGGGACCCCCCCGGCGGCCACGAGGGAGCCGATGGCCCATCCCGACCCCGGTCCGCCTCCCTCCCCGCAGAGGGGCAGGTGGAGATGAGCCCTCGGTCGGCACCACACTGCTGGGCCCCAAACCTGGATGAGCGTGTCGGCCACCCCACACGGTGGGTCCGGCCAGGGCCTCGTCCTTCACCTGCAGCCAGGTGAGCCGGGTCCCCAGCCGAGCACGGTGGGCGCCACCCACCTCCCTGCTTCCCAGGGTGGGCAGGGACCTCTGAGGGGCCGGCCAGCCTCCTCTTCAGCTGCCTAGATAATCGTCTGCCTGGCACTGCTCCTTTAAAACATATTTCCAGGGTGGTTTTCACGGATAGGGCTTTTAATATTCATCTCAGCACTGACGATTTTTCCTGCCTTGTTACGGAGAGCTGGTGTCGGTTTTTCATTGTATCTTTGGACAGTCGGTTTATTCGGAGCCACTTAAAGGCTCAAAAGTGATTCTCCTTTATAATTTGAGAAGTTTCATGGGCTGAACATCAAAGTGATGGCTGGGACTGTTCTCCATGGGTCTCCTGCTCCTTTCCCTCCACCCGCCCTGATGGGCCTCAGCTGCCAGCGTTGCTTGCGACATGCTCTCTGGCCGCCCCAGCCTCGCTGAACCCCAGGCCTTCAGGGGCAGGCGTGGCAGTTCTCACTGTCAGCTTTGTCCCAGTGTGGGGCCGCGCGTTTCCATCTAGAGTTTCCGAGGATGGTGAGGACGGGGGAGGGGACTCTCGGCTCAGAGGCTCGGTCCCCCAAGGCCCATCTAGGGCCTCAGTCTTCCCATCTGTAAGATGGGTGTGTTGGCTCAGAGCAGCGCCGTAAGCCTGTGTACCCACTGGGATCAGGCAAGTCTCACAGGTGGTGGTGCCAGTTGGGTGTGTCAGCCAGAAAGGGAGCCGTCCATTCAACAACATCGGTGGAGCACCTACTGGATGCCAGACACCGTTCTAGGGGCCGGGGCGCAGTGGCTCAGACAGGCCAGAATCCCGGTCCTGGTGAGTTACGATCCCTCGGTGGCAGAGAAACAACAGGAGCTGGGGGTGGTAGGAAGGTGTCAGGAATGGAGGGCCGTTCCAAAGAGCACAGCGGACCTCGGAGGCCTCTTGTGTCCTTCTGGAAGGACACCTAACATTACTCAGCCAGCCAGGCCTGGGGCTGGGCTTGCCGCGGGGACAGCCAGGGTTCCCTCTGGGTCCCCAGGGGCTGGCACCCTGGTCACCTCCTCTCAGGCGAGACTGGGCTTGGGGAGAGGAGGCCGGGGCTCCGATTTGCCAGAGGTTTGGGCTTTGTAAGAGAAAACAGAAGTCTAGGTCGGTTTGTGAAATCCCGTGATTTTCAGATGTTGGCAACTATTTCAAAAATGTTAAAAAATACCACATCGGGGGCGCCCGGGATCGGCTCATCGGCTCAGTCAGTGGAGCCTCCGACTTCGGCTCAGGTCAGGATCTCACGGTTCGTGGGTTCGAGCCCCGCGTCGGGCTCTGTGCTGACAGCTCGGGGCCTGGAGCCGCTTCAGAATCTGTGTCTCCCTCTCTCTCTCTGCCCCTCTCCTGGTTGTGCTCTGTGTCTCTTTCTCAAAAATAAATAAATATTTAAAAAATAATTAAAAAAAAAAACCCGCATCGGCCAAATATTTGTTGGCCAGGTGCGTCCTCTATGCTCGGCATGCAGCCCGTGGTCTAAATAAATTGCTGGGTGTTTTCACTCCACCGCGGCCAGGCCGTCTTCCGGACGAACGCGCCTATGGACAGTGTTTGTTCAGGCAGCTGCCCTCGATGTGACACTGCAGGTACCAGGGCTGGGAGAGGCCCAGCCCCGAGCGAGCCCTCCCCAGCACCCGTCAGGCCCGTGGCTCCCTCTCATGCCCGCACAATTTGTCTGCACCCCTGCCTCTCCCTGCACTGCCACCAGCACTGGTGTGATTCTATAATGTGTGCACTTTCAACTACAACAAGATAAATGGGCACAATTACCCAGTCCCCAGACTGGGAACATGTGGCCTGGCATATGTGGGGCCAACCTAAGCAGAAATCCAAAGGCGCCTCCCCAGAAAGCACCCCGTGCCCACCCGCCAGCCCGCCCGAGTTTCCCACACAGACAGCTGGCAGATCATCAGACGCATTACAATATTTTTACTTATAATAGAGAAAGTAATAAAAATACACATTTAAATAGCATATTGCTCTTCTAAAGGGGCCAGGGAAACCTGGAGAGAACAGAGTTTTGCCGTAGATTCGGAGCATTGAGCCTGGGACAGGGCCGTGGCCGGGGGTTCGGCAGCCTGGCACGCAGGCACGCGGGGCCGCAGCTGCCGCACCAGAGCCGCGTCTGGCCAGCAGGTTTGGGTCCCGGTCCTGGGTTTGACTTTCAGGTCTGCTCCTCAGTAAGTCTGACCCCATTTCCCCACACGTGGTGTGTGATCACCCGCTTCCCCATCTTTAGGGGTGATCTGTGGAACGTGAACCTTTGGAGGCCAGAGGCCCCTTAGAGATCCAGGCGAGAGCTGGGACCCTCGTCCCCGAAAAGTCAGGGTGCCGTCGAGGCCCCGGACTGAGGACGCCTGGGTCGGACACAATCACAGATAAGCTGTAAGACTGCCACACGAGCTACGGCTGCTACCTGGCTTCACCCCTTCTGTGCAGGAGCAGACTGAGGCTTCCCCAGGAGAGGGCCCTTGCCCGAAGCCCCACGAAGAGTCAGGGGCATGGCCAGGCTTTCTGCCTTCCCGAGTCCCAGAATCCCAGACCCCCAGGCCAGCCAGCCACGCCATGTGCTGGCGACCGCCTTTTCTGGGACCACTTTGGGGACCGTCTGAGGATTTGGATGAACCTCATGGTTTGACCGAATTCTCAGACTCTGCTCTCCCAGGTGGAAGGTGGGGGGGGCAAGAGTGATGCCAGGTCCCCAGCCCTGAGGTTCCCGCCCCTGGGATGTGGGGGCCCTCTGTGCCCAGGCTGGCCTGTGCACACCCGGAGAAGGAGGGGCCTCTGGGCAGCCCCTTCCACCCCCGAGGCCTTCGTGGATGGTCACTGTGGCCTGTGCGGGACCACCCGAGTGTGGGGTGTTTCCTGGGGGGTGGCCCGGCACCGGGGCACCCTTCTACCCCACATTCGGGGCCTCTGTCATGTTCTTCCGCCAGGACGCGGACCTGGGGAAGCCCCATGTCACGTGGGTCCCGCCAGGGAGCTCCTCTGTTCTCACCCCAGAGTCCTGCTTCCAGAGGCTCCGGCATCCACAGCTCCCGGAGCTAGGCGGACAGGTGGGGCCTCACTCCTGTGTGGGGCTGCTCCCGCCATTGCCCCAGCTCTGTCCCCCAAGGTGGAAGTGCCCACGCCACCCCCGTCACCTCCCCTGCCATCATCACAGCCAATAATACCACCACGCTTCCCAAGTCCCCCTGGGGGTGGCACTGGGTGACACCCCCCCATCACAGTGACAGGCCACACCCCGACCCACAGCCCCACCACCGGTCATAGCTGGGCCCGGGCTCTGGACTTCCAGTGGCCTGAGGGCTCCCCTCCGCACTGCTCGAGGAGGGAGCTTCCGGCTGTGAAGTGTGGGTGTCCCCACAGCCCAGGAGCCCTGGCGCTCACCTGCGGGCACACTTACTCATTTGACAGAGGGCCACTGCTCTTGCCCTGGGGGCCCTCAGTCCCTCCACCAGCTCCTGCTTCAGCTCAGGGCCCCCAGCCTGAACCCTTCACGTCCCCCTCTCCCCTCACTTAGGCCCCCTTCCACCCTCCCTCCCTGCCACCGGTCCCACCTGCCGCCAGTGTCCCTGGAGCCCACCGTCCGCTGTGCCCTCGGCCACCTGCCCCTAGCCTCTCAGCACCCTGTCTGCTTCCTTGCTGCCCCCACCATCTGTTCTCCGCCCACAGCATCCAGAGGGGCCTTCTGGACCCAGATCTGGTCAGCAGACCCCACTCAGCACCCTCGGCAGTCTTCCCCGCGCTGCTGAGCCCCCGGCCCCGGTCCTGCCGACTGCTCGGTCCCTGAGCTTCCCGCCGCGGCGTGCTGGACCTGGCAGTTTGGTGCACCTGCTCCATCTGGAAGCCCCCACCTCTCCTCCCCATCCGGTCGACTCACCTTGTGCAAGGGGGTCAGAGACCACTTGTCCCCTAAACACGTGTCCCCCACGGCCCTTCGTGTGCCCCTGAGGAGCATCCTCTGCGGAAGAGACGGATGAGGCCATCTTGTGAGCCAGGCGGAGGCCTGGCTGGTGGCCCAACCCTGTGCTGGCCAGGGCTGGCCAGGACGCTAGGCCTTCAGGTCACGAGCAGGACGGTGCAGGGGGTGGTGCTGACCTCCCTACACGGACGGCCCTGTGCCTGCCGGGCTGGACTTCATCTGCCCACGCCTGCTGTCACCTCACCTGCTGTCCTGAGGAGCTGCCGTCCGTGTCCCCTCCTGGTGGTCCCTGGGGAAGGTCCGGCCGCACCTGGCCAGGGAAACATCACTGCCCAGCCCTAGGAGCCCCAGTCAAGGGAGGCTTTCCTGCCGCCACCCCTGTCTTCTCCCTGCTGCCCTGGAGGGGCCCCACCGTAGCAGGGGGGCGACCAGGAGAAAGTGGGCACGTAAATTCGGGAAGGCAGGAGCCAGCCCCGTGCCGCAGGCTGAGCTAGAGGAGCCCCAGACCCGGTGCAGATCTTCAGTTGTGTGGGGTGTTTCTGTGTCTGCCAGGAGACGGGATTTGGGGGTTCACAGTGAGTTTTCCACCTGAGGCGGCTTCGAGAGGCCTGCAGTGGCCCGAGACACCCCCCCCCGCAGAGGGCACAGAACAGAGCAGGGGGAGGGAAGAGCTGAGGGGTTCCCTGCACGCGCCCCTGCCGAGGGCCTCCTCCTAGCAGCCCCCTGATTGTCGGCAGGGGAGCTGATGTGGGCTGAGCCTCCTCGGCCAAGACCAAGAGGTGATCAGGAGCTCTCTCCTCCTCTGGACACGGGTTTGCCTTCCTGGGTGCTCTTCTCCGTGGCGGAGAGAGGGAGCGGCTGATGGTCTGGGGGCCAGGAGCGGCCGTGGCCTGGGGGTGACCGGGAGGCAGGCAGCAGCGGAGGGGGCCCGTCTCAGGAGCACTCTTGTCCTCTTGGGCGTGGGGCGGGCACCAGGGAGCAGAGGACACGGTGGGGAGGAAGGCAGACGGTTCTCACGGGGTAAGTGCTGAAGGCCAGGTGTGGGGCCCAGTGGTAGGTCTTAGAGAGGACGGCCTGGCCTCAAGTCCCCGGAGAACACACCTGGTGTCCGGAGGGACTGCCGGGGTCCAGCCATTTGGGCCACTCGCCGTCCCTGCGGCCTCCAGAGGGCCTCCCGCAGGCCTCCCGCAGGTGCCGAGGGCGAGGGGGCGGGGCGGAGCCGCCTGACTGTGGATGGGAGGTGATTCTCAAGGTGAAATTTCTAGTTCAGTCGAGCCACTTTTGTTCAAGGCAGCGCACAAAATGTCATCCCCGCCCTGTTCCGCGTGCGATGTGCTGCTCTCCCGTCGCATTTAAATTTACTCCACTTTCCCTCCCTGACACCTGTTTAAATCAATATCTTCCTCTCCGGGTCGCGGGGAGAATGTGCCCGGCTCTCCACACAGCGCTTCTCAAATCCACTAAAATCAACACAATAATTGAAATATTTTCAAGCTGATTACACCGCAGCCCGAGGCTAGCCTGGTTGCTAAGGGTGAGCTCCGCGGTTGCTAGGGGGAGTAAATCATCTTGCATTATTTGATTTTTGTTATAGATATGAAACCGCTACTCCCGCGATTAAATGTCTCTCAGCCTAACACCTATGGGACCTGGGGAGAGAGAAGAGAAAGGCACCAACCTTGACCCTGTCAAATAAATATCTCTAACTTTTCCTGTCCTCGGGCTTCCCGGCCAAACCTGTCTGTGGGTTTTTTTTCCCTCCCTTAACCTGACTTTAAACAACAAAGCTTCAGGGACAGGGGGACGAAGAGAGGGAGGACGTCTGCTCTGTTAGCCGGCCGCGCGGACCTCGCCCTGCGTCTGTGCAGGACCCGCGTGGCTGCGCGGCCTTACCCACAGCCCTCCCGCGCAGGCCCAGGTGGGCGGCCCTGGTGGCCCCGAGGACGGGTGCCGGGACTCGTGTCCCCCGTGCCCCCCACCCGCTTCTGGCCTCCTGCCCCTCGGTGGCCCAGAGACCACCAAGTCCCAGGGCCCCGGGGTGGATGGGCACACAGTTCTTGCCGCGGAAACCGGCGGGGCCGTCTCACCCACGCCTGCCTCCGTCCCACCCTCTGCACCCCCCTCGTGAACTCCCCCCGCCAGCTGATAGCTAGGGGCCTTGGGCCGCAAGGCCGCGACCCCCCCCAGCCTGCTCCAGCCAGCACCCTCGGAGAAGCCGGGGTGCCTGGCCGGCAGAGGCTGTGCCCGCTGTGCCGTGAGTACCTCTGCCCTGAGCCGGCCGTCTGGCGGCAGGTGGGCGGGGAGGCCGTCCTGCTGGGACCCAGCCAGCTGTTCCCATGAATGAATCTGAGTAAATTAACAAACAGCACGCAAACCTGTCAATTGAATCGTTCTTGACGACTCTAAGTACCTCGCTGGCTGGGCGGGGCCTCACCCCTGCCCCCAGCGCCCCAGGACAGGGTCCCGCCCACGTCCCTCAGCCTTGCCTTTGGGGCCAGATTTGGCTCCCGCAGCACTGCCCTCGCCAGGCTTGTCCCCTATGCTGGAAACTTCCCCGGCCCCTGGCTCCGCCGGGCAGAGCAGGCCGCAGGACTCAACCCCCCACCGCCGCCCTCCCTGGCACCCCAGACACCCAGAGCGCTGCCTGAGCCCTGCTCCCCACACCGAGCACCTGGCCCTTCAGGGGTCAGTCCCGGCCACTTCGTTCCTGGAAGTCCTCACTGACCGCTCCTGCCCCCATCAGGCTGCCCACCTTCTCGGCCCCCTGGGAGGTGGCCAGTGTGGGAGCTGTCGCCACCTCACAGGTCCCCCCTCTGGACAACTCCTGGACGGGGCACCGGGAGGGACCACGGCACAAACCCAGAGCACTCCCCCCTGGCCACTGCACATCCTGTCTGGTCCCCAGATGCCCCTTCTCCAGCCTCGGGGCCACGCGTGCTGGGGCTCAGTCTCTGTGTCTCCACGGGACGGCCGGTGGTGGGAAAGGCCGGGGCCGGGGCCGGGGCCGGGGGATGCCTGCCAGGTGCAGGGGCTGTGGTGTGGGGATGGCCAGCGCAGGGGCCGTGGCAGGGGGGGTGCCCTGAGCACGGTCTGTCTCGGGCGGGGCGGTGGGCAACCTTGAGACTGTCCTCTGCGGAAACCCAGCCCGGCCAGGCCAGCGTGGGGCTGAGGGTGGGCACGGAGAAGCCGCGGGAAGCGGTGTGGACCCCCTTCGGGAGGGCCCGTTACTGCCAACACTTCACCTTCTCAGCTCCCCTTGGAGAACCAGGTGTCTGGTGGCCCCCGACTTCCAGAGGAGGAAGCGGAGGTCCAGTGGTTCAGCCACGTGCCTGGGGCGTTGAAGCCACGAACAGGGGGCCAAGCTCAGGGCAGGCGGGTGGGGTGGTTGGGCTCCTCGGCCTCCAAGCTGTGCGATTGTGCGCGTGCCCCAGAGTCCAGACGCCGGCCTCCCGCCTCGGGGCGGGGCAGCCTGGTTTCCAACGACTGAAGCCTGTTCTAGAAGGTCTGAGGCCTGGGGGATGAGGCCTGGTGGGAAGATGTGGAGGCCTGCTGGAGGCCCAGGTCCGGGGACTGCAGCCCCTCACCCACCTACCCTTCAGGCCGTGCTCAGAGGTGCCTGTCCTTGCCTCACTCAGAGCTACAGCCCGCCCATTCTACAGTTGAGCAGCTGGGGCTGGGGAAGCAGCCTGCCCCAGGGTGGGCCGGGGGTGTGGAGCTGCAGTTTGAATCTGGCCACATAGCTCCAACATGTGGGTCTTCCCTCTCCCCGCCTGGCCCCGCTTCCTCCTCGTGAGAGGGGCGTGAGGCAGGTGCGTGTGAGTGAGAAGGAGGGAGGGCTGGGGACACTTTGCGTGGGCACACAGTAGGTGCTCCATACGTGTGCTGGTTCCTCTGGGGTGAGTCCCTTCTGCCCAAGGCCCTCACACCCCTCCCGGTGCTATGCAGGGTCCTCTGCTTGGGGGTGCCTTTCCTCCACCCACCCCTGAACTCCTACACGTCCTCCAAGGCCTGTTCCGTCACCACCCCTGGAAAGCTTTCCTGCTGTCCTGGGGACCCCAAAGCCCCCCAGGGCATGCTTCTGTGATGGCAGGCCGGACGGTGGGTCTGCCCACCGTTCTGGTGCTCCTGAGGGCAGGGGCCACATCTGATTCGGTGTGTCCCCAGTAGGGCCCAGCTCAGAGCCAGGCAGTTAGCTCTGGTGAATCCTTGCCAGGAGCACCCAGAAGCGAGAGCGGCACTCTCTGGGTCATTTGGCTCAGGCTTGGGCCCAAGGTGACCTCTCTGTCACCCGGTCTGGGTGGGGGTGGGCGGCCCAGGGGCCTGGATGGCCCTCGGGGCGGGGGCAGGGGCTCAGGGCAATTTCCCTCTGCTGCGCTTGTGGACTGAGTGGTCAGGCCCCGTTGAGGGCATCAGCTAGGGTTTCCTCGGCTCTGGGAGTGCCCAGGAGCCCTGCAGATAACTAGCCACAACTGTCCAGCGGGAGCCTCTCGCGACCTGGCAGTGGGCCTAGATCAGAAGGAGCTGAGGGTGTCGGGACAGGGCTGGAGAGAGGGTCCCCATGGGGGTGGGAGAGGTCCCAGTGGGCCTTGTCTCCTCGGGGCCAGCCTGGGGCTCTGGCCCTGAGACCCAGTGTGTTGCCCGTAGTGGGCATCCTGGGGCAGGTGGGGGACCTGGGGAGGGTGTCACCGCACAGGAGCCTCAGGGCTCATCTGGGGGCAGCTGGGGAGGCGCAGAGGCCCTACCCTCTCCCTGCCCCCCGACCCTAAGGGCGGCTTGGAGCCCACAGGATTCACCAGGAGGATCCTGCCCTTGCCCAGTGCCCTCACCCAGCACAGGGATCCACACGCCGACCTCAGACACTGTTTTCCAGAATCTTCCAGGAACCCTGGCTCTGGCCTCGGGCAGTGCTCTCCCACAACCCTGCAGAGAGAGCTGTGTCCCATGCCCCAGGGAGGCTGGGCGGGGCGGGGCTCGAGCCCCTCCTGTTTACCAGGAGGCCACCCCCTGCCCCGCCAGGCTGCCGGGACCCTCCTCGGCCATTGAGCGAAGCCATCTGCCACCAGAGCCGCGAGTCTCCGGGCAGAAGCCACAGCGACAAGCTCGAGATGTGTCGGTGCAGTTATCAGCAGAAAGCAACATCTGCCCACCCGGCCGCCAACAATGGTAGGCCATTTAGTCTGTCCCCTCCTCCCTTTAGCTGCAGACAACAGCTCCCAGTATTATATTTTCCCACTCAATTAGCACCATCATCCTGCTGAAAGAGAGGCCAATTTACCTATAATGACATCATTGTTAGGGAAGTGGCGGCCGGGCTGTCACCAGGTTGTGGAGACAGGTCCGTCTCTCTCCACTAACCCTGACAGGGACGGGACGGGGAGCCGGGCGGGAAGGCAAGGGGCGCCCAGGCGGCCTATCGGCGGCCACCCCGTCACCTCCGACCACAGACATTGTTTCCGACAGTTCTCAGGAGCAGTGTGGCGGAAAATTGAGTCCAGATTCATTAGGTTTTTCAGTGTGCCGCTCAAGTCAGTTAAATTGATACATTTCCTAACGAAATTGAAGTGCTTTGTGCTGCCAGCGGAAAGCCGGGTGACCGGCCTCGGCCCGCTGAGCAGCAGAACGAGCTGACGGATCCATTAGGCCGCTCCCAGCGCCGGCCCCTCTCCCTCCATTCCTGGCCCACGCTGTAAATCTCCGCCAATTTCGGGCCTAATCATCATTATAAACCCTTCCTCTGCCCGCTCCCTCGCCTGCCCGTCCGCACCGCGCTCGCGAAACAGCCCCTGGCGCACTAATCGGCCGGCCTTGCAGGGTCAGCATCCCCGCCGGGGACCCCGAGGGGAGGGGCCCGAGGAGGGGGCTCTGGGCTCCAGAGTGGAACATGTGCCCATTCAGCAGATGGGGAAGCTGAGGCAGGTGACGGGGCTCAGATGCAAACACAGAATGTCGGAGCTGAAAGGGACCCTGGAGATCCCAGTTTCCGACTTGACCGTTGTTGCCTTGTACGTCGAGGTGCGCGTGTGGAAAGTCCTTAAGCATTGGGGCTCCTGGGGGGCTCAGTCTGTTGAGCGTCGGGCTTCGGCTCGGGTCATGATCTCGCGGTTCGTGGGTTCGAGCCCCGCGTCGGGCTCTGTGCTGACAGCTTGGAGCCTGGAGCTGCTTCGGATTCTGTGTCCCCCTCGGTCTCTCTGCCCCTCCCCTGCGTGCTCTCTCTCTCTCTCTCTCTCAGAAATAAACATTAAAAAAAAGAAAAGAAAGAAAGTCTCTAGATGTCGAGAGAAGGGCGTGGCTTGCTTTTACACATGTGGTCACCCATGGAGCCCCCAGGTGTACCCAGAGTCGCCTCCGGTCAGAGTGTGTGTGTTCCCCAAGGGGGTAGCCGCTCTCTGATTTCACGCCTCCGGTCCATTTTGCCTGTTCCTCAAGGTCCTGAGAATGGTGCGGTGTATCCTTCCGCGTCTGGATGTTTTCCCTGAATTCGCACTGCTGCGTTCGTCGTCGTCACATTCTCTTCATTGCTGCGTAGTATTCCGTACCTGCCCCACTATTGTCGCCAGCTCAGGGCCTAAGTGCCCATCTCCGGAACCTTCTCTTGTCCCCCACCCATTGTGGACAGAGCTGCAAATGGGTCTTGGAAAGGCGAGCACAAGCCTCCCCTCCCTCCCGTTTCCCGTTGTCAAAGAGGGGTGGCCCGGAATGGACCCCGGAAAGCTGGTATGAGCTCGGCATAGGTGAGTTGGAATTGGCTGCCGTCCCATGAAGGTAGATAAGGACGTAACGCCATCAACATGACACCCGTGTGTGTGCAAGGTGTCCTCACTCTGCGTGTCACCCTGAGGGAGCCAGGGGACAGCAGCATCTCAGCAGCAGTGGGCACGCCTGGCGCCCACCACACTCTCCAGAAAGGACGCGGCTTGGCCGAGGTCCCAGGCTGGGGCAGGGAAAGAGGATCCGGAACGGCTCAAGGGGGTGTGCGCTGGTGCAGCAGGGGCAGTTGGAACATGGGCTGCATCATGGGGTAGTGACCCGTGGGAAGAATAGCCACCCTGGGTCCGTGGCGATGCAGACAGATAACAGACGTGTAGGGAGGAGGGAAAGACAGGATTTTAAAGCCACCATTTGTGACATCACAGCAGTTGTCGGTGCGGGCAAGAATCAACGGGGGATGTTAGCAGCATGGTTTTACAAAGTATCTCCCCGTCGGGTCAGGGAGCACACAGGGAGAGTGGGTTCACACCCACGGGAAACCGGCGGGCACCATGAGCGCCAAGCTGGCCATGGCGAGCCTCCGCCCGGACCCCACCTGTCCCGGGGGCAGAGCACCACCCCGCGATGTTCCTTCCCAAAACGCGCACCCACGGTGTAATCGTGACGGCACGTCCGCCAAACCAAAGGGAGGGACGCCCTGCCAAATGACGGGCCTGTCACCTTCACAAGTGGCGAAGCGGTGGGAGTCGGGGGGACGCCCGGCGACGTCGCGTCCTGACGGCCAGATGTAGTCAGTCCATGATCCTGTGTGACTGGGCCCTTCGCCGTGAAGAGTGTCCTCGAGCCAGTTGGTCACAGTTGGAAGGAAACTTCTAGTCCAGGGCACGTGGGGTTCCTTGTAGAATTCTTGTAATTTCCCTCTGAGTTCGAAATTCTTCCCAAATAAAAAGTTAAAAATGAGAAGCTACAGCAGCCAGGATGCTCACTGGAAGAGCCAGACACAAAAGGCCGCCTGTGGTAGGATTCTGTGTGTGCGAAACGTCCAGCCCAGGCCAAGTGCACAGAGGCAGGAAGCAGGCTGGTGGCTGCGGGGGTGGTGGGGGGTGGGAAATGGGGAGCGACTGCCAGCGAGTGCTGGGCCTCCTTCTGGGGTGATGAGAAGGTTTTGAACTAGATGGTGGGGGTGGGTACACGACGCTGCGACTGTATAAAGTGCCACCGCAGTGCTCACTTGAAAGTGGTGAGTCTTACGTTCCACGAATTAAACTCAGAGCCTACAGGACAGTAAGGATGTAGGCCTCATCCTGCTGCTCCCAGTTTAAAGTTTTCCGGACCCTCAGGGCTGCTCAGTCCCACCGACCCCTCCTCCTCCCACCTCTCCCCGCCAGCCTCTTGAGGACACCAAGCCATGTGTACCCCCGGGCCTTTGCACGTGCCCTACCCGGCGTCCCCAGAGCTTCCAACCCCTTCAGATCTCAGCTTCGGTGCTTCTCCGCCAATGCCCCTCCCACTTCCCAGTCTGCCCCGACACAAGTAATTTGCCGTGGACCCTCGTTCAGTCTTTAGACCGTGTCATGCTCACATGGGACCCCAGAAGGTAGAGGCGCTCCATGGATGTTAGTGAGGTGACACCCGAGAGGAGAGGAAATGGTGGGTGGAAGAACAGGACTCTCACCCATGCCTGGTCCCACCCCCACCCCTGGGAGAAGCCACAGCTGGGGACGACAGGAGCGCTGGGTCAGCAGGGTGTCCCTGATGCCTGGGGTCTGGGGCCACAGGGTTCCGGAGCCGTGGGGTCCGCTGGAAAGTGATGCTGCCTCCTGTGCTCTGGGCCGAGGGTGGCCCGAGCAGCTACCCCTCCCAGGCCAGGGGGGACAGGTACTGCGGCCCCTGGTGGGGAAGGGGCAACACTCAGTGCCCGCCGTGCTCTTTGGGGGCCCCCAGCCTCAGCCTGCTGACTCGGTCTGGAACCTGGGGGAATGAACATCAAGTTCTGGAATCTCCCAGAAGACGGAGAAGGGAGGGGTGGTGGGGCTGCCCCGCCTGACGCTCACAGGGGTCAGAGGTGGAAATGGTACCAAGGGGACAGTCTAGAGCCGCCCGGTACGGCAGCCACTGGCCACCTGTGGTCCTGGTGCCCCAAAAGCATCAAGTGCTCCCACCACTTAGTGTGAGAAAGAGTGTACCTGATCATCAACATTTTTACATCGGTCACGTGCTTGGAATTATTGTATTTTTTGTGTATTAGATTAAATAAGATATATTATTTAAAGTGATTTCACTAGTCTCCCTACCTTTCTGTCGTGACCGCTGGAAAGTCAGCAGTCCCTTCCTTGTCTGGGGGACACTGATCCGGAAGGTACAGAAGAGACTCGGGAACACAGCTTAGACCCCTGCCTCACACCCGCTTCAGAATAGTCTCCAACTGGATTGAAGTTGGGTGTTGTTTGTGTGTCTGTTCAAAGTTAAAAGTCACCGTTTCAGGGGGCACCTGGGGGGTCTCAGTCGGTTGAGCGTCCGACTTCGGCTCAGGTCATGATCTCACGGTCCGTGGGTTCGAGCCCCGCGTCAGGCTCTGTGCTGACGGCTCGGAGCCTGGAGCCTGCTTTGGATTCTGTGTCTCCTTCTCTCTCTGCCCCTCCCCCTCTCATGCGTGCTCACGCTCACGCGCTCTCTCGCTCTCTCTCTCTCTCTCTGTGTGTCTCAAAAATAAACGTTAAAAAAAAAGTCACCACTTAAGCCATTTTCAAGTGTAGGATTCGGTGGAATTTAGTACATTCACAAAGTTGTACAAGCACGTGTGTCTGGCTCCAGGTTGTCTTCTCCCCCGGAAGGAAGCCCTGTCCCCGTCAGCGCCCCTCCTGTGCCCGCCGTCCACATCCGCCCCCGCGGTCCGCCTGTGCCCGGCGCGTGCACGCAGCCATACTCCCAGTCTTTCCTGGCTCGGGGTGATGCTTCCGGGCCTCGTCTAGGCCGCGTGATAGTCCACCGTGTGGACGGCCAGTCGTTCGCCCGTCCAACACGGACGTCCGGGCCGCACCTGCCAGACTCTGGCCGTTGTTCTTAGAGCTGCTGTGAACATCCATCCGGTGGGGTTGGGTCCGAATACCCGGTTTCAGTTATTGGACCCGAATTTTAAATACAAAAGTATAATTATGAAACAGGAAACCGGGGTCCTGCCTGCAGCGCGTCACATACTTGAGGCCTCGCCCGGCCGCCTGCCCCTCGCCCGCGCCCTGACAAGCCGCCGCACGTCCTACCCTCCCGGGGGCTGCCTCGAGCCGAGGGGCGTAAGGAGGGATGGGTCGGGGCCACGGGGCCACGGGGCCACGTCACACAGGACTCCTCTGTCCGTGAGGGACTTGGGTCTTGCCCTGAATGCAGCGAGGGGCCTCCCGCACAGGCTGGGCTCTGAGACCCCGGGCCTGGGAAATCTGGCACGTCGTCTGGGCTGGCCGCGGCACGGGGATTGGGATGGGAGCGCCCTGCGGCTCCCTCTGAGGGTCTGGAGCAGCAGCCTCTTGTCGGAGCTGATGCCGTCATCCTGAGCTCAGCCCGGCGAGGCAGGGCTGGGCGAGGGGTCGCCGGGGCTCGGCCTCGGAGCTCGGAGCCGTGGCGCATCTCCTCTGGGCAGCCTGGAGGCCGCCAGCGGTGGGGTGGGAGCCGGGGGCTGACTCCGCTGCCCTCTGATCTCACCTGCACACCTGACGTTTGTGGGGGACCTGGGGGGGGGGGGTCCCACCACTGCAGCCTCAAGCAGCCTCGGGGTGGCGGGGAGGCTCTGCCAGGGTGTTAGGAGTGGAGCCGGCACCCGCACGGGCCTGGCAAGGTCCCCCTGCCTGCTCAAAGGGGCATCCATGCCTCAGGGCAGAGGGTCCCTTGGCTGAGGTGCAGGGCCTGGGGCCGGACCCCTCCCTGCTTCAGGCCTCCATGCTTCTGGTCACCAAAGGACTGTGGCCGGGACGGGTCCTGGGGCAGCCCAGGCTCCCTGCAGGCAGAGAACCAACGAGGACCCCTCTGATGAGCAAGAAAGCCGGTGGGTCTGGCCGTGCATCTGCCAAGCCCCCAGCTAGCCTGGGGAGGGGGTTTCAGACGCCTCCCAGACTCTGTCCCCCCCCACCCCTGACCCCCAGGAGCCTCTTCCTCTCTTGGCATCAGACCGCCAAGCAAGCTGAGACCGCGTGTCATGAGGATGTGGGGCAGGGGCACAGCCCGGGAGAGGCTTTGTGGGAGGGTCTCAACGATGGTGGTCCAGGTGAAATGTGGCGCAGAAGCTCCGAGGCCGGGGTGTCTGTGGGCGGTGTGACCCGGAGTGGCGGTGCGTCTGACATGGCTGAGGAGCCGGGGCCCTCTGTGGAGCTCTGGGGTCCCCCCCGGATGTGGCCGTAGCTCTGTGGGGTGGGGCACTTGCTCTGGGGCCCTGGGGAGGTGCTGAAGGCCGGACTGGGATGCCGCGGGGCGTGGGTGTGTCCGGGCGTGATCGCCTCCGTGGACCATCCAGCACGCCCCCCCCCCCCCCCCCCCCGCCCCGCCGGGCCCCGCGCTGAGGCAGACACTTGTTTACATGCTGCCGAGAGGCCCAGATGGAAATTTATGGTGTCGGGCGAGAGGCCCCCTTGCCCAGGGTTCCGGCCCATCGAGGGAAGCGCAGAAGCTCTTAACAAATCGATGAGCCGCATTTACTCCATAAACCACGAGCCCCGGCCCCCACCTGCCCCCCAGCGCCTCTCAGGCTTCGGGAGGGAAGGGTCCCGCAACAGCCTCCAGGGGAAGCGGGGGTGGGGGAGGTGGAGGGGGTTGGGGAGCGTCCTGTGCCCCCCTCTGGAGAGGGACAGGGTGTCTGGGGTGGACATGGGGGCAGCCAGCCCGCGGCTTGAGGCTCACCTCTCCCCTTGCAGGTGGGGCGTCTCTGGCGCCTCCACCCTCTCCGCCTCCCACCCCGATGCTACCCCACATCCCATATCCCTCCCCAGACCCCTCTCTGACCCTAGCTCAGCTGACTGGCTTCCCCACAGCCAGATGCCAGCCTTCCCCGTCGCCCCCACCCGACCTCCGACCCCCGGAAAGGCCCCGGCGCACGTATGGGATGCCCAGGTGGGGGCGAGGGTGGGTTCCTACCGCGGGCCTGGCACGGTCCCGAGCATCCAGTATCGGGGACGCAGCAGTGCACGGTCCCGACCCCACGGGGAGACACATGCATGGGGATTCGGTGTGTGGTGGGAGAGTGGTGCCCAGAGGTGGGGGCACATGATTGGGGGGGGGCGGTTCTCGGGAGATGAGCAGAGAGAGACAGCATCTGGAGAGGGTGGCTCAGGCAAAGAGAGCGGTATGTGCAAAGGCCCGGGTAAGGAGGAACTGGGTGTTCTCGGGATCAGAGAGGGGCTGAAGTGGCGTGGGACCTAGGGGGAGGGAGGTGGATGGAGGCAGACAGAGACAGAGAGAGACACAGAGAGATGGAGAGAGACAGAGAGATGGGAAGAGACAGAGACAGAGATGGACAGAGACAGACAGATGGAGAGAGGAAGAGACAGAGAGAGAGACAGGGGTTATAGTGAGTGGCCACCTAGGCACCTGCGGGTGAAGAGGAAGAATTCTGTACGAGGTGCTGCCCCACGGCTGAGGGGAGACAGTGCTGCCTGGAAGCCGCGTTCGGGGCTGTTACCGTGCAAGACACATGAAAGGAAGCAGGTGACATTAATTTCAGTGCTATATCCGATTTAACTCATTGCATCAGCAGCATCAGTACGGAGCACAGGTGTGACCCTTGTATTCTGTCTGTGCTGGCCTGTGATGTCCACACATGCCCCTCCTGGGTGGCCGTCCCCCCAGCAGCACGGCTGTGTGGCGGGAGACATTCTACTTTGCTTCAGGATTTAAATCTAAACTTCAAATGTGGAGCAGAATACTGGCCGGGGCACAGCTGGAAGTCCACGTGTGGACGGGGCACGTGTGGCTGGGGATGCTGGGGCAGTGTCCCCTGGGGAGGCCCTGAGCAGTGCGGGGGGCGGGGGCGGGGGTGGAGGAGGAGGGGCGGGCAGAGTCCCAGGCTACTGAGAGGAGCAGACGGGGGACTGGTCATCTCACCCAGCGGGTGAGAGAGCCACAGGCCGGCAGGCAGGACACAGCACGCATGCGAATCTGCAGCACAGAAGAGCTGAGAGATGACGGAGGGGCCGGTGTGGACCAGGGGCTCTCTCTGAGCGAAGCCCTTCCCCGGCTCCGTCCTCTGGGTGGGGGCAGGGGGCCACCCTTGAGCAGGGGGCTTGGTGGCCAGGCCGTCTGAGCAACGGCCAGCCTTGTGATGCAGCCTCAGTTTCCTCATCTGCCTAATGGGCGGGAAGGCACATTGGACATCTTGTGAGAAGCCAGAGGACACAGGACGTGTTTGCAGACCGTACAGGGCTGGGCACGTGCGTGGGGCAGAGCAGTGGGTCTGTCCAGAATGAGGCTTGCCCCGTCCGCTTGCTTCCCTTACTGGTGGCAGAGGCGAGGTGGGCTGCCTGCCCAGCTGGCCTCAGGGGATGCCACGTGGCTGGGACGTGGTGCTCAGACTCTGCTTCCCATCTGGTGTGACTTGTCTCTCTCTGGACGCCCCCGTCTCCTGTGGTCCCCGCCCGATGCACGCGAGCGGCTTGCCCAATTTCCAGGCAACCGTGCAGTCAGCCCCGCTTGGACCACCTCGTGGGCCACCGGACCGGCCCCGCTTGGACCTCTTTGACCATGCCTGCCACCCAGCGGCCCCAGAGGAACCACATAGGGGAGGGTCTCTGTGTACGGGCAGGGTCCCACCACAGTGCCGGCCTCCCCGCTGCTGAGTGAGGCCTGGGCATCGAGCCTCTCAGACCCACACTGTCCAGACAGAAAACCGGGTCTGTGCCTTGGGGGTGGCCCCTAGGACAGTGGCCCTCACTCTGCAGTGCTCCTGGGGTCCGTGAGCCTTGACATGGTGCCCACGCTGAGTTCTCTGTGCTCCCCCCCCAACCCCGAGGACCCTGAAAGGGGCTGTCTCTGGGGTGAACCGAGCATCCACCGGAGGCCGAGAGGAGTTCCTTCGATGCTCAGTCAACCTGTGAACTAGGACATCTCATCCCCGTTCTACAGATAAGAAAATTGAGGCCCCCAAGGCCAGGCCCCTTTCCAGGCCCTGTGTTCCTCCCTCTCCAGCGCCCCCTGCCCTGCCCCCCCCCCCCCCCCCCCCCCCCCCCCCGCCCCCGGCCCCAAATGCCCTGGAGCAGCTAGCGGTCTGGCAGCCTCCGCCTGCCCGCCAGGCTCTCGACAAGGAGCCTGGGTGCCTAGAAACCAGGGAAGCCAGACGGCTTGTCCACTGTTGCCCTGGAGATGCCAGGGGAAGCCTGGCTCCTTGTCTGCCTGCCAGGGATGCACAGCCAGCCTGTTGTGGCTCCGCAAGTAAATAGGGCAGTTGTGGTGCCGGCTCCACGGACCCCATCCTGGACCGTGGGGCCCGCGTGCATGGCCCCGAGACCGGGTGTCCTCCCGCCCTCCCTGCGCCTCTGTGCCCCTGAGCTGAGGCGAGACCCTCCTGCCCCTGCAGGCCTCAGAGGTGCAACAGGATGCCCACACCCACCTGGGCAGAGGGGGCAGAGAGGGCTCGTCTCTGGTGCGTCGGGGCAGGGCCTGTGGCAGCCCCAGCAGCTTCCTCCTCAGAGGTGCACCCTCTGCACCCAAGGATGCCGTTCTGGCCAGGTATGAGCCAGGCCCACGCTCCTGAGACACTCCGCGTGCAGGCTGGTGGGGAGCAGGGTGAGGCCCAGGACACAGCTCCGTCAGCGCCCGCCTCCATCTAATTAGCTCTCATGTTGCCTCACTTGTCCCTAATGCTGCACAGTCCTCTGCCCGGGGTCGTCAGGCCCTTCCTGGCCCCGTCTCTGCCGGCTCCTTCCACCCTCCGAACACAGAAATGACTTTCCCTATCAAAATGTGCAATAAAAGCAGCGAGGCCCATTTCTTTTTTCTATTTTGAATTCTGTTAACTGACAATTTAACCTAAAATCCTCTGTATTTCCAGCTTGTACAGCTGTAAATAGAGACTGACAGTTTATTTTCACGTCCCGGCTTGAGGGGGGTGGCGGGGGGGAACCCATTTGAAATAAATACTTGCGGGTCTCTGACAGACTCCAGACGGGCCGTCGACGCCGGCTGGCAATCTCTGGGACCTGTCACACTCTGTGATCCGTCTTTTTACAAACACAAACGCTGCTGATTTCTTATCAAATGTAAAACCAGCCCGGCTCTTTCTTAAATGGTTACCACGAGCATGAAATTGACATTGTGAATCACATGTGACACTGGCTTGTCTGCGCTGTAATTGATCGGTGCTTAGGAGCAGGCGCGGGACTGCCCCGCGCCCCCTCCCGCCGGCCGCGCCCCGGCCCCCGGCCCCAGCAGTCCTTGTCAATGGGAGAAAACTCTGAGAAAACGCCGGACTCCTGTACGTTGTGGCTCCCCCCTCCCCCCCCCCCCCCCCCCCGCCGCGATCCTCCGAGGTGTCAATTCCAATTTCCACGGCTTCATCATTACGCACATCAAACGGCTGTAATTGGCTGCTACAGAAATTTATCCTCCAAAAGGAGAGGGTGGGGGCGGCAGAGGAGGGAGCCACGGAGGACGAGAACGGTGGCGGTAATGAGATTTTGGAAGCCGCAGTGCCACCCCCGAGGTTGGCAGGAAGGAGAGCAGAGGCTGGCGCGTGTGGGAGCGCCTTCGCGCTGGCTAACAAAATGCCGTTTGAAAACAAGTCTGGCGGGGTGTGGGTGTCGCACAACAAGCCGCAAACACACAGCACAGGTCCAGGAACAGCCGGCCGCCTTTCACTGCCACGTCGTCGTCACGGTTACCGCGGGCGAGGCTGGCAGGCCCCCTCCCCCCACCTTACGGTTTGCACAGCTGGAGGTGCCTGTCCGCATCACACCAGCCAGACACTCGGGCGTGACTGCTGTTTAACAGGCGGGGAAACTGAGGCCACACGGAAAGCGGTGGGGGCTGCCCAGGGTCCCACAGCCAGAGTGCTGGGGCTCCTCCTTCAGGACTTTGCCTCCAAAGCGGAGGCCCCTTTGCCCTGCGTGGCCACCACTGTGCCTCCGCATCTCTGTGCCAGCCTCCCTCGCCCTGGGGGCTGCCTACCCCTTTGTCCAGCGGGGACCTCCTGCGCTTGGGCTGGCCCTGAAATCTGAATTGTTTTCTCAGACCATGGATTTTCCCTGGGCCACCTGGGGAGTGAGCAAGTCTGTGAAGACAGAGCAGAGGCCCCGCAGTGCCCCCCGCTGCCCCTCCAGGCTCCCTCCCGCGGGCTGGCTGCTCAGAGTGTGGGGGGGGCACCCCCTTCTCACCTGTCCCAGCCCCCGGGGCCGCCCAACCCCGGCTCAGCTTGTGACCCCAGTGCCCTGCAATTCCCACCTCGGAGCGGCGCCCGCACTCCCCTCCCCTGGGCCCACGTACCGTCCAGCGGCTCCCTGGGCGAGCATATTTATGTCTCTGTGTTTCCATTTGGATTTTGTGACTGATGAAACCATGATGCTGAATTACACGCGCAGCGATCATGCCTTGCGGCAGGCGGGCGGCAGGCTTCCCAGTGCCGGGCCGCACAGCCAGCCTCCTGCAGCTGGGGAAGCCGGCACCTCGCCAGGGCCTCCGGGCAACCTCCACACGGCAGGAGTCACCGCCCGCTTTCCAGATGGGGAAACTGAGACCACGGAGCAGATGTTCCCTGGTTGGACCTGTGACCTAGATGCTCAGGCTAGCGTCCCCTCCGCGGCATCGTGCGCCCTTCAGGGGCTGCCTGAAGCATCTCAGGAAATCCAATTCATGGAGCAATGCCCGGAAGCTTCTCGGGCCTCCTGAATGTGGAAGCCATGATTCTCCTGAAAGCCTGGCTTATTTTTGTGTCACGAGTGCTACTGTGAATGCACCACAGTGGAGTGTGTTGCTTTTTTTTTTTTTTTTTTTAATTTTGCCTTGGCCCCTAGGAAGCTCAGAGCCCTATCGCAGCCTGTTTTCACTGTGGAAAGCTTCTCCACGCTGTCCATACCTCCAGCTTCCGTCCATATCCACTCACTTGAGTGTCCTGTCTCTCTTACCGAGTTTCACATCCTTTGGGGAGCGAGGGCCCAAAAGTGCAGTGAAGACCGGACCGTCCCTGGGGCGCAGCTGTTGGGGAAGATCACGGGGTGTGTGCCCATCTGCCCCTTCCCACATGGCTGCGTGGGGCCCATCGGGGGGGTTGGCACCCAGGGTGCTTCAGCACGAGGGACGTGTGGTGTTCCTGGTGAGGGGTGGTGCCGGGGACACTCTTGGAAAGAGTGGCCCAAATGGAGCAGCTCTCAAGGAGACCTCGGTAGAAACTGTGCGGTGAATGTTGAGTCCGGAGCCAGCAAAGACGTTTCGTTTCTTTTGCCATCTTTGATGGAAAACGGCTTCTTACGGCACTGTGTCAAGAAGGAGTCTGTGGTCCGGTCTGAGAACTTGTCTGCCGCAGGAGGTTGCCCCTGGTTGGCCATTTGGGGCTGTCGGGAAGGCCAGGCTTCACCGAAGCTGGGCTTGCTGGCCACCCGCCACCGCAGCCACCGTTCTTTCCCTTGACATTTCGAGAATGGTCCTCGAGCACTGCCTGGGCACCGCCCCAGCGCATCCTCCCAGGGCACACAGGAGATGCTGGACCTGGGGCCTCCCGGATTTCTTGCGGCAGGTCTCAGAAGGGGGGACAGCTGGGGCCACCTGTGAGCCTGAACAGGAGCCTGTCAGGGGCACACCAGAGCAGTGTGGGCTCTGAGCAGTGTGACCCCTGCGAGGTCCCCGGGAAAGAAGCGAGGCGGGGGATGGGCGGACGGGGAAGGGTGAGCTGTGGCACGATCCTGGGCAAGTGAGTGGACCTCTCAGAACCTCAGGTATGAATCCTGAGGGCACCCAGGGTCCCAGTCTGCCTCCTTGCCTTCTGGAAAGCCACGTGGAGCCTGGGAGGTGGCTCCTGGGCTCAGGATCCACGGGTAGGGGAGGTCCCCTGCCACGGGTGTTCCCTGCCGGGCAGCTAGGGCAGGGGGACATGCATGTCCTCACCTTACCTGTGACTCTCTGAACCGCAGCAACCCCACGGGGAGATTGTCCCGTTCTAGCAGAGTGGAGATGAGGGAAACGCGGTGCTAGCCCGTGACCTTGTGCCACGGAGTTTTCCCTGTCTGCTCGGCTCGATGCTACAAGAGAGGCCGGGGCCAGGCCAGCCCTGGGCAGAGAGGCTCTTGGGGTCTTAACCTCTTCCAGAAGAGTCCCCGCCTGTCCCTAGGGACTCCGAATGGTGGGGAAGAGTGTGGGCCTCGGCAAAGCCGTGCCGAAGAGGGTCGCATCCTTCCTCCGCTGGTGCAGGGACGGGGGTGCTCGCCGATGGGCAGCGGGCACTGTTGCCGGCACACTCGGGAGTGCCCCCTGGAGGTGCCGCTCCTGGGCAGCCATGCTCCTCTCTGGCCCCCTCTCTCCCCTTGCTTTCCCACCCCCAGCAGCATGCCTGAGACCACGAGACCTGGGGTTGGCAGGCACTGCAGGAACATCTCCTACAGCCCCTCCCTCCCCTCCACGGCTGTGGAAACAGAGTCACAGGGAGTCAGGGTCGAGCACGTGACCAGACCCATCTTCCTGGCTCCCTCCCTGCTCTCCGTGCTGTTCCCTCTGCCCGGACGCCCGGATGCCCCGGAGACGTCCAGATGCTCTGCCTGGGGGCGGTGTGCTGCCTCGTGGCCCAGGCCCTGGGACGGTGGGGTCCCCGGACAGGGTCGGGCCACGCCTCTCCTTGCCCCAGCAGAGAGCCACCTTAGGACGGGCAAGGCCAGGCTGGCATCTGTGAGCCAGCGGGGAAGGGAGGGGGAAAAGCCAAAACTTTAAGGTATATGGACTGTGAAATTAAATCGGAATACTCAAATAAGGAATCGCATAACAACATAAGCAAAGATGTTTACCAGGGCTTGAAGTTAAATACAGATTTTTTCATAAACCCAAACACAAAACGCAATAAAGTTCTGTGGAATGTTAAATATAATTTACAGTGGAAAGAGCACCCCTTACCACCATAAACCGTGAGCGCAACGTCCCTGTCACCGTGCGGGACAGCCGAGTTCTGCTGGCCGCTCTGCTGGCCCCGGCAGGGTGGGTCAGGCGCCGTGGCCGGGCCGCGGTGCGTGCGTCCTGCGGGTGTGCCCACTGTGGAAAGTGTTGCCGGTGGGTCCAGTGGGTCTGGAGCTGGCTGCGGGTGCCAAGTTGGTCCTGCACCCAGACACAGCCGTAAAGCTCAGATTAGGGAGGATCATCTCCAAACACAGAAGCAGCCTTTGAGTAGCCGCCCCAGTGCTGACCAGTTCCTAGCCCCACCTGTCCTTGGCCTTGGGGACCTTCTCACCTAGTATGGCCGGGCGCAACGGTTCCCCACCTGGAGACACCAGCCATGGGCCGGGGGGTGGAGGCCAAGGGACCCAGTGCCCTGTTTCTGCCCCTTCTTCTCCCTCAACCACCCTCACAGGAGTGTGCCTTTGATAGTCATTTACACTGTAGAGAGAATGAGCTCCTTTATTGTGTTCCCTCCGTCTCTGGCCGTGGAATGTGGAGTTGGAATCTTTGTTGACCCTGGAAATCCACTGGCATAGAAAGGGTGGGAAGAGGGCTTCCCAGGAATCACCTGATTCCCGGTGAGTTCTGGTTAGAGTCTGAGTTTCTGGCCTTCCAGGCCTGGGGAGAGCAGTTGATACCGGTCAGAGTTCTTTTCTGGGGAAATGTTGCCAGTGCAGCAGGCTCACCAACCAGAGCCACACAGCCTGCACTTCAGGTGTGTGTGTGCGTATAGGTGTGTGTGTGTGTGTGTGCGCGCGCGCAGGTGTGTGTGACACGTATCTGGCTGGTGGGCCGACTGTGTTCTAGAGTCTGTGTGAATGTAAGCACACCTGCGTGTTACTCGGGCTTGGCAGGGGTCGGCGTACACCCAAGCAGCTGTGGACCCCGCCTCCCTGAACTGAGAGGTGGTTCTGTGCAGGCAGGCAGTCCAGGAGGGTGTGGGCTGGAGGGGGACCCTTGCCCCTGGTGCCGTGTACCTGGGGCACTGCCCCGCCCAGGGCTGCCTCAGGCGGGACGGTCGGCCTTGTCTCGGACCCAGGGAGCTCAGCCTGGCCACGAGCCTGTGCGTCGGGTTTCCGGCCCACGTTGGAGGGTGGGGGGGGGGAGAGGGAGGTCTCGTAGCACATCTCTCTCCTCTGTGGTGGCCCTGCCCCTGTGGTTCACCGGCCCACCCCGTCCACAGGCCAGCCTCGGCCGAGGACCGTGGGCACTACAGTTGAGGCTGGAGGAGCCGGACGTGCTGCCCTCACCTGCACGGCCAGGTGGGCCGGGCAGTGGGGAGGACCAGCAGAGCAGAGGCCCCCGGGGCGGGTCTGTCTGCCTGGGCTCAGGTCCAGCCGGGTGCCCGTTGGGTGGATTCTGAGGAGGCAGCCGGGTCACTGTCCACGGGGCGCTGGCAGAGGGGCACGGGGGTCCCAGGCACGACGGGCTGCCCGCCTCTGACCGGCGCCCTCCGCTCTAAGCGCCCCCCGCCAGCAGGAGCAAGCATGTAGGCTCCATCTGCCCAGCTTGTACTGAGTTCCCTGTCGCCTGCCAGGCCCCAATCTGGGAATCGGGGCCCCAGGACCAGATGTGGCCCCTGCCCTCCGGGGGCCCCCTTCCTGAGGGTGGAACAGAGGAGACAGTCATGGCCGTGTGGCCAATTGATTTCTGTCCTCATCAGCCCGGCCCTGGGGAGGGGCGGGGCCCAAGATGGGCCAGCTGGGTCCCCAGGCCTCAGGGTTCTCCAGACAGCCCTGTCAGGGTGGACGGTGTCCAGCCCAGGGCAGCGGCCCCTGCAACGTCCTGCCTCCCACCGTCCCTCCCAGGGCCGTGCCCCTCTGTCTGCCCACAAGCTGCCTGGTCATTCTTGAGTTTCCAGGAGGCCGGTGGCCCTTCCCCAGACTCCCAGCCCCCTGATTTACGTGCTGCTGCACGGACTGTTTTCTTTAAAAACAGGATGGATATGAGAAAAACAACAACACTCCAAAACCACACTTAATGTGTGGGTCGGGCTGGCTCGTTAGCACTGAATAATCGAGCCTCAACCACACCACGGGGAAACGAAAATAAACAACACACACCAAGCACTCAGGACCCCGGCTGCCATCCTTGGGGCGCACACTCAGCACTGGGTACCAGGGCCCCGGGGACGGGGACCTCTGTCCTCCCGTCGGCCAGGGCAGGAGCGCGCCTCCGCGGGGCGTCTTCGCTGGGTGCCCGCCCTGGGAAAGGTCACTTGGAGGTGGCACTCCCCAGGGGGACAGGCCTCCCGACCCCTCCAGGGGAGGAAACTCTTTGTGTCGAACCCAAACCCTGCTGTAATTTAAGCTTGCTTCCTCCTGCTCCACCCTCGGTTAACATGGGGAACAGCTGGTCACCTCTCTTTCTCTAATAAATCCCGTCCGGCCCCGCTGCCGGGAGCGCACCCGCTCCGGGCTCTGGGAGTCGGAAGGGGGGCCCCCGAGAGCGGACCTAAGCGGCCCGCCGTCCCCACTCGCCCACCGCCTTTGTGCGGGCGGTGGGGGTCCACGGGCTGGCGGGAGGGTCGGGGTCCGGGGGGCGGCCCTGTCTCCTTTGTGCAGCCAAGTTCCCGGCGCATTGTGTACGGGGCCGAACTTTAGCTCACAATTTGGGATTAGAGCAAATCCGAGTATTTTTCTGCATGCCTGCCCGCTCCCGGGCGCCCAGGGCCTGCTGGGTAACTGCCTATTATCCGCCGGTTCCACTCCAGTGCCCTCCCCAATAAAACTTTTCATATCCTTATAAACGAACTCGATTGCCGTGTTATAAACATTTACACTGTGCTAACAGATCATCTCCGCACATCAGAATTGGCTAAATTCCCTTTTCCAGATGAATATATTGAAGGAGATTAGAGATATGATAGCTTTTCAGATTGCTGAACCCAGAGAAATTAGTTTAGTGAGCATTTACAGAGGCTAAATTGGAACCATTAAATAGTGGATTAAATTGATGGCACTTTCATTGTCTGTCCTTCGGTACCGCTGTAAAATCAATTAGCCGTCACCAGCCCATTCTCCATATAGTGATATTGTCATCCTCCCTGGAAGCTGATGCAAAACCTACCAGAGGCAGGCAAGGGTGTGAAAACACACCTATTAGGTGGTGTGGCAGGAAACAGCGTCGGACCGGGGCTGCCCGGGGAGGACCCCGCCTGCTGCCCCAGCGTCACCGACTCCCCGGGGCCGCGTGCGCGTGCACGTGCACGTGCGTGTGCGTGTGTCAAGGGCTGCCCGTAGCTCTCCCACTGGAGGCTGTGGGGACAGGCGAGGGCGTGCCTGACCCCGTCCTCTGCCTCTGAGTGACCCCGTAAGTCAGGCCAAAGGTGGCACGTGTCTTCAGGGAAGCAGAGTCACGGAGGCAGCAGGTGCGGAGGATGCAGGAAGGTGGGCTGCCTGGCAGTGGTTTGCAGGTTGCACACGAGTGTGCAATTCTTGCCGCCACAGCCCAGGGCCGGTAGCCCTTACAGAGCCTGGGTCTGAACAGAGTGTCAGGGCTTGGAGTGGGAGGTCCCCCTGAGCGCTCCCTGCAGCCCTGGGAGGCAATGTCTTATTCCCATTCCACAGAGGAGGAAACTGAGCCTCAGGGGTCCACAAAATCCAGGGCTGGTGTGAGGCTGCTCTCCAGCCTCGAGTGGCCGCCTTGCGGGAGACCCTTGGGCCATGCTGACTTCTGGGGCTCGGGATCAGGTGAACCTCGGGGCAGAGAAGCCAGGTCCCCGGGACGAGCAGATGGCTTCACGGCCAGTCGGGGTGTGAGCGTCTTGGGGCGGGAGAGGCCAAGGTGGGGGCGCCCCGGGGTGAGGGCAGGGAACACCCTGTCTTGGGCCGGCGCCCCACTTGCCCCGAGGACCATAATGGTCAGCACGAGAACTTGGGGTTGGGTGGTTCACCACTGCCTATGCCGACAGGGAGACTGAGGTGCAAACACACTGCGGGTGGCGATGCCTGGCCCTGTCCTCTTTGATAGACCTGGTTTGTGATCAGTCTGATTGGTTTCAACCAGTGGACGCGCACGCCTTCCAGAAGCCAGACGACAGGACCGTGTGCGGGCAGAATGGGGTGGGGTGGCTGGGTCCCTCTCTTCGTGGCACCCAGGATCTGAAGGTGGCCTTCAGTCCCCCTGAGCTCAGCTCAGAGGACACCTTCTCCAGGAAGGCTGCTGTGACTCCTCCGCCCCTCAGTCCGGGCTGCTGGGCTTCCCCGCGTCATGGTGGCCGTAACACTGGGTAGGAAATGCTCTGTGTGCCTCCCCAGTCTGCACCGGCGCCCAGCACAGGGCCAGCCCCCTTGGAGGGTGGGAGTAGCAGTCAACTCTCGCCACCGGGCAGGTCGGCAGGAATAGGAAAGGGATGTAGGAGTCCAAGGCCAAGAGAGGGAAGGCCTGCCTGGGGGGCGGGGCCGCGGGAGCTGACCAGGACAACCGTGGCCAGAAGGCACGTGGGGCCTTGGCAGCCATGCAGGAGATATGAGAGCCCCCTGCACACACGTCCTGCATGCTACAGTCTGTAAATGTGACCTTTCTCATCCCTCCTGTAAGTCTGGGAAGGTCGCCAGCTCCGTTGTGCAGATGAGGAAACAGGAGAGTTTCTGGGTTGTCAGGGCCCAGCAAGAGGGCAGCGTGGGGCTGGACTTCCACCCAGGGGCCCAACTGCCCCTCCCGCCCGCGCCTGCAGGTCCCCTCTGGGGCCTGGCCCGAGCTCAGCCCTGGGGTGCACTGCCCCAATAGCACGGGACGCTTTGCTTCCCCTCCCTTCCTTGCTCACGTGGCCTAATGCCCTGGGAGGCTCTATCCCCCTCACCTCTGCGGCCCGAGGCTGTCCCTCTGCTTCCCTAGGCCAGGAGGGCTGTCCAGCAGGGCCTCAGCAGGATGGAAGGAGGCCGGGGGGATACGCTCTCCTTGCGGCCGAGATCTAGGCAAATCCTGTAGATTCGGGCTGAGCTCCCGCAGGCAGTACCGGGGCCTTGCACTCGGGTCTGCGGGTGTGTGTGTGTGTGGAGCCCACAGGGGCCCAGACAGAAAGTGGACAGAGTGTGCCCACGGGCAGGGAGTGGGGGCCCTCCTGAAGGTCTGCCCCTGGGCGAGGCGCCCCTTAGCTGGCCCCTTGGGAGGGTGCCGAGGACGAGCTACTGGACAGGGTGCTGAGCTGCCCGTGCCGGGAGGAGTGCAAGCTGTGTGGAGGCAGACAGAGCTCGGCCCCAAGCCTGGAGGTGTTGAGGCCCCCCCCCACCGGGGAAACGGGGTGCCTGGCAGTGCCCTGCACAGTGCTGGGCACACACATGCAGAACCTCAGGGTTCCGGGGGGGGCCCCAGACCCCTGCTCCTGGCCCCTGCAGGGTCCCAGCACCCTCCCTGTCCTCACCTTCCTGACCCCTGACTCCGGCTGCTGTGAGAACCGGCAGCCCCCCAGGCTGGCTGAGAGGCCCCTGTTCCAGCAGATTAGCACCCCCCCCCAAAAAAAAAACACACTGTGGGTTTCATGTGAGCTCAGCAGGGGGGCGGGAGGCCTCAGAGCAGAGAAGGGGGCTGCTTCTCTGTGGGGAGGGGCTGTGGGCCTGTCAGGTCAGGTGACACGTTGGCATGGAGATAGGTGCTCTGGAGCCTGGTGGGAGGTCAGGTCGGGGCCCCGTGCACGGCCGGGGTTCTGCACCCAGCGTGGGCCATGGGCAGAGGCCAGGCGGGGAAGTTTGCAAACTGCTCCCTGTGTCTCTAGGCTCCACTGAGGCCCGGGAGAGGACTCATTGTCCCATTTAATAGCTGGGGAAACTGAGGCTTGGGAAAAGGAGGGATTGGCCTGGGATCTCAGATCACGGGTGAGTGGTCCCTCTGGGACCCCAATTCCAGGAGGCTGGCAGGTGCCGGCCATGGGGCCACATCCTTATTTTTCAGATGGGAGACCCTGGCCCAGAGAGGGTCAGGGGCCTTTCAAGGTCACACAGGAAGCCAGTGGCAGTGGAGCCAAGTCACAGGCCAGCCTCCTGCCCCCAACCAGGGCCCCTCCAGTGCGGGCCCATGCACCCCTCCCTGCCGCGAGCCCACCCCCCATCCCCTGGGCTGGGAGGAGGATAAGGTTTCTGGGCAGCTGTGGGGTGGGTGCAGTGGGGTCAGGTGCAGGGGTGGGGGGCGGGGGAGGGCGGCACGGGCAGGTGAGAAGACCAGCCATGGGAAGTTCTCACGAGCACACGGATGACCCGGCCCGCCCCCAGCCCGCCGGCCCTCTGGCCACTGACAACTGATACTTAGAGTGGCCGGGCCTTTCTGAGCACGTGTGGTCCAGCTGCAGTGGTGAGGCCCCGCCTGGGGGAGGGCGCTGGGGACCCGTGTGCTCGGCCCTCTCCCGTCTGTGTGCATAGCGGGCGCCGTGTCTGGGTACTGACAGTGCTTTCGGGCCTGGGCTCCGGGGGGCTCCTCCGTGTGCTGCCCTGGGGACACCCCCATGGCTGCAGCCCAGATCCAACTCACCGGGTGAGTGGCTTTGCCCCTCTGGGCCTCAGTTTCTCCTCCAGGACCCTGGGCTGAGACGTTTCCCTCCTTGTCTGGGGGCTGTGGGGAGGTGGGTGAGCCCGGCCCCGAGGCGCGGCCAGACGCAGATGAGCAAACAAGGTGTGCTGTGCTTGTCAGGCTGGTCACAGATGGAGTGTCCCGCTCAGCCCCCAGGGGACGTCAGTGGCTCGTGGGGAGGGGCCTGGGTCTCGGAGCCTTTCGTCACCTGGCCCCTGGCTCCGGATTCGCGACGGGCTTCATCTGGTCGTGATGGATGGCCACAGCGTTGGACTGAAAGTTTGGGAGAACCGAGGCAGAGCTCTGGAGAACCCAGTTAGGGGCTCGAAGACTCGGGATGCAAGAGAGGAGGGCGCCTGGCCTGTCTGTCCATCTGTCTGTCCAGGCTGCGTCCTGAATGCAGCGGGAGGGGCTGGAGGACACCGGAGGGGTCCTGAGAACATTTTCTGGAATGTTTGGATGAGTGGGAGGGCCTGGCCAGCCACCACGGACATGCCAGGTGAACAGGCCACTACCGTGGGCCTGTTCCTGCTGGGTCCCTGAGGATGTGGCCGTGTCCTGGGTGGAGCAGGGCCCAAGAGGCCACCATCCAGGGATCCCTCTGCATGTCCCCTTCCTTTCTCCTTCCGGCCAGAGGATATCTGTGGCTGCTTTGGGAAAGCTGGCCCCCCGGCCAAGGCCAGAACAGCCTGCCTACCAAGGACACAGGGGCCTGGCTTCCTTCGAACCCCTCCCCGTGGGGTGCGGCGTGATCCCCCAAGACAGAGGGAGCTCAGAGCCCGCTATCCATCTGCCAAGGGGTGGAGGGAAGCCGTGGTCTAGAGTGCCTGGCACCCCTAACCCACAGCAGATTAACCACAGTTGTGCCTCCCACGTGGCCTTCAGGGTTCGTGTCTTCTCAGGTAGAGCCACTTGACTTCGAGTGTGGGGAGAGGGACTCGGGGTGTCTCTGAGACGCCCTTGGAGGCAGGGCCTGCGTCAGAGCCAGCGATGGGTGCCAGCTTTGCAGGGTGCAGGTTTGAGACACAAGGAGCCGGTGTTTCCAAGTCTCCCCCACTGGGTATTCAATTTGTTTTTACTTATTTGGGGGCTAAAATACACATGACATAAATTGACCATTTGAACCACTTCTAAGTGAACAGTTCAGGGGCACTGAGCAGATTCACGCTGCTGTGCGGCTGTCCCACCGTCCGGCTCCAGAACGTCCCATCTCCCCACACTGAGACTCTGTCCCCGTTACACACGAACCCCCCCCCCCCGCTCCCCCCAGACCTGGGCCCAGCGTCTACTCTGTGTCCATGAGTCTGATGACCCCGGGACCTCGTGGGAGTGGGTCTCAGTGCGTCTCCTTCCTTGTCTGGCTTGGTTAATCAGCATCACATCCTCCGCATTCATCCACGTAGGTGTCAGAACTTCCTTCCAATTTAAGGCTGAAGAAACTTTCATTACAAAGAGAAGAATCTGGAGAAACCCAGAAGGCATCAGCATCACCCGTGATGGGGCAGACACCCCAGGTTCTCCTGACACGAAGTCCTGGGGACACACAGAGTCACTTCTGTGATGTCACTGGGGAAAACGCTCCTAGTCCTGAGGGGTCTTCTGC
The DNA here is from genome assembly GCF_016509475.1 of Prionailurus bengalensis. Lineage (NCBI taxonomy): Eukaryota > Metazoa > Chordata > Mammalia > Carnivora > Felidae > Prionailurus > Prionailurus bengalensis. The sequence goes on from NC_057357.1 coordinate 1,721,647, forward strand.
AAAGTAACCAGCAGCACTGGAGAAAACGTCAGTGTCTCGAAAGACAAAGACTGAGTTGTCCCAGAATGAGAGTGACTAGGGAAACATGGCTGCTAAGTGCAGCGTGAGGCCCGGGACAGGACGTGGACGTCGGGAGGACAGTGAAGGACATCGGGGCCACTGTTCTTCACGCTGTGCTGTGCCGGGGCCAGCTCACACGGGCCTGCAGGAGTTGATTGTTACATATTCAGGGATTTTGCAAGCCAGTTGTAAATTACTGAAATTGGCCGTGGTGTGAGAATTCACACCATGAAAATCAGCTGAAGGCACAAAGCGGAGCCGGCGTCCCCTCCCCTCCTCCCCCTCCCCTCCTCCCCCTCCCCTCCTCCTCCTTCTCCTTCTTTTTGAGAGATGGTGTGCGAGCGCCCTACTGGTTCTGTGAGATGCGACATTAGGGGAAGCTGGCTGAGGGCAGACTGGAAGACTGGGCACTATTCCGCAACATTCTGCAAGTCTGAAGTTATTTCAAAATAAACAGTTGAAAAATAAAACAACTCTAAAATCAGAGACTGAGCTCATCTCCTAGCACACCGATCCCTGTCTCCGTCTCCTTCAGAGGTGTCAGACACCAGCCAGGCCTGACCAAGCAGGCCTGGTACCCCACCCTCTTTCTTGGAACAAAATCTTCCCTCAGGCTCCAGGGTAATATACCCCCCTTGTTTTCTTCTCCTCCTTAGTTCCTTTCAGTCTTTTATACAAACTCTAATTTCACTCATTCATTCATCTATCCATCCATCCACCCATCCATCCATCCCACCCATCCACCCATCCGTCCATTCCCACCCATCCATCCATCCACCCATCTGCCCATCTATCTATCCATCCATCCATCCTTTAACCATTCTATCCCCATCCATCCATCTACCCCCTCATCCATCCATCCATCCACCTATGCACCTACTCACCCACCCATCCGTCCATCCACCCATCCATCCATCCCACCCATTCATCCATCCACCCATCCGTCCATTCCTACCCGCCCATCCATCCACCCATCTATCCATCCATCCATCCATTTAACCATTCTATCCCCATCCATCCATCCATCCATCCACCCACTCATCCATCCATTCATCCATCCCACCCACTCACCCATCCATCCATCCATCCATCCATCCCTACCCGTCCATCCATCCACCCATCTGCCCTTCTATCCATCCATCAATCCATCCATCCATCCATTCATCTATTTAACCATTCTATCCCCATCCATCCATCCATCCATCCATCCATCCACCCATCCATCCGTTCATCCAACCATCCATCCGTCCATTCCTACCCACCCATCCATCCACCTATCTGCCCATCTATCCATCCATCCATCCATCCATCCATTTAACCATTCTATCCCCATCCATCCATCCATCCACCCATCCACTCATCCATCCATCTTTCCTTCCCTCCCTCCCTCCCTCTCTCTCCCTCTTCCCTCCTCTACCATTTATTGAGCAACTTAAATGCATGGCATTGTGCTAGTTCATTGTTCAGTAATGAGACAAAGGCCCTGACCTCATGGAGCTCATATGCCAATGGGCAGGGCGGGGGGAGCAAGCAAACAGGGAAAGAAATCTATGAATTATACATGAAGGAAGGGACTATGTATTAATGGGATATCAGGGGAAGAGGACATTTACTCAGGTGGTCAGGAAAGATTCCTCAGAGAGGTGTCATTTAAGCCGAGACATGAAGGATGAAGCAGAGACAGTCACGTGTGGTCTGGGGGAGGGTATCACAGGCAGAGGGAACAGTATGGATAAAGGCTGGGGGGCTGTGAGGAGCCATCATATTCAAAGAGCAGACAGAAGGCCAGGGCGGCTGCAGGTCCTGGGCAGAGGGGAGAGGGCAAGAGGTCAGGGGCCCGACCCACAGGGGCCGAGAGGCCTGGGGACAGGTGGGGGTTGTCTTCTGTGTTCAGTGGGAAATGTTGGGGGGTGTCCATCATAGGAGTGCCTCGATAAATGCTCACCAGGTTTGCTGCCAGGAGAAGGCTTACAGTAGCTGGGAGACCACGGGGAGGGTGCTGGAGGCGTCCGGTGTGGGAGCTCAGCAGCTGAGGCCGGGCTGGTGGAAGAAGCACGGGGAGCCGGGCCTTGCTCAGGGGCAGTTCCCAGCGTCCTGGCTCGGCAGCCAGGTGGGTGGGGACATGGGTGCCAGAGCAAAGGCGGGGGGGGCGGAGGCATCGGCTGGTCCTCGGGAGCCCTGGATGCCCAACGCACATCCAGGCAGAGACGCTGAGTCACCGGCTGTAGATGAGCTTTGGAGGGGCCGCGGGCATAAAGTCAGGAAGTGTCAGCACACAGACGCCCCCCGAGACCCCCTCTCCTGGCACATCCCAGGGGCCCTGAATGTTACTGCACCTTCCCAGCTCCGCCATAAACTCCAGGCCTGTGACCACCTTGTTTACCGTCTGCTCCAGGGACACGGGAAGAGTCGAAGGGGGTTGGACCGTGTTGGGTTAGACCCTGACATCCGAGGGCTGCACCCGCTGCGTAGCAGACAAGTCCTTGAAACCATCAATCCCCAGAGGCACAGTGAGCTGGGGGGCCCATTGCCAGGGGGCGCTGGAAGCCACGCCAGTCCTGGAAAGTAATTTGGCAGTGTGAAGTAAGCACTGTGGAAATGCTCGGCGCCTTTGACCCAGCAATGCCACCTCTGGGATGCTCTTCTAAGGAAATTATCCAAAATATGGCAAGAGCGTCAGGCCCGAAGATATTCACTGCAACGTTATTTTTAACGACAACAAAAAAATTGGAAGCTGCTGAAATGTCCAACAATCAGGGAGCAGTTTAGTAAATTACAGTACACACACTCCGTGGAATACTAGACAGTCATTAAAAGTGATAATTATGAAGACTGGTGGTAATATGCAAATGCATCTACAATGTCACGTTGAGGGAAAGCAGCATATAGAATTATGTGTACATTAGGGTGTAATGATGTAAAAAACATATGATCGGGAGAACGCCTGAAAGAAGATGGAGAGGCCTGAGGCCGGGGTGGTGGTGAGGTGGGGACACAGACAATGACTACCTTTCCCGGGTTTTGACTTTTCTATAAAGTATGACATCACCGAGGTAACTAAAAATACATAGAGTTGATGCAGGCTGGCGTAATTATGGGGACATTTTATGACTTCTGTGTGCTTTTCTGGCTTTTCCAAATGTTTTCCTGGGAAGATGATCACTTGGCCCTGTGATGGGGAGAAGATGGAATGGGGCTAGAGAGGATCAGGGTGGCTAGGGGAACACCACCCCAAGTGGGGGCATTGCCATTCCCACCTTCACAAGGTCTGTCTGGTGGTGATGATGATGATGATGAGGAGGGTGGTGATGGAGGTGATAATGGTGATCATGGTGACAAGAGCCATAATTTATTCAGCACTCCTTACGCACCAGGCCTGTGCTAAGTCTTCCAGATAAGCTACTTGGTGGTGGGTACTGTTTGATCATTCAGCAGGTAAAGGAGGGAGCTGTTATGTAAGCCAAGTCCATCAGGTTCCCATCGGGTTCCAGGGCCTGAGCTGGACCAAGGCCGGTGGGAGGCTGTAGGGAGCTAGGGCTGGGGTCTGTGCGGTGGAGGTTGCTCACCCGCTGCCAGGGGGAGAGGAAACACGGGGGACAGTGCGGCTATGGCCCCTCCATCCAGAGGTGGGTTCAGGCCAGCAACACAGAGCACTGAAGGCACTGGGGCAGAAAGTCCTAGGGGTGCAGATGACTGGAGCTGAGTGGGGGGCACCCACCTGCTCAAAGTTCCTACTTTGCAGATGGAAGCTGAGACCTGGAGAGGGGCAGGTGGTGTATCAACCGTGTTTTTTTACTTTCTGTATTTTACGATGCTTTGATACACCAGCGGCCTTGCTGGCCGGGGAGAAAATGCCCTCCCTGGGCTGGCCAAGCTTAGGGGTAGCAGACTGTCCCCTGAGGTTATGTCTGCTGCGTAGAAACCAGCCAGTCCAAGCCCACACCCCAACCCCTCTTCTGTCAGGTTCCCACACCCCAGCCCAATATTCCCCCGCCCTAGGTCACCTGGGGCCAGGTGCTGGGTAAGAACCAGTCACGCAGCAGCCCGGAGCCCGCCGAGGCTCTTCAAACCGCCCGACCCTAACCTGCTCAGCTGCTGCCTCCGCCTTTCCCTGAAAACCACGATAATGCCGCGGGCCGCGCTCCACCCACCCACCACTCCTTCTGCCTCCACCAGCCCAGCCGTGCTTCCCCGTGTGGCCCTGCAGGGCCTGCCCCCCTCCTCTGGGGAAATAAAAAATGGCACGCTCTTGTCAAAGCAGCGGTCTCAGCCTTACCATAACCGATGAAAACAGACCCGGTACCGATTTCAAGACGGCAGGGACGGCCCAGGGTCACGGGACAGGGCAGATGGGGCTGCGACGTGAGACTGCTCTCCGGCTCATCACGGAGGTGCTGTGATGGGGTGAGAGAGGGGTCTGCTGTGGTCCCGGCGCGAGGGGGTGGGCTGAGGGCAGAGGGAGGAGACACGTGCTTCTCAACCCTGCTCCTCTCTGGCTTCTGGGTGGAGCCAGGGGTGGGTCCTTGGCCGGCTCTGGGCTTCCTCTGTGGCCCTGGGGAAGGAGGGTGATGTCATGACACCCAGGCCTGGGGTGCTCCCGAGCTGAGGGCCGGGTCACAGGCGGGCCCTTACTCATCCTTGCCCCTTTCCTAGGGCAGCCGCTGTCCTGCCCAGGCGACAGAGGGCAGGCAGGGTCAAATGCCGGGTGTCGGGTATGTGGGCCGAGGACAGTAGCTGGAGCTGGGCCGTGGGGCAGTGGGGACCTTCCGTCCAGTCTGGTGGGGCTCCTGGCCACCGGGGTGCCATCTGCCCCCGCCCAGCCACCCTTCATCTGGACACAGCGCTCCGTCCCCCGGCAGCCTCCCCGGTGGTGTCAGCTCCAGCACAGCCACAGCCAGCCCTGCCGCCCGACATTGAGGCCTCCCTCCTGTAATTGGCAATTTTGTCATATTTATTCACAACAGATCGGACTGTCGGGAGCTTGCTGGGCTCTCCGGAGGCCCGCCGTGAAATCGGTTTGAAATGGCGTGTTGGGTTGTTCTCTCCCTGCTGAAGCGACCATCTGGCGGACGGACCAGCGGCTGGGCTGATACACTGACCTCGGGAGCCTCGGCTGAGCCGCTCCCGGGGGCCCGCACGCCGGCACGCCCCCGCCTTGTGCCACTCCTGACCTCTCTCATGGGCTCCGGGAGCCAGGCTGCAAGGAGAGGCCTGGGCAAGGAGGGTCGTCAAGGTGGGCTTGAGGCTGGGAGCTCCCGGGCAGTGGGCTGGCCTTCCGGGCCATGCCAGGGCTAGCATCTTCCTAACAGCCCGGGCCCTCCTCCGGCAGGCAGAGCAGAGTGTGGGGCTGGCCAGAGAGGAGCTGTGCCTCCCCCACCCCACCCGGTCCTCGCCTGGGCACCGGCTTCCCCTGGGAGCCATGTGTGTTCCCCATGCACCGGTGTGTGCTCGGCAGAGTCAGAGTGGTTTCTGGATCACTCACCGTACTGTCTGAGGACAGAGCTCGGAGCCACACACAGTCTTTCAGGGCCTCTGACTCCTCCCCTCCAGCGGCCTGGCCACTGCAGTCTGCGGTGAGTGATATCCTGGTGTCCCTCGGCTGGGGGGGCAGGGGGAGGAACCGGAGTCAGCCTGCAGGAAGGCCCCGGGGCCGGGACCGATCATGGGGACCCACCTGTTTGCAAGCAGGGAAACGTTTCTCCAGGAGCTGGGGAAGGAGTGGGGGCCCCGAGCAGACCAGACCAGACAGTGCGTTCAGTACCCTCCACACGGGGCACCGAGATGTTTCCTCGAAGAAATATGTTACTTCAAAGATCCCATGGGACCACTTCACTCCTGTTAAGATACTTAATAGACACACATGCACACACGCCCCTAATATATATATGCACATGCACATACGTATGCACACCTAATGTATGTAACACACATACGCACATCTAATATGTACATACGTGTATGTATATACACAGATAACACACACACACACACATATATACACACCTAATATATAGGCCCTGCTGTCTCTGCAGGGGAAAGTGATGAGGGAACGGGGGCCACGTGGGCATGGGCCGGGGAGACCTGACCTTGGGCAGAACGCACAGTGAGCCAGGACTTGAGGGCTGGGACAGACCAGAGCAGAGATGGCCTGCTGGGGACACCTGGTCATTTTTAATGGCGACAGCCACACCAGAAAAGCCTCTTAGGTAGCAGCGAGAAATTGACTGGGTTGGGAGCGAAATCAAAAGCCAAAGGTTGTATGGGGGCAGCAGGCTGGAAGCCGGGGTTGGCCTGTCCATCCACGTGCATCTGTCCACTTGTCCCCTGGGGAGTGGGGTCCCGCAAGGTCTGGGGAGGTCTGGGGTCTGAGCGCTGGCCTAGGGCCTATCTCAGGACCCCCTGTGTGGGGGTCGAGGCACCTCCCCAAGAGGCTGGCCCTGAGCTCCCTGGCCCCGCCGTTCATCTCCTATCTGGGCCAGAGCAGGGCCCAGGCTGGACTGCTGCCCGAGGGTGGCTCCCCTCACCCACCCCAGGGGGGACTGAGTGATGTCATAAGCCACCCCTGGGCTCTGGTCTGAGCTGGCTGGCCAGGTGGCCCCGGACAGGACAGCTAAGTGCCCGTGTGGCCCTCAGTTTTTCCCTCTGTACGATGGGAGGAGAACGAATCTACGGAGTGGGGAGCATCTCCGGCCCTTCTGGAGCAAGCGGGAAAGGTTGCTCCTGGTCCAGCGCGTCCCGGATGGGGGACGTTAGGTGCCCTCGGCCTGGCCCCATGGAGAGCCCCCTCCCCTGCCCGAGGGGAAGGGTGGGCGAGGGCTCTCTCCCCATCACCATGCTAAGTAGGTGTTTGCATGTTCGAAGCTCTGAGGCGGGCTGCTATTTTCCTAAGGATTAGGACCAGCCACAGCAATTTACACAGCGATGCCCTCCGGCTGAGGCGCCGCGGCCTTGCGGGGTGGGCAGAGGCCCTGGCACCGGATGGGGGCTGGGGGCTGACGCACACCACCTGCCCCTCCGGCCACCGTCCCTACCCTGCAGTGCCCCGAGCACGGGGAAGGCGCGTGGGATCCGGCTCATGCTGGCGCTCCGAGGGCACGCGGGGTCCCGCACACACGGGGGGAGACGGGCTGCTGGTGTTGACTGCGTGCGGAGATGTCACGTTTCGGATCTGTCGGGCTAAACAAAGTGCATCACTGACGGTAATGTCTCCTGCTTCTTTGGCCTTTTCCACTCTGGCTCTTAGAAACAAATGACGTACCGTGTGGCTCGTGTGACATTTCTCTGCACGTCAGCACGTCTGCTTTCAGTGACCGCAAACCAGTCACAGGGCGTCCCCGAGCCTCTGTGTTCTGCATCTGGACACCTGGAGGCTGAAGGGCAGGTTGGGAGTAGGGGCACCCGGGTCCCTAGGACCCATAGGAAACCCATAGGGTGTCCTACAAGGGCGCAGCCTGAGCAGAGGGGTGGAGGGTGGAGGGTGGCTGCAGGGGCAGGTGGGTGGGAGGCCTGTGTGGAGCGAGGGGTGCGGGCTGGCCACAGCTGCAAATGCCAAGCTCCAGAGGCGAGAGTTGGGGTCGGGTCCCCTCCTCTTCAATCTGGTGACTTACTTGACCAATAGGATGTGGCGGGCACGCTGTCTGGACCCCCGAGCTGGGTCACGAGAAGGCCCACAGCTGGTCCTCTCCCACCTCTCAGTACCTTCTCTCTGGGAGCCTTGCTGCCACAGAAGAAATCGGAGCCCCCTGGGTACTCAGCCCAAATGTCTCATCTGAGTCCAGCTCTCCATCTGTCCCCACCTCAGCACCCGCAGATCAGGCCCACCCCAGGGTACCGCCCCTGGATCAGTCCCTGACTCAGGGCACCCACCCCCTAGACCAGCCGTAGACCCAGGGCCCCAGCCCCAGCCCCAGGGCACCCTCCCCAGACCAGCCCCAGCTCCAGGGCACCCCCTCTGGATCATCCCTGACCTAGGGCACCCACCCCTACCAGCCCCAGCCCCAGGGCACCCCCCCCGGACCAGCCCCAGCCCCATCCTGGCACCCAGACCCAGAATTGCTGGGTGATCTCGGATGACAGAGAGAAACAGGAGTCACCTGGCTGAGCCCTGTCTGAATTCCTGACCCCAAAGTAGGGAGAGATCACAAAATGGTTACTGTTTTAAGCTGCCAAGTTTGGGGGCAGTTTGCTACCCAGCACCAGCCCGCGGGAGCACAGTGATCCATCATTCTGTGCCTCAGACTCCGTCCCAGCCCCAGCAGGGGTCCCGGTGCCGCCCTGCGGGGCGGAAGGGCCCGGTTCAGACTTGCAGGTTGCACGGAGCTGTCTTGGTCTGGTCGCTGTCCTTCAATCTGGCCTTTGTGACCCGGACACCTGAAGTTCGCAGACCGTTTCGTGGGGTTCCCCTGCCTCGATCTGCTGTCTCTTCAGCGCGAGGTTCACGGTTAGGCAGTGGTAGCACGGGACGCTGCCCAGGGGCCGGCTCCTCTGCCGTGCATCCTGGGGAGGCCCTGGTTTCATTTTGTCCCTTCTTCGCTTTGACCGCTGAGGGACGGCGTGCCTGCCAGGACGCTCCGCCATGAAGCTGTTTTCTCTGTAACTAGCGTGTTCTTGTGAGGTGGTGTTTTGGGACCGTGAACACCCTGATTGTCATCAGAGTCCCCGTCTATTCACGTATGTGCTTTCTCCAGTTTGGACGTGGATGCCACTTTTGCTGGTCGAGATGAAACCCACTCACATCATTACCCACGTCGATGTTGGCGTCGCCCCAGGCTGGCCGGTTGGAGCTGGTGCCTGATGGTCCCATCCCTTCCTGGCAGAGGGCATTCTGGCCCCTCTCGTCCCCTCGATGCCCAGCCCCAGAACCGACATTTCTTCAAAGATCTCTGGTTCCTTTCGCAGGGGAAAGGGGGCTTCCAGACCAAGGATCAGGTTCCGAGTGGGCACGTTGCTCCCCGGCGTTGCTGCCCCGGGAGGGTTGGCGGCTGCAGCTCAGTGTCACCCAGAGACAGCTGAGAGGACGCTGGCAGGACGGGGCCCATGGGCCCCGCGGTAGACGTGGGCCACGTCGGCCTCTTCCTGTCCGCACTGGCCACGCCTGCTCCTGCTGCCCCCAGACGCGCTTCACCAAGGGCCCAGACGGCGGCCCCGAGGCAGGTGGAGGTCCACCCACCTGAGCCGCCAGCACATGCACCCAGCACGAGTCCAGGGCTCAGGGAGCAGGGAGGGTGCCCGAGTGTGCAGCACGTGCACGTGGACAGGCTTGTTCGTGTGCACGCCTGGGAGTGGGCGTGCACAGTGAGCCCTCCTCGGGGCATGCGGGTGTTTGTGATGCGTGTGGTTTGGCGTACCTGTGGCGTGTGACCACGTGCACGCCGTGGAGGGAGCCGGAGGGTCCGGGGGGGTGTGTGGGGAGGTGCGTGAGGGTGAAGGCTCGCACACGCGTGCTTGTGCACGGACCCAGATGTCCACGCGTGTGTGCGTGCACAGGCCCGGGTGTGAGGTGCGCCCGCCGGTTCCTAAGGTGGGAGGCGTTCGGTTTCTGTCGGAGCGCCCGTGTGCCTGGATGTGTGTGCTCACGTGTCGTGCTGTGGAAAGGAGGAGGCAGGGGGCCCTGGGGGCCCCGCGGAGCCACTCTGTCCCGACCCCACGAGACGTTGACCCCACGCCCCAGCCCCTCCTCGATCTGCTGCCTGGGCTGGGGTTTGGCCTGGCCCCAGCACGGGCTTTGCTGGGAGTCGCTGGGCACCCTCCATGGTTGCCAGGGCCCTGTCTGCTGGGCTCAACCCCCTGGGATCGTGGCGGGGGGGCGGAGCAGGAGGAAGCTGAGAGGCCCAGAGAGGGCGATGGGCTTGCATGCTCCCCTCGCGGGCTCCTGACCACTCTGGTGTCAGCAGTGGGGTCCCTCTGTCCCGACCACAGGAAAGATGTCTGCTCTGGTCTCGTGAGGGACCAGCTGCACAGCTGGGGCGAGTCTCTGAATCTTGTTCTGTTTCTGCAAACCCGGGCCCTGGTGCAGTCTTACTGCTCAGGGCCTGTGGGGTCGGGGGACCCTGGAAGCAGGCCTGGGGGTTGGGAGGCTGCCTCCCTCTGGGCCGGAGCCTCGGGGAGCCTCTGCTCTCTCTCCTCAGCCCCGTGGAGCGAGGGGGAGGGGCATTGATCCTCAAGGCGGGGGGCCGTCCGTGCAGGCAGGCGACATGTCCCCCATCGACCGACCGCACCGCCTGCTCTCTCCCTCCGAGCTCCGCTAACGAGCAGATCTGATGGTGCCGCCGGGCCTAATTGGCAGGACGGGCACACGCGTGCCTGTCTGGGAGCCCAGCTGCCGTGCCCACCCCAGTTCGAGCAGCGTGAGGGCCCGGCATCAGCGTCCCGCCCCTTGGGCTGCAGTCGGAGGCCAGCTGGTTTCCTGGAGGAAACACCCACAGCGGGGGTCGTCAGCAGAGATGTCAGTGGGGGGACGGGCCCAGTAGTGGGGTACCCCGAGGCAGCCTCTGGTCCCCCGCCCTGCATTAGGGATGGCTCCCATGAGCTCAGAGGCAGCCTGGAACGGTCCCACGGCTGGTGGGGAGTCAGTCAGGAGGGTGGGGGCACAGGGACGTGGTGAGGGGACTTGGAACCCTGGCACGGGAGGCACGGGAGGACGCGGGGAGGATGAGCTGCCACCTAAGTGGGCGCCTTGGGGCAACAGCTACGGGTGCCAACACGTGGTCACTTCCTCATCACCTTTGCTGCCCTGCCCTTATGGGGATGAGGTCTCGCCTGCTTCCCTTGGGAGCTGTTGCCAACGTGGGTAAGTGAGGGACGGTGGATAAAGTTGGTTGTAAGATAGTGAGCTGCCCATCACTGGGGGTGTGCAAGTGGGAGGTCTGAGAGAGGACTCCTGCTCTGCGTGAGGCAAGAAGGCTCTAGAATAGATGTGACAGACCTCAGAAATGTCCCTGGGGGTCAGCCGAGCATAGGGCTGGGACTGACGCAGGAAGCTGGGTCCTTGTCCCTGGAGACTTCTGAAAGGACGTCCTGCAAGTCGGAGGACCCAGCTGGGCTCCTCACCTGCTTGGCCTGGGGCTCTCCTCATCCCAGTCCCAACCCCCAGAATCCAGCCCCCTCCGGGAGGCCGGCCACCACCCCAGCGCTGGGTCCAATTACAACCGACACCCACCAACCTGTTTCACAGGTGGGGACGTTAATGCCCAGAGGACGGCAGGACTGACGGCTCCCGGGCACCAGCCCGACCCTTCCTGCCCCGCTCCCCAGTGTTCGTGCCCCCCAATATTCCCTGCAGGAGTGCCCCACCTCCCATAGCCTGCCTGGCCCTCTGCGCCCCAGGCTCTGTCGCTACAGGCGAGCCAGGAGCTCTTGAGCGGAAGGAAGGGGGGGCAGCCCCCTCCGAGCACTGTGTGCCAGGGAGGCCCCACCTCGGACGTGGGCCGGCCCTGCGGCTGCACCCGCTCAGAGAGCTGATCGCTCCCCCCACCACCAGCCAAGGGCTCTGCCTCCCGTGACGCCGGCTGGCAGCCCGAGGCCTCACACGGCGGAAACCGGCGAACGCCGCATCGTCCGTGGCTGTTGTGTTCCCATGTTCCGGAGGGGAACACTGAGGCCCAGAGAGAAGCGGCGTGCCCGGGACCCGCCGCCTGGCCAGGGAGGACCCAGGAGGGCCCAGGAGCGTGGGCGCGGAGCCTGGGGCCGGCCGCGGGCACCCTGGGCGCCCACCAGCCCAGACAGGTGTGCGGCCGCCCCACCCACTCCCGGCCCGCTGGCCGTAAATCAGGCCGCTAATCTTTCACCATCCGCCGGCCTCTCGCGGGCGTGATGGATGGGCTCCCGGCCTCGCCGACTGCTGCGAAATCACTCAGCGGCCAGACAAGCCCTAAATCTGGCTCACCGAGTGTTGAAAGGAGGGATGTCTGTTTTCATAACCTACCTCAGTTACAATAAATATTTAAAATGCGCATTAACATGCTCTCGCTGCACAATCGGCCTCTGTGGCCCCGGCCGCGCAGATTTAATTAGCTCCGGGCTTCCCCCACCGGCCGCGCTCGCCCGTGGACGGAAGGGCCCTGTTTTCTTAAACTCCCGGCCGCCATAAATACCGGCCTGGCCTCAGCGCCACACAGAGCCTTTTGTCTGCCTCAGCTTCCCCGGCCCCAGCGCTGGGGCCGGGCCCGTCTCTGGGTGCTGGGGTGTGCCCTGCGGGTGCCCACGACGGTGGGGGGGGCACGTCCCAGGATGTCCCGGCTTTCCGGTCCGCAGCCCAGCCCCGACCGGAGACCCCATGCGGGGGCTCCCAGTCCCAGAGGGGAAGGAAGGTGAGGGCCACCTCAGAAACGAAGGCAGGGCCCACACCTCCTCTCTCGGGCAGCTGCGCCCCATCCCGGCAGGCAGGTGGCCAGTGTGAGGCCCTTCCTTCCAGCCTGGACCCTCCTGGGGCGACGGGGACACTCCCGCTCCCCACGCCCCTCGCCGGGCCCTGCGCACCCCTCCAGCCTCGGCTCACCAACTCGCGAAGACCCCTGAGGTGGGGACAGTGTGGCCCCCCACCTTAGAGATGGCGATACAGGCCCAGAGTGCCCAGACCCCAGCACCGCCTCTCCCTCCCTCCCACCTTCCCTTCCTCTGTTTCCTTACGGGCCTGGCGCCGGAGCACGGCCTCTGGCTCACAGAGGCACCTGGGCAGCTTGCCCGGCTGCTCAAAGGCCCAGAGGCAGGAAAGCTGGAGGACAAGGGTCCAGGGGGCTGGGGCCCCGGCTGTGGTTCTGGAGGCCCCGAACGCCAGGATCAGATGGCCAGAACTGCCTCCTGTGGGGAGGATGGAGATGGGACGGGGTCAGGGTGGTGTGGAGGAAAGCCGGGCATTCTCCCTGGAGAAGGTGGCCGTAGCGAGTCCCTGCTCGGCCAGCCCTCTGTCCCTTGGCTCCTCGGGAGACCTCCCCATGGCCTTCACCTCGCCCAGCCTGCAGAAGGTGCGGAACTGATTGCTTCCCAAGCTGGATATGAGGCTGCCTCAGGGCTGGCATGCGTGGTGCGCGCCCAGATGAGGAGGTCCGAATCCAAGTGATGGGTGTTTTGAGGCAGGAGTAGCTGGTGAGGCTCCGGGCTGACTGTGAAATGAAGGCTGGGGTCAGAGTTCCTGGCATGCTCGGTGAAGGGGTCAGGCCCCGTGTCCCTCAGCCTTATGTGTGGGGAGACTGAGGTGCAGGGAGGACAGCCCTGGTTCAGACGGTGCCCGCACAGTGCAGTGGTGGCTCCTGGGGGTGAAATGCACCCCCAGAAGATATACCCAGGTCCTGACCCTGGCATCCGTGAACGTTCTGAGTCCTGACCCTGGGACACACGACCTCCCGTGTCCTGACCCTGGGACCGCAAACGTTCTGATCCCAAAACCCAGAAGCCTCCTACGTCCTGACCCTGGAGCCCAGGAACGTTCTGAGTCCTGACCCTGGGACCCGCGAACCTGACCTTACTTGGAAGGAGGGACTCTGCAGACATGATGGTTAAGTTGAGGTCACGCTGGGGCAGGGAGGGCCGCAGTCCAGGGACTAGTGTCCTCACAGAAGAGGGAACACGAACACACACGCAGGGAGGAGGCCACGTGGCCACGGAGGCAGAGGTTGGGGTGACGCGGCCACTGGCCCAGGATGGCCCAGGATTGCCGGCGGCCACCAGGAGCTGGACGAGGCGGGAAGGACCCTCCCCTGGAGCCCTGGGAGGGAGCGCGGCCCTGACACCTTGAGTTCGGACCTCTGGCCTTGGAACTGGCAGAGGGTCAGCCTCGCTTGCCTGAAGCGCCCAAGCTGGCGCTCTGTTCTGGCATCCTGGCCCCAGGGATGCGGGTCCCGGCTGCCTGTCCTCGCCCCTTCCTGTCCGCCCCATGGCGGCTCTGGGGTTGCTGAGAGTACCGGCTCTCTGGGGGGCGGGCAGCATGTCCCTGCCGGGCCTGGGCTCAGCCCAGCTTCTGGGGCTTTCCGCCTCAGGGCTGTACATCAGGGCCAGGAGGCTGTGAGGTGCTGGACCTTTCCAGGAGGCACTGAGATCAGGAGGCGCTGGGATCCAGGAAGGGACGGCGTTCTGAGTCCTTCCCGAGTCCTGCCACACCTGGGACGTGGGCCCAGGAGGGACCAGGGAGGGTGGCAGTGCCGTCGTGCAGAGGAGGCCCTGGGGAACCACAGAGCAGGAGGCGAGGGGGCTCCTGGGAGCAGCGTTGGACCCGTCTTCTCCACACCCTCCTCTGGGCCAGGGGAGGGCTGTGGCGGCCACTGAACTGCCCCCCAGAGTGGACTGCGGGAGCATCCACACCTGTGCCCGGGAGTGGCCTTCTGGCATCAGAAAGTCCTGCTCCATACCTTCCCCCGCATCCTGGACACTCCTGTGGAAGGCAGGTGTGTGTGTGCACACGTGCACAGGCTGGAAGTGAGGTTCCGTCTCTGTGATATCTTCAGTGAGTGCGAGACACGGTCTCCGACCTCTGGGACATCCACCTGGCCTTTCCTCCGCGTGCATCATTCTCTGAGCAGCGACCAGTGTCCAGCCTGGGGGGAGCGGGGTGCCACAGGGCCGTGCCCGGGGGAGCACACGAGCCAGGTGGGGAGATGGGCCGTAACCAGATGGACGAGGTACACTGTGAGCAGAGCCGCGGAGGAGGAGGGCCGTGTCCAGAGGTGCGGGCGTGTGCATGTGCGGATGTGTGTGCAGCACGGTGGGCGGGGGGCCTCGGGCCCAGGCCGCCTGCCTCATCGAGCCAGCCCTGGGAGGCATCCGCCGCCTGAGACCAGCCCGGATTCAAGGGGAGCCGACGGACACCCCTCCACGAGAGGCACATCAAAAGAGCTGGGGGGCCGTGTTTTAAAACCACCGTACCTGACACAGATTCTCCAGAAAAATCACTCTGGCTGGGAGGCCTGCTGGCTGTGCCCCTCCGAGCACACAGAAACAGCCGGAGCAGCACAGCGTGGCCTGGGGGAGAGGGAGGCGTCCTGCGGGCAGTGGTCAGCGCCAGGAGGCGGGACCGGGTCCCCCGAGGTCAGCCAGCAGAGGGCCTCCGGGCCGGGCCGGGCACAGGGCTCCCTGCAGCGAGGGCAGTGGCAGAGCTGAGAAGGCCACGCTCAGAAGGCCACCCTGGACCTCACGCCCAGTCCCGCTTCCCGTCCGACCCCCGGGCGGCTGAGACCCTGGGGCGCGTGCGTGGGGCTCCGACAGCCAGTATCCCGCGGGCGCCCGAGCCAGCGCCGCCTCCCACCCGCGCGCCTGTTTACGAAGCGAAGGGTAAGTGTTTAATTAGCCGCCTAATTGCCTGGGTAATTGGGAGGCGCACTCAGCTCTCCAAGTAATCAGTCGGAACAGGCCTCGAAAATATCTGGCCCAATATTCATTAGTGCGGTTCAATCGTTAAACAGCACCGTGTTTGGTTCATGACAAGGCCCGGCAAACAGCTGCGCGCCCTGCGGCCGCCCGCCAGCCCTGGCTGGGCAGGCCGCCCCGCGAAGACTGACGGACAGACAGACGGCCACTGCTGGGGCACAGACTCCCGCCCTTCGGGGCCTCTGCCCACCCCTCCTGCCCCCTGGAGCCAAAGGGGGTCCTTCGGTCAGCGAGGCCAGGCTCCTCCTGCCCTCCCTCAGCCCCAGAGAGCCCGGCGGCTGGGATTCCAGGGCAGGGGACAGGCAGAAAGGGCTCGGTGCTCAGGGTCGGCCGTGGGGCTGGGTCCCCGGCAGTGGAGGGGGTGCGGCTGGGGCGTGTACCCCTGCAGAACAGGGCTGTGGCCCATCAGCAGCAACTTCCACATGCGCAGCTCGGCAAGGGGAGGTTTGCACGCGTGCCCGTTTGACAGGCGGGGAAACGGAGGCCAGAAAGGCAAAGCAGGCTGGAGCGGAGGCCGACCCCCGCCATCAACAGCCCCTGGGGTCCTCGGGAGGCGGGCACAGCCCGTCTGGTCCCTTCCCAGAGCCTCGCCTCCCCATCAGGAGGTCGGCCGTCAGTGGAAGAGGCTGCTGACGGGGCCCGGGAGTCAGCTGGAGCCAGTCCATGTGATGACGTCTGCTGCTGTGACTGGAGGCCCGCCTGCCGCCCCAATACTGTTCACACACAGTCACTCGCTCACTCACGTCGTCGGCAACTGATCCCCAGGTGCCCTCCCCACGCCAGGTTCCTACCCCCCACCCCGCGCGACTCCCTCAGGGCACATCGGGGTGCGGGGTGGGGGGCGTGCTCTGAGGGTCTTTACGGAGCAAGTGGAACCACGCTGGGGCCAGGACCTGAAGGAGGGGGCAGAGCCAACCAGGCGGAGAGGGCAGGGCAGAGCATTCCCAGTGAGTGGAAGAGCCAGTGCAAAGTCCCTGAGGCAGGAGAGAAGGCAGGAGAGCTTGGAGCCGCAGCGAGTGGGAGGGCGGGGTGTGGACACGAGTGAGGGGTGGGGTGGGGGCCCCACATGCAGGGTGTTGCAACAGAGGCTTCATCCTCCGAGTTGTTGGGGTCACCGAGGAGGCTGAGAGGAGACAATGAGTGACGCTATGTGGTGGACGTTTTAAAGGACCCTTCGTGAGGGGCTTGGGCAGCTGTCCGGGCGAGAGGCAGGGGCGCTGTGGACTGGGCGGGGGTGGGGGCACCGCGAACCCCTTCACCCCCAGGCTCCACCCTTCTCTGACTGCTCTGGGCCCCAGGAGGGGCTGGCTCCGCTGCAGGCTCTTGCTCTCCGCTTTGGGGCCCGAGACGGGGGAGGGAGGGAAGGGGCGTGTTCCTCAGCTCAGGCTGCTCTTCCTCTGGAGGCCTCAGCCCTCCCCACTGCTCCGGGCCCAGGCACCTGCCTGCCAACCCCAGCAAGCCTCCAAGTGCCCAGTCATGCCCACACCTTTGAGAATAGACCCCTTTTTGTTGTTAATTTATTTTTGTAACATTTTTATTTAGTTTTGAGAGACGGAGCGCAAGCAGGGGAGGGGCAGAGAGAGAGAGAGAGAGAGAGGGAGACACAGAATCCGAAGCAGCTCCAGGCACCGAGCCGTGGGCACAGAGCCCCACGCGGGGCTCGAACCCATGAACCCATGAGATCACGACCTGAGCCAACGTCAGAGGCTCAACCGACCGAGCTGCCCGGGCGCCCCGACAATAGACCTCCTCTTGGTGTCCTTCCCCAGTGTCGTGCCGGCCCTTGGTGACGGCGCACGCTCACCAGCATTGCTGCGCCTGAATCCGGCACGACTGGTCACTTGAGGCTCTTGAAGTGCAGACGGGAAGACTGCACTGACGGCAGGGAGCACCGAGGCGCGCACCGGAAACCAACGTGGCGCCATGTGCTCGTAATGCTTCCCAACGAGAGTACAGTCAGGTCGCCTCGTAGGCCTCGTAGAGGGTGTGCAGCAAGAGCTGGACGGGGACGGGCGAGCCCGGGCTGGGATCCCGGCCCCGCTGTGCAACCTCGGGCAGGCCACTCACCCTCTCTGAGCCTCGACTGCTCGTCCGGAGAAGGGGAAATACGCCCACTGGCGGGACTGTCGTGGGGATCGCGAGCGGGGCACCGAATAACGGGAACGGACTGATTTGGGGGATGGTCATGTGAACAGCAGCGTGGGCGGTACCCCCATCTGCGCGGGCCTGGCCTTGGTCTTCACAAACGTCACCTTCTTGGACCCGATCCTCCAGCCGTCCTTTTTTCTTTTTTTAACGGAGGTAGAATCGATGTAACAAAACGAACCACTAACCATTTTAAAGCGGACAATTCAGTGGCATTTATGTTTACAGCGTTGTAGGACCACCGCCAGCCCCCAGTTCCCACCCGTGAGGGAGGCCC
Source organism: Prionailurus bengalensis (assembly GCF_016509475.1). Lineage (NCBI taxonomy): Eukaryota > Metazoa > Chordata > Mammalia > Carnivora > Felidae > Prionailurus > Prionailurus bengalensis. The sequence goes on from NC_057357.1 coordinate 1,739,486, forward strand.
CGTGCCCGTTCGTGGTCACTCCCCACTCTGCTCCCCCGGCCCCCGCGGCCCCCGGTCTGCATTCTGTCTCTGGATTGGCTCTGGCTGTGCCGTGTGAACGGCGCCACGCGGCCCCCGGTCTGGCGTGTCGCTTGCCTCCCTGAGCCCCGCGCCCTCGAGCTCCGTCCCCGCGGGAGCGGGAGCCAGCGTTGCCTTCCCTCGTGTGGCAGCGCGGAGCTCCGCTGCGTGCCATCAGCTGCCTTCAGAGCAGGTGTTTTCGTGGGCGTCAGAAAGGGTTCTCTTGTCTCCTGAGCTCGGGGGGTCGGGACAGGAGGTCCTGGAAGGGCCCGGATTCGCCCTCTTCTCCCTCTACGCCTCCCCCTCCAGATCCTGCCTTTACTTAACGCTCAGCTGTTTTGCTCATCGTGGCTTTTTCCGTTCGTTTTTATTGACTTTTTAATTAAAAAACATTTAAATTTGCGAAGTTTAATTAAACTTTTAATTTAGAGATAATTGTAGACTCACGTGCAGTTTCGGGAAATGACACGGTGTGCCCTCTGCCCGGTTCTCCTCGTGGCCCACACCCTGCCGCCGCCGCCACGTGGAACCCTGACGCCCTGCCCCTCTTCCGCGTGAGAACCGTACCCTCGCTGTCCTAGTAAGAATACCCCGTGTTTACCCGCGTACTTTCTGGCCCCGTGCCTGGTTCCGGTCCTCCTCTTGCTGGAAGCTCAGGCCTGTCTGCGACGAATTCTTCCAGCTTCTGTCTGAAAACATCTTCACTCCCTTTTGTTTGGAAGCCATCTCTGCTGGGTACAGAATTCCAGATTGGCGGCTGGCTCGGCATCCGGGCGATGTTGCCGCACCGACCTCCTTGCTCTGCGATTCCCAGGTGAAGTCGGCTGACTCTTTGCTCCTTACGCCTCAAGGACACCTGCCCTTCTTCTCCGCGCCCTCAGGACTGACTCTGTCACGGCCTTTGGGCAGTTGGGCCGTGACGTGCCTTGTGGTGGTTTCCCTCGTGTTTCTTAAGCTCAGGGCACGTTGAACTTTTATCTCTGCGTTCATAACTTTCCTCAGATTTGGTAAATTTTTAGCCAGAGTTCTTCAAATAGCTTTTCTTTTTTATTTCACTGTATTTTATTTTATCTTATTTTTGTTTAGAGAGTGCAAACATGAGCAGGGGAGGGGGGGAAAGAGAGAGAGAGAAAGAGAGAGAGAGAGAGAGAGAGAGAGTCCCAAGCAGGCTCCAGGCTCAGCTCAGAGCCCAAGGCGGGGCTCCATCCCATGACCCTGGGATCATGGCCTGAGCCGAAATCAACAGTCGGATGCCCCTCAAACAGCTTTTCCGTGCTTCCTCTCTTCCTTCGGGGCCCCAGCTGCACACGCATTGGGTCGTCTGCAAGTCAGGCAACCACCATTTTCGTTAAAAAAAAAAAAAAAAAATTGCTTGCTTTCCACTCTGGAGAGTTCTCACGACTGCACCTTCGAGGTCACTACTCTTTCCCTCTCCCGCGTCTGATCTGTTGGCGATGCCGTCGGTGAGTTTTCCATCTGAGACATGGTTTTCGAGACTGGTCCTTTGTTTCCATAGTTTCCGTGTCTCCGCGTCACTTTTCAGACACACGGAGAGCAGTTGTAACTGGTGTAACCTCCTTTTCTGTGCCTTCCAGCATCTGGGTCAGTTCTGGGTCGGTGTTAATTAATCGAGTATTATCCTCACAGTGGGTCCTGTTTTTCTGCTTCTTTTCATGCCTGGTAATCTTTGATTGGATGCCAGACATTGTGAGTTTTGCCGTTTTGATTGCGAAACGTTTTCGTACCTCTGTAAATACACTTGACCTGCATTTTGGGGATGCCGTTCTGTCCCGGGGAAACAGCCTTACTGTCATTGCTGACTGTGCGTCCAGAGTGTTCTCCGTCTGTCCTGCTGACTCCTCACTACCGAGGCAAGACCTTCCTGAACGTTCTTCCCAAGGCCCTGTGAATGATGGGTTTTTCTGTCGTGAGTCTGGCTGCTCAGAGGAGGCACTGGCATTGTTCTCTTGTTCCTTCAGATGGTTCTTTCCCGGGCCTGGGACACTGTCCTCGCCGTCACGCCGTAATCAGCACTCTTTCGGATACTCAAAGGGACCTTCCGCAGACGCCCAGGGTGCTCTCTCTCTGTGCGGGTCTCTCCTTCGTGGCACACTGCCCTGCGCCTCCCTCCTCGGTCCCCCCAGACCCTGAGTTCTGTCTCTTCGGCTCGGGGAGTGGGTTCCCCCTTCCTGCCTCGTGGTCTGGAAATCCTCTCAATGGCAGGGCTGCCTCTGTTTTTGCTTCATCTCTCTGGAGTCTCTGCCCTTCGCTGCCTGATGTCCGATGTCTTCACGGTTATCATTTCTCACGTTTTGTCCGTTTTTTTTTTTTTCCCTCACGAATAGTTGTTTCAGATGGGAACATAAATCTAGTCCCTGTTCCTGGGCCTTGGATGGAAGTGGAAATCCTCAGACAGTTTTTGGAGGCTGAGGGCAGAAAACTCAGAGCCCAGACTTGAATCCTGGCGATGACATCTGAGCCCTGGATCAAACCATGCCTGAACCCGGAGATCTAGTCCAGACGGTTCAGCTCTAGGAGGCAACAAATTCTCTCTTCTGTTTCACGCACCTGGGCCGGGTTTTTCTGCCCCCGACTACCCCCCGCTCCCTGTCTGACTATTGCTCCCTGAAGGTGAGAGTCGTAGGGAGCACAAGACTAGCGCAGCCTGGGACACGTGTGGGGGACTGAGTGAGCTTGATGTGCTTCTTTAAGGTTTATTTCTTTATTTTGAGAGGGAGACAGAGAGCGGAGACAGAGAATCCCAAGCAGGCTCCATGCTGTCAGTGCAGAGCCCGATACGTGAGATCATGACCTGAGCCAAAATCAAGAGTCGGACGCTTAGCCACCGAGCCACTCAGGCGTCTTGGGTTTTACACTTTTGAAAACCCACCCTGACCGGGTGAGGAACGTGGGCTGGAAATCCTGTCAATGGCAGGGCTGCCTTTGTTTCTTCCCCACGTTCCCCACTCTCAATCCTCCAAAAGTTTCTGAAAACACTTGAAATAAAGCCCAGAGTCCTTAGCATGGCCTGGCACCACTAGGCCTCGGTCTGTCATTCCCCTCTTTGGCCTCTTTCCCCTGCTCTGGCCCTGTAGTCGGCCAACCCATTCCTACCCCAGGGCCTTTGCACCTGCCGTGCCGGCTGCCTGGGCTGCTTTCCGGTGGGTATCTGCAGAGTTCCACAATGCACCTCGTGTGCCCCAGGACCCCCAGTAAGCTAGTGCCTTGCCCTGGCTGGGGTGGCCCCTCAGGGGCTCCCGTGACCCCCAGAACTTCCTGCACAGGGCCCTCCTGTCAGCCCACCTCTCCCAGACAGAGTGGGGGTGGGGCCCAGTCCCAGACCTCCAAACTGCTCTCTCCTGCACAATATCTCCTTCCAGCAGAGAGGATGGGTGGGGGAGAGAGAAGAAAAATAATTACTTCTCAGCCTCTAACCTTTCCGGCAAGTGACTCGGTAATAAATAATCCCCACGTCCCTCCAGTGCGGTCCATCAGCAGGAGTTCCTAATTACTCCAGACTCTCTTTGAAACCACTTCCAGTCCCACTTTCAAATAAATAAAAAAATTAGCGTGTACCGGAGCAGAGACCCAGAGGCAGGGCCCTCCACCACCTCCCGCGGGTGTGCCCGGAGCCGGGTTGGGGTGGCACCACGGGGACGTCCCCGCCCCACGGCCGGCCCCGAGCCCACGGTCAGGGGAGCTGCTGGCTGCCCATCACATCTCTGACGCTGGGCCCGGGACCCCCTGTCACATTGCGGGCCACTGCCCGGGCCCTCCTGGGGGGCTGCGGCACTGCGGTCCTGGCCCTGGGCCCCCGGCCCGGCACGGGGGCGGGCGTGCCAGCCACGGCCCCTCCACCCCGGTCCGCTTGGGCGAGCGCCCCCGCCTGGGCCTCGGGTGTGTCCTCCGTAAATAAGGCTTCTCCGACAGCGACCAGATGGTGGACAGAGAGGGAGACCAGGCCCTGCCTCGCCAGCCGCGCCCGGCCACCTCCACTCGGTCGCATCACGGTCCGCTCCCCCTCGGCTCCCTGGTTGTCCTGAGCTGCGGGACAGGAGGGAGCCCCCGGCTGGCCCCACCTGCCGGACACGGGAGGGCCGACCGCCGCGGGGGCCGCCGACATGGACACCGGGAAGGCACGTGGGGAGCAGAAAGTCCTGGGTGCTGGGCGGCGGGGGACAGCGGGGACAGGACCCACCGCCCACCTCCTCCAGGTGTTGTGAGCTGAGGTGAGGGTCTGGAGAGGGTGCGGCCCGGACGCCGGAGGGTGCGGAGGGCAGCTAGGGGTGTGCGGGGCCCCTCAGCCAGACCCTCCACGGGAGGATTAATTAAACCCTCTCACTCTGGCGAGCGATTTCTGCTGACCTCGCCAGGCCGATGCATATTTAATTAGCCTTTGGGAGGAAGGGAGGCACTCGTTAACCTACTCTGTCAATCTGTCCGCACCAGGTCTCGGACAGACGGCATTCTAGGGAGCAGCTCCGGGGTCTCCTGGACCGGGGCGGGCCCCCCGGCCCCCAGAGCCAGGAATGGTGTGTCCCCACCTGCATTACGACTGGGTGTGGGGGCCGCCCTGGCCAAGGCCTCTTAGCCTCAGTTGGGGTGAACAGGGCGCGGAGGGCGGAGGGCGCCCTTCATGAGCCGGGGCAGTGCCCTGAGCACCATCACCACATCTACTCCGGCAACCCTGCCACTCTGGGCCCCCCACCCCCACCCCAAGGCCTGGTGCTGACTCGTGGGGGAGGAGCTTGGGGGACCCGGGATTTGGGGGCGGCTCCGTGAGTGGCTGGGGATTGGGCCGGGAGGGCCATGCTGCCACGGGAAGTGCTACCAGACCAAGTGCACAACCTGGGCCATCACACCTGGCAGCCACCTCTCAGCCCCAGGCTGGTGGTACCCTCTGGGGGTCTGCCGGCCATCTACAAGGAGCCAGGAAAGTGAGTTTAGGTGAACTCTCCTGGTCTTTCAATTCGATAACAGACCCCACATTCTAAAAGGCTAAGCGAGGGCGCCTGGCTGGCTCAGTTGGCTAAGTGTCCCGGTTCTTGATTTTGGCTCAGGTCATGATCTTAATGACCGTGAGATCAAGCCCGGCATCAGGCTCAGCACAGAGCCTGCTTGGGACTCAATCTCTCTCTCTCTGTCCCTCCCCCTCTCATGCTCTCTCTCTCTCTCTCTCTCTGTCTCAAAATAAATAAATAAAAACTTAAAAAAAACACTTTAAAAAGTGCTTTAAAAAGACTTTAAAAATATTTAAAAATAGAAAAGTAAAACTAAATAAGAAGCTAGGTGAGCCTGGCAAGCCCGTCTGTGGAGCCAGCAATCCGTGCCAGCACCTGCGACAGCTCTAAAACATCGACCCTCAGTAAACTCTCGAGGGACAGAGACCTGGAAGGCTGACTCAGCCCACACCACCGCCTCACTCAGGGTCCCCCTCAGCCCGGCCCCTGCCCACCTTTCGGGCCAAATCCTGGCCACGCCCCCACCACCACTGAGCAGCCTGCCACCCACACCCAGAAAGCCCCTGGACCTTTGCACGTGCTGTGCCTCAACTGACAAAGAGAGCAGACCCAAGAGTTTTCTAGTTTGACTCCCCCTATCTCCTGGAGGCAGGCAGGGCTTGCTGGGTAGAGGAGGGAGAGACCTGAGACCCCCGGGGCACCTCCCTGGGGCAGATATTACCCAGTCGGGGTGACAGCCAGCTGGGCAAGACACCTAAGGTGGGCTGGCATGGTGGCTGCCCCCCAAGCCTGCAGCCGGGCACACGGGCTGACTCTGTGAGGACCTCTCTCCCCCATGTTGGCAGGCGGTGATGAAATTTTTAAATAAGGCAAAAAAATTAAAACTCCCTCGAGTTTTATTAAGTAAAGATGCAGCAAGGTAATTACAAACTGGCTTAATTAAAACCCACCCTTGGAAAGCACCGGCGGGTGGCCCTGGCAGGGAAGGAGGACGGGAGGCGGGGAGTGGCTCCCTTGCGCTGAGCCTCAGTTTCCCCAGCCATAAAGTCGGCATGACGTTAACAGCTGGCCCAGGAGGGCTGTGGGGAGCAGGGAATGCAGTGCTCACGTGCTCAGAGAGGCCAAGAGCCTCCCTTGAGTCACACAGCAGGAACTAGCAGGGCTGGACTAGACTCTTGGGAAGACGGGGGCTTCCCTTGCAGGCCTGTGCTAGGAGGGGATGGGCAGGGAGGGTCACAGAGCCCCTGCCCTGGGCTGCATCCAACAGCAGGGTCTGGTCCGCACGGGGAGCTTTCCAGCTGTGTCTTCCCTCCGGAGAAGGTGATGGCGGGGCTGAGCCTGCAGGCCGTGATCGCCCGACTGGACAGGGCACTTCTGGCACAGGGGAGGGGCAAAGGCCTGCGGGCAGGGTGGGGCAGGGGAGGAGGCAGCGAGGGGTGGGGAGGGGAGGCAGAGGAGGGGGCTTGCTCTCCCCCTGCCTCTCCCTGACAGGGCCCCAGGAGGACGGATGGGGGCCAGGCAGCACGGCCTGGGCGGGGGTGGGCAGGGGGTCCTGGGGTAGGGCCTCAGGCGTCCGCGTACCCGTCACTCCCCGCGTTGGGGCTGGAGGGGACGGAGTCGGGACCTGGGAGGGGCCTGGCGCCCAGGGCCGAGAGCACACCTGGGGGGCCGGGGAGAAGCAAGACAGAGACAGAGGGGAGACGCTCACCCAGGCCCGGTACTACCCTGGCTCGGCCCCTGGCCAGCTGTGCGGCGTTGGGAGTGTGGTCTGGACCCGAGCCTCAGTTTCCACATCTGTCAAGTAGGGAGAAAGCCCCCACCTTCTCGGCTGCTGTGAGGGTGTTAAGCACCCAGCACACGGTTGGGGCCCTGACCGGGGCCCTGCCTGCCCGCGCATCTCCGGGACCCTAGAGCCAGCCCCAAGCCCCACCCCCAGGACATTCCCTCCGCCACCCGCAAAGGCTCATAAACCCCTAGCTTTGATCTGTCCTCATTCTGTCCTGGCCGGCCGGAAGAGACGGGCTCCTCCCAGCCGGCCCCTCCACGTCTCGCCTCCCCACCCCGCTGCCTCCATTAACCTCTGCACCCCGGGCGGAAGGGACAGCCTCAGCCCCGGCCCGTTCCCAGGGTGGGGGCACCCCAAAGCTGGGGCTTCCGGGGGGGGGGGAGAACAGCCTGCCTGGGAGAGGATCGTGTTGTGTGATGTGGAGGGGCCAGGAGACAGCCTCAAGGGTCACCACCCGCGGGCAGCCATCCTGAAGAGCCCGGGGCCTGGGGTCGCCCGAGGCCAAAAAGACCCAGGCAGGCAGTCCTACCGCTGAGGGTGACGCCAACGGCCTCAGCCTGGGCCCCCAGGCCCCTTCCCTTGCCCAGAGCCGGGGCTGGCCTGTCACCGCCGCAGGGGCCAGTCGCCTGCCGCGTGAGGGCCGCACTTGCCGCCGGGGAGCCCCCGACCGGGAGAAAGCCTGCAGAGTGCGTGTTCTCGCCCGTGCTGCCCCGGCCATCTCCGGTGGCCCCCCAGTATCTCCCTCCGCGGCTGGTGCTCGCGGGCTGGCATCGGCATCTGATGCCCCCGCTGTGGGCTCACTGCCGGGCCTGCTGGAGACCTCCTCGTGCTGGCCTCCAGCCCGCCGCCCTGCCCCCACTGCGTGCCCTCCCTGCACTCTTCCCCAGCATGCTTCTCATGTGGGTCACGGTGGCATTACCATCGCCCTCCAAGGGTGCGGGGCTCACGCCCCGGGACAGGTCAGTGGGCTTACCACCTGGCCGCACCCGGGGGCTGTGCCCTGAGCACGCACCGTCCACAGAGCCCCGGACCCAGCCGGCTGAGTCTCACGCTAACACACTTGGGCCCCTCCACTGGCCTGCCCCGGGGCAGCTGGTGGCTGGACCGAGCCCGCAGCTTCCCAGGGGCCTCTGCACTCCCGCTGTGGCGCCCTCGTCCAGGAGAGGCGTCTGTAAATGGGGGTGCACCCCTCCCTCTCGGGGAGGACAGGGGGATGCTCAGGGGTCTCTCCCCGTGGTCCAGGTGCTCAGGGTCTGGAAGCACAGAGACTAGAAAGCAGTGGGCATGCGCTGACATTGTAAGCAGGGTGTGGGCAGAGCTAGGAGGGAAGGGGCCTGGCAGGTGCTGTCTGGGGAGGGACAGTCACGGGCCCCGGAAACCGTGTAGGCTCGGTGCTGGGGCAGGATTCCAGCCTGTGATGGGGGCGTAGGGGTGAGGCAGGAGGGACAGGAGGGAGGCTGCTTGGAGGAAGAGGAGCAGAAGGGACAGCAGGGCTGCCTGGCCTGGTGCCCTCATCGTGCTCTCGTGGGGCCCCACCAGCTCCATCCTGACCCCAGGGGAGCCTGGTTCTGGCTGGCTTTGCCTCTGCTGTGTGACCGCGGACAAGGGCCTGCCCCCTCTGGGCCCCCCGTGGTCCTGAGTGTGAGCTCTGTGAAACTACAGCCCCTCTTCTCACGGAAGGGTGAGCACTGGGCCTGCGCACGGGGGTGCTCCCCACGTGCCTCCCAGGTGAGCCCCCCCCCCCCCCCGCCTCCCTGCCCCCGCCGGTTCCCACACCCTCCGCTCCCCCCACGCAGCTCCGTCTGGAATCGACACATTTCCTTCCGCGAAATGATGCATGTTCCCCCGTCGGGTTTACAAATAACTTCAAATTTTACTGTTTTCTTTCCCTAATGAATTCTCTGAAACGTGTTACAAGCTGCCCGGTAATGAATGTGGAGCCTCGGCCGGCTCGGCTCTGGTGCTCCGCCTGCCTCCACCAAGGTGCCGCAGAATTAGCCCTCGCCGCACGCGGCTCGCAGCCCTGATGCAACCTTGTTTAGTGCAATTGCTGGGAATCCATTATATTGACAATATCCATTTGTGTAATTCCTGCATTAGGATTTTGCGCTAAACTGTGTTTGAAAGCCACTGCTGACCCTGATTACCTCTTTAATTGTGCTTAAAAATCCAGATTAATTCAGAGGCGAAGTTGACCGTGCTGGGCAGGGGCCTTGCTGGGCCCGAGCAGTGGACGGTCCCCGGGCTCCCGGGGGTGGCCGGTTCTGGAGGCTGGTCTCTCGCCCTCAGAGCTGCAGGAAAACCCCGGAGGCTGGGCGGGCGGACAAGAATGACAGGGGCTCCCAAATGCTGGGGGGCGCTGGCCGTGTGAACCCCACCTCGCTCCTGGCGGTCACCGCGACGCCCGTGAGTTAGAGCGCATTCTTCCTAGGTGAGGAGCCAGGTCAGAGGCCGGGCAGGTCTGGGTGTCACCTCCAGAGAGGTGGGGAGGGCTCTGCACGGCCACTCTTCCTGCCCCTCGAGGGCCTGAAGGAGGCTCAGGGGCCCCGGCCTGCAGATTCTGGGTGCCCGCCCACACCGGGGACAGTCGCCAGGGGGGGGGGGACATCCACCAGACGTGGACACCCATGGGATGAGCGAGGACCCTGGGGTCTGGCTGAGCCAGGTCCACGTCTCGGCACCTCCCTGACTGGCTGAGACCCTTCCCCTCCCTGGAAGAGACCCTTCCGTCTCCCCATCTGGACAGCGGAGTCCAGCGCGGGCTGGGAGGCGCGTCGCACGTCGTGAGATAATACGCGCTGGTCCGTGCCCGGCCCTGGCGGACACACAGTGGGCACTAAGCCAAGGCTTGTTTCCGCGGTTACCCTGTTCCGTCCCCCTGCGCAGGTCTCGGGGCAGCGTGCGGTGAGGTGCTCATGTCCCTGGTTTCATACCGCGAGGCGTCTGTGCCTAGAGCACATCAAATTCCCTGGGGCAGGGTCAGAATTTCCAGGGTGGGCTCTGGGGGTTCAGAGGAAGGTGCGAGCACCCCAAAACCCTCAGGCAAACCTGCACAGGACCCCCATGTCAGGGCCCGGGGTCTCCAAGCAGCAGCCTCCAAATACGCCTGAGACCGGGGGTTCTGGTCCAGCCCAACGCCAGAGACAGGGGAGTGGGGAGTGCCCGACCTTTGCCCTGTCTGAGCCCAGCGTCTGTGTGCACCAGATGGGGACGGTGAGGAAGGAGGTCACCTGAGGACGAGACGGAGGAAACGCTCTGGACCCTGAATCCAGCGCGCACACACGACTGGGGTGACCTCCCGGGCCACCTTTCCCCGGGAGGCCCCTGGGTGGTCCAGCTGAGGCTGACCCCCCCACCCCCGGGGGCCGCAGAGTGGAAACGGGGGCCCAGCGGTAGCCCCACCTTGGGGCCACACCGCTCGGTCGCGGCGGCAGCCTGTCCCGCGGCAGGGCTCTGGTGTCCGGTTTGTGGGCCAGGCAGGGGCACCCCACAGCCGTCGGCGGCCCCTGCGCGGGGGGGGGGAAGCAGAGGCCGGCGCTCACCCACCCGCAGCGCTGGGATCAGGCCTGCGTCTCAGCGAGGCCAGGGGCCCGTCGCCCACAGGCTGCACGCACACACGTGCACCGTTGGAACCCCTCCGCCCAGACGGGATTCCCAGACCACACCCCCGCGCACGGCGCGCCGTCCCGCGGTTCCCGTGCCTTTGCAGGTGCACGCCGCCGGTTCCAGAACACCTCCGTCCCCCCACAGCGGCCCCACCCCGCCGCGCCCGCTCCCCGTTCCCCTCAGAGCGCCCAGCTCCAAGCATCCCCCCACCTCCGCGAGTCTCTGTGGACTTGTCCTCACCGGGCGCCGCCTGCGAACGGAGGCCACGGGGCTTCCGTCCGCGATCCCCGCTGCGACACGCCTCTGCGCCCTGTTCCTTTCTGCGGCTGAGAAGCGCTCCGTTGTGCGGGGGGCATTCTGCGCTCGCCCGCTCGCCCGCTGGTGGGCACGTGGGCGGTCTCTGGTTCGGCTGCTGCCCGGGGTGCTCCGTGTGCAGCTGGGTTCTGTCTCGGGCACACGCCGAGGGCTGGAACTGTGGCGGCTCACGTGGCCGCTCACGTGGCGGCTCTGGGTTTCACCGGCGGAGGAACCCTGCCGCGCTGCCACCGACGGGGCACGAGGGGGCCAGCGCGTCCGAGTGTGACGTCCTCTCCCGCTGGGGTTTTGATTTGCACTGGGCCCCAGCTCGTGAGGCATCACTTCGTGGCTCACGGGCCGCTTTTTTACCCTCTTTGAAGAAATGTCCTTTCAGAGCCTTTGCTCGTATTAAAAGTTGGGCCACTTGTCTTTTTTACTGTATTTTCTAGGCACGGGTGCCGTATCAAATACGTGATTTGCAGACGTTGTCTGCCGTTCCGTGGGCTGTCCTGTCCCTTCCTCGGTGATGTCCTTTGAAACACAAAAGCTGTAAATTTCGATGACGTCCAGCTGATCCTTTTTTCTTTTGTCGCGGGTGCTGTGGGTGTCCCAGCCAGGAAGTCATTGTCTAAGCCTAGGGTGTGGACGCTGGCGCCCACGTTTTCTCCTGAGACTTTCGTAGCCTCGGCTGTCGCGTGTGGGTCTCCATACAACGTGAGGCCACCTTTCCCGTAGGTAGGGAGGGAAGCTTCCGTCTCGCAGCTGGAAACCCAGTGTGCCTGCACCGTTGGCTCAAAAGGCTATTGCCTCCCTACTGGACAGTGTCAGTTCCCTTGCCAGAGGCCAGTAGACAGCAAGTGGAGGGGACACTTCTGGAGCCCAGGTGCGAGCCCCATGGCTGTCCTTATGCTGGTACCACTGCCTCGTGATTGCTGTAACTTTGTAATAACTTTGATTTTTATTTATTTTTTTGACAGAGAGGGAGAGAGCGAGCAGGGGAGGGGCAGACAGGGACAGAGAGAGAAGCCCAAGCAGGCTCCACACTGTCAGCGCAGAGCCCGACATGGGGCTCATGAGCCGTGAGATCATGACCTGAGCTGAAACCGAGGGTCAGACGCTCCACGACAAAGCCACCAGACACCCGTGTAATAACTTTTCAAATCTGGACATACGAGTCCCCCTCATTGTTTCTTCATTTGCAAGATTATTTTGGGTTCCTGGGCTCCTTGGATTTCCACATGAATTTTAAGATCCGCTTGTTAATTTATGCAAAAAATATGTATAAGTAAATAAAAACCAGGATCTTGATAAAGATTCGGTGAATCCGTGGAAATCACGGAGCGCTGACATCTTTTCCAATCCACGAACACGAGTGTCTCTTACGTGGGCGTCTCCAGTGTCTCACAGCCTCAGACCACAAGGTTTGCGCTTCTTTTGTTAAATTTGTCCCCGGGTATCATCATCACAAAAACCCTCTGGCGTTGGTGTCCGCGAGGGGGGTAAACCAGTGCCATGCGGCCGCGGTGCCGGCCAGAGAGAAGGGAGACACTCGCCACGGCGGGGAAGCCCTAGGGAGCAGCTTAGCCGGGCGGTTCTGGCCTGGGTCCCTCACAAAGAGTAGGCTGCCTTCCGGGGCCACCCCGCCGTGGGCAGGAGGCCTGGGTCCTGATGCGGGAATGCTTCCGGAGCCACCTGGCTTCCCCCACGAGAGGCCCGCGGGGGAGAGGGAGCTGCGGCGCCCCCAGAACCTCGTCCCGGAACGCACGTGCCGTCTTTTTTCCCACATTCTCTTCCTTAGATGCAGGTCACCGAATGCAGCCCACTCCTGAGGGCAAGGGACTTCGTCCCCACCTTTGTGTGGACGTATTTAACACCACCACGGGCAGTGGCCTCCGGGCCTCTTGGCTCCAGACCTTGGGTCGAGAGCTCCGAGCCCCGCAGCGGGAGAGGCTGGAGGGAAGCGAACCCGGGGGTCTTGGGACAGGACCGGGACCTTCGGGGCCACCGGGCGCCCACCACGGCCCGCGCTGGCCCAGAGCAGGGAGCGGCTCCACCCCCAGGCTCGGGGGGCCGGGGGTCCACCAAGCATCACGAGGCCCGTAGCCATTCTCCTTCACACGTGCACAGCGCTTTACGGTTTGCAAAGCAGTCCTCCAGAACAGCGACAGAATCACCGAGCGCTGGGTCTGTCCAGTCGTCACTGTGGTGACACTTCACTGTTTACAGACAAGCAAATGGCCCAGACGAGGAATGCGCACCCCTCCCCGCCACGGTCACGCAGGCCGCACGGGCAGCCCCTGAGCCCAGGACACACCTGTCTCCCCGTAGCTCCCGTTCAGAGATGGGGCTTCGTCCACAGCCCCACAGGGTCCTCTGAGACAGACCTACGCGGCCGTCTTCCACCACCTTAAGAGCCCCGGGGTCAGGGACGAAGAGAGAGGGAGCAGCCCCTCTGGCCGGTGGTCCTAGTGCACTGGATTCTGTGTGCTCAGTGACCGCTCTGTCCCCGCTATGGAGAGCGGACCCCTCCCTGGGGTAAGCTTGCTCCCGCATCCAGAGGGACCCCGAGTTTGCCCTGACCCACACTTCTCTGCTCACCTTTACACATGGGTTTCCAGACAAGGCTCGGCCCGCCCCCTGCAGCCGCTACCGATTCTGCCGGTCCTCCCACCCTCTCCCGCCGCCGCACCCCCCCCAGCCTCGCCCAGGCCAGGAGGCCTGTGCCAAGAAGCACCCCCGCCCCCCAGAGTTATTTACTTTCCTTAATAACCTTTTATGAGGGGCCTGCGTGGCCTTCAGGAGCGCGGCGGAGCCCTCGCGGAGGTCATCCCTCGGATGTGATTTTATTAACTTAAAGTCGGCCCGAGGCAGGTGGGGCGGCGGCCCCTCCCCCGGGCTGGACGCCCGGCCGTCCTGCGGCAGGCGTGGTGCGGCCCGGCCCGCTTTAATTAAACCCTCGCTCTGCCCGCGTCTCCGACGGGCAGGCAGCCCCCGGCGGCTCAGGCACGCGGTGCCGCCACCTGTCCGCTCTCCGGCGCTCCCTGCCCACCTGCCTCTCGCCCGCACGCCTGATCTCTAAAATTGAATCAATTTCCTATTTAATCAAAATCAATCAATTTTATTTAATGCTACAGTTAATCGATTGTATTGAAGTATAATTTATACGCCGTACAACGCTCCCACTTTAAGCATACCGTTCGATGAGTTTTGACAACTGTATACACTTGTGAAGCATCAGCACAGTCCAGACGGGACGGCTCTGCCCGAGCCACACGGGGCCGCTGAGCGCTGGAGACGCGGCCGGTCCGAACAGAGGCGAGCGTGCATGTGAAACACACGCCAGGTTTCTTAGAGCGTCTGGGGAGAAAACGACACTGTCTCACCAATGATTTCCATAGCGATCAGGTGTTAAACAGTAACGTTTCGAGCACACTGAGTTAATATAGTGTAGTATTGAAATTAACGTGCCTGTTTCTTTTTGCTTGTTGAGCGAGTCCACTGGCTTCTGTGACGTTGCTATTGGCCAGCGTGGGTGCAGAGCACTCCCTTCACGCCGGAAAGTTCCAAGTGCCCTGCCCTCCCGCTCTGCTGCCCTCGGGCCCTGACCTGGGCACCGTCCCTCTGAGCCCGTGTCCCACCCATGAGATGGGACGAGGGCATTGCCCCCCGGGCTTCTACGTGTCTGCAGGGCCCCAGCTCTGGGTGAGGGCACCGCACGTGGGCACCACTGTGCCTTACTGCCTCTGGCTCACTCTCCTGGTCAGTTCCAGAGGAGGGGGTGCTGGGATGCTGGGGACAGGGACACCCCTTGCTCTCAGATGCCCCAGAGAGAGGGAACTTGTTCACTGATAGCGGCCGCAGACAGCCCGGGAGCAAACTCCTACAAACCTCTCCTACGGCACCCACCTGGTATCCCTGGCCCACGCCTGCCCCACTCCCGCCTGTGACCTTTGGGGCCCGAGCTGAGGGCCCATGTGAGCCCCGAGTTTAGTCACACTGCACCTGTGAGGGCAGTTTCAGGAGGAGCATTGCCTCCTTCGAGGAGAGACTCCCTAGGTTACGGCAAACACGGGCACCGGGACCGAAGGTCATCGCAGACACGGGCACCGGAATGGGGCCTTCACCCAGAGGCTCTGCCCAGCAGGGACCCGTCTGGGGCTCCAGCATCAGGGCGCCCAGCCTCCCGTCACATGAACCTTACTGCGTGCCAGGCCCCCAGACAGGCACAGGGGTGGGAGTGGGCACGAGGCCTCCCCAAACGGACCCTACTTTACAAAAGCTTCTCTACCTGGGGCCATAGGGCACCCGTCTGGGGCTCCACGGAGGTCAGGACGGAGGCCCCACGGGAAAAGGCCAGGCCTGTCCTCGGGCAGGAGCGTCTCCTGTGATGGCACTGTAGGGTACTGAGCAAAGCATCCGTCCTCCATCACTGGCAGAACACGTGCACAAATACGGGGATGGGGTGGGGGGAGGGCCTTCCAGAAAGACACACGGAGAGAGAGCATGGGATTCCAAATCACCTTGGGCCACCCCGAGAAACCACAGATTGGAGCGATAATCGCCGATGACGTAAGACATAGGGGGCAGGGGGAGGGGTGTCCCCACTGTCTCTGGGCGTCTGCCCACGGTGACTCAAGCCCCCCGCCTGGATCACAGAGTCCCCACAGCACCTGGCCCACATCAGGAGGGAGGGCCGTTCGACCAGTCACTTGCCTGGACTGTTTGAAATGTCGGCTTCTCGAAAGACAAAGGAAGCCTGATTCCCGGCCAAGGGAGGCCAGAGAGACAGGCGGAGATCCCACGAGTGTGGACTGGATGCAGGGTGGGCGGGTGTGCCAGCAAGGATGCCGGGCAGGGCACAGAGCTCGAGTGGGGACCGTGGGTGCATCGCTCGCCCCTCAGGCTGGTCCTGGGGCCTGGCTGGAAAGGCAGTCTTGGGCCTCCCACCCTGGCCGGGCCCAAACCTGCATGCTTTTAGTTTTTAATCTTCTGGACAGTTTTATTGATGTGTAATTGACTTCACATATTTAAAAGGTGTCTTGGTGGGGCGCACGGGGGCTCAGTCAGTTGAGCTTTTGACTTCGGCTCAGGTCATGACCTCACGGTTCGTGGGTTCGAGCCCCGCGTCGGGCTCTGTGCTGACAGCTCAGAGCCTGGAGCTGCTTCAGATTCTGTGTCTCCCTCTCTGCCCCTCCCCTGCTTGTGTGCTCTCTCTCTCTCTCTCTCTCTCTCTCTCAGAAATAAACATTAACATTTTTTTTAAACCTATTTTTTTTTTAATTTTTTTAATGTTTATTTATTTTTGAGACAGAGAGAGAGCATGAACAGGGGAGGCGCAGAGAGAGAGGGAGACACAGAATCTGAAATGGGCCTCCAGGCTCTGAGCTGTCAGCACAGAGCCCGACGCGGGGCTCGAACTCACAGACCGTGAGATCATGACCTGAGCCGAAGTCGGATGCTTAACCGACCGAGCCACCCAGGCGCCCCTAAACATTAACATTTTAAACACCGCCACACTGTTTTCCAAAGCAGTTGCGCCATTTTCCATTTCTGCCCACAGTGCCACAAGTCCCTTCCATGTCGTGCCTGACCCTGGCTGTGGTCAATCTTCTTTTTAGCCAGACTAGGACGTGTGTAGGGTGGGGTGTCTCAGTGTGGGCGTGGCGTTTCCCCGTGGACAAGGCTGTGAGCATCTTCCTGACGACTGAAATATGTTACGCGTCTTTTACTGTTTTCACTGGTTTCCTCTTGCTGAGTTTTGAGTGCTCTTTATATATTCTGGTACGAAGCCTTCCATCAGGTGTACGGTTTGCAAAGATTTTTCTCCCCGTTTATGGCTTGTCACTTTGTTCTCTTAGTGTCTTTCAAAGAACAGAGGTTGTCGTTTTGATAAAGTCCAGTTTACGAATATTTTATTTGATGGATCATGCTTTTGGTGTCCTAAGAAATTTTTACCTACCCCACGTTTACAAAGATTTTATCTTTGTAAACATCCAGAAGGGGTTTTCTTCTGCAAGTGTTATAGTTTGGGGGTTTACTTTGAGGTCTGTGATCCATTTGATTAAATTGTTATGTGTGGTGTGAGGCATGGGCCCTAGTTCCGTTTTCGGTTTTTTGGTTTTGCACGTAGGCATCCAGTTACTGCAGCACCGTTCGTGGAAAAACCAGCTTTTCCGCACTCACTTCGCCCTCGCATTTTTGTCAAAAGCCGGTTGCCCACACACGTGTGTGCATTTCCGGGCTTTCTGTCCTGTTCCGTCGATCAGTTTGTCCGTGCCTCGTACTGGCTTTGCACTCTCTTTGTGACGGTGGTGTTACAAGAAGTCTGAAGATCAACAAGTGTTACTCCTCCAACTTTGTGCTTCTTTTTCAAAGTTGCTTTCGCTTTTGTTTTTGTTTTTACTGTTCTCTAGGCTTTGCATTTCCACGTGAATTTTAGAATCAGCATGCCACTTTCTACAAAAAGCTGGCTGGGATTTTGTTTTAGATTGCCCCGAACTCCCGCCCAGAAGCTTCAACGCGTTCACTGGCCCCTGGGCTTGGGGGCCATTCCTAGATGGGTCCAGGAGAGAGTGGTGGGGTGGGATGGGGTGGGGACCGGACAGGTCCAAACTCTGGCTGGTGGCCTCCTCGTGTGGCAACCTGTCACTTCCTTTCTCCTCCTGTGACTTGGGGACAGTGGCACCCAAGGCTCCTGAACTGTTGGAGATAGAGGGGGAGGATGGTGTTGTTCGGCACAGCGGGCGTGCGTGATTCCCAGGTGGGGCTCTGGGAGCTGCACCGCCAGCTCGCTGCGAGGGCAGGCTCTCTGCAGCACCCCAACCACAGGCACCTCGCCAACCTCAAACCCCCGTGTAGTGGAGACGATGCTTGTAAAAGACAACTCGCTCAGGTACCTGAGCGTTTTCCCAAACGCACCCTTCACCTGGGCCCTTTAGCAAAAATGAATAAAACGAAACAGAACATTGATTTCGAGGGACTGGGTAAGTGGGGTGTGCTGATCTCAGTGTGAAAGACATCGACACAGCCACACCCGTGCGCTGACCGACTCGCTGTCCCTTGCTGGCACTCTGCACCAGGCCCTGCAGCTACCACGGGCACCCGTGCCAGGACGAGCCTCCCCCCGGCCCAGATAGCTCCTCTCTGAGCCCCCCAGCCGGGCCGCGAACACCCCTCTACCTTCCAGACGGGACGCCTACCCTTGGGGTTCCCATCACGCATTCCTGCTGGCTCCCTCCTCTCCCCTGTGCTCCTCGGAGCACGGCAGGATCGTCCCATCTTCCCAGAGGTCCGGAAAGGACAGGATTCTTTCCTGAGGCTGCTCAGCCTGCAGGGAATGGAGGCCCACTGGCCTCCTGGCTCCCAGCTGCCCCTATGGCACCTCGAGAGCACCTGCCCACCCACCCCTGACCCCCTCACCTGCCCTGCACCTGCCCTGCTCACCTGTCCTGCACCTGCCCTGCCCCTGTCCTGCTCACCTGCCCAGCTCAACTGCCCTGCACCTGCTGTCCGGCCACACCGCCTGGGGGCTGCTCCCTGCCCTGTCTGCAGCTTCCCACTCTCCAAAGAGCCACCCCAGCTATTTACCATGGACTCATTTAAGTTGGTTAATTTTTAATAATGTTGAAATTTCCATGTGCATAATTCAGGTAAATTATTTATTAAAGTGCAGGATAAAGGGATCAGGAGAATTACCAGTCAACAGTGTTACCTGGGGTGTGGGCAGGGCGGGCGAGGGGGCCGGTGCCAGGCGGGGAGAGGCGGGGGGAGGGAAGGCCCGCCGACTGGGCGGCATCGTGCCCTGGGGGCTCCCCCCGGGCTGCGCGAGTGGCGTTGGCACGGATGCCGCCAAACCTGCTCCTCCACCCGCGGCCGCGCTGACCCCCACCTCCCAGTCCTGTAGCCTGGTGACCCCTGTTGCGCTCTTGAGCCCCCGTGTCCACTTGCGACGTCTTCCTTTGTGCCCCTGTTGGCATTCGGGCCCCTAAGGTCTGTCCCCAGCAGCCCAAGGAAACTTCCTGTGCAGAACCCTGATCACGTCCCCTCGTGAGGCTCCCACAGCAGGAGCCCCCACGAAGCCCCTCGAGGCCTGGCAGGATTTCGCTCCACACAGAGCTCACCGCAGGCCCTTCCTGCCTCTGCACCCTCACGCCCGTAGGCACGCCCACTGTTCAGGGCAGGGAGGGACCCCCCCTGGACCTGCCTGCGCCCCTCGCTGGGACCCTTCATGCCGAGGCTCCAGCCCTGACCCCCTGCTGCCCCCTGGGGCACCCCAGCCCCCTCACTGCCCCCCATTCCCCATCCACTTCCCCGGAGTGTCTCAAATGTGAGCACCATGAGTTCGTCTCCTGATTAGATCTCTCCCTCGGCCCCCCAGCACTCCCGGCGGTGCACAGGAGGACCCCTGCCCTCCCGCCACCTACCCCGCTCCACTCGGAACAGAACTCGGCTGGTCCAGACACACTCAGATCCCAGACTCGGCTGGGGGCTCGGCCCCCCACCTCCACAGGCAGAGGCAGGAGCACCTCAGAGAGCCTCCTGAAGACCTCTGCGTGGTGGTGGGAGTGGCGGCTGAGGAAGGGGCCAGGACCGCCTGACTCTGGCCAGCACGGGGGCCTCTTCCTAGTTCTGGCTTTGCAAGAGAGCCAAGAAGCCCAGAAAGAGACCCAACCCCTCCTGTGCCAGGCGGTGCCCCCGTGGCCCGTCCACCATCACTCAGCAGCCCATCGGGACCCCCGTCCCCACCAGCGGCCGCCCAGCTTTAATCACCAGCATCCCAGATACTTCACCATAATTAAAGTGGAGGGTCTTTACAGGGACAGTGGCCGCCAGAGGCATCGCTTCCAAGTTACACGGCCCAGGGCAAGAAAGGTGACTGGGTGACAGGGGAGTGGGCCCTGCTAACCACCTGTGCTCCTTCGGCCCCTCCCCACCCCCCACCGTGCAGGTGGCAGCAAAGGCAAGGGGTGGGGAGGAGGGAGCAGGGGTCCTCAGAGGGTGGGTCCCCTTCTGTGTCCTGGCCCGGCCCATCAGAGAGCCCATGTCGTGGACCCCAAGGCCCCCCATTCCTGGCCTTGAGTGTGCCCCTGGCCTGGGAGGCTTACACACGGCCTCCCTGAGGAACCTCGCCCCCAGCCTCCAGCCCCCTGTGGGCCGGCCTGGCTCCCATTCCCCCCCAGCCTCAGGCTCCTGGTTCAGTGCATGCTGGGAAACTCATTTTACCATGGACTCATTTAAGTTGGTCCAGGTGAGCAAAGGGGCCGGCCAAGGTGCCTGGGGGGCGGGGAGGGGGAGGGCAGGGGGAGGGGCTAGGCTAGTCCACCGTTTTCATGGCCCCCAGGAGCCAACGCCCAGGATGCTGGGGTGGGGATGGGGGTGGGAGCAGACCCTTCCTCAAATCCTGCCCCCCGCAGAGATCCCAGAAGAGCGGCTGTCCTGAGTGTGACGGCCACCTTCAGAAGGAGGCAGGAGAGAGATGGGGTGGGGGCCAGCCCTGTGTCCTCAGGACCTTCACGCTCCTTGGGGCTCTCAGGACCGCCAGCTGCTTCTGCAAAGACGGGGTCCCTGGGGCCGGGCCTCCTGAGGGCGCCGAGCCCTGCGGCTGTCCTGCACACACCTGCAGCCTGGGGCTTAGACCCCAGGCTCATGCATGCACCAAGCAGTTGGGAGCGGGTGCCCCGACGGGGGCTGTCCTGCACCTGAGCCGCTGGTCTGCGTCGGGAGGTCCGGTCTCGGGGGACAGGGAGGCACCTCTGCGTGTTGGCCAGGCGGGCGCTCAGACAGCAGCCCTGATGTGGTCACTCGGGGATCCGGGCCTCGGCGTGGCCGGGGCGTTCGGGGGAGACCACTGGCATCCCTGGGCATCTCCGAGCCTCCGCGACCACATCCGCGAAGTGGGGATAAGACTCCTGCCCCTCTGGGAGCGTCTCCGGGAACCAGGTGGAGGGGGCGGGCTGGAGCCAGACCCCGCCACCCGCTGACCTGGGGCTCCTCTGAGCCCCTCGGGGTCTCCATCACTGCCCTCCTGCCGAGTGGGGGTGAGGGTTACATGCGATAATGGTCGTAAAAGGCTGAAAATCGGAATCACTAATGAAGCGGCCACGAGAAGGAGCCACGAGGAGGCCGTTGCTGCCGCTGGCCGCCGGCCCTGGTCCACGCTGACTTCTGGTTGAGGGAGGCTGGCGCGCTGGCAAAGCCTGAGCCTCGGGCCGGCCGCGGGAGGGGCCGGCTTCTCGCTGCCCGGTGCGGGCACCGGAGGCCCTACTGCCTTCCTACCACCGACCGCCGGAGGGAGCCCCCCGAGACCCACCCCAGAGAAAATGGCTCCCCATGCAGGGCCCAGGTGACAACGGCTCCCCATGCAGGGCCCAGGTGACAGTATCGTCCAACACGATCACTGGGACAGCCGGCAAAGCTGAGTGCTTCATGCTCTGGGCGTTTTTCTCACCCACTTTGCAGCCCCCAAGGAGGGAGGTGCTGCTACCACCCCAGTGGACAGGCAGGGGGACCGAGGCCCAGCGGGTTAGGGGCCTACCCGGGCCAGAGGCCCCAGGAAGCTTCCAGGAAGGAGCCTGCGGCCTGCTGGGAGGGCTGGGCCGACAGCGGAGGACAGGGCCCCCTCCCACCCACCTCCCACCCTGCTTCCGGGAGGGCAGGGGCAGCGGGAGCCCACAGCAGGCCGTGTTGAAAGAAACATCCCTTTTAGAACTCATCTTACGTATTTGATTTAATCGTGGAGCGCTGATTTTTGCGAAGCAGGTCATGACCCTGGCCATTTTGTGAAAATGAATTGCCTGGGGAAATGGAAATTGTCACTTTATTACAGGATTAAAAAATTCAATCCATTTGAAAAATAATGGGAAATAAGGCGAACCCGTGTTCTTCCTTCTCTTACTAATGAATTAGGGTCCCGGAGAGAAGCAGGTGGGCCCATGGGCCCTGTTGGATTTGATCCCCCTCCAGGGTCTTCTCGCGGAGTGGGCGTTTCCAGAGAGAGGGCAGGACTCCTCCGCCCCCTGTCCGGCTTTCCCCTCCTGGGGGCTCTGCAGGGTCCCCTCCCCACACTGACGCCTGCCTCCCGGCCCCCCAAGCCCTCCGGTGGGGCGTCTCCTGCCTGAGCATGTGGTCGGACCCGAGGGTACTGGGACACACACCAGCACCAGCACCGCTCCACGGACCCCACAGGCACGTGCTCGAGAGACACCTACCGATACGTGTCCCAAACAATGAGAAGGGGCCACGATATCCGTGTGAACATATGTGCGTGCACGTGTTGTACTGCGGTGAAAACCCACGACCCACAATTTACCATCTTCTCCGTTTCTAAGCGCACAGATCGGGGGCACCGAGCACATGGACGCTGTGGTGGGACCGTCCCACCGACCATGTCCGGAGACCTTCATCCTGCAACACTGAAGTTCTGTGCCCATGAAACGACAGCCCTCCAGTCCCCCTGCCCTGTGTGATACCTTCTCTGTACGATGTGCAGGGGGGTCTGTACTGTTTATCATACATCATGTGCTCTGTCCTGTGATGCAGTGGGACAAGGTCCCGGGCCTGGAGTCCTGAGGAATCACCAGGCGGGGAGGGGTCCCAAGACCCCGACCTGCGCAAGCCTCTGAGAAAAGCAGGGGACCGTCAGCACCCAGGACCCAGACTCCGAGGGTTCAGGACGGGAGACCCCCGTGGGTACCCCGAGGTCACGGAGAGGAAGCACAGGTGCCCGCCGGGGGTGAGGGATGGGACAGGGTGGGTGTGGGGTTGGCCAGAGCTGAGTCTGCACCTAATACCCCCCACCAAGAAGCATGTGATCTGGACCACAGGCCACCCCCGGAGCTGGACGCCCAGTGCGGGGGGGGGGGGGCTGCACTCATGCCAAGCACACTGTGGTGTGAACCTCGAAGGAGGCAGCCACGGAGGATGGGGGAGAGCCTGGTGGTGGGGACAGAGACATGAGGCTGGTCTGGGCTCTGTCCCCTGGCGGTGGAAGGTCGCAGGTGGCGAGGTTGTCCGGAAAGGACGGTGAGAGGCTTGGAGGTGACCTCTTGTGGCCCCAGTGAACTCCTTTCCTTCCCTTGGAGGGTCAGGCACGCTGGGGGGCGGGGGAGGGGGGGCTCACGGGCGTGTCCCCAGGAAGAGAGAAAGGCCACAGAGCTCTTGGGCCCTGGGTTGAGCTCCACGGTTCATACTGGACCCCAGCCACCCCCTGGTGGGAGTGACTCAGGGGGCCTCAGTTTCTGCATCTGTAAGGTGGTCCCCCGGGGACGTGGCCCATCCCACCAGCTCTGCTGTGCCGGCCGTGGGGTCTCTGTGGCGGGGACACGGTTCTCACACTTATAGCCTTGCTGGACCGGCCGTCCGCAGGGGCCTGGGCAGCGCATACCAATGAGGGTGGCTGCGGGCAGGCGGGAGGTGGTGGCCTCCACGAGAACGAAATAATTAAAAGAGGATTCGGGGGATCAGGCTTGCTTACCGCCGGGGACAGTCCAGCACTTAACTCTTCCCAGGCCGGCCTGCTCGGGGCAAGCCTGTGGCCAGGCTGGGGTCAGGAGGACAGAGCCGGTGGCAAGGCCCAGGACCCCCAGGACGAGAAGCCTCGGAGGCCCAGCTGGTCCCCCAGGGAGGACCCACAGCTCCCCCCGGGGGCACCCCCGCTCCTGACTGTGTCCTGCTGGGCCTTGCACTTGGTCCCGTCCTCGTGTCTCCCCGGGGAGCCCCGCAGACCACGCTGCCCGCGGCCCCTCCCGCCCGGGGCCCGAGAAAGCCCACCACGGCCTCTGATCAGCCCCGCAGGATGCCCAGGCTCCCGGCCCTTCCCCACAGCGCCTTGTCCCCAAGGGGGCCGGGGCCGGGCCCTTTCCCACCCCGGCCACTGGCCACCGGCCACTGGCCTTCCCATCTTGAGCCAAGAGCAGGGCAACGGAGACGGCCCGGCCTCGTTCTGGAGCGCAAGCCTCTGCCAGGCTCCGGCGGCCGGCCTCGGGCTACACGCTCCCGCTGCCCATGCCACAGTCTGCAGCCTGACATCCGCCCCTGAACCCCCCGCCCCGCCTCACGTCCGCCCCTGAACCCCCACCCCGCCTCATACCCTCTCAGAAATTACTAGTGGCTCTGATCAGCCAGAACCGGCCTTTGTGGTGACCGACCGACTCACCTACATCCTGCAGCTGGGCCACGGGCTACACTCACGTCAAAAGAATGTATTGAGCACCCACTGTATACCAGCACAGAGTATGTGCTGGGGAGACAGTGGAGCACGAGGCTGACAGGCCTTGTCCCCAGAGCGAGTGCTCTCCTGGGCAGATGGACAGGACACGCCAGCCGTAAAGAATAAGAGGTCGTTTTTAAGGTTTTTAAGCATTAAGAAATGCGGGAACGGAGTTTGGCAGGGGATGCGTCCGCTTATCTGTTGCCGCGAATCAAGCCGCCCCAAACCCAAAGCAACAACCATTTAGTTGTGTTCAGGAGCTCTGCGGGTCGGGGGCCTTTGGACAGAGTCCAGGCCTGGTTGGGCAGAGGTGAGGGGCTCCCAAGCCCCCCCGTGAGACTTGGTTTCCCCAGGTCGAGCCTCTCTGGCCCTGGCTGTAAGGACAAGACGCCTGACTCCTATAGGGCCTCACGACACAGGGGTGTGGCCCTACTCGCTGCACGGGGATGAGCTTGACCAAGCCCCACTGCCCCGTGTCACACACACAGACACTGAGGCACAGCTAGGGGCAGTGAGGGTCCTGCTCAGAGTGGAGTTTGAGCTGTGCCCATTCTGTGTGGGGGAGGGACATGGGGCGGAAGACCTGGGCCGGGTGCCCCCAGCCGGGGGACAAGGGGAGGTGACACTTGCCGTACCCGCCATACTCCTGCTGGCCCGGGCAGGGGCGTCCCTGATCTCAGCGCTGCCAGCAGCCAGCTTAGAGAAGGGCCTCCCCCGGGGCCACAGGCACACAAACAAGCCTGGGCGGGTCCTGTGGGAGCCGAGCCGTCCCAGGGCATCCTGCCCGCCCTCCTGGCCACGGCCCAGCCCTTACTCACCCACTCAGTGGCCCTGGATGGCACCTGGGACACAAACCCTTCAGCTCCCCTTTGCCCCTTCTGTCCCCAGGCCTGGTGCAGCCCAGGGCAGCCTGGGGCGCCGTCCCTGCCGGCCAGGACCTTGCTCCTGGAGCCCTGCACCCCAGCTCCTTCCCGCCTCTGCAGTCGGGCCATCACCCCTTTGTCGCGGATCCCACCACGTGGGCTGTGTGGCAGCAAGGCGGACACCCGGGGAGCCGGGCTCAGGACTCCAGCCACGCCAGCTGCAGATTCTGCCCCCAGCCCCTGCCAAGGCCTGTGCAGACACCCTCCCAAACACACATGGTGGGTTTTTATTAAACTTCCTTGTTAATTGCACAAGTAATGCATGAATACATCTGGAGTGAGTTTTAAAACAAATCCCAGACACCATATCATTTCACTCATAAATACTTCAGTATACAAATGGGGCTTTAAATAATTTGCTGTTGAAATGATGTTGGTTTCTCCTATGATCAACATGGCACATGCTAATAGAGCAAAGACGATGGGGAAGCGGGCCCCAGCCAGCCTCAGGGACAGCCAACAGCAGAGCCACACTTCCGGTCTCCCGCCTGGGCCTTTCCTGGCCACAGTGTGCACCTGCGGCCATCTGCGCGTGGGCTTTCCACGGAGCTGTGCCCCCTGCTCCTCTCCCTTAGTGATGCATTTGCATTTCCCCGGGGCCGTTACCCGCTCACGAAACGTCTATCCCAAAGGCCTCCTGTTGGGTGCGATTCTTTGCGGTTATAAACACTGCGCTGAACATCTTTGTGCTGGAAACGATGTATGGTTTTTGGATCATTCTCCAAGGAGAGGTTCCCAGACGCCGGATTCCACCATCAAAGCTCCCGTCCCCAAATTGCTTTCCAAGAAGACACAAACACTGTTGAAACCCTCATAAATCATGGCGGGGACGGGGGCGCCCTGGCGCAGCTAGGTCACTCGAGCAGCAGGGCCCTCCTGGCCCCTCGGTTGTGTGGGAAGGTGGCCTGGAGGGCCGGGGCCTGGTCCTCAGCTGCCCACCGCCTTGCCCATGGTGGCAGCTGGGCATGCCTTTCGGGGCACACTGAGCCCAGGCTCGCAGGAGGCCTTGTCTGGTCCTTGCACTGCCCTCCCGGCCTCATGGACACCGAGTCCAGCTCCCAGAGGGACAGAGGACCCTGCCCCTTTTCACGGCTGCACCCACTCTGCAGGAATTCAGGAGGGGAAAGAGGCTGGGGAGGGAGAATCCACCTCTGGGTGTGGATTCAAGAGTGTTTGTTTTCATTCCCGCCTCTCCCCTGGGCCTCAGTCTTGCCCCCAGGGAAGGAAGGCAGCTTTTCGAGCCCAAGCAGGAGTGCTGGGGGCCCCAGACTCGTCTCTCTCCACCTGCTCCATCCCGGGGCCCAGAGAGGGTCTGCGACTTGCTCAGAACCACCCCCCTCCCCCTAGACCCCTGCTCTGACCCAGTGGCCAGAGGCCCAGCGAGGAGAACACAACAGCAGCCCCATTTCTGGGCGGGAGGGCGGCCCCCAGGTGCGAGGACCTGGCCAAGCCAGTACCTGCGTGTGAGCCTCCCCGAGGCAGGCAGCATCCCTGTTTCACCCGACGAGGGAACTGAGGCCAAGCTTGGCAAGGCTCCAGCAGAGCACTCGGCCTGGGGGGGAGGGGGGGACTGTGCCCACCACTACCCACCCCTCACCCCTCCCCCCCTGCACACTCCTCCAACCCTTTCTGTGCCCGCTCCCCTGCCCTGGTTTGAGCAGGGATGCCTGCCCCTTGGGTTCCACAGGGGAGCTCCAGAAGGAATAAAATCAAGCTAGGTGAGACATCCAGGCAGAGGGGAATTGGGAGTGGGGTCACAGATGGAAGTGTACCCCTCCCGGGGCACCCAGGAGAGAGGAGGCCAGGTGGGCTGGGGGGAGGCCAGCCCAGGGCGCACCCCACCCACCCTCTGTCCCTGGGGCAAATCTCCCCAGCGCTCCCGGGCCAGGAAACCCCCAAGCCCCCTGCTCCCCGCCAGAAGCACCTCCCACCCCCACCCGTGCCCCGTGCCCCGTGCCCCGTGCCCCGTGCCCCGGCAGCTCCCCTGCCCCACACAGGCCTTCCAGGCCCTCCTCCCCCAGCCCCTCGGATCCCCTCCCGCAGACTCCCCGCGGGCCCCGCCCCCTCAGGTCCTCCCCCCCCCCCCCCGCCACCCCCCCCTCCAGCGCAGCCCCAGCCCCAGGTGCTCGGCGGCCCGGCCGGAGGGGCGGCTCCAGCTGTCAGCCGGCGGCGCATCACACGCTGTAAGAAGGTGTTGACAGGAGCAGCTGGACGCGGGCGGGTGATGAAAAGAAGCAAATTCTCTGCGATTCCGCGCGCGGCCTCCTGGCGGCGGGGGGCGCCCCCTGCCGGCGGCGCGCGCCACGGCCCCCCGCGCCCACTGTGCGCGCGGCCCCATTGCACAGGCCGGACACTGAGGCCGCTAGGGGCGCGCCGCCAGGTGCACGGCTCGGCCAGAGGTGCCACAGGACAGTGGGGGCCGAGCCCTCGCAGGCTTCCCGTCTCCGAGCTAAGGTCAGCTCACTTACTCGTCCACCAGCAGGGCTGGTGCAGGGATCACCCCAGGAGCAGGGTGGAGGGCACGGTGAGGAGAGCTGAAATGTGTGCGCCGCAGGGGCAGTGGGGAGGTGGAGGCGGATGGAGACCCCAAAGGGGCCTCATGAGCCCTCAGGTCAGGTGCCGACACTGCCTGACTCCCTGGACCCGCCGTGTTGCCCCTGCACCCCGATGGAGGAAGAGGGCTCCTGGCGGGCTCTGGACCAGCCTCCTGGCCAAAGCCCTGCCCACACAGACACCGATTGGGAGATGGAAGGTAGTGGACACCCTGGCTGTTAGCTCACTGCCCCCACATGCCCTTCTCTGCCCCTCCTCCCGGGAACAGAGACAGAGGGAGAGGTAAGAGACGCCGCAGGCAGGGTCTGGGAGACAGACCCAGAGACACGGGGACAGATGGGGTGGATGGACCAGGGAGGGGAGGAATCAGCAGACACAGGGTTTCCAGTCTCCCCTGAGGAATTGGCACAAAGGATTTCCACAGTCTTTGTGTGAAGCCACCCGGGGCTCTGCCCACGGCAGCCACCGGTGACCCCATGTGACCCAGGAGGGTCCCAGGCCCAGACTTGCCTCTCAGCTCGATATGGATGTGGGAGCACAGGTACAGATATTTCTGTCCTATGGGGGCTCACTCGGCTCCAGCCCAGTCTTGGGGGTCTAGCCAGCTACACCTGAGCCCACCCCGCACAGCTGTGGAGATGTAGAGAGGACCCTAGAGGGGAGATAGCCTCTGCTTGAATGCTCCCGCTGATGAGGAGCTCACTAGCCCCTAGAAGCAGCCACTTTGTCTCTGGTCCTCTCAAAGAGTTAGAAAATTCATATTCTGAGTGG
The DNA here is from genome assembly GCF_016509475.1 of Prionailurus bengalensis. NCBI lineage: Eukaryota > Metazoa > Chordata > Mammalia > Carnivora > Felidae > Prionailurus > Prionailurus bengalensis. Next base: position 1,767,647 of record NC_057357.1, read on the forward strand.
GTCTTTTCTCCCGATGGCCCCGCCCCACAGTCTGTAGCGCCAACCTCTGGAAGCCCGTGCACCACAGACATTGACCCGACAAACATGTGCCGAGTACCTTCTACGTGTTGGGGCCTGCTGTTGGTGCTGGAGCCATTCTTTAGGACCTAGGAGGCACTGAGGGAGAGAAAGTGCACCCCAGGCCTGTGCCAGCCCCACAAGGCCAAGGTCGGGAACAAGCTGCGATTCAGCACCTCCTGTGTACCAGACCTCAGGCAGCCCCATTTCACAGATAAGGAAACTGAGGTTCAGAGGAAGATGAGGGCCCTGTGCTGGGCACCAGGCAGGTTGGGATGGGCCAGACTCTCCCTTGCCCCCTCAGGATGGCTCTAGGGTTGGGGTGACCCGATTCTGGCCTGGAGCCATGGCAACCATCTTGCCATCAAGGGAGGCTGAGATAGACACCAACACAGAAAACGTCAGAACTGAGGGATGGGCAGAGACTGGGTCTCAATGTCAGCGTATGAACTTCTGGATCAAGCTGTGCCTGAAGCGAGACCTTTGAATTTTCACTTAAGTGAAATAACAGATGCCTTCTTTTGCTTAAGCCAGTTCGAATTGAATTTCCTGTCACCAGCAAAATAAAGAACCCTAAGTTCAGAGCATTTGTTGTCCTTAAGAAGGAATTCTAGGCTCGGATGTGTGAGTGTTGGGGGGCTGGGGACAGAAGGGAAGGGCCACACACCGTTAAAACAACAGCTGACGTTTATCCTGTGCTAAGACGGTCCTGAGTGAAGGGCTGTTCATGGATCCACTCACTGAATCTTTGCAGCAATCCCGCAAACTAGATTTTGCCACTACCTTGTATGTTTCTTAGGCTGAATGACCCTCGCTGCCGTGACAGATAAGCCCCCGCTAAATGTCAGCGACTTGAAGTCAGCAAGTTTAGGACTTGCTCATGTACAGTCCCGGTGTTTTGTAGTCAGTCCGCATGCAGTGTGACCCAGGGACCTGGGCCCCTTCTCTTTTGGGGCCCTGCCATCCCCCAAGGCCTTGAGATCCACTGGATCTGCCCGGCTGGCCAATGAGGACTGAGGCCGAGGAGGATGCAGGGAAATGGGACCCCCTGCTCACCGCTGGTAGCACTGTGACCTATGCCACCGCTGTGGAAGGCAGCCCGGCAGCTCCCCCAAATCAAGCGATGACGACCGTGGTCCCACAGTTCCACTCCTGAAAACAGATCTAAAAGAACTGAAAACAGGGTCTTGAAGAGATGTTCGTACATCCGTGTTCACGGCAGCATTGTTCACAAGAGACAAAATGTGGACGCATCCAAGCGCCCGTACGTGGACAAATAGTGAAGCAAACTGTGGCCCATCCACACGGTGGAATGTTGTTCCACCTTAGAAAGGAGAGAATGACACCTGCTACCACGTGATGAATGCGGAGAAGGTGATGCTGAGGGACACGAGCCAGACACGGGAGGACACCCACTGGGACCCACTCCCACGAGGTCCTGGGGTCATCAGACTCACAGACACAGAGTAGACAGTGGGGCCGGGGCTGGGGGAGCAGGTGGGGGTCCGTGTGTAATGAATGGGGACAGAGTCTCGGTGTGGGGAGATGGAACGTTCTGGAGAAGGACAGTGGGGATGGCTGCACAGCAGCGTGAATGTGCTTGGTGCCCCTGAAGTACATACCCTGACGTTGGTTAACATGGTAAATTTTATGTGTATTTTACCCCAAGAAAAAAAACTGGGGGTGAGGGAAACGTGCTCTTGCATAGCCTGCCTCCCCGTCTTTGGGGTCTCCTGGCTGGACCCTCTTTGGGGAGGGGGCCGGCTGGGGGAGGCTGACGTGTGGGTCAGGAACAGCCAGACTTCTCCATCCCTGGGTGTGGGCCGTCACCGACCCTCTCTGGCCCACCTGGTGCTGGCTGTCTCCAGGCGACTTCGGGGATCAGCAGTTTAGGGTTTCCACTTGGGGCAGCGGTGCGGGCTTTCAGAGGTGTGATGATGAGCTGGGATGTTGCCTCCTCTCTGGGACAAACCCTTCCGGCAGGAGCAGGGGGCTGAGCTCCCCGCTCGCTCTCCTGCTCCCAGACCCGAGCTGCTCACTGGGGGTCGTGGCCTGTCTGCTTGGCACTCGTCGGCCCCGACTGGACTGTGGGCTCCGTGAGCGGCACAGCCCTGGCGCACAGCGGGAACGCAGGAAACTGTTAGGAAACGGACGAACGTCACACGTTAGAGAAGAAGGGCCCTGGACTCGCGGACGCTGTGTGCAGAGGCGCCCCCTGTTCAGGCGTCACAGCGCTCGGCCCGCTCGGGCCGCCCGTCAGGGGCTGCGGGGTCTCCAGGAGACGCCTGCCCGGAGGGGCGGTGAGGCTGGTGTCTCCGAGCTGCTGTGCCAGGGACACGGGCTCTGAGCCCCGCTGCTGCTCCCCACCCCCGTGCCCCTGCCCCCCTCGGCCCGAGGTCGTCCAGGACATCTTCTGGGGCCCGTCTCTCCAGTTTTCCTGCGCCCCTGCCTCGTCACTCCTGTGCCCCGTCTCCTTACGCCTGCGCGCCCCCCATTCCTGCGCCCCCCTCCTCACGCCTGCCCCGCCTCCTCACTCCTGCGCCCCCCTCACTCCTGCGCCCCCCTCCTCATGCCTGTGCCCCGCCTCCTCACGCCTGCGCCCCGCCTCCTCGCTCCTGCGTCCCGGCCTCCTGACTCTTCAGGGCCCTGATTTTGGAGTAAGAAACGTGCTCAGAAGCAGCAATCACACGCCAGTGTCGCCTGTCCATTTGGCAATGTTCTAAAACGACAGATTGCATGTCGGGGAGACGGCCACGCTCGCCGTTCGCGTGGCTGATGGGATGCCTACGGGCACAGCCTTCCTGGAGGGCAGGCGTTTGGTAGATGTTCACTGCACGTTTAGGAATGCCCAGGCCTTGGGGCCCTAAGACAGTGGTCATGGGAGGCCTGGGGACAGGGGTTAGTGTCTGATGGGGACAGAGTCTCAGTGTGGGAACGTGGAAAGTTGCGGAGATAGACGGTGGTGACGGCTGCACAGCCGGGTGAGCACGCGTAGTACCCCTGTCCACCTAAAACCGTACCTCTGAACGGGTGATTGCAGTAGGAGAACTGGCACCCTTCCCTCCCGTGGCCGTGGCAGAAATTGCTCCCTGGCAGGGCTCGTGTGGCAGTCCCCCCTGCTGCTGTAACCAGTTACCCCAAACTTGGTTAACTCAGCGCAACTATTTCCACACAGTTCTGGGGGTCAGAAGTCAAAAGTGAGTCGGCAGGGCCCAGTTCCTTCTGGAGGCCTTCCTGACCTCTTCCTGGCCTCTGCTGGCCTCCTATGCTCCTCGGCTTCAGGGCCCTCCCTCCATCTCCAGGGCCGCCCCTGACCGCCTGTCTCCTCTTATAAGGACCCTTGTGATGCATCAGGCCCACCTGATGCCCCAACAGCCCTGACTCACAGCTGCGAAGTCCCCTTTGCCACGTAAGGAGCCCTATTCACGGGTTCCAGGGGTTACAACGTGGACACCTTTGGGGCCATTACTGAGCTGCCATGGCTGGGCCTCAGGGTCCTTCCTCCCTCGGTGGTCCGGAAAGCCGCGGGCGACCAGGGCTGGCCCTGTGCCGAGACAGCATTGCCCTACACATCTGTGACGTCCGGCCAGAGGTCACCAGGAGCTGTCCTCGGGACACGGGGCTGCAGGTGAAACTGTATTTTCTCCTGCGTACTTTGGGATTTTCTCATTGCTGCAACGAGCACGTACTACGCATCCGATGAGCGAGGCGGAGGATAGACAACACGATGGGTCAGGTGACAGATGACAGACTGAACGACAAACCGCGGGAGACAGGCCGCAGGCGGCTTTCCTCCCGGCTGTGCTGACGCATCGGCCGTGGCACCGGGTCTTTGGGGTCTGGTGCCTGGAGCCAAGGGCAGAGCCGGGATAGTGAGCGTGGACTTAGCACTTCTTCCCCCGCAGGTTCCAGGGCAGCAGCAGAGAGAAGGGGTGAGGTCCGTGTCTGAAAGCCCAGAGCCCAAGGACGGACGGAGCGGGGCCAAGGCAGGGTCTGAGCGGGGCACGGGCTCCGTTGTCCTGCCACCGGCTGTCCTAACTCCCGCAGCACCCGCGGGCGTCCTTCCCGAGAGGCCCAGAGCAGGGTCGAGACTTGCTCAGGCCCACACAGTCCGAAGGGGGCCCAGGGGCCCCCGGGGGACAGGTCACTCCCAAGAGGCGGCCCAGGGTGGAGGCAGACACCTTTCAAACAGGGCCAGAGGTCTATTCGGGGCAGCGGTGGGGTGAGCTTCCCCTCCCTGCGGGGAGCTCGGGGGTCCAGGACCAGCCCCAGAATCCCAGAATGCCCCCAGCCAGCGGCCGCAGGATTCTCCATCTGTCAGGAATTCAATTAGGTGGGAGAGTCCTTATTAATTTTATAGGCTTTGCCGGTCCGGGAGGCTGTGCCAGGGGCGAAATCCGGGGGCCGCCTCTCCCGTCGGAGCCCGGGGTCAGCCCGCAGAGGCAGCGCGAAGGCACTGGTTGAGGCATTAATGAGATGCCTCTAGGTGCGAATAATAGTTTAATAGGTGTGACTTAACGGGGGGCGCCCTCCCCGTGCTGCCACGCACCTCCCGCACACCCAGACAGCCCGCCGCGCTGGCCTCCCCGCCTTGTTAGAATAAGTAATTAGAGTGTACGAACACTCACTTTGACACTTTAATAAAGTGTCAGCCATCACCAATTTGGTATTTAATAAAATAAAATTAAATATTTATTACGTTTTTGTACGCATTGTATTTAAAACACATTCGACCCCCACTCACCACCCCTTCCCGGCCCCCCCAAGGGTTTCATCCCAAGGACGCCCCCTTCCCACCTCTCGGGAGCCACCGCGTGGCGGGACTCACGAGGCTGGTAATCCGAAGGGTGAGGTTGGGGGGGGGGGGCACCTGGGGAGGGCGCGGAGGGAAGAGAGGAGCCCCCACAGGAGAGGGAAGCCAACGGGCGACCTCAGACACGCCTCGGGAGGTTTGAAGACCTCCGTGTTTCCCGCTCCGCCGTCGCTCGGGGCCAGGACCTGTTCCAAAGCACATCTCGCCTGCCTCGCCTCCCTTCCAGTCTGCAGATAGAGGCTCCTCCCCTACTGTCCCCTACTGGCCAGTGGTGCCCGTGCCCCAGCCAGGGCCGCGGACCGGGGCGGGGGGGGGGGCGGCACAGACTCCAGGCTCCGAGCCTCCCGGAGACCCCCCCACCCAGCTACCGCCCCCCACAGGGAGCCCCTCCTGAGGGCGCGGCAGGAGGCCTCGGGGTCCCAGTGCGTGTGGTGGCAAGGCCACTGCTCCCTCCTGAGCTGAAGCCCGCTTTCCCCTCCTCCCTCCCCTGCACCCCCACCCCCACAGCCCCTGTAGAAGCAGCCTCTCTCATAAAGTAGTAACAGGTGGAAATGAGGCGGAGGGAGCGGAGACAGGTGGGAGCGGCGTCAGGAAAGCCTCCGTGGCGACTTTCCCGGCAGACAAGACGGAACCCAAAGCCGCGAGAGTTCAACCGGAGCAGAGGCCGCGTGAGAACCGGACTAGCCTCCTGGCGCCCCCCCCTCTGCCCCCCCCACCGGGACCCGCTGCGGGGAGCCTGCGGTCCGGGCAGCAGCCGAGAAGCCGCAGACCACGGGGCCCCGCGCCCGACGGGACAACCACCGTTCTGGGAGTGCGCCTGAGACACGGCCAGGGGTGTGCCCGGCCCCACACCCACGGTGGCCAGAAACTGGAAAGGACCCGATGTCGGGCGCCGCGAGTGGGGTACAGGACAGCAAGGGAGCAGCCCCACCCCCACCCCACGGAGTGTGGAGAGAACGTAGGACCCCCCCTCGCAAGGCTCCTAGGTCAGGCCAGCGCCGCCCTGGGAAGGCAGGTGTGAGTCCTTCCGGGCCCTTCCCACGAGCTGAGCTGCGGGCCCCTTGGTGCCTCCGGGGCCAGAGGCCGACCCAGCGCCCGCCGGCCTCACTACAGCCTGTGGCCCAGGGCAAAATCGGAACACGCCCCCTGCCGTATGTAGCCTCTTGTACGTCGTTCATCCTGGACTTCGTGTGTTAACCTGGAGTATTGAATACCGGGCCGAGCTCTCTGCGGGTGCGCGTCCCGACCGCCCCGCGGCTGTCCTGGCGCAGCTAACCCAGCGGCTTCCACGCCTGCCGGAGCCCCCGAGCGCCGTGCTGCGGACGGTGTCCGGGCCTGGCGAGGCCGGGCGTGTCAGGGCTGGTCGTGTGACAGACGCAGGGTTCCAAGGGACAGCTGAGCGGAGACAACGGGCACCTGGCGCCCAGTGGGACAGCGGGAAACCGCCGCTCCTTCTCCGGCTCTGTCTCTCCTCCCCACCTGGGCTGGTAGCTGAGCACCTGTGGGTTAAATGCCCAGAAGATGGGGCACTGCTGGGTTCGCGGATTTGCCCTACTGCATCCAAAACCAGCACCCCCACCACTCCCTTCTCTTCTGCCGGAGGCTCAGCCCCCTTTGCACGCAGGGAAACTGAGGCCCCCCAGGAGACTCCAGGTGCCAGCTCACCCAGGGACAGGTGACAGGCAGGTGACTCCCGCCCAGACCCACCTGTGGGGCCACAGTACCCCTGGTCTTGCTGCCCCTGCCCCGTGCGATCGCTTGTGGACCTTGCTAACGGGAGGTCAAGGTGGGGGTGGCTTGGGTGCAGTGAGGTCTCGCCCAGGCAGGCGAGGCCACGGAGCCGGGGCGCGGACAGGACGCTGAGGGTGAGCGAGGGCGCATTGCAGCCCTGTTTCCACGGCCACAGGGCGCACCCCCCACAGATAGGACAGCCCCAGGGGCCAGGCGATCCCAACTGTCCCTCTGCCCACGCCCCGGGAGCCAGGCCGGGCCAGGGGGCTCCCTCCTGTCCCTCAGCCCCAAGACCCTGCGGGTGCACTGCCGGACTGAGCCGCGTGGTTGGTGTTCGAGGGTCCTCACCTCACAGACTCGTGGCAAACGTTTCCTTGACATGCAGCCCTGCGGCCTTGGCAGGCGTGCGTGGGCTCTTTCCCGGCCTGACGTGGCACCTGGAGGGTACAGCACCAGGGCCCTCACGGACCCGTCCTCACAGGGGACGAGAACCCAGGTGCAGACTCCCCCCAAGGCCCCGTAGGCCCAGGCACCGGCCGGTCACCGTGCATTCCAGGATCTGCCCACCACACCCCTCCTCCTGTCCCCGATGTGCGGCCGAGACAGGGGTGAGGGTGCGACACCACCAAAGCTGTGGGACCCCCGTGACTCCCCACGCCCAGGAGGGACTGCCCAGGGGTCCAGCCCGCGCCCGTCGCCTTGCCTTAATGACCCGGAAACCCCAGAATTCTATTTTCTACCTCCAGCCTCCTGCTCGAGACCCCGTCCCTGCAGCCTGTGCTCTGACCCTCTCTCAGGAGCCCCCCTGCACCAGCTCCCTGGACACAGGGCGGGGGACACAGTGACGGCCCCCTCCGGGTGGACAGTGCCGTGCTGGTCAGCAGCTGGGAGGCCTGGGGGCCCGGTGGCGGCACCAGGCACAGCCCCACTCTTTTGCCCTGCGGAACCTCCCCTCAGCCTCCAAGGTGTCCGCGGATAGTGCTTTGGTACCGGGGGAGCCGGTCCCTGGAGCAGCCCTCTCGCCGCAGGCATGTCCCTGGGCCCCGTTGCTTGGCAACTGCCCGGCACAACCCTGGCAACCGCCGCCCGGTCTCCGCAAAGGCCTGCGTTTCCACTGCGTCAGCCCCTCGGCCCCGGGAGCCGGGACGGAGCGGCCCAGGGCAGTGCCAGCCTCCAGCCTCGCCACCCGCTCCCCTCAGGCCGCCACTCGCATGTCCGGCCCCAGAGCACATGGGACCCCGGCCAGAAGGCCCTCCCGTCGGCCCTGCCAGCCGAGGGCAAGAGGGGAGACCACCCGGGTGCTCACGCCTCGGTGCTCATGCCCGGCTCTGCCACCATTGCTTTGGGCAGCATGATGGGAGTTTGCAAACTGTAAAGTGCCCGTGTCCCTGTCCCCTTCCTGGCCACTGTGGAAGCCAGGGGTAAATCCCAATCTGCAGAACTGGACAAACAGCCGCAGCTGCATTCGCATCAAAATTGGATGCAGACAGCAATTAGCACTTCATTAATAATCAATGAGGTGCCAACTTACACATCGTCCAAGAACAAATTGCAGATTCCGCTTGGCCTGTGACAGGGAGGGCTGTGGTGCCAGCCCTGCCAGAGAGTTCCAGAAGTGACAGAGAGGGGCAGCTGGGGCCCTTTGCCTCTCGCCCCCCCCTACCGACAGAGGCGGGAGGGGAACGGATGAACGAGCTCCCACCTGAGCAGGTGCCCACAGCCGGCGGTGGGTGGGGGAGGGGGAGGGGGCAATGTGGCTGCCAGTGGCCACCGCCCCAGTGACTCGCTCCTTCCAAGAGTTTCTGGAGGGTCTGTTCCACGTGGGCAGGTGGAGAAATGGGACCCGCTCTTTGTCCCGTGGCTCTCGTGGGGAGAGCGGGACCTTTACCGAGTATTTGCCGTATACGTGCCGTGCATCACATTTCAGTCCATTTTGTAGGCAAGGAAGCCAGACAGACAGACAGAGGGCAGCGGGCCTGAGCTTGGCCCCCTGGCTCCACACACAGAGACCCAGAGATCCCGCGTGCACCACGACGGCCCTCACTTTTTGTCCCCATTACCGTGTGAGCATCTCTGTTTAAAAAACCCCTTTCCCGTGGTCTCGGTCAGTCAAGGAGGGCTCCCTGGAGGAAGAGGAGACCAATTCAAAGCACTGCTTTTACCTTTTTCCTCCCCCCAGACCAGGCCTTTGGCACTGCTGTCCCCTACTAGCCAGAGGCACCCCCAGCCCACCACCCCTTCGCCCATTGTCATTTGTCTGGGGCACAGAGTGCTTGCTCTGGTTGGCTGGAGGGCACCCCGGGGGCAGCCTCAGAACTGGCATGCAGCAGGTGCTCAGGAAATGGGGAAAGACACTAGGTGGAGGACGGAGGCCAAGAACAGACCCGCAGGGGAATATCGGCAGAGGGAAGAGGCCGTGCAAAGGCCCTGAGGTGGGACTGGAGGGGACACAAGGGCACTTTGGCTCGGGGATCAAAGTGGAGGGTTCCTTGTGGAGAGGGAAGGTGGAGATGGGATGTCTGGATTTTACTCTGGGACAGAGGATGTGGCCCGGCATCCGCCGGCCACCGTGTGGTTGCTTGGGAGGGGACGTGGGCAGTGGCCGTGGAGGGAGTCTGAGGGCCACAGGGGGTGGGGCTGAGGGCAGCTCCAGTGAAGGTAGGGCCACGGGGGGAGTGGCTGTGCCTGTCGCCGGACAGCTCAGGAGACTCCCAGAGGGGGCCACGCAGAGCTTCTCTGATTCCACCCAGGGCCGGCCTCCTTGCCCGCCTCCCGCCTGCACCCGCCACCCTCACCATGAGATTGAATTTACAACGGACTCCAACACATTTAAATCCATTTATTGCAAAATTACTTTTCAATAATTACATCACCGTGCCGACTGTGTTGCATAATGAAATTAGCATGAGGGATATTAGAGAGAATATAAAATTATAAGAAATATTGAAATACCTCTTCCCCGTCTGTCTTCATGAGGCCCCATAGCTTAACTGGGGAGCGGGCGTGCCTCATGGATGGGATTGGGATGCACAGAGTGTAATTTTATAATGTCTTTTGTATAAATTAATTATAATAGTTATTGCAGGTTTTATTATTGGATTGAAATTTCCCTCGACTGAAGGCTGTCAGGGGAGAATGGGACCCTGGCTAGTGCCTCTGAGTCCCCTGGGGCCACAGAATGGGGGGAGGGGTGGACAAAGCGCAGGCCTGGGCTTTAGGGTCACGCAGAAAAGAGTTCAAATTTGGCCGTGCTGTGTGTCTTCAGTCAAGCAAGCTAGCTTCTCTGGGCCTAGGCTTCCCTCAGCCATCAAGGAAAACCCTGCCGTGAACGCAGGTGCATTGCTGGAGGCCGGAGTGAGCACGTGCCGACTGCTGGGTGCATGTTGGTGTGGCAGGTATCTGTCACCGCACGGCAGACAGATCCCAAACGTGGTGGCTTAACACAGCCGTGATGTCGCTTGTCACTGGCAATGTCCGGGGTAAGGAACTTGGGGGAGGCTTGGTTAGAGGTGCCGGCTCAGGGCCTCGCAGGAGAGTCGGCTGAAGGCTCGACTGGGGTGGGAGACACCCCCCGCCCCTGCCTGACGGTGGCCCGCAGGTCAGTCCTCACCGGCCAGCCCTAATCCGTCCTGGGAGGGGCTTCACCAAGGTATAAAGACGCGGAGGCCGGGGTCACTGGAGCCGCCTTCTCCTCCCCTGGGATTTCGTGGGGTGGGTGCCACACAGGCCAGGGTGTGTGACCCCAAGAAGACCTGCGTTCTTGTCCGCTGCCAGGTGGGGAGCCTGGCGCGGCTTTCTCGTGCCCACAGCCCCGTCTGCAGAACCCAGCGCCAGTGAGCCCTGGAGGGGCCTGGGCAGAACCGGGGCGTTGCTTCGGCTCCCGTGTTGCCAGAGCCACTGGCCGAGTGCATCCCTCCTGGCCACGGCCGTGGGGACCGGGCCCTCGCACACTCCTCGCACGCACGCGCGCACGCCTGCCACCCCGCGAAGACCAAGTGTGCCTTCTGGGCGGGAACGGGGTCAGGCTGCCCTCTGCCAGCCAGGACCTGGGGTCAGGCAGCTGGGCCGGCTGAGGCCTGGGCCCCAGAGGAAGCCACCCGGGGAGCCATGTGCCCACCGGCCGCTCCAGAACAGGTGTGGGTGCCCAGCGGGCCCAGGGTCCTCTCTGGGGGCCTCTGTGACTTCCCAAGATCACGAGGAGTCGAGGGGACACAGGGAATCGTGAAAGGAACTTGGGGACCACGCGTGCCCAGCACCCCTCCTGAGTCTCGGTCAGCTGGAATTACGATGTTCTCGCTGACGGAGGCACGTGAGCAAGACAGTCTGGGGCGAGGCGGGTGTGCCCTGTGCCCGGGGCAGGTGCAAGTGGCTTGCTTCCAGACCGCCGGGGTGCCTGGGGCTCCGTGGTTGAGCGTGGGCCCGGCTGTGCTTGCAGCCATCCTTTCCAACCTGCAGATGCCACATTTCCCCAGGGCACACGTGCACCTGTGGCGTGGAGGAGAACTCGGCCATTTCCACAGGACTCGGTCGAGTGAAGGAAAGCGAGGGGGCCTGGCGGTGAGGAAGGAGACGACCCCCCTCCCGTGGCATCAAAGCCAACTTCTCTGAGCTTTAGGCGCTGCTGGACCAGGACGGGGCAGGGGAGGAAACCGGTCACCCCCTCACGGGCCCTGAATTCAGCGTAGGGGTCCGGGGTGACCATCGTGGGGGGAGGGTCCCTGCAGCATGGTGGCAGCAGAGGGGCCAAGGAGAAGCTGTCCGAGGTGGGCGGGGGAGGGGCTGGCCCTGCCGCGTGTGGGAACAGACCCCTGGAGCCCAGAGCGAGCTCTCAACGTGACGACGGTTCCCTCCTGGCCTCCTGTGCCGAGCACCCCAGCCGGGCCGGGGTTTGGGGTCTTCCAGGAGGGGCCGGCCTCCATCTGGGCAAAGGGTTCTGGTGGCGCCCGCGTCAGGGGAGGGCAGAGGGGAGGGAGGAGCGGACCAGGAGCCCCCCAGCACCAGAGGGGGCAGAGGCAGCAGGCAACTGGACTGCAGCCACCTCAACCTTCCCCATGGCTCGAAGGGGAAGGGGGGAGGTGGGCAGGCTGCGGGCAGGGCCTGCAGGGAGCCCCAAGCTGGCCCCACACCGCTCTCCCCACTGCCAGCCTGCCGGCCCGGACCCAACCTCCCTCCCTGCCAGCCTCCCAACTTCCATTCCCCAAACCCACTGTGTGCCAAGTGCTGGTCTCCAGGCCTGGCCCTGCCCTCACGGAGCCCCGGCTGTCCCTAAGGCAGGGGCAACACCGGAAGACTTCCTGTAGGAGGTGACGTTCCAGCTGGCCCTGGGGAGAGCCGACCAATAACAGGTGCAGGCGTTGCCCCTTCCAGCATTTTCCAGAGAAACCAGGGGTGGGCGCTGCTTCTGCCTCTGCACAGCGTGTGACCTGAGAGACTCAACAGACACCCACGTGTGGTCTCAGGTCCCCGTGGTCCAGGGGCGGGCACGGCTCACCTGGGTGCTGCTCGGGGTCACGGAGGCCCCACCGCCGTGGACTGTTTCTGGCCCACTCGGGTTGTGGGCCGCACGTATTGTGTCACAGGTGCAGGGCTGAGGGCCCCGCGGCTTTACCGAGGCTGCGCTCAGGTCCGGGGTGGGGGGAGGCGACGCCCACGGTTCCCTGCCCCGTGGCCTCCTCGTAGCACCTTCGCAGCCAGCAGGACAAGCAGTCGTGCAGCCACACAAGACAGGACCTAACCTGGGGGTGGTACCCTCACCCTGGCCATTCGGGATCAAGTCACAGCCCCGCCCACACTCAGCAGGGGGGATGGGGGCGCCGAGCCCAGGTCACAGGGCAAGGGAGGGGTGGAGCCCTCCCGTTGCCTCTCCGGGTGGGAGTAGGGCAGGCGTGAGAACAGGGGTGCTCAAAGGGGAGAGGCCGCGGGCAGGGGCTGACCACAGTCCGGAGGAACGGGGGTGGCTGGGCCCTCAGGGGCTCCCCGGCCCAGGGACAGACACAGAGCGGGAGGGATCATGACACCAGCTCCCGCGTCCGGCAGGGACGGGTCCGCCTCGGCTCCGTGGTTCTTCGCACGTCCTCGCGAGAGCCGCTCTGAGCGCGGCCCAATTTATTAATGAGGACGGGATGGCGGCTCGTGGCAGCCAGCGCCGGCCGGTCCCGATCGATGGGGGCTCCGGTAACCGGGTGGTCAGCCTTGCTGTGTCTGGAGCCTGATTGCAGGACGTGCACTTGCGAGGGGCCCTCGCTCCCAAGTGCACCCCGGGAGCCAGAGTTAATTGATGCAGCTGTTTGCTCCCCGCCCACGCGGCTTCTGGGAGTCCCCTGAGGTTGTTACTCACGTAAAGTGTTTAATGAAGTGCTAAGGAGACCCTTCGCCAAGATTGCTCCCAGAATCCGATGAATGCAACAGACGATTCCTCTCCAAGCCGCGGGACCGCCCCCCACGCCCCGGGAGGACGGTGGAAGAGCCCGGAGCTCGGCCTGTCACCCCTGCCCACCAGCACCTGCCCGCGGGCCTGCCCGGCCTCCCCTCCCCAGGTCCAGGCCCCAGACGTGGTTCTGCGCGTGGGCGCCGAGGACCCTGGGACCCCGCAGAATTGCGCTTCTGCGCTTGGCCGCTTCTGGCCCCCCGTCCGCAGCTGCCCTCCCCGGGCGGGCCTCCAGCACTGGCTTCCAGGACTGATCTCACAGAAGCCCACGCCAGGGTCCACCCCCAGACCCGGCGGCCTGAGCCTGCTGGCCCAGGGGCCCGGCCCTCCGCGCTCCCCTTTCTCTGCCGATCTGTCTGTCGCCTGGCTGACGCGTGCACGAAGCCTACGACTTTTAGAGCAGGGAAGGGTCTGTGTCTCACTTATGAGTCCACCCGGAAGAGGCAAATGGCTTTTTATAAGGTTTTCGCCGTGACCAGGAGCTGGAAACCACCAAGCATCCACCACAGGAGAACGGATAAGTACACTGAGGTGCGGTCACACAGCAGAATACTACACGGCAATGAAAAGCAGCTGGGGCAGCGGACGGGCTGCTGAGTCACGGGGAGAGAGCACGGCGTGTGGTCCTGTGCCGGAAGTCATCGTAGCCCCACAGCGGAACCTGCAGCCACGCGAGCCCGGCCAGCCCAGGGCCCCCGCCCCCGCCCCGCAGCCCCACTGCCTGTCCCAAGATGGCCAGACCCGAGCGTGTGCAAGCATGAGCCCATGACGTGTGCTCACTCGCAGCTCTCACACAAGAGGGAGCCAGATGGTAAACTGAGTCAAGGGACAAAGGCACAAAGATTCATAAGTGAGGCAGGACCAAAGGGAGGAAATCCTGCAGGCCGTCTGGGAACAGTGCGTTTCCCGCTGTCCAGCAGCAGGAGGCTCACGGGAGGTCGGTTGCGGCCGGCCAGCGAAAACTCATTTCGCATCACTCATGGGTTTTCCAGAAAACCTTGAAAGTTCCACTGCAGATCATACACAGCAGACATCTCCAGCCACGACTGCCAGGATCCAGTGCTGGCCGCGAGACCTGCGAGGCCCAGAGCAAAATGAAAACGCAGGACCCTTGGTCACAAGGCAGTAGAAGCTGCCGTTGGAGGCCCTGATATAGACTCTGCACCCTTCCCACGGCCTCTCTGTCCCCTGGCCGGAGACCCTCGCCACAGCAACACATGATTTTAAGTACGTTTTTATTGTGGAAAAATATACATAACACACAAGTTATCGTTTTGACCATTTCTGAGTGAGCAGCTCAGGGGCACCGAGCACATTCACGCTGCTGTGCGGCCGCCCCACCGTCTGGCTCCAGAACGTCCCATCTCCCCACACTGAGACTCGGTCCTGTTACACACAGACCCCCACTGGCTCCCCCAGCCCCGGCCCCGCCGTCTACTCCGTGTCCCTGAGTCTGACGACCCGGGACCTCGAGTGAGTGGGTCCCAGTGCGTGTCTTCCCGTGTCCGTGAGTCTGACGACCCCGGGACCTCGAGTGAGTGGGTCCCAGTGCGCGTCCTCCCGTGTCCGTCAGTCTGACGACCCCGGGACCTCGAGTGAGTGGGTCCCAGTGCGTGTCCTCCCGTGTCCGCGAGTCTGACGACCCCGGGACCTCGTGGGAGTGGGTCCCAGTGTATGTCCCCCCGTGTCCGTGAGTCTGACGACCCCGGGACCTCGTGGGAGTGGGTCCCAGTGCGTGTCCTCCTGTGTCCGCGAGTCTGACGACCCCGGGACCTCGTGGGAGTGGGTCCCAGTGTATGTCCCCCCGTGTCCGTGAGTCTGACGACCCCGGGACCTCGAGTGAGTGGGACCCAGTGCGTGTCCTCCCGTGTCCGTCAGTCTGACGACCCCGGGACCTCGAGTGAGTGGGTCCCAGTGCGTGTCCTCCCGTGTCCGCGAGTCTGACGACCCCGGGACCTCGAGGGAGTGGGTCCCAGTGTGTGTCCCCCCGTGTCCGTGAGTCTGACGACCCCGGGACCTCGTGGGAGTGGGTCCCAGTGCGTGTCCTCCCGTGTCCGTGAGCCTGACGACCCCGGGACCTCGAGGGAGTGGGTCCCAGTGCGTGTCCTCCCGTGTCCGTGAGTCTGACGACCCCGGGACCTCGTGGGAGTGGGTCCCAGTGCGTGTCTTCCCGTGTCCGTGAGTCTGACGACCCCGGGACCTCGAGGGAGTGGGTCCCAGTGTATGTCCCCCCGTGTCCGTGAGTCTGATGACCCCGGGACCTCGTGGGAGTGGGTCCCAGTGCGTGTCCTCCCGTGTCCGTGAGTCTGATGACCCCGGGACCTCGAGTGAGTGGGTCCCAGTGTGTGTCCTCCCGTGTCCGTGAGTCTGACGACTCTGTGACCTCATCTGAGTGGGTCCCAGTGCGTGTCCTTCTGTGTCCATGAGTCTGACGACCCCGGGACCTCGTGGGAGTGGGTCCCAGTGCGTGTCCTCCCATGTCCGTTAGTCTGACGACCCCGGGACCTCGTGGGAGTGTGTCCTCCCGTGTCCGTGAGTCTGACGACCCCGGGACCTCGTGGGAGTGGGTCCCAGTGCGTGTCTTCCCGTGTCCGCGAGTCTGACGACCCCGGGACCTCGAGGGAGTGGGTCCCAGTGTATGTCCCCCCGTGTCCGTGAGTCTGACGACCCCAGGACCTCGTGGGAGTGGGTCCCAGTGCGTGTCCTCCCGTGTCCGTGAGTCTGACGACCCCGGGACCTCGTGGGAGTGGGTCCCAGTGCGTGTCTTCCCGTGCCCGTGAGTCTGACGACGCCAGGACCTCGAGGGAGTGGGTCCCAGTGCGTGTCCTCTTGTGTCCTTGAGTCTGACGACCCCGGGACCTCGTGGGAGTGTGTCCTCCCATGTCCGTGAGTCTGACGACCCCGGGACCTCGTGGGAGTGGGTCCTAGTGCGCGTCCTCCCGTGTCCGCGAGTCTGACGACCCCGGGACCTCGTGGAAGTGGGTCCCAGTGCGTGTCCTCTTGTGTCCGTGAGTCTGACGAGCCCAGGACCTCGTGGGAGTGGGTCCCAGTGCGTGTCCTCTCGTGTCCGTGAGTCTCACGACCCCGGGACCTCGTGGGAGTGGG
The DNA here is from genome assembly GCF_016509475.1 of Prionailurus bengalensis. Taxonomy (NCBI): domain Eukaryota; kingdom Metazoa; phylum Chordata; class Mammalia; order Carnivora; family Felidae; genus Prionailurus; species Prionailurus bengalensis. Next base: position 1,783,780 of record NC_057357.1, read on the forward strand.
TCCTAGTGCGCGTCCTCCTGTGTCCGCGAGTCTGACGACCCCAGGACCTCGAGGGAGTGGGTCCCAGTGCATGTCCTCCCGTGTCCTTGAGTCTGACGACCCCAGGACCTCGTGGGAGTGGGTCCCAGTGCGTGTCCTCCGTGTCCGTGAGTCTGACAACCCCAGGACCTCGTGGGAGTGGGTCCTAGTGCGCGTCCTCCTGTGTCCGCGAGTCTGACGACCCCGGGACCTCGAGGGAGTGGGTCCCAGTGCACGTCCTCCCGTGTCCGCGAGTCTGACGACCCCGGGACCTCGTGGGAGTGGGTCCCAGTGCGTGTCCTCCCGTGTCCGTCAGTCTGACGACCCCGGGACCTCGTGGGAGTGTGTCCTCCCGTGTCCGTGAGTCTGACGACCGCGGGACCTCATGGGAGTGGGTCCCAGTGCGTGTCTTCCCGTGTCCGCGAGTCTGACGACCCCGGGACCTCGTGGGAGTGGGTCCCAGTGTATGTCCCCCTGTGTCCGTGAGTGACGACCCCGGGGCCTCGAGGGAGTGGGTCCCAGTGTATGTCCCCCCGTGTCCATGAGTCTGACGACCCCGGGACCTCGAGTGAGTGGGTCCCAGTGTGTGTCCTCCCATGTCCGTGAGTCTGACGACTCTGTGACCTCGTCTGAGTGGGTCCCAGTGCGTGTCCTTCTGTGTCCGTGAGTCTGACGACCCCGGGACCTCGAGTGAGTGGGTCCCAGTGTGTGTCCTCCCGTGTCCGTGAGTCTGACGACTCTGTGACCTCGTCTGAGTGGGTCCCAGTGCGTGTCCTCCGTGTCCGTCAGTCTGACGACCCCGGGACCTCGTGGGAGTGGGTCCCAGTGCATGTCCTCCCGTGTCCGTCAGTCTGACGACCCTGGGACCTCGTGGGAGTGTGTCCTCCCGTGTCCGCGAGTCTGACGACCCCGGGACCTCGAGGGAGTGGGTCCCAGTGTATGTCCCCCCGTGTCCGTGAGTCTGACGACCCCGGGACCTCGAGGGAGTGGGTCCCAGTGTATGTCCCCCCGTGTCCGTGAGTCTGACAACCCCGGGACCTCGAGTGAGTGGGTCCCAGTGTGTGTCCTCCCGTGTCCGTGAGTCTGACGACTCTGTGACCTCGTCTGAGTGGGTCCCAGTGCGTGTCCTCCGTGTCCGTCAGTCTGACGACCCCGGGACCTCGTGGGAGTGGGTCCCAGTGCATGTCCTCCCGTGTACGTCAGTCTGACGACCCTGGGACCTCGTGGGAGTGTGTCCTCCCGTGTCCGCGAGTCTGACGACCCCGGGACCTCGAGGGAGTGGGTCCCAGTGTATGTCCCCCCGTGTCCGTGAGTCTGACGACCCCGGGACCTCGAGGGAGTGGGTCCCAGTGTATGTCCCCCCGTGTCCGTGAGTCTGACAACCCCGGGACCTCGAGTGAGTGGGTCCCAGTGTGTGTCCTCCCGTGTCCGTGAGTCTGACGACTCTGTGACCTCGTCTGAGTGGGTCCCAGTGCGTGTCCTCCATGTCCGTCAGTCTGACGACCCCGGGACCTCGTGGGAGTGGGTCCCAGTGCATGTCCTCCCGTGTCCGTCAGTCTGACGACCCTGGGACCTCGTGGGAGTGTGTCCTCCCGTGTCCGCGAGTCTGACGACCCCGGGACCTCGAGGGAGTGGGTCCCAGTGTATGTCCCCCCGTGTCCGTGAGTCTGACGACCCCGGGACCTCGAGGGAGTGGGTCCCAGTTTATGTCCCCCCGTGTCCGTGAGTCTGACAACCCCGGGACCTCGAGTGAGTGGGTCCCAGTGTGTGTCCTCCCGTGTCCGTGAGTCTGACGACTCTGTGACCTCGTCTGAGTGGGTCCCAGTGCGTGTCCTGTGTCCGTGAGTCTGACGACCCCGGGACCTCATGGGAGTGGGTCCCAGTGCGTGTCCTCCCATGTCCGTCAGTCTGACGACCCCGGGACCTCGTGGGAGTGTGTCCTCCCGTGTCCGTGAGTCTGACGACCCCGGGACCTCGTGGGAGTGGGTCCCAGTGCGTGTCTTCCCGTGTCCGTGAGTCTGACGACCCCGGGACCTCGTGGGAGTGTGTCCTCCCGTGTCCGCGAGTCTGACGACCCCGGGACCTCGTGGGAGTGGGTCCTAGTGCGCGTCCTCCCGTGTCCGCGAGTCTGACGACCCTGGGACCTCGAGGGAGTGGGTCCCAGTGCGTGTCCTCTCGTGTCCGTGAGTCTGACGACCCCGGGACCTCGTGGGAGTGGGTCCCAGTGCGTGTCCTCTCGTGTCCGTGAGTCTGACGACCCCGGGACCTCATGGGAGTGGGTCCCAGTGCGCGTCCTCCCGTGTCCGCGAGTCTGATGACCCCGGGACCTCGTGGGAGTGGGTCCTCCCGTGTCCGTGAGTCTGACGACCCCGGGGCCTCGTGGGAGTGGGATCCTACAGTGTCCATCCTTCCGTGTGTGGTTTGTGTCACTCAGCCTCCCGCCCTCCGCGTTCATGCACGTGGCGGCCGGTGCCAGGATTTCCTTGCTTGTTAAGGCTGAGTGATAGTCCATCGTGTGGCCGGACCACACTGTGGTCGTCTGTCGGTGGACGCGTGGGTCGCTTCCGTCTCTCGGCCGCCGGGAATCCTGCCGCCGCAAATGTGGGCGAGCGGGTGTCTCTTCGGGTCCTGCTTCCGGTTCTTCTGGGGATAGACCCGAAGCGGGATCGCTGGTCACGTGTGCTTCTATGCTTTGCTTTCTGAGGACCAAACGTGCTGCTTTCCAGAGTGTCTGCACCAGCTGGCATTTTCACAGGTTGCTCCACGGTTGCTCCACGTCCTTGCCGACACTTGTTTTGTTGGGTTTTGCTTGCTACGAGAACCATCCTGACGGGGTGAGGCGGCAGGAACCCCATGTGGCCGTGACCCGCGTTTCCCAAAGAATCAGTGATGTTGAGCGTCCTCCCGTGCTCGCTGGACATTCGGTTTCCCCCCTCGAGAAACGTCTGGTCGAGTCCTCGCTCAGTTTTGAACTGGGCTGGTGTCTGTTGGTGAGTTGCAGGCCCTGGTGTGTCCTGGATGTTAGCTTCTCCTCAGATGTCCCTGCCGCCCGCCCCCCACCCGGGGCTGCTGTTCCACTCTGCTGATCGTGTCCTTTGTGCACAGTTTTTAATTTTCTTCAAGTCCAATTTATCTCCTTTGCTCCTTCGTTGACCGTGTTGGCGTTGCGGCCAAGAAATCGTCACCAAATCCAACGTCACGAGTTTTGCCCGTGTTTTTCTCTAAGGGTTTTATAGTTTCACTCTTCTGTGTACGTCTGTGATCCATTTTTTTTTCAACGTTTATTTATTTTTGGGACAGAGAGAGACAGAGCATGAACAGGGGAGGGGCAGAGAGAGAGGGGGACACAGAATCGGAAACAGGCTCCAGGCTCTGAGCCATCAGCCCAGAGCCCGACGCGGGGCTCGAACTCACGGACCGCGAGATCGTGACCTGGCTGAAGTCGGACGCCTAACCGACTGCGCCACCCAGGCGCCCCTCTGTGATCCATTTTGAGATAGTTTTCGTATACGGTGTGAGGTGTGGACGTCCAGTGGTCCCAGCATCACTGTTGGAAAGGTTGTCCTTTCCCTGGGGAATGGTCTCGGCACCACAAGGCTCTTGGTTTGCTATTTAGGATCATTCTCAGTAGAAAAGACTTTTAAGTTCAAATTATCGGCACGAATTTTACCGTTCACCTTCATATCGTGCAAAGTCAGCAAACGCCCGCGTAGGGGCGCGTGGCTCACCCCCAGAACCACCAAACTACAGACACAATTCATATTTCCTTGCTCGCACATCACGTGTGTTTCCTCCCAGTGGACTGCATTTCACAGGGACGGTTGCCATCCCGCATGATCTTCCGGAACCTTCCTCGTCAAGGAGTAGTTTCCGTGTCCCCTCCCCTTGAACCTGGGCAGACTTCAGTGACGCCCTTGACTGGTGGCAGAGACAGCTTCCAAGGGTAGGTGATAAAAATGCCAGACACGGTGCACCTGGGTGGCTCTGTCGGTTGAGCATCCGACTCTTGATCTCGGCTTAGGTCATGATCCTGAGGTCACGGGCTCGAGCCCCAAGTCGGGAGCTAATGCTCCCCCAGCCCTCCCCCTACACAGACACATTCCATTGCACCCCTGTCTTAAACTCCTCACATCAAGATTAGCCCAAAGTATGTTCAAGAGTCCCGGAAGCCCAGGAGCCCGCGGTCCAACTGGGCTTCCAGCCACAGCCGTGTGGATAAGCTGACCCGAAAGTGGGCGGTCCTACAGAGCTCTGCCCACATTGCACATTCAAGGGCAGAATAAGTATCAGTTACTGTCAGAAGCCAGTATTTGGAGGGGGGGGGTGGTTGTTACACAGCAGTTGATAACTGATACACCGAAGCCTGGACGCTGGTACGCTCTAGCCCTACAGCCATAGCTGTGGCCGCTGTCCACACACAGACGGTGGGGCCAGGGACTGGTGGGCAGACTTGGGACTTAGGGCACCCTTAGCGGTGGGGTTTCCAGAATGCATGGGATTGGACACGAGGAGGTCTTCTGTGGTGGGGACGGCGGGGCTGTTGGCTGGGCTGTGGCACGCCGGGAGAGGACCAGGCCAGGTCGGGGACGTCTGGGATTCACTTTGGGACACCCCAGGGAGCAACAGGTTGGGGTCTGGTTTGTGGTCAGGACATAAAGGCACAAGTAGGGAAACCAGCCACGTGTGTGGACAAGACCCTTCCCTCCCAGGCACTTACAGGCTGAACTGTGTCCCCCTGCGTTGAAGTCCTGACCCAGAGCCCCAGCACCTGGCCCCAGCCTCATCGCAGTTGTAAGTAGCCATGACAGGGGTGGACTCCCAATGCAACGTGACCTGATAAAAAGGGGACATTTGGACACAGACACACAGGGGGACGCCACGGGAGGATGATGGCAGAGGTTGGGGGACGCATCTACCTGCCGAGGAACGCCAGAGGCGGCCAGCAAACCACCTGCAGCTGGGCCCTCCCCCGAGTCTCGGGGTAGGGGGCGGGGGCGCGGGAACCAGCCCCGCCACACCTCGATCTTGGAGCTCAGCCTCCAGAGAGGGGCGACAGTGAACTTCAGGTGTGGAAGCCGCCCGGTCTGTGGCTCTCGTTAAGGAGCCCCTGGAAAGTAACACAGGCCTGCATCTGCCAGTTGGGGGCAGGGAGGCGAAGCTGCGCGCCGAGTTCTGCCCCCGGGGGAGGCAGGTGCGTGGGGAGGCCTGCCTCCATGCTGTGTGCCAGAGCAGGGTCCTCACCCCCCACCCAGTGGGTGGCCTATCGGCCAGCGTACGTGTCTGCGCCGCTGAGAGCCAACAGTTTCCAGGGGCGGGCAAACATCGATTGAGCGCCGGCTGGGTGCTTCACACATGGTTCAAACATGACAACAGACAAACTCCTATCTGTCCTTCAAAACCCAGCTCAGGGGTCACCTCCTCCTTGAAGGCTTCCGTTTAGTAACTTCCAAAGAGAAAGGGAACAGCCACAGTCTGTGCAACCTGGGTCCCTTAGCATCCCCTTATTTGCCACCGTGGACCCCTAAACAAAAGGCACGGAGCCGTGAGCACCCGCCAGTCTTGTTCATCCCTGTGCCCTAGCGCTGAACACAAGGCCTAGTGAGCAGTAGCCTCTAAGGAATGCTTGTGAAGTAAGTCAACAGCCAAATGTTTGGTCTGGTGGACTTGGTCCAGTGGAACTGAGCTGAGTCTCTGGGTTGGCTCTTAAGGAGACCAGCAAGGCCTCACGTTGCTAACTACAAGGAGAACGTGGCCTGTCGGTGCCCTGCCGTGGACACCTGTTGCACACCAGAATCTAAGGGGAAATCCAGGAGGTCTTCATGGAGGAGGAGACATCTGAGAATACTCTTTTTTTTTTTTTAATGTTTATTTATTTTTGAGAGAGAGAGACAGAGTGCAAGCAGGGGAGGGGCAGAGAGAGAGGGAGACACAGAATCCGAAGTAGGCTCCAGGCTCCGAGCTGTCAGCCCAGAGCCCAACGCAGGGCTCGAACCCACAGACCGTGAGATCACGACCTGAGCCGAAGTCGGACGCTCAACCGACTGAGCCCCCCAGGCGCCCCTGAGAATACTCTTTGAAGCGCAAACAGGTTCACCCTGGCAATGAGGGAAAGGAGGACCTTCTGGAAGCGAGTGAGGCAGTGGGGTACAAGACCGGAAGGAAGAAGAGAGGGGCTGCCCGGGGCCCCCAGGACGCTCCACCCCAGCAGATGTCAAGCTCAGAACCCACTCGCGGCCCCCCACATTGCACCCCCATCCCGGCTGCCTTGGAAGGTTAACGGGCCTCTGCTCTCGTGTGCACCTAGTGCGGGGGCCTCTGGGAAACAGAAGGGGTGAGTGTGGGCGGTGGGGACCCTGTAGGCCACCCGCCAGTCACCCTGGATGTGGCTGCTCCCCAGCACGCACCTGGGCTATCCCCGTTTTCAACTGGACGTCCCCAAACTCCTCCGTGACCTTGGGCGACCCTGCACCTTGCCCCGGGCCTCAGCTCCCCATCTGTTCAATAAGGGGTCACTCCTGTGCCCTCAACTCCCCTCCAGTTCAAGGTCTGCCCTTCACTGGGCTCCCCGCCCCTCAGTCGAGTTGACTGGCACTGGCCTGGCCAGCGCCGTCCGGGGTGCACGTCCGGGCGCCCGGGAAGGGGGGCAGCAAAACTCCTCAGTGCGCATTCCTGCTCCGTGGTGAGTTGTTTGTTTTCATAACCAATTCAGTATTTAAGACGCGGCCAGCCGCCGCGGAGCTCTCGGGCTCCCCCTTCCTTTGTCTCCACCGCTCCCCTCCGCCCGCCCCTCGCACCTCCTCCGACAAACCCTGCGATTCTGATGGAAAATTCATTAGTCTCTCCCTCCCCTGCCCGCGTTCCCAGGCAGCTCCTCGCCTGATGTGTCCTCTCCATCCTGATTATCTGGAGACGCCAATTTCAAAGAGACATCTTAATAGTGATGTCAACGAATTAATTAGATGTGTTAATGAGCTAAAAGCAACCCAAATTAAATTAATGCGGCAATAAGCACAGACAGCAAAATTAGCTCCAATTTCTCTGAATGACTCTGAACTGTACACAACACCTCATCTCGCAAGAACACCACCATCCCCCAAAGCTAATCAAGAACCCGGCGCAATTAACTGCTTAATTACAAACAGGCACACGCGCACACGCGTGCACGCACGCAAACACGCCTGCAAGAAATTCAGCAGGCAGGGAGGGGCCGGCCCGGGCCGGCCTGGGCCAGCCTGGGGGGTGGGAAGCGCGAATCCCCCCGAAATAGCGCCCATCATGGTCATACCGCCACCCCTCAGTGATCTGACCCCGGCACAGCGGCTTGGCACCGAGGCGCGGGCATTCCAGTGCCTGGTCTGTGTTCTGCGGTCAATGTCAGGTGGCTGGGCCCCGCCAGGGGGAGAAGGGCTGCTGGGGTGCTCCTGCAGGGCCCCTGGGCCCCTACCTGGGGGCGTGGGGTGGCTGGGGAGGGGCGCAGGATGAGGGAGAAGGGAGGAAGAGGGGCGGGAGGGAGGGAGCCCAGCTCTGAGTTGTTTACTGCTTGCATCAGAATCTGAGTTGCAACTAAAAAGCTAATTGTCCAGCCGGCTGATTTCCCACCGGGCAGGGAGAGCTGCTAATAGCTTCGCAAGCGGCTCAGGTATCTGATTAGCTGTGATTGCAGCTAGAGACAGGAGAGGGGTGAGGGCAGAAGTGGGGAGGAAGGAGGGCGTGGCGAGGAAGGGGGAGGTGGGCCAGATGGATGGCGGGCCCAAGGCTCGGAGGGCGCTGGGCAGGTGCAGGGGAGGAGGTGACGGAGGAAACAGAGGTGATCTGGGAGGGTCTGGCCCCCCCCATGTGTGGAGCTGGGATCCGGGATCCAGGATCCCCACCGGTGGCTCTGCTGCCCAGGCCATGCCGTCTCCAGGGAGGCCTGTGCCCCTGCAGGCCCATCTAGAACACGGGGTACTAGCTGGGCCTGGCCTGACGGCAGGACGCGTGACCCAGAGCCCAGGAGCAAGGGGCAGGCCCAGAGTGTCCCCAGTTGGTGCCAACAGTCAGGGGCTGGAGTAGCTGCCCCTGTGGGCACGCACGGGGCCAGCAGGCAGTGAGGCCCGGACCCCCGGCTGTCTCCCACCCTCCCACCTTTGAGGTCAATGAGTTTAGTCTCCTAAGTCAAGGATGCTTTTTGTTCATTTCAGATGCGGGTGATTGATTCGGGGAGAGAAGGAAGGAGCTGGTCGATTTGGTCCCTCCAGGCCAGCCTCCCGGGGCGCCCAGGCTCCGTGGAGAATGGCTCTCCCCAGAGCAGGGCAGGGGGTGGGGGTCCCTGGGAGGACCACGGATGGGGGCTGGGGGCGGGCGGCACAGGCCTCGTCTCCCTCTGCGTCCTTCCCTCTTCGTTGGTCCACTTGTCTGTTTTTCAGCGTATTGATTCATTTTAAATATATCCGTTTCCATCCTGCTGCACGCTGGAAACTGGACAATACGGCCTCATGAACCGTGGCCATAGGCTGCACCCCTTGTGGTGAGCACCCAGCCCCCAGGACGGGCATCCCTGTGCGCTGGGCACTAATGGTGTGAGCACAGGGCTCCGGGGCCCCGAGCACCCCACAGGGGCACCGAGAGTCCCAGGGAGGAGGTGGCCTGTTGATCGGACCGCCAGCCTGGGGTCACGGAGAACCCGCCCCCAAGGCCACCCCCGAACGGGCCTCCGACTTCAAACCCCAGAATGGGGAATCTCAAGCATGAGTTTAAGGGAGGAAGAGGCTCGGCGTCTTCAAGGCCCACGGATGTGGCATCCTGAGGCTGTCGGGACAGGCCCGGATTCCCAGGCTGGATGCTTGCTTCCTTTTATAGCTGGGGAGACTGAGGCTGAGGGTCTGGGGGACGGGGTCGGGGGGGTTGCTCAGGTCACACAGGCCCTCTGCTTCCTCTGCTCCGATGCTGGGCCGTCACCTCGGAGGCTGTACAGGGCTTTATCTCCCAGCAGGAAAAAAGGATTGTTTTGCTCAGGAAAGTGTTCCAAAGAGGTTTCCAGTCCCCAGGCAGGGGCGAGTCCCCAGGGCCTTTGGGGGCGGGGACAGCAGGGTGGGAGGGGCGTCCCCGACCGGCTCTCCCTTAGCTGGCCACCCCTCGGTCTCCGTCCTGTCCTCTGACTCGGGGAGGGCCCGGGGCACACACACAGGTGCGCGCACGGCTTGGGGAAGCAGGCTGGTGCTGTGTCAGGCACACACCTGGAGGCCGCCCAGGCCCCGCAGCCCACACCAATTAGGAACTCACTTTACATTATTTTAATTTGTCTCTGGGGCCCTGGAAGCAAAGTCATGCGATTATTATTATTATTTTTTTGGCTGGAAACTCCAGCAGCCATTGTATAAATTACGTATAATTGAATCCATCGGACGTCATTTCTCTTAAACACTCATGTTTTCCTTTTCCCAGCAACTGGGCCACCCGCTCCGAACTCGCTCCCGTGCCCCTGGGAAGAGGGGGGAGGCTCTGAGCCACCCAGGCCACCTCACCTGTAGGGAACAGGGGCTCTACTCCGTCCCTCATGGGCTCCACCTGCCACCGCACCACTGGCTGCTGTGTGGCCTGAGCGAGTGGTGTCACCTCTCTGAACTCCCGTCTCCCCCCTGTCAAAGGGCTGGTGTGAGGGTCAGAGACAGACAATGCCCGGAGGATTCTCAGCGTGCTGCCCGCGTGGAGCGTCCCACTCAGAGAGCTCGGTGTGCAGCCACACCAGAGCATCCCCTCCCCGCAAAGCATGGGCCCCTGGTACGCAGGGGTTTGGCTTTAATCAGCATGGACAGGGAAACAGGTGTCACGAAGGAAGAGTCTGTGTCACTCCCACAATCCCCTGGAAACATGCAGGGCCTCCTGGGAAGCACCGGGTAGGGCAGGAGGCGGGGGAGCGAAACTCCGGGCAGGGCGGGCAGGCCTAGGACTGGCCACTGTGGATGGCCTCAGCGGGTCCTGGGGCACAGGGGCCGTCCCTGGGGCCTGGGGTGACTGGGGCAGGAGGACGGGGCCTGGGGTATGAGGGCTCCACAGGGGAGGGCTGGGGCGGGGGCTCTGTGTTGGCTGGGCTGCGTTTGGAGAGTGTGCTCTCGTCTCCGGGGCCTGCAGGTCGTCAGAGCTTCAAACACGCAGGCAATGGGAAAACACAGTTAATAGAGAGGGATCAAACAGACGTCAGCAGCGCATGGGAGGCCGTGTCCCGTCTGATGGTGCTGAGCCCTCTCCGCCGGCTTTGGGGACCCCACAGTCGGAGCCGGGATGGGAGTGCTGACCCCGGCCTAGAGCTGAGGACACTGAGGCCCAGCGAGGGAAGCCGCTTGCTTGAGGTCACCCGGGGAATTGGGTCGGGCCAGGGAATTGTGACCTCAGCCTCCTCGGGGCCGGCAGAGAGAGGAAGGAGCTTCCCTGTGGCCCGGCGTGGGGGGTGGACGCCAGGCTCCTGGGCTGTGTCGGGGTCCAGCGAGGCCCTGTCTGTGACGCATCGGCGCCTAGCGGGTGCCCGGTAAGCACTCACTCTCTGGGCGAGTGCGGACAAGACTGTGCCCCGCCCCAGGCCTCGGTTTCCCTATCTGTACCTCAAGGGATGCAGTGGCCAGGCCAGGGGCTCGGGCTGCAAGACGGCCCGCACCGTTCGCCCTGGCACCCTCGCTCCGGGAACCTACCCCGTCCACACTCTCCTGCAAGAGAGCTGGGCGGCCCAGGCTGCTCCCCCAGGCAGACACCCGGCAAGGGCGGGCGGATGACACCGTGGTCGCACCCTGCGCCGGTACAGCCGGTGGCCGGCCAAAGGGACGGTGCGGCTCCACACGGAAGCGGGCGAGGCGGCTCAGGCTGGAAAGACGCAGGACGCCGCGTGCATGCCGTCGCCGTGGGGAAGGCAGGAGGCTTCGTGGGGCGCTTCTGGACACTCGGGACACTGTGAAGAGCAGAGCAGGAAGCCCGGGTCTGCGGTGGAAGGGAAGCATCGCAACCTCTTCCCCTTTGCGCCCGTTACTTTGTCGTTAAAGAAGTTCTAAGCGCTTTTAGGTATAAACACCACAAATGTACATCCACGCAAAAACGTGTACCTAAATGTTCGTGGCGGCGGCGCTCGCGACGGCCGAGAGGTGGAAACCACCCAGACGTCCGTCATCTGATGGGTGGATCCACACGGTGGGGTGCGTGCAAACGACTGAGGTTACTCGGCCACGGAAGGATTCCACGTGGATGAAGCTTGAAGACATCTGCTCGGAGAAAGAGGCCACTCACAGAGAACACGCCGGAGACGTACAGAGCGGGCACAGCTGTGGGGACAGGGCAGTGGTTTGGGAGCAAATGGGGACTGGCTGCTAATTCGTAGGGTCGGGTTTTTTTTGGGGTGACGACAGCGTTCTCAAATGAGACACTGGGGTGCTTGCACAGCTCTGCAAACGCACGAAAGACACACGAGTGTTAGGAAGAAGTGGACAGGGTGCTGAGGGTCCTTGGCTGTGGGGACACAGCACACCAACTCGGGGATCTGAAACCACAGAAAGCCCCGGGCCCCAAGTCCAAGATCAAGGTGGCCCAGGGTGAGCTCCCTGCAAACGTCGGAGGGGAGGAGCCCTCCGGATGCTCTGCGGGATGCCGGGCGGTCCTGTGGCTGCACCCCCCCCCCCCCCCCGCCTCCGCCGGTCAGTCCGCAGCCCGCTCTGCTTCTTAGGGGACCAGACACCCTGGATTTAGGGCCCATCCCAGCGACCTCATCTTCATGTGGTGACCTCTGTGCAGACCCTATTTCCAAATAAGGCCACGTTCACAGCTGCCAGAGGCTAGGATTTCCGCACCTCTTTTTGGAGACACAGTTCAACCCAGTTCATGTGACTTGTATCTCGATAAAGACGTTGTTTTTCTCAAAAGTTTTAAGCTGTGAAATACAAAGAGAAGGGCGGCTCAGTCGGTTAAGCATCCAGGTAAGCGTCTGACTCTTGATCTCAGCTCAGGTCTCAATCTCAGGGTCATAAGTTCAATGCCCGCATCCGGCTTCACGCCCCGCGTGGAGCTTCCTTTAAAAAAAAATTACAGGGGCGCCTGGGTGGCGCAGTCGGTTAGGCGTCCGACTTCAGCCAGGTCACGATCTCGCGGTCCGGGAGTTCGAGCCCCGCGTCGGGCTCTGGGCTGATGGCTCAGAGCCTGGAGCCTGTTTCCGATTCTGTGTCTCCCTCTCTCTCTGCCCTTCCCCCGTTCATGCTCTGTCTCTCTCTGTCCCAAAAAATAAATAAACGTTGAAAAAAAATTTTTTTTTTAAATAAAAAAATAAAAAAATAAAAAAAAAATTACAAAGAGGGGCGCCTGGGTGGCGCAGTCGGTTAAGCGTCCGACTTCAGCCAGGTCACGATCTCGCGGTCCGTGAGTTCGAGCCCCGCGTCGGGCTCTGGGCTGATGGCTCAGAGCCTGGAGCCTGTTTCGGATTCTGTGTCTCCCTCTCTCTCTGCCCCTCCCCCATTCATGCTCTGTCTCTCTCTGTCCCAAAAATAAATAAACGTTGAAAAAAAAATTTTAAAAATAAAAAATAAAAAATAATTACAAAGAGAGAGAGAAGGAACACAGCCATTGTCCCGAGCATGAGCCTGATGCACTCTGGGGGGACTCACGAGCTCGGAGCAGCAGTAGTCGTAGTAAAAATGTCCCTGGCTGGGAACCTGGCCGGTTCTGCCCAGAAGGCCCGCCCCTGGCCTGGCCCCTGCCCTACTCTCCGCTGGGTCCTCACCCCGGCAGGCCTGTCACGTGCCCACATCCCACCTTCTGAGGTAACAACCTGCCACACGCACAACCTCTTTGCACCCAAAACGTTCTCTGATCTGTGTAAGCTACAATTGAGTCTGCGCCGCTTGATATTAATATCTTTTGTTTGTGTGTCAGGGTTCTGCGGAATCTAATTAAGGCGTGTTCTCGGTGTATCCGGGGTGTTCAAACAACTCCGCGGAGCAGACAATGCAAGCTGTTGACCTGCACAGATAAACTGCTTACGGAGGACTGGGGGGCGGCGGGCGGGGGGGGGGGTGCACGGCTGTTCTTTTCTGCCAGGGTGCCGGCAGCTCACCACCCTTGTGTGCGGGCGGCCCCAGCGTCCTTGGAGGGGCGTGCCGACCCCAGCGGCAGTTTTGGTATGCCCTTCTGTGTGTGCAGACGCGTGCACAAATGTGCGCCACACCCAAGTTAGGCCTCCCTGGACAAGCAGCCAGCAGTGTCGTGTCTCCCCCGTCATCGCCCCATGCACAGATGGGGACGCTGAGGCCCTGGTGCGCCTCACGCGCGCGGGGGTTAAGGTGGACCTCAGGGCTGCCTTCAAGTAGCCGACAGGTAGCGGCGAAAGCCACATCGGGGAGGGCTGGCCCTGGGGTAACACTCGTGCCTGCAGTGCAGACTCCAGGGCAGGCCCAGGTAAAAACTGTCATCCCCCCCGCAGAGAGGTCTGGCCTGGACCCACACAGTGGGCTGCTGGCAGTGCTGGACCTTCCTGACCCTGGAGTCCACGGCGGGGCTCCCTTTTAAGGAATTCGCGCGCCCACGAAGTACCTGCCCCGCGCAGCTTAGCAGACGCCGCAGCGCCACCTGCCGACCGCGCTCGGGGCTGCAGGGAGGGCGTGAGGCTGGATTGGAGGCCCCGCCCCTCCGCCAGGCCCGCCCATCTGCCCCAAGCCCTCCCGCCACCCGGCCTACCCGTTTGCCCCATTCCCCGCCCACTCTGGACCCCTCCCCACCTGCCCCGTTCGGCTCCAGGCCCCGCCCACTGCCCCGAGGCCCCGCCCCTCCCCCCACCAGGCCCGCCCACCTGTCCCAAGCCCCGCCTCTCCGCCAGGCCCGCCCATCTGCCCGGGGTCTCGCCCCGTCCCCTCCGGGAAGCCTCGCGAAAGCCAGGCTCAGGGAACCCGGACGCTATAGTTCCCCGGGAGAGGTGGGCAGCTTGGTCACGACTTTCGGGTCCAGCTTGAAGCGGGCACAAACGCCTGCCAGGGGTACAAGAGGCGTGTTCACTGTGTCATGATCCTGCCATTACGTGGGCCCATCTTTCAGGTGAGGAAACCGAGTGGAGAGAAGTTGTCACCCGCCTGGGTCCCACGAGGAGGAGTGACCCAGTGGGCTGTGAGCCCCGCAGCCGCTGCAGAGCGGGCACTGACGACGACCAGTAAACCAAAGTGTATCTGTTACCTGTTAATTGAGTCGTTCACACTGCAAACCGGTGTGACCCTCTCGCCACTGTGCGGTAGGGGTGCTGACACCGTTTCACAGGTGAGGCACACAGAGGCGCCTGCATCGCGAAGTGTCGGGGCAGGCCACACCCCCCCTTCTGTGCTGGAGCCAGGACCCGACGTGAGCAGGAATCTGGGGCAGAGGCCGAGGACCCTCAGGAGTGGGTTGGGCTGAGGGTCACGTCCTGGGCAGGACTGGGAGGCGGGGCCCCTCCCGGAGTGGCCTCAGTCTCCGCATCCAGATGGCGTGTGGTGGGGGAGCTGGAGCGAATCGCTCGGGTTCTGCCCCTGCCCTCCAAACGCCGCGAGTCCGGGATCTACCAAGGACTGTACGGGCACAGGGACCCGGGCTTCACCTGCTCTCGCACCCGGCCGGCCCCCCACAGGGCCCCTCCCGGCGCCTGTGGCTTCACCACCGGGAATTTGAGCGCCTCTGGCCACCACATGCCCCCCGCCCCGGGAGGAGGCGTCTGTGGGGATTAGGGGCTGCCAGGGGCAGAGGGAGCCCCTGGGGCTGGGGGACCCTGAGAAGCATGACCTTACCCAAGTCCCACCGCCCAGCCTCCTCCCGCAGCCCCCAGGCCCCCGCTGTCCCACCTGTCCCATCCACCGGCTACCACGCCATCGGGGGCCCAGTCGCACACAGCTATGTGCACACCCCAGCTGTACCGCTGCCAAGCTGTGTGGCCTTGAGCGAGTCGCTTCACTTCTCTGAGCCTTCGTATCCTCATCGGGAAAGTGGGCTGACATCCTGGGCTGGTTCTGGCCCAGGTGTGGGCCTACCAGAGCCCGGAGCAGAAGAGGGCAGGTCTGCAGCCCCCGCCGGACCACAGGTCTCGGGAGTCCCTACTGTGTGCTGGTGCAGCATCAGACTTGATGTCGCTGCTGTCCCTGGCATCCCACCACCAGCCTGAGAGCCAGGCCAGAGTGCCTTCCTCAGCCCCATTTTACAGGTGGGAACACGGAGGCTCAGAGAGGCAGTGTGATTTGCCCAAGAAGTGAGGAGAACAGGTTTCCAGCCCACGACTCGGCTGTAAGCAGAGCGAACCGTGGGCCAGGGGTCCCTAACCTCAGGCCCAGGGGTCCCCCGGGCTCCAGCTGGCCTGGCGCAGGTTGGGCTCCAGGACCCTTGGAGGAAGGACGCACAGCTACTTTATAAAGGCTGGGAATTGGCTCCTTCTCCCAGAGAGGGGCACAGCCGGGCCCTTCAGCATCTGTTGTGCGGACAGGCAGCCTGGGGCTGGGGCGGAGCCCCGGGGAGCCAAAGTGCGTGTGTCTCAAAGCCCGGCCGCGGGCCACACCGTGGGCGAGAATGGCCCCTTGGGCCGTCCCCACCCGGCAAGGGTGCACGCGGCCCCACGCCCGCACTGATGCACACGCGCACCCCTCTGCGGTCCCAGGTAATAGCAAAAGCAGGGCTCAGGGACCGGTTTCCTCTAGCCCCAGGTAGGGAGGAGTGTCAGAGCCCCCACAGGTTAGTCCCCCGGCCTCTCGGGGCAAGAGGCCTGAGACCAAGGCTTCAGAACTGACCGTGACATCCCTCCAGGCTGTAAGCGCGTGCCGGTTCCCTCCCGCCCCACGCACACGCACACAGGTGCGTGCCGGGCAGCCGGCACTACCCTGCACATGCCCCCTGCGGCCGCTGGATGGGCGGAGGGACGGTCGGAGCGGGGGGCGGAGGGTGCCCACAGCGCTCTCGGCAAAGCCCAGGACCTGTCCTCACAGAGACACCTGCCTGGTGCGGGAGGCACAGACCTCGCGGGCCCTCACAGACCCCCAGATGGGCACCCGCCCCTCCACCTCCTGCCGTTTTCCAGGGGCATCCGCTTCCTCCCCTGGGCCTGTGTGGGGACCCCCTGCTCCACCGGCTCTCCAGAGACCCCTCGCAACCAGGGCTGGACACGAGGCACTCGGAAGCGGGGCGTGGAGGGATGGGCCCAGGAAGTCCCCCTTCCCTTGGCAATTCAAGTGCATTGTTGCACACGAGTTTGGCATTAAACACTGGAGCGCCTTCGGACTTCCCAGCACGGTGCCCGATGAGTTAATTACCAGAACACCAGACCGCTGGGTCTGTGTCCTCGCTCCTGAGTGCGGAGTGGTGGCCTTGAGCCTTCGTGATGTTGGGGGCCAGGGTGTGACCCCAGCAGACCAGCTCTCACCCTGCGGCCCTCTGCAGGGCCCCCTCCAGCTCTGTCGGCAGGCCTCCACCCTCCTGAGCACGCGGAACAGAAAGGGGGGTCCTCCTGGCCCACTCCTCCCCACCCCCACCTCCCCAGCTGCTTCAGACCCACCTCCGTGAGCTCCGGACGTGAACCCCCACCTGGCCTCTACTCATTGTCCTCTCACACCCCAACCCCTCTGCCCCCGGGGCCTGCCCATCCCACCCTAAAGTGCCCAGATGCGGCCATGGGGGTATCCTGCTGCACCCTCCCTGCCCCCCCACTCCCCTGAAGCCAGACTCCTGGTCTCAGGACCCAGATCTGTTGGTGGGAATCTTGTCCCCCAAACCCACGACCACGAGACAAACCCCAGGCAAACCCAAACCGAGGGGCGTTCTGCAAAACCCCTGACTAGTACTCCTCAAAACTGCCAAGGTCATCAAAGCAAGGGAGGTCACGAAACAGAGGAACCCAGGGAGCCAAGATGCAATGTCACATGGGTCCCGCGTGGGGCTCTTGAACAGGAACAGGGGCGAGGGAAACAGGAAATCTAAGTAACACGCGTGCGCTCCTAGGAGAGCACCTGCCTTGGTGTCGCGGCTGTGACCCACGTCCCCGAGGGAGGTGGGATGCTGACGGTGGGGGACGGTGTGCGGGGATGCACGGGAACCCTGTTCCGTAAACCTACACTTTCCGAAAATAAAAGGTGTGTTTTAAACAGAGAGAGCACACACAGGAGATCTGCCTGAATGCGGAGAAACTCACATCTGTTTCATCTTGGTGGTGGGTTCATGGGTGTCTGTGACGTTGTTCTCTGCACTCCTCTGTGCTCGGAAATGTCTCATAATTAAACACGTAAGAGAAAACAGACCCAGATCTGATGCGCCGCCCTGGCCCGACGCCCGCCAGAGTCTCCTGGAGCCCTTAGCATCAGGTCCTCAGGTCTTAAGCCGGCCCACGAGATCGACAGGGACCGCCCCCCCGCCTGCACGCACTCCTGATGCCACACGGGACCGGCCTCTGCCTGTTGCCTTCCTGTCGCCCCCTCTGGCCCCTGGACCGGTTCCCAGTCTGCAGCTCTCGCGCTGGGAGGGAGGGTCCCAGGTCCCAGCCCCCGTGGGGTCACCTCAACGGGCATCGCTGTTTGTGGTCCACAAAGCCCGCCCCCACCCCCGGGCCAGGGTCCGGGACCCCTGTGAGGCAGGTGTCATGCACCCACTTTCCAGACGGGAAGACAAGGCTACCCAGGAGCTGCAGGGGTGTGGCCTGGAGACCAGCATTCTCTACCACACGCACCCCCAGCCTGGCGTCCCACCTGGAAAGTACTGCGGGGACCAAGAATCCAGCCTCCGGGCCCGGACCGCGTGGAATGAACGTCAGACCCTTGTGTTCTGGGCCCTGTGACTCTGCACCCTGTCTCCGTCCAGCCACGCTGGCGCCTCCCCGTGTCTCCGCCACGCCGACCTGCCCCAGGGCCTTAGTACCTGCTGGCCCTGCCCAACACGCTCCACCCTGGAGAGGCATTCCCCGGCCAGGGCACGATGCTGCGCTGTCCCCGCCCGAATGTCAGGGCTCCCTCCCACCCAAGCAGGGAAACCGAGGCCCAGAGGATGGAAGGAGCCTCTCACAGGGAGTCAGGGACAACTCACTGTTGTCTTCCCTCAGCTCGTCTCCTGAAACTCACATATGCACACGTGTTCACATTCACAAAAACACCCACACGTGTGAACACACGTGTGTGCGTGCACACAGCAGGGCTGGGGGTCTGTGCTGGGCGGCCGGCCAGGTCTGCAGTTCTTACGATGCGCACGTGACGTGGGTGGCGTATGACGTGTCCCGTGGGTGTCCCGTGCCAGGAGCACACGTATGTGACACACTCCCTGCCGTGCGGCATGCGGATGAGCAGAGCGTTTTATCCCCGTGTGCGTGCACATGCGTGTGCAAAGGCGGGCTGGCTGCAGTGGGCGTGTCGCAGTGGGTGTGGTGGGTGTGGCCAGAATCGGTGACAGCACGTGGGCTGTGGGTGCGACGGCCGGCCACCTACCAAGCTCTCTCTGTGTCTAAATGCCTCTGATGGGATCATACGTAATGGCAAGGACACCATTTCAATCAGTCAGTCGATGGGTCAGTCGGTTGATTAATTCAGCAAAGCCGTGTTGAAGACCGCTACGTGCCAGGCCCCGGGGATTCAGCAGCGAACAGATCCCGTCCCTGCCGTCACGAGACCTTCACTCCGGGGGTGCAGAGCTGTCCATGAACAAGTAGACATACGATGCCCTGACGGGAGCTGGTCAGTGTGAGTAGGCGTGCAGGAGGGAGAGGGATGGCAAGTCATGTGGGGAAGTCTGGGAGGCCCCCTGAAAATCCAAGACCTCAAGTAGATGAGGGCGCCAGGCAACTACGCCAGGAGGGAAACGTTCCGGGCAAGGGATAGCAAGTGCAAAGGCCCTGAGGCAGGGGCACGTCTGCCTCGTTTGAAAACAGCAGAGAAGCTGGCGTTGCTGGAGCAGAGCGAGGGGGCGTCAGGCCAGCTGCATCAGGCTGTCCACCATCTTCAGAGACTGTTTTGGTGACCTTCTTCCCCTTCCCTGTCACCAGGGGACCGGCAGGGAAATGGGCAGGCAATAGTCTCAACTCCCATTGTGCCAAACGGAAACTGAGGCCCAGAGAGTGCAAGGACCCTCCAGACCCTCCAGAACCTCGGGATGAGCTGTTGGGACCACCTTAGGCCCCCTGCCTCCCTGACCACATGCGTACAGGTAGAGTAGGTGGGTGTGGGGCCCACCTGGCGGGCAGGTGTCCCAGGGCACAGCAGTGAATTTCCGTGGGAAAACTTGGCATCAGGCTGGGCTCCCAGAAGGGGAAACTGGGGCCCCGAGAGGGCCTGCCCCCCCCTTAAGAAACTGTAGTGCACCTGGGCCGGACTGGGTCCCCACCTCTTCCCGTCCTGTCCCCCCAGTCCCGTGACAAATAGAAACCTGGGCCGGGGACCGTATCCCACCCCGGACTCCCCCTGCCCCAGCCCCCGAGGAACAATTTACCTTTCAGAGCCGGTCCAAGATATTAATTAAGATAAATCTACCTCAATTTTGAGATTCTCTTATCATGTAATTTATCAAAATTATGTTAATTATTTCTGTAGGGCAGCAAAATTATTACCTCTTTTGTGTCTGATTTGTATTAATATTCATAATTTAATAATTCAGCATCCTGGCCATCTGGTCCGGGATCAGGTTCCCTTCCCTCCTTCGGTCCCAGCCAAAGCGTCCCCACCACCCTGCCGGGTGTCCCCAGGGCCCGGCCCACCCTGTCCCCACGCCTTCCCCGCCGTCCACCCGGGCGGACTCCGCTGCTGCCCCGGGCCTGCCCGCCCCGGTGGCCCCACGCCGCCCGCGGCGCCCGAAGGCCCGAGCGCAGGTAGGCGCACCGTCGCCACCCTCGCTTGGCAGGTGAGCCAAGCTGAATTGACATTTTCCACACTTTGTGAGTTTTACACTGTAATTTGACATAATTAATGCCTACATTACTGCTGATAATTTAGCTAGTTAATTAAACTCGGAGGAGATAATTAAGGAAAGGCTACTGCTTGGATTGCTAATTGTTTTTGTCATTATTTCAGGGGGCCGACAGCTGCCGGCTGAGTCATCCTGTTTTGTCAGCTGACGGGTCATGTGACACGGGGGTCCCCTGGGGTCCCCCACTTCCAGGGAGGGAGGCGTGCAGCCGGCTACCTGGCTGCTGCCTGGAACCCCGCCAAGAGCAGGGCGCTACTGGCTGGCCCGGCCCCTCCTCCCCCTCCTCCCCCTCCTCCTCCTCCCCCTCCTCCCCCTCTTCCTCCTCCCCCTCCTCTCCCTCCTCCCTCCTCCTCCTTTCTCCACCCCTTCCTCCCCCACATCCTCCTGTCCTCTCTCCCCCTCCTCCCCTCCTCCCCCCCTTCCTCCTGCTTCTCCTTTCTCCTCCCCATCCCCCTTCCTCCCCCTCCTCCCTCCCCCTCCTCCCCTTCCTTCATCCCCTCCTGCTGAGAGCTCTGGCCTGGGTCACACAAAGGTCAGCCTAAGCAGACGGAAGGAGGAGAGAGCCCTCCCAGCCCCACATCTGACCAGGGGGTGAGGTGACCCTGGCCACACCCCAGCCTCCCACCGTGGTCGGGTGGGCGGTAGGACTTCCCGGGCCACTAGGTTGTCCCTCATCACCGAGAAGGCCAGGGAGGTCGGGGAGAAGGCGGGGTGGGGCAGGGACCGTGCTCCTCCAGACCTCGGATGCCGCCTGGTGGTAGGCAGACCTGAACAGGCGGATGGGGAGCTGCCGAGCCCCCCACGCCTGCCGAGGGGCCGCCGACCCCGGCACCAGCCATCAGCTGCCACCAGCAGCACCCCGCACCCACAAAGCCAGCCCCGCAGGCCGCACGGAATGGGGGTGTGCCGTTATCATCGCGTCCTCACTTTCGCTGGGGAGAACACCACGTGACAGAGCCGATGCAGGCCCCGTGGGGGGTGGGGGAGCATCAGGACGGTGGCCGAGCCCAGGGGCCACGCTGTCCTGACAGGCCGGGAAGTGGGTCAGGGGCAGCTCCTTGCCTCCAAGGAGCTCCAGGTCCCACGCGGGACTCGGGACTCACGGTGCCACAGCAGCCAGCTTGGGGCCATGAGGGGAGATGAAGCCACCGTACAGACAGTGGCGGAGCAGATGCAGGGAAGGGGCCGGGGACTTTGTTGATGTCCTGTTGGGGTCAGTGAGCGCTGAATTAGCCAGTCTAGACCCTTCTTTCACGTAGAAAGACCCTTCTTTCATGTTCTGGCGGCTAACGAACCAGAATTGTTTGGGTTTCCCTGACCTGAGTGTTCTGAAAGCCCAGCCGAGCCCCCTACTGGATGCCCATCCCCCAGTGCCCCCGGCAAAGACGGGGTGGGCGTCTTTCCGTAATCGTGTCATTGTCTCATGGCAGGCTCGCGGGGGGCCTGGAAACCCGCTTTCTCCTGCTGAGCCTGTCCCTCTTCTCACCCCTGCCAAGAGCTGCCGCTTCCCCGGGAGGGCTGGCCTTCCTCCCGCGGCGGGCTCCAGCCTGTGGGACACTCGATCGGCCTAGGTGTCTGGCCTCGGACGGAAGCGCCCGCTTCGCAGATCCCGGAGCTCCTTCCCACAGCTTTCTCAAGGGCCACCTTCCACCAGACCTTCCTCTCTTGCACGACACCGAGAGCCACAAAAAGCAGTCCACGCTTCCTGATACTCTGTTTTCCTGCCGCATTCCCAGCCCTGATGAACTCTGGTCTGGGACCCAGGTCCCGCAGGGTCGACTGGGTGTCTTTGCTGTGGGTGCCTCCCCATGACCGACTTCCCAGCCCGGAGGGCTGGTTCCCACTGCGGACCCGGCCGCGGTTCCGTGACCTATAACGCCGCCAACCTGGCACGAAATTCCACATCAGCTAGGACGCTTTCATCCACAAACACCAGAAAGCCTGAGAAAAAGTTTACGCACAGAGGGGATTGTTACCCAGAGGTAGCGCCCCCCAAAAGTTCGCGTCCATCCAGAACCTCAGAGGGCACAGAGCACAGGGTCTTTGCAGACGATCACGGTGAGACGAGGTCATTAAGGTGGGTCCTGACCCGGTGTCCCTGGTGTCCTTATAAAATGGGGTCATTTAGACACAGACATGCACGCGGAGGAGAGGCCACATGCCCGTGGAGGCAGAGGCAGGAGGGACACGGCCACCAGAAGCCGGGAGTGAGGCCTGACACACTCACCCCCACAGCCTCAGAAGCAAACAGCCTTGCTGACACCTTGATTTCAGATTTCTAGCCTCTGGAACTGGGGGGAAATAAATTGCTGTTGTGTTAAGACACCACCAAGTTTGTGACACTTTGTGATGACAGCCCTAGGGGCACATATATCTTAAGAAATCCAGAGGATAAAGAGGTTTTAGGACTGAATAATCCAGTGGGTCACTCACTGATGTCATCAAAGACCCATGTGTCTTCCATCGGTTCCGCTCTGCAATCTTCGGTACGTCAGCCATATTCCCTCTCGTGGTCACAAAGTGGCTGCTGTAGCACCACACATCCCAAGTAGGTATGATGTCCCACACAGAAGAAGGTACACCATCCTGGTGCCTCCAATATCAGGGATGTGTGTGGATGGCCCTGATTGGCTTGCAGTAAGGATGGTTCATTTCCTAGGCTTGGGAGGGGGGCACATCTGAACAAAACGGGGAAAAGCAGCAGCGTCTGCCTGGATGCACATCCGGGGCCCTAGGAGAGAGTGGCAGGCGGGATCGCGACGAAAGCAAGTGGCAGGGAATGTTGTGGGGGCGGGAGTGGAGCATGCAGAAGGCCAGGTTCTGTGGGGTGGCCGAGCCACTGACCCTCAGCTCTGCGTGTGGCTGCCCCCACCCCTGGACAGCTGGCCGCTGGGCTCCCAGCACCGCCCACAGCTTCCCCGAGGGAATTACCTACTCACTCACACTTGTGTGTCTTTGACTCCCCCTTTAGGACCCACAGTCCAGGTGGGGACACACCTGACAGAGGGGTGTTTGGCCTCAGGGAGCCTGCTGACTATGCTGTGCATTATGGGGTGAGCCATGTCTCCCGAAACGATACATCCACGTCCTAACCCTGAAACCTGTGAACTTTCCCAGTCCTGACCCTGGGACCCTGAACCTCCCGCGTCCTGGCCCTGGGACCCGCGAACTTCCCGCATCCTGACCTTGGGACCCACGAACATACTCGTCCTGACCCTGGGACCCGTGAAACTCTCGCATCCTGGCCCTGGGACCCGTGAACGTTTTGCATCCCGAACTTCGGACCCGCGAACATACTAGTCCTGGCCCTGGGACCTGCGAACCTCCCTCATCCTGACCCTGGGACCCGCGAACATACTAGTCCTGACCCTGGGACCCGCGAACCTCCCACGTCCTGACCCTGGGACCCGGGAACCTCCCACATCCTGGCCCTGGGACCCGCAAACTTCCCGCGTATTGACCTTGGGACCCGCGAACATACTAGTCCTGACCCTGGGACCCGCAAACATACTAGTCCTGACCCTGGGATCCGCGAACATACTAGTCCTGGCCCTGGGACCGGCAAACGTTCTGAGTCCTGACCTCGGGACCCTGGAACATACTAGTCCTGACCCTGGGACCCGCGAACCTCCCTCGTCCTGACCCTGGGACCCGCGAACATACTAGTCCTGACCCTGGGACCCGCGAACCTCCCACGTCCTGACCCTGGGACCCGCAAACATACTAGTCCTGGCCCTGGGACCTGCGAGCCTCATCCTCCTGGCCCTGGGACCTGAGAACGTTTGAGTCCTGACCTTGGGACTCGTCAACATACTAGCCCTGACCCTGGGACCTGCGAACCTCCTGCATACTGGCCCTGGGACCCGTGAACATTCTGAGTCCTGACCTCGGGACCCTCAAACATACTAGTCCTGACCCTGGGACCTGCGAGCCTCCCTCGTTCTGGCCCTGGGACCCGTGAACCTCCCTCATCCTGACCCCGCGACCCACGAACATACTAGTCCTGGCCCTGGGACCCGCGAACGTTCCGAGTCCTCACCTTGGGACCCGCCAACATACTAGTCCTGACCCTGGGACCCGCGAACCTCCCTCATCCTGACCCTGGGACCCACAAACATACTAGTCCTGGCCCTGGGACCCGCGAACCTCCTGCATCCTGGCCCTGGGACCCGCAAACATACTAGTCCTGGCCCTGGGACCCGCGAACCTCCTGCATCCTGGCCCTGGGACCCGCAAACATACTAGTCCTGGCCCTGGGACCCGCGAACCTCCTGCATCCTGGCCCTGGGACCCGCAAACATACTAGTCCTGGCCCTGGGACCCGCGAACCTCCTGCATCCTGGCCCTGGGACCCGCAAACTTCCCGCGTATTGACCTTGGGACCCGCGAACATACTAGTCCTGGCCCTGGGACCCATGAACCTCCCTTGTCCTGGCCCTGGGACCCAAGAACCTCTTACATCCTGACCTTGGGACCCACGAAGGTAATAGTCTTGGCCCTGGGATCTGCAAACCTTCTGTGTCCTGACCCTGGGACCCATAAATGTTCTGAGTCCTGACACTGGGACCTGCGAACCTCCCGTGTCCTGACCCTGGGACCCACAAACGTTCTGAGTCCTGATCCTAAAACCCACAAGCCTCCTGTGTCCTGACCCTGGAGCCCAGGAACGTTCTGAGTCCTGACCCTGGGACCCGCGAACCTGACCTTACTTGGAAGGAGGGACTCTGCAGACATGATGGTTAAGTTGAGGTCACACTGGGGCAGGGAGGGCCGCAGTCCAGGGACTAGTGTCCTCACAGAAGAGGGAACACGGACACACACGCAGGGAGGAGGCCACGTGGCCACGGAGGCAGAGGTTGGGGTGACGCGGCCACTGGCCCAGGATCGCCCAGGATTGCCGGCGGCCACCAGGAGCTGGACGAGGCGGGAAGGACCCTCCCCTGGAGCCCTGGGAGGGAGCGCGGCCCTGACACCTTGAGTTCGGACCTCTGGCCTTGGAACTGGCAGAGGGTCAGCCTCGCTTGCCTGAAGCGCCCAAGCTGGCGCTCTGTTTCACAGCCCCAGGACACTCGGAACGCCAAACCCATCGTCCCTGTCTCCTGTGACACAAACGCAAAGGCCGGCCCTGTCCCTCCAGAACCTCACCCCTGACCCCAGCCACCACGCCAGGCATCAGCCCCCACCCACTGATGCAATCACCCCTTTCTAGAAAGTTCTCCCTCATAAAGAAATGAGAATAGAAATGGCCCATATGGAAATATAATGTTGTTAAAACCACTGATTAAGTTTTACACAACCGTGTGAGAACAAACGGAAAGGTTTTAGCTTTTTAATTTAAGGAAAGAGGAATATGATATAATTTCAATTTGTGATAAGATAAGATGTTCTCGATATTGCGGCTTCAATTGGATTACATCCTAATGTACTTTGTAAAGTGTCAGGCTGGCTGCAGATTAAGGTGTGTGTGTGATATTCTTTATTAACAACGTAATGGGCCACATTCGCGCCATCCGTCTTCATCAGCGTTTCCGGCCCACCTGGGAGACCTCGTGAGTGCAGACTCTGAAACCCCGGCCTTGGGGTGGGAGGGCTAGGAGGAGACCCCCAGGTGGACCAGCACAATGGCAGGGCCCCAGGGGGGGCAGGGGAGGGGGGCCCGGGGCAGGAGGGCCCCAACAGCCGAAGCTCTAGAGGCTTGGGGGGCGAATGGGAGCCAAAGCAGCCTCAGAGGGAGGGAGGTCCCAGCCTGCACGAAGCAGGGTGCGAGGTCTGTGGCACAGTGGGTGGGAGGAGGGGCTGAGACCCCAGTCCTCCAGCCGCAGCCCTGCCCGTGGGTTACGAGCTGCTGGGCCCTGGGGACATGACCCAAGTTCACAAGTATGGCCCACAAAGTGTTCTGGGCACCCCGGGCTCCAGGATGCCCTGAAACCCGTTTTGGGGGCTTGATGAGCCCCCCACCCCGACCGGCAGTATGCACAGTCCCAGGCAGGAAGCGAGACACATGCGGGAGGCCCTCCCAGGGCAGGACCAAGGCGCAGGGGGAGGGAGGGAGCCATGGGCTCTGTTCTTGCCTCTGGGCCCAGAGGCTCCAGCGAGGCTGGCTGCTGGGTCAGCAGGACCTTCTCTGCGGACACACGGAGGGGCAGCTGGCCCTGGGGTTGGGGGGCCAGGAGGGATGTGAGTGGGTGGGGAGGACCCGGCTCAGACCCAGGAGGCAGCACATGGGCTGCCCTTTCTTCCCGGGACCCCAGAGACAACGGGGTGGACATGAAGTCCACCCAGAGATGTCATTTGTGGGGTGACAGTGGCTCCCGCCCAGGCCCCGCCGGACAGGGTCACTGCACCTGCATCCTCCCAGATCAAGGCCAAGGGCACCAAAATCCAGGGCCCGCCACGCCTGACACGTGACCCCGGGCACTCCTCCGTGACTCGGTTTCCCCTCTTGTCAAAGTGACGGAGTGCCGCCTAACGCTCCCCCATTTCTGTGGAGGTCTGCTCCCCAGGTGGCCCCAATGACCCCACCCCGCTAGCCCTGCCCCCCCCAAGGACAGCCCTGCTGCCCCGTCTCCCTCCAGCCTCTGTCCCTGCCGTGTGACCTGAGAAGGCCCTTCCCCTCTCTGGGCCTTGATCCCCTTCTCCAGAATGGGAGGGGGTCACAGGGGCTGAGATACCGTCCACGGGAAGGGCCAAGGCAGCCTCACCCATCACAGACGGAGACCCCCATCCAGGGGGGCCACCCAGGGCAGGGGCTGGGGGAGGAGGGTTGGGTCTAGTCAGTGGAGATTACAGGGGTGAGGCGTGGCCTCCGCCGTTATTTAGAGCTGTATATGAAGCCTCCACTCCTGGCAGGGGGCTGTGTGGGACGGGGTCACCGCAGTGAGCCCCTCTCTGGCATCCCTGGGCCTCCGGTCCCCTGAGCGCAGTGCAGACCCCTACGTGGGGAGGGGGCCGAGGCCGGGGATGGGTCCGGGCTCCCTCTCTGGGTCTGGGAGACTAGGCCTTCAGCTCTGCGACGCCCCAGAAAATCCCCCCAGAGACCTTGCACCCCCAGATTCCTGCACCCCTCCATTTCCCTGGGAACCCCTGGTGGGCACTCTGCCCCGGGGAAGCACAGGTTCCCCCAGGCCCGGGGGGGGCGTCTGTGACCGCGCCCCGGGCTCAGGCAGGGCCTCCCTCCTGGGCCGGTACCATTGCCACCCATGTGCGCAGGAGAGAAAACCGAGGCCTGGAAAGGCTCCTGGCTGGTCCAATGTCCCCGCTTGGGACACGGGTTTCACCCAACAAACATTTGCTGCACTCCTACCATGTTCTGGGTGCTGGGGACACAGCAGTGCCAGGGACAGACGAGCTCCCTGACTCGGGGAATGCCCGTCTTAGAGAACACAAAACCAATACCTAAGTCCAGAAGGTGACCTCCAAGTGAGAAAACCTGCTGGGGTGGCCGGCAGAGAGCCAGGGGGCTCGGGAGACCTCTCTGAGGAGGGCACGGCTAAGCAGACACCTGAAAAATAAGGAGCCAGCCTTGTGGGGGATGGGGTTCCAGACGGAGGCACCAGCCAGTGCAAAGGCCCTGTGCTGTGTCTGCATGGAGCCCTGTGAACAGAGCGAGCAGGGGAGGGGAAGTGGGAGGCCAGCCCAAGCCCCGCCTTCCCGGGTGGGTGGGGCATGCAGGAGCCCCGCCCCACACCCCACACCGGCCCACTCCCCTCCTTGAGATCCCCCAGATTTGTACTCTGCCAGCCCTCATTCCATGGGTTTCTGCCCTGAACGTCCTTCAGTTGGGGCCACGAGCCTTAGACCCACGAGGCCCCAGAGGCTTTGACGATGTGTGTGCGCTGTCAGGAGCCCAGGAACGGCCCACCCTTAAGAGCCCCCCCACGAAGACATCCCCCTCCCCAGGTCTACTGATGGGAACACTGGTCTTTCTGGGCCCCATGTGGGGAGAGAAAGGCCCAGACAAGTATTGAGCGCCTCCTGTATGCAGACAGCGCAGCCTTGGGAACCACACAGCAGACGTGGGCTTGCGTCTGGCTCATTAGCTGTGCCTTCCGGAAACTTCTAGGCAGGGGGTCCCTGGGGGTGGGGTCTGGGCGGGTCCCCCAAGTTGGGGCGGGGCCTGGTGAAGCCAGGCCCCACCTCCACCCAGGGGTGGCCGTCCCAGGGGCTGCCCTCCTGCTCTGCCCGCTGGCTGAATGGACACTGCAGGACCTGGTAGCCGTGTGTCCCCAAGGTCACGTGCATGCGTGTCCTGCCATCACGGTGTCCACGGGGTCTGCAGGCACCGGCCCCCCGGCAGGGAGCACGAGGCCCCACCACCAGCAGGGCTCTGTTGCCGAGCACCAGCCTGTGCCCAGCCGGCACCCCAGGGAGCAGCCGTGGGGAGGGGCACACCCTCACCCTGTGGGGACGCCTGAGGCGCGTGTCCCCAGCTGTCCCCCCCGCCCCCCCTCCCCCGGGCTGTTCTGGGTGGGACCGCATGCCGTCCTTGGAATCCTTGCCCACCCCCGTCTCAAAGACTCCACACGCACCCCAGCCCGCCAGGGGCTCCCTGAGCCTCGGGGGAGGGTCCCAGGCTCCAGGCCCAGGCCCCACCTAACGCTGTGTAGCTTCAGGGGGGTCGCATGGCCTCTCTGAGCCTGTTTCCTTGTCTGTAAAACACAGCTTCCCCGCGTCTCCGCTGCCCCGTCCCTGCTGGCTGGCCCTCTGCCTCCCCCTGGTGGTGAAGAGGCCACACTGCCGCCGGCCCCGGTGTCCAGAAGCACCCCCGTGGCCCTGTCGGGAGGCCCGCGTGCAGCCCAGCTGTAGGTCGTCAGAGGCTCAGAGGGGGCGGGGCTCTGGTCCACGGGCCACAGAGCTGAGCGTCTCTGCATCGTGTCTGTACCAGGCAGCCACCTTCCCTGTCCCATGTCACAGCCTGACCTCAGGTCCCAAAAGTCCCCGGCTGAGACCCTCCAGCACCCCCCCCCCCCGTAAAGGCAACAGGATGCAGTGGGAGCCCCGTGGGTCCCCGGCCTACTCAGCAGGGTCTCCCTGCTCTGTCCTGCCTGGGACGCTTGGGGTCTTGACCCCGTCTGCCACCAGGCTGGGGAGTGTTGGTGCTGTGGCACTGCTGAGGGTCCACGAGGACCACCGCAGCGGGCTCCCACCGTGGCTGGGGACAGCACAGACACACGCCAGCTCCCCACACAAAAGGGGAGACTGAGGCCTGGGTCCCCCAAGTGCGGGCAGTGCTGGGCAGGGGCTCTGGGTGAGCTGCCGGGAACCCGCGCCCCTTCGGCCTTCTCTGCCTTGACCGCGCCCTCTCTCCGCCAGAGGTCGGCAAAGGCGGTGAGCCCCACTGCCTGCTGGATACCAGGGCCTGGGGCAATGATGCTTCCAGCCCAGGGCATAGCTCACCTCCGCCCTAAAGGCCGAGGTCACAGATCTCGAGCTTTGGAGATCGTGCGTGGGGCCCGCGCCTGAGTGAACCTGGCACAGACCTGCTCTGTGCCCGGCTCCTGTCCCTGGAGCCGGGCCAGGAAGCAGCTTAAATGCCCATCTCTGAGGGTCCAGGCCAGCCCAGGGAGGGTCAGCGCCTGCTCAAGGCCACAGACACGTCCACGCTGGCGCAGAACTGGATGCCGGCCACGACCTCCAGGCCGCCCGGGAGCCCGTGGTGCACAGGAGAGGGAGCCAGGCCACGTGGTCAGTTTCTTTATTGAGACGGCTCAGACCCCACAGACAGGGTGGTCCAGGTCCCCACCCCCCCGGTGCCGGCCCTGTCCGGGTCAAGGGCGAGGGTCCCGCGTCCCCGCCAGGCAGCTCACTCAGGGGTTTTGCTTCTGCCCTTCAGGGACCAGATCCTGGACAAGCGGAACTTGGGGTTCTTCCTCTGGTCCCCGCTGCTTCTGTGGAGGTCTGGGGGTGGGGGGACGGACACTGAGGACACTGCCCCTGCCGAGAATGCCCTTCCCTCCCACCCACCAGGGCCCTCCCTGGGCCCCCGGAGCCTGTAGGAAGCCAGGCCCTCCGCCCTCCCTCGTGGGAACCACCTACGCGCCGCCAGCCTTTAGAGCCCCCGCTGGCACCGGCCACGCCCCTCGCCCCCGACCACAGGATCAGGAGCTGCCGGTTGGGGCTCCTCGGAGCGATGGGAAGCTTGCTCCCTTGGGGTGAGCCTTTCGGTCCTCAGGCCGCATCTGCCAGATGGGGCCTGGCACCCACCCCACGGGAGGCCCGGCCCCGACCGCTCCCACAGTTACCCAGATTCTGGATCATGTTCTGAAGCACCTCGTCCTCCTCTCGCTCTCTGAAACGGGGGCGGTGTGGCAGTGAGGGCGGCGGGCCTCTGTCGGACTCACGCCCGAGCCTTGAGCCCACCTGACACCTGCACCAGCTGCTCTCCCCGCCCCCTCGGCCGACCCTGTCTGGGTCCAGACCCTCGTCCGTGCCATGGGGACAGAAGGGCCCTAGGAGGACCTGGGGGCAAGCTCACAGAGGGACGCGTCTAAGAACCTTGGCCACTGACTCTGCGTGGCCCCGGCAGGCCCCTCATTTACACATGGGGACAGAAACGCCCCGTCGGGGTGGTCACGACGCTGGCGGCCCAGTGCAGCACCAGGAGATACAGGTGGCTGTGTGTATTTAGTAAAAAAAAAGTGTAAATTTCTCTCCTCTGTTGCACGGGTCACACTGCAAGTGCCCAGTAGCCACCTGCGGCTGCCACGGTGAGCCAGTCGCGGTATAGAATGTTTCCGTCCTCGCCCAACTCCGTGAGCAGGCGCTGACCCCCGAGGGTCAGGGAACACGGGGCTCGAGGGGCTTTGTCGGGGAGAACCTCTGAGTCAGGCGGCCTAGGCTGGGTCTGCCTTTGGGCGCAGTGCCCCCGCCTGCAGGACGCACACGGCGGGGGTCTTGTACCTCCCTGCCGATGGGGCGGGGGAGAGGTTCTGAGCATGAGGTGGCCAGTCCAGACCTGGCACGGAGGAGCCAGGGTTCTAGCGCCCCATCACCTGGGCCCCAAGACCCCGCCCTCACCTGAGCCGGTCCTCCTCCAGGACGTCCACAATGCTGCTGCGGTCATCCACCGTATTCACGTACTGGTTTAGCAGATCCTGCTCCCGCTGCCGGTCCTGGGATGACTTCAGACACTCTGCAGGGACAGCCTGCCTTCAGCGGCAGCCCTGCTGTCCCAACCTGCTCAGGGACACACTGTCCCCACTCCTCAGGGTCAGGCTCCTCCACTGGAGGTGGGGGGAGGGTCTCAGGAGCAACTGGACAGAGCCTGCCCTTCTGCAGTGAACTCCTGGCGATGCTGGATGGACGGATGGGTGGGTGGATGGGTGGACGGGTGGACGAGTGGAGGGATGAGTGGAAGCACGACCAGATCAGAGACCTGGCGCTGCTT
Organism: Prionailurus bengalensis; assembly: GCF_016509475.1. Classification (NCBI taxonomy): domain Eukaryota; kingdom Metazoa; phylum Chordata; class Mammalia; order Carnivora; family Felidae; genus Prionailurus; species Prionailurus bengalensis. The sequence goes on from NC_057357.1 coordinate 1,815,071, forward strand.
GCCCCATCCCACGGCAAGGAAAGGCAGAGTCGGGACCGCCAGGACCCGAGCCCCTGCCCCAGGCCCTCAGCCACGCCATCCACAAAACCGACAGGCCACGCTAGTCTGGGCTGTGTGCGCCTACATATTAGCTCACTCAGTCGCTGCGGCTGAGGGCGGTGGAGGCTAGCGTCCCCACTTTGCAAGCACACAGTCGGGTCGAGTGCCCCGGCCAAGGACACACAGCCAGGCGTGGGGGAGCACAGACTGGACCCTGGGCTCCAGAATGTGTGCCATAACCACAACCCGTGAGCCTCCCCAAGGGGTGGCCACCCAGGCAGCCCGCTGGAGGGGCCTGGGAATGCCACATCCGTGCCCGCGGCCAGGACTGAGCGCCACCCCTGGCGGGCCGGGCTCCCGGTGGTGGGCGGGACGCACCGGGCTTGGCCATCAGCCGACGGAGCTCCCCCTCCAGGTCCAGCTGCTGCTCTGCCAGGCGCTGGTCCTTGGCCCTGCCGAGGGGACACAGGCGTGAGGCCCGCCCCGCCTGGCCGGCCGCCCCTTGGCCTGAGCCCAGCCTGCACCCAGAGGCGGCGGCCGCGTCGGGGAGGGCCCTTCGGGCAAAGACCCCTCACTTGTACATCAGCTCCGACTCCTGCCTCAGCAGCAGCTGCTTCTTGTGAATGAGCTGGAACCAGTCGACCATGAGCGCGTCCTCCGAGGCATCTGGGGAGGGGAGCCGGGACGGGTCAGGCTGGGCACGCGGGAGGGGGCTGGCCCGGCCCGGGGCGGCGTGCCCGTGGCTCACCCCCCTCAGCCGCGCGCAGACGCTTCTCCAGCTCCACTCCCTTGAGCTCCAGGGCATCCAGCTGCCTGGCGATGTTCTGCATCTGTCTCTGGATCTCCTCGGGCACGTAGTCAGGGTGCAGCTGGGGACAGAGGGGTGCTGAGGGGCAGTCGGGGAGGCCGGGCCGTGCACCTTGCCCACCTGCACCCCGGCCCACTCACCTTGCTCGCGCTGGTCACTGCCTTGCCAGGTAGGGTGGGGGCGCCGGCCGAGCTCACGGGCCTCCCTGGAGATGGCAAGACAAGTCTCCCTCCTGGACCTGGGGGTGCCGGGCCCAACGCGACCCGGATCCCGCCTGCCCGGGATGCCCCCGCCCCACCCAGCAGGCCGTGAGAAGTGCACCGCACCTGACCCCGGCCCCCACCCGCCCCCGGGTCAGCAGCCGGACACCCCATCCGGCGAGCTGCCGAGAGCGAACGCCCCATCATCGCCAGGCCAGTCGGGTGCCGGGAGGAGCCGGGGCCTCTGTCCGGTGGGCGCTGGCAGGGAAGCGCTGGGGGCTGGGTCCCGGGTCCCGTAGGCTCCCGGCCGCCCCTCCCGCCCGCATTGCTCAGAGCTGCAGGCGTGCCCCAGGCTGCTGCCTTCCCTCCGTCCTGGGCCCTTTGGGCTCGTCACCCTGCAAACCCCACCAGACGCTCCCTCCTCAGATGAGCCCCTTCCTCTGCATCCCAGACAGCATGGGGGCCGGTGTCTCGGGGCTGACCTGGTGCGTCCTGAGCAGGGGGCTTCTCTTTCTCCTTCTTCCAGCTCCCGGCTGCGGCTTCCTGCTCCCGGGGCTCGGGACAAAGCCAGTCTCCAGAAACGTCCAGACTGGCAGGGACGGCCAGCTTCCTGCGGTGGGTCGGGGTCGGGGCCGGGGACAGGGAGGGGGATGCGGCTGCCCGAGGGCAGGGGACAGGGTCACTTGTCGAGCCGGCAGGTTCGTCGCCCTCCCCCCTACCGCTTCCCCAACCCGGGGCCCCATAGGCCAACATGGGGTCAGTCCTCACAGCCCCGTGCCCACGTCCACACAGGGAGGGAGGTCTGTACCCTCGACAGCACAGGGGCAGATGAGCCCAGGGGGCTGGAGACCCGCTCAAGGTCACGCAGGAAGAGGTGTGGGGGCTGGATGTGGATCCAGGGGCAGCTGAGCGTGCGGGAACAGCCACGCTTACACGTGTGCAAGCGTAAAGGCACGCATAGGCCGCCACCCCCACACCAGCTCCTCGGGCACCCCGGGGCCGGGTTCCCGCCCAGTATTACCTGAGAGGCTGGGCCCAGGGCTCGCTGAGCCCCGTGTCCTCTCAGGCCCAAGAGGGGCCGGGGGGGTGTGGACGTGCCCCGCAGAGCTCCCAGGGACCTTCCCGGGTGCCTCGCCCGCCCTAGGCTCTCCCAGGATCCGTGGCTCCTTCGACTCTGGACCCCTAGACAGAGGGCAGGGGGTCAGCCAAGGGGGGCACGGGCCGTCCCCCAAACCCCCACGCTGGAGGCCAGGATGGAGCCCACGGCGCAGCTCCGGGCACGCGCACCCGACCGGCTGTGAACCCCCAGAACACAGGTGCGTGTTCACACACGCACCCGGCTCTGTGGGTGGGAGCACGTGCTCATCTGATGCGCCCCGGGACCCAGACACCCGCCCCGGGGCAGGTCCCCAAGTGTGCTGCCTGCCCTTGGGCATCGTACTACGCGGGGGGCGACCACCCTGCACGGTGACCCTGGACCGGCGCGTCCGGCCCCCCGGGGTGTGCGCGTGTGACGGTCTGGCCAGGGTACCCGTGGCCTCATTCAAGGAAGGCTGCGGCAGCCTCTCCTTTCCCCGTCCTAACCGAGCCCCTTCCCCGCTCCGGGCTCAGGCCTGGTGGGCACCCACCAGCCCATGGCTGTCATCCCCCTGCCCACCCTCCCAACCTTCCAGCTACATGAAGGGAATGCAGGCCGGTGTGACGGCCCCCTCCTCGCTCGGGCTGCTGTGAACTGGCTTCTGCTACGGGAGAGAGGTCCGGGCGGCTGTGCACAGACCCCTCCCACGGGTGCCTCGGTCGGTCCATGTGCCGTCATTTACCTGCAGGCGTCTGCTGACGTGTGCCAGGCCCGGTGCTAGCCCTGGGCCACAGGCCGCCGCTCAGGCCCCACCCACCCCTCACCTCTCAGCAGGGTTTTTCTTCTCCACAGGCTTCAGGCGGGCCCTCCATCCTGCCGGCCCGTCCTCCTGGCCTTCCTGGGGGCTGGCACTGGGGCCTAGGTGAGGGCAGGGACACAGGTCATGGGCGGGGGAGGGGGGGGAGGGGTGTTCCGGGCAAGGGGGGTCTGCTGGGAAAGGCTGGATCTCCCCGCCCCCACCTGCCTGCAGCCGTCCCCTCTCAGGTGGACACAGAGCAGCCCGGCCCACGGGAAGGAGTCCGGCTGGGAATCGGGCTCAGGACTTCAAGCCTGACCACCTGTGCTGTGTGTGCTCAGGGGAATCGCTCCCCTCTCTGAGCCTCAACTTCCCCTGCTTCCAAATGGGTGAGGGTGTGGCCAGGTGAGGCCCGCAGATGCCGAGTGAGCTGTGCGCCTGCGGGACGTGTGGCTAAGCCGTGATAGCCCGTCGGCAGGCCCCCTTGGCTCAGAACGGAGTGGCTTTCATGACGGGGGCTCAGCCAACGGAGCGAGCTCGGCAAAACCCTCTGCACGGGGTGCTCTCTGAGCCCAGCTCACTGCTCAGCACTAAGAGACGTCCAGGCGCCCGGGAAGAGAGCCAGCTCCATAGTTCCGCAGAAAAGCGTGAGGAGCAGCCCAGGAAAGTGAGGCCATGAAACGAGATTCGGTCCGAGGGGGCTCCGGGCTCCAGGCGGGGCCCCGTGTCCAGGGGGCTTTGGGACCCTCAGAGCACAGGGCACCATCATCAGAACAGTGCAGGAAGGACAGACATGCTCGGGAACCGTGGATGTAGAGCCTCATGGGAGGCGGTGACCCCGTGGCCGGGGCAGAACAGGAGCACGGTAGCTGCCTGCCCGCCTACACCGTCACTGGGGACACGGCGCTGACGGGCTGGGACGGCGGGGCGGGTGAGCGGTGGCCATCTGGCCGCGCCACGCCGAGGGGCGTCTGCCACCGCTAACTTGGAGTGAGGCGGACCCGGGAGAGAGCGAGGGCCGGCGGGTGCTGTGGAGCAGCGTGAGTGACGGGGACGCGGAGCGGGAGCCTGGGAGCCAGGCCGGAAGCCGGCAGATCTCCGGGGAGCGCAGCGGGAGACCCGGGCTCCCCCACCCCACCCCGCATCGGGAGAGCTCTTACCCTTTGCCAGTGGGACCTCCGGCTTCAGCCTGGAGCCAGCACCCGCCTTGCCAGTCCCCGAGGATACGGGCGAGCTCTGGGGTGGCGGGGAAACCTGCGAGGTGATGCCCCTGCTTAGGGGGGCTGGTGGCTCAGTCCTCGCAGGGGGATTAAGGGCTTGGGGAGATGCCAGCAGTGACAGCTTGGCCGCTGGACTTGCTCGTGGCCCTTCCGTTCTGGTGTAGGATTTCAGAGCAGGGGAGGTGACTGGGGAGGGCCTACAGGTGAGAGAGGAGGCATCAGGCACAGGTGGATCCAGGAGCCCTTCCAACCATGCCCCCCAGGCAGAAGCCCCTCAGCCTCCCCTGGCAGCTGGTTCCTAATGCCCACCCTCCTGAGGGAGATAGCCCCTCCGAGGGACAGGCCAAGGGCACCCACTTCTGACACAGCTGTATAGCGGCACCTGATTTTACCTTCCTGCTTAATTTCGGCATCAGCTGAGATTAAAATACCCCAAAACACACCCCTCATGGGGCGTGGGATAGCTCCCTCCCAGGCACCCCCCTTCCATCTACCTGCCTAGAGGCACCTGGGGCTCACTGTGGGCGCCCTGCCCAGAGCCGTGGACCAGCCGGGCCTGCCTAGCCCCACCCTCAGCAACACGCTCGAGTCCTCCAGGGGGCTGCCTGTCACTGGGCCGCCCTGCATCCCCTGGGGCACACCTGCGTGCAGGGCGGCAAGCTGGGCGCCTTCTCCAGCCAGGGCAGCTGCTCTGTGCCCTGTTCTCCCTCTGAAGCCACTTTCTCTCCCCCCTGCTCTCTGAGCCCAGGGCAGCCAGGAGGAGCAGACACCCAGCCAGGGGTCCCCCGCGCAGAGCCCTCACACGGCCGAGCAGCCTTGGCCCCCAGGTGCCCGGACATCCCCCGGCCTGCAGCAGGGGGGCAGGCTCACCCTCCCTGGGCACCCCCAGCTGATCCAGAGGGGCCAGAATGCTCCCCCCAAAACAAGGGGCAGCACAAGGCGGCGGGCACAGCGGCAGCAGCCAGCCCGGCACGCGATCCCCTCGCTCACTAGGCCACCGTCGTGTGGTGAGTGGCGTCCCCCCCAAATTCAGGTCTACTCGGAAGGCCAGAGTGTGGCCTCATTTGGAAATAGAACCTTTGCAGATGGAATCAAGTTTAGATGAGGTCATCCTGGATTAGAGTGGGGGTGTCCTCATAAGAGACAGAGAAGTAGAAGACGGACACAGAGGGAAGAAGGCCAGGTGACCCTGGAGGCCAGGAGGGAGCGTGTGGCCACAGGCCGGGAACCGGGGCCACCGGGAGCTGGAAGAGGCGGCAGGGCCCCCCACCCCTGCCGGCCCTCGCGGGGAACGCCCACCTGGAGTTCAGCCTTCGGGCCTCAGGAACTGGGAGAGAACGGTTTTGTGTTGCTTTAGCCCCCAGCGTGTGGTGTGTGTCCCAGCAGCCTCGGGAAACTACCGCAGGGACCGTCTGACCCGTCAGAGCCTGCTGTGTCCGGTGTGCGACACGGGCAGGGGTGCTGAGCTCCGCCAAGGCCAGACTCGACACCGGGACCACTCACGGCCTCTGGCTCCCCATCGGGGGTCCTCAGGTGGGGCTCAGGATGTGCCAGGGGGTGGCCCCCAAGAGTGTGTCCGGCACAACCCCCTCCTGCCGACCACCAGGCACTTTGGGCCCCAACTCATTTTCCCCATTTCCCAGCTGAGGAAACTGAGGCTGGGGAACACAGCCCCACAGTCAGTCCTACAGCCAGGCCAGGCCTGGAACCCTCCTTGGCTGCCCCCGCCCTGCCCCCACCCACCTGCCAGGCTCCTGAGCGCCGGTCTCCCTGAGCCCCGGCAGGGTCTTCTGCAGGAAGCTCAGTGCCTGTTCCCTGCCGCTGTCCCCAGAAGGCACATCCGCGGGAGCTGGGGCCCTGCCAGCTGGGCTGGGGGCAGCTGCGGGCGTCTGGAAGAAACTCTCCCGGGCCTGCTGTGTCCTGGAGGCCGATGGGGTCCAGTCTGGGGTGTCTGCCGGGACCGGAGACACTGGGCCCAACCTGAGCTTGGTCTGGGGGGCTGCCCCTTGGGGGGTCACCCGGCCTTGCAGCGTGGCTGGGCGAGAGTCTGGGGCACTTGGGGTCGCGGCAGGGTGGGGGCCGACTGCTGCCCTGTCCTGTCCCAGCGACGACCACCCTCTCGGGGAACTGTTGGCCACGGGCACGTTGGCTTTGCCACCCGGCGGGCCCGCCGAGGACCCGGCTGGGCTCCCCTCGTGGACGTGGGAGGAGGCGGTGGCCCGAGGCTCAGTCGTAGTGGGGGCGACACCTTTGGGAGTTGAGTTGCCCACCACAGGCTCCCAGGCCACTGGCCTGGCCTTTGTCCCCGTGTCTCTGTGCCCATTTGCTTCTTGGGCCTTCCATGGGGCTCTGGGCAGCTTGGAGTCCAAGGGGACAGCCCTGGGCTGTTGGGGGGCCAAGCGCGGCAACGTGGGGCTTGCAGAGGTGGCTTCGGGGTGGTGGCTGGAACACACGAAGACGCCGGGCTCGGCGGTGGCCCTGTAGGCCCCCGAATGCAGTGTGCTGGAGCACTGCTTACACCTGGTGCAGGGCAGAGGAGGACCTGTGAGCAGGCTCCGGGCCGGCGTGCACTTTTCCATCACACGCTCTGCCGGGAGCGCACGCTCGTGGAGCCCGGCGTCTGCTCATCCAGCAGACAGCCCTCCTCACGCACAGTGACCATTCTGAGTCACAGACCCCGCGAGGATCCTGCTGGGGGCTCAGATACCCAGGAAGCATCTGTGCCTGTCAGCACACACGCACACAGGGGCTCACAAACGTGCGCGTGTACACACGTGCACGTGCACAGGCCCTACCTGAAGCAGTTCCGGTGGTAGAGCCTCCCGTCAGCCAGGTGTCGTTGCACGAGGTGCACGTGTTTGCCACAGATCCCACAGGTGCTGCTGATGGAGCTGCCCGCCGAGGCCTGGCCCTGGGGGGGGGGGGGGGTGGAGGGGGAGGCTGACACGTCTGAGCCCCCAGCCCAGGCCAGTGTAGGTCATGTGCCCCGGCCCTCCCTCCCGACAGCTGCCTCATCCGCGGCAAGATCCCGCTGCTTGGACCAGAGGGCTGAGGCCCCGAGGATAGCTGTCTGCCAGGTGCAGCCAGGATGGCCCATGCCCAGGCCGGCTGGACTCCCAAGTGCAGGGTCTGCAGCCCGGCCCAAGGAGAGGGGCTATAGGGACCTGACCTCGAGGGTCTGGGGGAACAGGAGACAGATTCGGGCCCTCCTGCTGCTCCGTCCCCCCCTCCCCCCCCCCCAGCAATCTTAAGGCTGGGGCCGCCGGCTGCTCAGTCCCTGGGACAGCAGGGGGCGCCCAACCACAGCATGTCACTCGTCCTCTGTCCCCACCTCTGAAAGTGGGGGCACCCTAAAGCGCTGGACAGGCAGGAAGGACACACCCAGGGCTCTTTCCTGACCCACCCGGGAGGCCAGAAACGGCTTAGGAACCAGAAAGTTCTGGGTTCAAGGTTCTAGCCCTGCTCAGAGCAGACCTAGACCTTCCTGGGCCTCAGTTTACCTATCTGTACAACGGGGATCATATCCCGACCACACAGGGTTGAAGGAGCTCGTGGAGTCACTCCCGGTGGGTTCCTGATAAACAGCAGCTAAGGCCGTGCCAGGGACCCAAGGGTCCCCCATCCCAGGTGCCCAGGGTGTAGAGGCCACACTCAGTCCCAAGAGCCAGAAGGAAGGCAGGGCCGGGGTGCTTACAATCTTCCGCAGGGGGCCCTCTGAACTCCCATCCTTCCACTGGGCGGCGGGCTTTGTGCTGGCTGGAGACAGTGGCCGGCCCTGGGCTGGGGTGGGTGAGGGTCTGGCCAGCTGGGGCAGGGCCTTCTTCCCAGACGGTTCCTCGTCGGAGTCCGACGGGGGCCGCTTGATACCGGCCATGCCCCCAACTGGCACCAGACACAGAGGGTCAGGCTCTGAAGTCATCTGGGCCCACCCCTGCTCTGGGTGCCCTGCAGATGCCAGTGCCCAACACGGGGCCTGGAGCCGGGGGTGTCGGGAGGGGCAGCTCCTGCTGTTCTGGGGGCCTGGGAGGGGCAGCCCCAGCAACCCCAAGTGCACATTCCCAGCAGGGGCCTGGCCTCACCCGTGCCCCTCCCTCTGGCTCTGAGAGCCCTGATCTGGGTCGGGAGAAATGGGACTTTTCTGTTTCTCCACAAAGTGGAAATATCAAGGCGGGGCTGGTCCTGTGCCCAGAGTTGTTCTGGGGATTTCTAAGGCTGGATGAGGAATGTGGGGGGAGGGGAGTGGCTGAGCTTCAGGGTGCATAAAGCAGCCTGAATCAAGTCCCTTGGGCCCGGCCCCAACCCTGCCCGGAGGACCCACCCGGCCAGGGTTAGCTTGGTGTCTGTAAGGCCAAATGTGGGGGGTTGGGGGGGGGGGCGGTGAGGGCCTCTGCAGTCAGGCCCGGGAGCCCACCCTGGGGTCCGCCAAGCCGCCTGAGGCAAGATTTGTGGGCATAGGCTCCAGGGGTGCAGATGGGCAAACCGAGGCCCAGAGGGGAAGGACAGGCAGGATCTGGGTTCATGCGTTCAGTGGGCAAGTGGATGTGGGGCCGGGGACACCCGGACCCTTGCTCAACCCTTGCAGCAGCACAATGGGGGGCCGTGCTCCCCTGAGGGGAAGCATGGGGATCATGGGGGGCTCCACATGTGCGGCACCAGAGGGGTGCCAGAACAGACTGGCTTCCCGCTTCCCGCCGGGCAATGCTGGGGGCCGGTGCTGAGCTGGCAGAGGAGGCCTCCAGCCCCGACTCACTAGGGGAGCGTCCATGGAAGTAGTTGTAGTACTGTGACACGTAGGTCAGGATGCTCAGCCGGTCGGGCACCTTCAGGGCCACCATGTCCTCAGCGTCCAGCAGGGCCGGGATGCCCAACTGCTCCTCGGCCACACGGAAGGCCTTGGGTGGGAGTGGGAGTAGTCAGCACGGGTGGGCTGGGAGACATTCCCCCCTCCCTCTCAGCCAGGCCACCAAGCTCCTCCCGGGAGGAGACCAGAAACCCCGTCAGGCCCAGAAAGCTCTGGGTTCAAAGTTCAAGGTCTGCTCAGACATGACCTCCCTGAGCCTCAGTTTACCGGTCTGTACAATGGGGATCACAGTGCGACCACACAGGACTGAAGTTGCTGGGGAGCGGGTCTCAGCCTTGGCCAGCCTGGCATCTCCTGCCTGTAGACGCCCATCCCTCACCTGACAACCCTCAAGTCCCGATCTGGACCCTTCCCCTAAACTGCTGGTCTTTAGGTGTCCGAAACGGGGCTCCTGAGCCCTCCCAGACCTAAGCCCGCCCAGCGGTGATGTCCCTCCACACTCAGGTCAAAGATCTCCAATCTCCTTGGACTCCCCTTCAAAATACACCCCAAATCTGACTCCTCCTGCTGCCACCATCGTCTTCTCACCACCCACCCCAGTGTCAACATAGACCCTGCAGACCCCGAGCGCAGCCAGCACAGCAGCCCCCAGGGTGGAAGCCAAGTGCTTCCCTTGCCCTGCTCCGGCCACACCCCCACTCTGTTCAGGCCACACCCCCGCTCGGTCCGGGCCACGCCCTAAGTCTTCCAGCCACACCCCCACCCTTCCCACCACACCCCCTTCTGCTGTGGCCACGCCCCCACCCTGTTCCGGCCGCACCCCCTTCCTCCCGCTCCGGTCACGCCCTCACCGTTCTGGGCACGCCCTCACTCCGGTCCAGCCACACACCCCACTATGTTCCAGTCACGCCCCCACTCCGTTCTGGCCACACCCCTCTGCTCTGGCCACGCCCCACACTGTTCTGGACACGCCCCCTCCGTTCCAGCCACACCCCCACTCTGTTCCGGTCACGCCCCCATTCTGGCCGCGCCCCCCAGCCCCCCCCCTCCCCGCTCTTACTCCTCCTAGCCAGGTGCCCTCCTGCCTCGTGCCCTGGTCCCTGGCAGTACCCCCACCAGGCCGCCCCTCCTCCAAGAGTCCACAGGGCCCCACTGTCACTGCAGAGGCCTGCCCTGCCCCGCTCATGAAGACCACGGCGGCATACACCTCCACTCCGTTGTCCCCACGTGTTCACTCCCGCACACATGCGCTAGTGCCCCAGCACAACTTCCTGTGACGATGGACCAGCTCTATTTCAAGCTGTCCAATGGGAGGGAATGTCTGAAGTGTGGACAGTGCTGCCGGGAAATTAAAGTTGTCATCTTATTACTTCTTAATTCAGTTACACTTAAATTGAAATCGTCCACCAGCCGAGCAGGGACCGCATGGGACACGCAGCTTTGACCTGCAGAGCTCCCTCTGTCACCCCCGCTGGAAAGCCAGCTCTGGACCCGCGGCCGCAGGGTGTGCGTCTGCCTGTCCCTCTGGGCGTCAGCCCATCGAGATAATGGGGCTAATTCTGCAGCAAAGAAACTGAGGCGAGGACAGGGCAGGGCCTGGCCAGCCAGCAGAGAGCGGCCACAGGCAGTGTGCTCGAGACCCTGGCGGCCAGTCTGACAGTCCAGCTCAGGGCGGTTGGTCCCCCACAGGGTGGGGAAGGGCCAAGCCAAGGGCCCCATCCTCCCAGAGCCACATCTGGACCCCACTCAGCTACTCGCAACCCCTTCCTTCCCCGACAGGAAAAAGGGGGCCGGGAGGGCCTGGGCATCAGACTGGAGGCTATTTCTGAGGTTGGGGTCACCCGGCTCAGGACCGGTTGCGGAACTCGGCAGCGTGCCTCCGGTCTCCATGTGCTCATCTGCCCTGGCAGCAACTACCACAGCTGCTCCCGGAGGTGCCCGAGGGTGGTCCACGGGACCTGGGTGCCGGCACAGGGCAGGCCCACCAAGCCAGCTTTGAGTCAGGAACAGGGGGCACTCACCAGTTTGTTGTTCTCATAAATGTTTTCCTTCCTGAGAGCATCAAAGTTTCTGGAAGACAAAAATATAGGTGTCCAAAGCAGCTCAGAGGTGATCCTGCTGAAATAGGGAAACTGAGGCCAGGAGCGGCAGCTGGGAAGGAGTGAGGTCACACAGCAGCCACGAATGGGCTCGCTGGCCCAGCCTGGATAGTGGGCCTTCCTGGAGAGGCCAAGAGCAAAGCCAACATTCAGACACTCAGGCAAGCCCTGCACCAGGGCCAGGCTGGCCCGGGACTCGGTGCCCACACCCACACGGGCACATCTCAGCCCACTGCACCCCTGCAGGGTCGCTCAGAGCAGAAAACACAGCCAGGCCCAGCAGGGGCTCAGCCGGATGCAGGCTGACGTTTCTGGGAGGGCCGTTCAAATACCCATCTGTCTGTCCTCTCTGCCGTCTGTGGGGTCCTCAATGGCAGTTCTGCCCCTTCAGTGTGCACTGGATTGTTCGGGAAGCCCTGTGGTGTGGGGAAGGGCTCGGGCTGAAAACTGCGTCCCAACTCAGCCAGGCTGCACCGTCGGACCCTGGGGGAGCCCTCTCCTCTCTCGGCCCACGGTGCCCATCTGAGAGGGGGACAGCAGCTTCTGACCGCAGGCTGGGGGGCCCCGGCTGCAGCGGGTCCCAACAGAGCAGGGCCAGGGCCCCGGGCCACGTGGCAGGGACGGGACGGGGCTGCCGTTGGCCCACCTCCCTCTTAGGAGGACCCCCCCTGCCGGCCTCCAGCCCCACGTCCATCGCCCTGGCTGGCTTTGGGGAAACCTCACTGTTTCCGCTCGGACCACCTCCCAGGTAACGTGTTCCAGATGCTAAGACCACCCCGTGAGCACAGAGGGTGCTTTTGTGCAAGGACAAGATGGCGGGCAGCGCTATCTCCAGATAGACATGGCCAGAGGGGGCGGGCATGGCAGCCTCCTGCTTCATCATCGAGGCCACATGAGCGCTTCACCCTGGGTCTGTCCCACCAGTGTCCATGGCGCGTGGAGTGGCTCATCTCCATGCATCGCCCCAAGGGGTTCTTGGCAGGCCCCGGCCTCCAATCTCAGTGGCTTCCCTCCCTCCCCCACCCCATCCCTTTGAAAGCTCAATCTCTTTTCCAGACCTGCCCCGGGTCACTGACCCAAACGGCCGTGTCTCAGCAAGATGCCCCTGTGGCAGGAGGGCAGGGTCACAAGCTCTGTTTTGTCTCCAAACATGCAGGAGAAGGAGGTCCCCTGCCCCCTGCATCTGCCTTGGGGAGGGGGCTGCAGTGGCTGCATCCGGCAGATGTCGTGGGGGCCCTCTGTTCCCCCGGACCCTGAATGAGCATCTCAGCGCTCCAGGCAGGTCCCGGTGCCCACAATAGTGGTGCCAGCCCCCGCTGAGCAGGTCAAGGGGGTGCGGGTCTGAAGCTGCAGAAAGAATTGCCTTCCCACTCAAGTTCAAGGGCCACCACCCTCAGGACCCTGTCCCAGCCGCTTCCCTGGGCCCTCAAGGCCTCCACAGTGGAGCTGGACCACCCTGGCCAGTCTCATGGCTTTCACACCCCTCCTGAACCAAGCTCTCTACGGAGGGTCCTGCCCTCCCAGCCTCCCAAGCTTGGCTCACGCTGTTCCGGGCGGCTGGAACACAGTTTCCCTGCCTGACACACCCCACCGGGGTCCCTCCCTGCAGGCACCCTGCAGGTCCCTGAGTGGACACTTCTCTGCCTCTGGCTGGCGGCCCCATGAGCTCACATCCCCCGCAGCATGGGGTTCAGCCGGCATCGCCTTTGTCCCTGAGGCTGCCTGGCCTGGAGCTCTGGGGCCGGCGCGCTGGCAGAAATCTCCGGACTGAGCTGCCTTGCAAACCCCTTCAGAGAGAGCCAAGTAGAGACCACGCCCATCCCTCTCAGGAAGCCCGGTGTGACCAGCTTTCCGCCATGGGGGGGGGGGGAGGACTCTTGTTGAGAAGGGCTGAACCGTGCCCCCCCACCCAAAACGATCTGTTGGAGTCTTAATCCCCAGAACCTCAAAATGTGACCTTCTTTGGAAGCAGGGTCTTCTTTATAGACAGAATCCAGTTAAAATGAGGTCAGGAGGGTGGGCCCTATCCAGAATGGCTGGCGTCCTTATAAAAAGGGGACACAGACACGCACAAAGGGGAGACAATGGCCGTCCACAGCCAAGGGGGAGAGGCCTGGAGCCTCAGGAGGAGGCTGCCCTCGGGCACCTGACTCAGCCTCCTAGGGCAGGCCTGACAGACGGACAGCCCAGCTTTGGCCAACCCTCCGGAAGACGGCCAATCTGTGTGCAAGGCCTTGTTGGACCAGCATGCACGAGCTTCACCCTCGCTGGCCCTCGGCGAGGCGGCTGCGGCCCAGGGCACTCCCCAAGTTAGATCATGTTTTAGTCAAACTCCCGTCATTTGAATTCAGGTTCTTTCTGGTAAAACTCCAAGGTACCTGCATACAGCTGGTGCACTATAAATGCTCTCTGATGAATGAGTTCTTCCAATGCTTGCCAAGCAAGGGGACTTTTCAGGCGTCTATTCTTTCAACGTGAGCCAGTGAACGCACCCATTGGGTCTATGTGGGCGTCGTGTAAACGCTGACCTGTCGGCCGTGTGCCAGGTGCCAGCATGCGTCCAGCCCTGGCCTGGCCTGGCGTGGCCCGGAGAGCCTGAGGCACGGGCCCTCCCCTGGCCACGGCTGACCAACACTGTTGACCTCCCACTGCTGAGACAGCCAGCCTCCTGCCTCCGGGCTTTTGGGGCTGTTGGGAATGTGTACCCCCTTCCAAATTCCTGGAGAGCTGACCTCACGCTGTTTATTTCCTGGAACAAAACGCAACCACGTGGGGGGTGGGCGCTGGGCTGGGAAGATGCCTTTTCCAGGTACCCTCAGCACATCTGGAATTAATCCCAGCGGGAAGGGGAGCGGACAGGAAGAGGGGAGATGCATCTCAGAGATGTGTCTGTCTCCACAGAGATGGAGAGGGACAGAGACGAGACAGAAGCCACACGGCAGTGGGGAGGGAGACGCCGGGCAGATGCTAGCACAGACCTTGCGATAGAGTGCTCAGCCCGGGGAGACATGGGACATGACGAGGTACCAAGGCCCCAGGGAGAAGGTCTGGGGTGGGTGCAGGGCCCAGGCCCCACCCTCCTTGCACCTAGTGGGCAAGTCAGACACCTCAGCCTCACTGCCAGGCCGGAGCAAACCCTGACCCCCAACCTTGGCCCAGGGCAGGGCCCATCTGAGAGAGTCAGCCCTGGGGCTTCTGCGGTGGCCTGAGTGGGGCGTCACAGGGTGCCCGCGGCCCCTGCTGTGTCCATTCTGGAGAGTCTGGCCGGAAGGCGGTGGCGGGGGCCCGGGAAGCGGGCCCTCAGGCTGGGGAACAGAAGGCCTCTGTCCCCAGGAGGCTTCCTGCTGGCCAAGAGGCCGGCGTGGGAGGAGAGGCCAGCCCGGCCGCCTGGGCCCAGCCCACCCTCCGCTCCGGGCCAGGAAGAGGAACAGTGGTGTCTCCGAGCGTCTGTGTGGGGGGCCTCTCCTGACTCCGGGCTGCATGTGGTTCTCAGGGAGCCCTGCCATGGCCAAGGGGGGAGCCCCCAGCCCCTGCTGTGCCCCAGCCCTGACACCTGACATCGGCCTCCCAGGCTGGAGGGACCTGGAGAAAGACCAGGTGCCCCTCCCCATGGGCCTGAGGGTCTGGGAGGCCCAGCGAGTGTGCAGCAGGAACCCCCCCCCGCCCCCCCACCGGCCTTGTTGACACACCGGCCTGGTCTGTCCGCTCCCCCTACAGACGGCCCAGGAGGAGGAGCCCACGGAAGCCCTGTGCCTGCTGCCCAGAAGGGCTCCTGCCCCTCCTCCCTGGCGGGAGCTGCTACTCCTGCCTCCTGCCTGTCCCCTGAAGCCCTCAGCCCCCTCTGGTCAGCCCAGAAGGGGCAGGAGCCCAGCCCTTACAGGTTTTCTGCCCCGAGGTGGGAAGGGGGCTGTTTGTCCTGGGCAGCTCCTGCGCTCACCTGCCTGCTGGGCAGAGGTCGGCATAGCCAGGGAAACAGACCCGAGGGCAGAGCAGCGGGCTCCCTTGAGGCCGATATGAGAGACCCCAGGGGCCCGGGCTGGTGCTGCCCGGCTAACTCCCAGTGGGGCCTCACTGGGTGGGCCCACCCCCCAACCCATGCTCGCCTCCTGGTGTCCCCGCGGGGCCAGCACAGGTCACACATGCCTCCCGGACCGGGGCCGCACGATCTCATGGGCGGAGGCAGAAGCAGAAGCGGACTTAGCGTCAGGGCAACACAATCGCCACCTGTCTGGCTGGGCGCCCGGCTCCTTCACAGCTGCTCCCGAGGAGGCCGCAGGGAGGAAGCAGCTTCTGTGCAGCAGGAAGGCTGGACGTGAGGCGCAGGGAAGGACTTCCTGGTGGCAAAGTCAGCTGCCGCCAGAGGGTCTCCGAAGGATGGGGAGCATGGGGGTGGGGGGGTCGCCCCCAGTCCGGCCTTGGAGGCGACCCTAGGAGGGCGGCACCCGGCACCTCTTCTTTACGGCTACCCCCCTGCCTGCACCCCCGGCCTCCTCCCCTCCCTCCTGCACACAGGGACCTGCAGGGCTCCCACCTGGCCAGGACACCTGCCAAACTCTTACTGTATCTACGGAGTCCCAAGTGCAAGCCCTCAACCGTAATAGCTCGGTCTGTACCAACTATGTGCTCATACCCACCACACACCTGTCGTGCCAGGTACAGTTCCAGGCACTGAGGATAAGCAGTGAACAAAAAAGACATCCCACCCTTCTGGAACTAAAAGCCCGGTGGGGACAGATGGACATTAACCAAGGCAGCAGTAACTGAGATTACCCGACGCCCTCAATGCCACTCCCTGAGGCAGGGGCCAAGTCCACTGTATTCAGTCTGCAGTGCAGGGTACAGAGCAGAAACTCATTAACGGTTAAATGAACAGTTATATGACGCCTGCCTGTGCCAGCGTGGTACACACCCACGTGCACGAGCCTGTGCTCATGCTCAGGCAGTGCATGCTGGGACAGGCTCAAGTGCCCCGCGCGCGCGCGCACACGCACACACACACACACACACACACACACACACACGGGCCTCCGAACCAGCACTGCTGGAAGCAGACAGAAGCTCCAGGGGCTCCGAAAAGCCCCAACTCTGCAGCTATACCCGTGATGTGGTCCCAAGGCTCCCGGCCAGCAGACGGGCGTACCTTACTTCCCTACAATTGCAGACTTGTGCAGACCTCCAGGCTGCCTGGGCTCAGTCCCCAGCCAGCCTCACCAGGGACCTGCCCGCACCCAGGTGGGGGGGCTCGGCCTGTCCACCTCCTCTCCTGGTCCCATCCCCAGCCCACCTCCCCATCAAAGCTCAGCTTAGGGTGTTCACTGCCCAACGTCTTCTGCCTCCAGGCACATCCCTGGGCGGGGGGCACACACTGCTGCCCGAGTACCACATGGGGCGACTCCCCATGAAGCTCCACAAATGTCTTTCACAACCTTGGGCAGGAGGAGGAAATACGTGCAGGCCTCTTTCTCAAGACTAGCTTCCCGATAGAGTGCCTGGGAGTACAGGTTACAGCTGGGTGAGGGGGAGGAGCCCCAAGTGCCAGCCTTGGCTCTGCAGATGTGCTCTGAGACCTGAACAAGGGTGCCTCGTCTCTGGGCCTCAGTTTCCCTATCTGTACAGAGAGAGGCCTCACTGAGGAGCTGCCTCTGGCCCCTCACAACCCTGAGACCTCCCTGGCAAACGCGCACCCCAAGCCACCCCTGGAACGAGCCACGACTTCTCAGAATGCTTTTAAACATTTGTTTCCAGGAGGCAAGTGGCTTTCTGAGGACAGCTCTGTCCCAGCAAGCCAGGTCCCAGCCGCCCAGCCGGAGCGTTTGCTGAGTGAATAACTGGTGGAATGGGTCCCAGGTGGGGACAAGGTCCAGCAACAAGTGCCAGCCACCACTCCAAGACCCTCCCTGGGGAGTCGCCTTAGTCCTCTCCCCTGCCCACGTGCCTTGGTTCCGGGGGATGGGAGCTCAGCCCCCATCTCATACCCTGTCACCCTGGGGTGCCCCGGCAGGCCTGCCCGCAAGACCCTGGGAAGTCTGGGGCTTCCAGCTCTGCGTCCGCCCCTCCCCCACGGCGCCCCGGGGCTGCATTCCCAAAGTGCCTGGACCTGCTGGGGCAGGGTCAAGGGCATAGCGCCCTTGAAGCTCCCAGTAACCCACTCCCTGATGTGGTGAGTGGTCCCTGGGGCGGCGGGGCTCTCAGGCGGCGCAGAAGGGTAGCCCCGCCGGCCCTTTCCCAGGGAGACGCGCGGGGAGGAGTGGCTGTGGCCGGAGCCCGGACGCCGGCCTGACTCACGGACTGACTAAGTCAGCGGGGGCGGCCGGCAGGGCTGGCTCCGGCCCAGCACCGCTTGGTGGACGGGCGAACTGAGGTCACCGGGCGGGTCATGCCCGCAGGACCCCGCTCCGCGCGCCCTCCCCCACCCGCGCTCCCCGGCGCCAGCAGCCTGGGGCTCAGCTTCCCCGCCCGAGGTGCACTCACAGGAGGTCGGGCCGGTGGCGGTGCAGGATGGCGCAGAAGGCCAGGCCGTCGCGGAACGACGTGGTCATGTTGGTGATGCTCACGTCGCGGTAGCCCTCGCACTGCTGCCGGCACCACTGCTGCAGCGCCTTGATGGCGGCCATGCGGGCAGCGCGCGCGCCCCGGCGGCCGCGGGGCTCCAACCGCTTCTCCCGGAGCCGCGGACCGACGCCCGCGCCGACCGGCCGGACCGCCGACCTCGCCGCCGACCCCCGGCTCCGACCCGCCGCCCAAGCCCGGCCCCGGCCCCGGCCCCGAGCCTGGAGACGAAGAGGAGCCGCGGCCGCGCGGCCGGCGGGAGTGCAGCCCGAGCCAGCCCCCGGCAGGCCCCGCCCCCCGCCGGCCCCGCCCCCAGCCCCCTGCCCCGGCGAGACCCCGCCCCTGAGGCCCGCCTCCAAGGGCCGCGGCCCCGCCCCCTTCAGGCCGCGCCCCACCCAGTCCCGAGCGCAGACAACGGCCTCGAGCCGGCCACGCCCCCTCCAGGCCCCGCCCCCTCGAGGTCCCGCCCCCGCCCGGAGCCACGCCCACCCGCCTTCCCGCTCTTGTCCCGGGGTCCTGGCCTCCAGGGCTCCCGGGCGGCGTTGGACTTTCTTTTCAACCCCACACACCCCCACCCCCGCCGCCCGCCCTCGTGGAGAAGTGCAGGACAAAGCCCCTCTACAGACGGGGAAACTGAGGCTAATAAACGGTGGGGCGGTCAGGCCAGTCTTCGGCCCTGGGCACCCCCGGCCTCCCGGGAGGGCGCCCCCACCCCAGCGCGGGAGCTCCCCTCGCGTTTCTGGGCTTTCAGAGGACTTTTCCTCCTGGGTGCCCCTGCCGGCTGGGGTCCAGGCGAAGCCCGGCCTCTCGGTTTACAGAGCGCAGCTGAGGCTGAGAAAGGGGCGCGTGCCCGTGAGGCCAGCTGGCGGGGGCGGGGCGGGTCGGTCCGTCCCCGTCTGCCCCTTCGGGCCTGTCCACCGGGCTGTTCCGGGGCTCCACGCCCCTCGGGGGTCATGCTGGCCTGATGTTTCTGACTTTCCACTGGGTACCTCCCGTGGGGGCCCCAGTCACCTGGGCACATTCTCTGTGGAGCCCTGGCTGTGGCCTCGCACGCAGATGGACAGCCGGAAACAGTGGGCAGCAGAAATGTGAGATGACCTCAGCCACCCAGCCACCAGGCCCCAAGGCTTGTCCAGACAAGGCCTGCGGGAAGGAAGGTGTTTCCTCATGATTGGCCCCTGGCAGGGCTGCAGGGAGGCCGCTCTGTGCCCACTAGAAGGAGCAGAAACGGCTTCGGGGCCCGAGCCAGCACGTGGCGTTCCAGATCTTTCCTGTGGCCCAGCCCGGAGGGATGGACACTCCAGGTGCCTAACAGTGTGAGTGAAACCTGTGGGGAGGGGGTGTGCAAGCAGGTGCTAGACAGGGAGCTCCCGGCCCTGGACTCAAGGCGGACAGGACCCTGCCCTGCCCTGCCCCGCTGGGGCTTTCCCAGCAGGAGGACAAAGGACGATGTCCTGCTGGTTCAGCCAGGCGGGTGGCTGGTCCTGGAACCTAGAACGAACAGGGTTTTCCTGAGTCCGAGGGCAGCAGTTGGGAGAACTGGAAAAACCAGTGAGGAAGGGAAGGGCCGGTGGGGGCGGCAGGGGTCCGGCGGGTACAGGAGGGGCAGACAGGCCTGAGGCCCACCTCTCTCAGAAGGAAGTGGGGCGGGGGGGGGGGGGCGGGCAGAGGTCTGGTCTTTGGGAGTTTAAGCTGCACTCTTGCCTTGCCGGTCACCACGCAGCCTCCTCTGGGGACAGTGACTTGGGGAGCAGCGCTTGTAGTGTCCCCATGAGCACATCATGTCCTTCCATTAGCCCTGCTCCCCTCCGGGACCCCCAAACCAGCACACCCCTAGCCCACCCATTTCCTGCTGCCCCCCCTCTGGCCACCATAGTCCACCCTTCCCCAGCAGCTGAGGGATCTTTCTAGAGAGCCAATTGGCCAGGCGCTTTCCTGCTTGACCTGTGCAGCACTTGGAATAAAGTCCAGGCCCCTTGTCACGCCTCCTGGCCCTTATCACCCCTGCCACTCCCTGACCTCACCCTCCCCACGCACCCCCCCTTCCCCTTGTGGCCTCAGAACCTCTGACCTACTGGTCCCCTGAACTCAGCCACTCCTCCAGGACCCCAGACAGGCCCCACCCATGGCCAGCCGCGCAGTCGTTGATGGCTCCTTCCTGCCGGTTGCTCAGGCCACAAGCCCGGGGTGCCCCTGTCATCCTGTCCTCTCGATGCCCACACGCAGTCCAGCAGAAAACCGGCCAGAGCCACCACCTGGTATGAGCCGGGATGTCTACAGAAACCCTCTAACAGCGCCTCCGCGGCCGCTTTGCCACCTACAGTCCATTCTCAACACAAAATGTGTAACAGCGGGGGTGAGGGTGTGCCACACCTGCCCAAAGCCCTCCTCTGCACCCCCACCTGACGCACAAGGAAAGCGCGGTCCTTATGACGGGCCATCCACCCCTCCCTCCAGTCGGTGTCTTTCCTACCTGTCCTCCTCCTCCAACCACCCCTCAGACAGGCTCATGTTCCTGCCTCAGGACCTTTGCATTCACTCTTTTCTCTGCCTGGGCCGATTTTCTAGCCTCCCTGGCAGGTGCGGAGGGAGGGGGGCGTGCGACTGAGTTCTGGCTGATGGAGGTGGTAGGTATACCTCCAGACTAACCGTCTTCCCTGCCTGCTGGCCGCGCGCACGGGACACTGCAGGGCTAGGCTGACCAGGAACGGCTGTGTTGGTCTCTGGACGAGGGGGAGGTTAACGTGCACTGGGCTCAGTTGCTGGGACTTGGGGATGTTTGTCACAGCAGCTAGCTGGCGTTCCTCTTCCGTTGCATGTAGGCAAGCAGAGGCAAAATTGCACCTGTGACGGCAGTCCAAGGGGACACGCAGTGCCACTCGTTCGGTGGTAAAAGAAGGGCCCTGTCGTGGTTCAGAAGGCAGGAGGGGCCGTCCCTGAGGGGGGAGCGTGACAGCTGAGACCTGAAGGAGAAGCACAGCTGATGTGGTCGGAGGGCAGGAAAGAATTTCCCAGGCACAGGGAATGGTGCGTGCAAAGGCCCTGAGGCGGGAATGAAGGTCGAAGGACTACAGAAAGGTGAGTGTAACTCCCACAGAGGAACTGGGGAGGGAGCAGGGCCGGCCAGGCTCCCTCCTCCAGCCCATCAATTTTCACAACCACTTTACCTTTGAATAGAACCACTCTTTATTTTTTATTTAAAAGAACTTTTTTGAGTTTATTTATTTTGAGAGAGCAGGGGAGGGGCAGAGGGCGAGAGGGAGAGAATCCCAAGCAGGCTCCACGATGTCAGCACAGAGCCGGATGCGGGGCTCAAACTCATCAACTGTGAGATCATGACCTGAGCTGAAGTCGGACACTTATCTGAACCACCAGGTGTCCCTACAGCACCCTTTAAAAGCGGTCCGGGGGCACCTGGGTGGCTCAGTTGGTTGAGCATCGCACTTCGGCTCAGGTCACGATCTCGAGGTTCGTGAGTTCCAGCCCCACACGGGGATGGCTGCTGTCAGCACAGAGCCCACTTTGGATCCTCTGTTCCCCTCTCTCTGCCCCTCCCCAGCGTGTGCTCTCTCTCTCTCTCTCTCTCTCTCTCTCTCAAAAAAAAAAAAAAATAGATAAAGGCTGAGCATACCTATCCTGCAGCCCAAGAAACTGAGGTTCCACAAGAGAAGGAGGAACCCCCTGTTCAGCCGGGAAGACCAGGCCCCGACATGGGGTGAGGACCTGAGGACTCTGGGTCAGCACAGGCCGGTGTCCCGCCCGAGTGGCCGCCCTGGTCGGGGGCAGGACTTCCGGGCCAGTCGGTCTTGATTCCCCCACCTCCTGCTTCCAGCACATTCTGCTTCTCTCAGTGATGGTGGGGGACCCACCCTGGGAGGACGAGGAGGGACAGGGCCAGAGGCATCACTAATCTCAATCCAGAAGCCAACTCTAGCTTGTGTGTCCACTTAGCTTCTGGAGGACGTGTGGGCCACAGGGCCCTGGGGAGGGTCGCAGCGGCGGGGCGCTCTAGACCCGTCACCTGGATTCAGCCCCAAGAAACCGATTTGACCAGGACTGATGGGCCAAGCCGGAACAGAGTCGGGGTCACTCGCCCAAACACAGCAGGCCTGAGCCTCTGAGGCAGACGGGGAGAAGCCGGGCAAGAGGGAATGGGGGTGGGAGGCAAGAGAACAAAGGGAGGCCCTGGCCCTGCAGCTTTCCCTGCAGGACTTCTCAGAGCCTTTATGTCCTGCAGTACCCCAGGACTCCCAAGGGAACAGCCACACTGCACAGGGGTTCCCAAGCCGACCTGCCCACAGAACCCCTGCTGCAGGAACGTCTCACAGAAGCGGGCGCCCCGACTTCCTCAGGAAACACGGAGTGAGACGGGTGGGCCGAGGCCGGGCTGGAGTTCTCGCTCAGACACTGGTTTGCCCTGGGACCCTATGGAATCTGTTCAGGGTCACACAGGGCCTCTCATCCCTGGGCGTTTAGGGAGGAAGGGGCCAGGGGTGCCCCGTGGAAATAGGGCTCCCTGCCTGGGGCCACGCAATCATGGCAGTAGGAGACGCACCCTCATGGGGGAGAGGTGACCAGAGCCCCCCCCGCCTGAGTGGACGGAAGCCCCCTCACGTACGACCTGCACAGAGAGGACAGCTAGGGGGGGTCATACTGGCTTCGCAGAACAGCCAAGGTTTGTCCCTCCCCCCACTTCCCAAGGCCACGGTCAGGTCGGCCAGGGGCTCGCTCAGGCGCTGTGGAGGCCAACGCCATGCCCGCGGCTCCAGGCGGGAGAGGGGGCTAGAAGCTGTGACACCTCATTTTAAGGGGCCACCCATTAATTAATTAGGCCCAATGAATAATTCATGCTGCCTTGGGTATATTAATAGCATATTTATATGGCGTGCTATGGATAGTATACATTCTCGTCTGAACACTTCACAAATAATTCATGACCCCGCTCCTTTCCTGGGCTCCGGGAGAACCTGGCCAGTGCTGAGGCTAGGGCTCGTGGGTTGCTTCCAACAGCCAAATTTTACATTTCATTATAAATGGCTTTGCTGGGCATGTCAGTAACTTTTACATTTCCATCCACTTTATTATTAATGGCTTTCCTGAACTGTAGCAGCCAGGCGTCGCGCACAATGCGTTATAAATATTTGATCCAGCATCTATAGCCCGCCATTTATCATTTATAACGGGTTACAAAAACATTATAAAACATTTACCGCACATTTATAGATCATTTTCGGCTACCACGATGATGTGTTATAAATACATTATTAATCCTCCTCACGCCATTTATAGGAGCCTCTTGTAATGAGGCCCGGCCCGCCCGGCCCCTGGTAAACAGAGCACACGCAGGGGCTGGTGGGGGCGGCCAGGCAGCAGCACCCGGCCGCCGCCGACGGAAGCCCGGCCCCGCCTCTGATGGCTGTGCGTCCTTGGCCGGATCACAGCACGTCTCTGTTCACGGAACGGGTCATTTATTGAGCACTTTCCGGGTAGGACGCTGCTCGAGGGCCACCCTGAGCCCTGGGTGTTACCGGCAGGCCCATTTCAGAGATGTGGAGCCGGGCGGGGGTGGGGGGATTTGCCCAAGGCCACAGCCCAAGGGCTGAGCTGGCGTCAGACCCCGGGACGCTCTGTGCCACAGGTGTTGCCCATCCCCGGGCTGGGGCCTCCAGGGAGCAGGATTGGCGAGCTCCAGGCAGGGGAACTCAGATCCAGGGTGAGGAGCTCCTGGGGCCGGGGGTCCTCCGGGGCTGGCCTCTGACCTGGCAGCCCCTCGGCTCCCGCGGCCACACGCTTTGCCATCGCAAAGGCCCTCGGGGCTGCGATCCGACTGTAACGCTGCCCCGGGGAGCAGAGGGTCTCCGACCCAGCGGCCCCTCCACAGAACCCCAGCTCCAGCTCCGAATCCTCGGGAGGCCAGCAGGAGGCTGAGGACAGTGGCAGCGGCCCAGGTGTGCAGAGCAGGTGGCTGTCGGCCATCAGACGGTCAGAGGGACCCTGGGCCCTCCAGTGGGAAGTCCTGCGCCAACCCAGGTCCCCTCTCTGCGTGTGGCCCTGTGACCTTGGGGTGTGCTGCTCCCCCTGACTGCTCCTCCTAGGGCCTGAGCTCCGTCTGGAACAGTTGGGGCCAGGCCACTTCCTGCACAAATGTCCCCCCAGCCCCACCATGTGCAGGCCCCGCCCTTGTTCCACACCAAAAAGCCCCACAGTCCCCTCCAGGCCAGGAGGGCACCGGCAGAAAACCAGGGCTGTGGGCTCATCACTCACACTTGATAAAGGAGGAGAACCCTGTGGCCCCAACTACAGGATGGTAAGTTGAGTCCTCACCTCAAAAACTCCTATTCATCCTTCAAGACCCACGTGACATTCTACCTTCTCCGAGGAACCCTTCCAGACTCCCCCTGGCATAGGCCTTGTGGGATCCAACCTCTGGTCTCTGGGGGCCCAGTCTGGGCCGGGCACGGGACCGGGGTCTGGTTGGTGAGGGAACTGGACAGGCCTCCCCCAGAGTGTTCCCAACAGGTCCCGGGGGAACAGGTCCCCCCTCCGACACCTGAAATAACCCTCCCTCTGCCCGGCTGGACCTATCCGGGTCAGTTCTGGGGTGCCCTGAAGAAGGAAATAGGAGAGATGATTCTGACCCTCGACAGGAGCGGATTTGCCCTGCGTGGGCCTCATGGCCCTCATCTGCGAAATGGGGGCATAAGCCAGCCTTCCCAGGGTAAACACAGGGGCACGGGCCCCGGGGAGCCTCGTGGGGAGAGATCTGGGCCCCGGGGAGCCTCGTGGGGAGAGATCTGGGCTGCCCGCGCCTTTCTGCCCCTGGCCTGCAGGACGAGGGCGTGTTTGTGGGTCAGGGCCCGCCCCTTCCCGGGACTGAAAATGAAACCAGGTGTTTTGTTTGGAAGCTGTTGGGGAAGCACCTGAAACCATCACCATGGCAATGCCTCACCCGGCCCCACCCCTTCCCACCTGCCTTAGGAAGCCCAGTGACCAGCAGCCCTTGCAGCCAGCCCGGCCTTTGCACAGGCATCCTCTGTCCTATACTGAAGGGGGCCGAGAGTCTGGGGCTGGACTCCTGTGGAGTCCCAGAGCTGTCCGGGCCACACTGGCCCCAGCCATGGGGAGCTCACTACCGGGCTCAGCGCTGGCCCTCACTGATCCCAGAACAGACGGGCAGGGACCACAGGCCCCGCCCCCACTTCCCGCCCCCCTGCGTGGATTCCACACCTGTACCTGCCGGACCTCGGCTCGGGTGTCCCAAGTCTGCAGTGCGGCCACTGGAGATAGTGCCGTGAACACAGGCTCAGGCCCACACAGTGGACGCCAGGCCCCCACGCCGCCTCTGTGGCTGGCACCATCCCCGGGGGAAGTGGAAAAGCCTGGCGTGTGCAAGGGCCAGGACCATCCGCCCCACGGGCGCCCCCACTGGAGTCACCCAGTCACGGTGCCTGGTACCAGCCCCCTGGACGCTGGCCAGCAGTCACAGGGACGCCGGGAGGATCCCCTCATCGGGGAGCAGATGCCCTGTCGCCTGTGCCCGCCACCACGTGTTTCACGTGGGACACCTCCGCTCAGGTAGCCTCCATTTTCTTGCTGGGTTTCTGCAGCCCGTCAGCTAGAGACAAACTGAGGCCCAGAGAGGCCCAGGACTGTCCCCCCCGCCACCTCCCTGACACCCAAGGATCCCCTTCCCCAAACCCGGTCCAGCCTTCGGCGGGCCTCTGGTTACTGAGTGCGCGCGAGGGGACCCCCGCGGGGAGCCCGGGTTTGCGGGCTGGGGAGGAGCACACAGGCGGCCCGTGGGCCTTTGCCACAGCCCTGCCATCATGGAGGGACAGGCGGCAAGCAGGCCCCGAGCCCAGCGGTGCTGACCCGGGGTAGGGGGCACAGGACCCGGAGGTCCTACCTGGGCTGAGCTCAGGGGTCTCACTAAGCCTGTGCTGACAAAGCCCCGCCCACTCGGGCCTGGAGCTTGGGGGTGGGGCCCAGCAGGCAGGTGACCCGGCCCCCACACCTCCACTCCCTCGAGCACTTGCCCCGCACAGCCGTGGGCTGGGGGACACCGCAACCCCCGCACCGGGGCGCAGGCCTGGCCTCCGTCCACCTCCACACTCCAGGGGCTCCACGGGCGGTGCGGCCAGGGTCAGGGGCACCGACTCTGCCCTTGAGCCCCCAGCACTCCCTCAGCCCAGCTGGAGCCCCACCAGAGACCTGGCCTGTCGCCCACCCCAGTGCCTCAGTTTCCTGGCGGGTGAGGGGAGACCGGTGCCGAAGGTAACAGCCAGCATCTCAGCAGCACCTTCCGTGTGATGGCGGAAACTGCACACCTGATTCGAAGCCCGCTGTCCCCTACGGGCCCCGCACGCGTGCCCAGGCCCCCTGCAGCCCCACCTCCATGGCCACTGCACACGCCCGGCCTGCCCGCCCGCTCCCTCGCGGGGACCCTTGGTCTTTGCCACGCTGGGGGACAAGGGCGGGATCTCGCGGCTGCTGGAGCCCCTGCCTCCCGCGCTTCTCCACCGGGAGGTTTCAGAACCTGCCGACACTGCTGTTCCATTGAGAGAACCAGGAGGGGAGGCAGCCCAGGCGGACAGGGGCCCAGGCTGTGCCCGGACCTGATCTCCCTCGGGGGCCTTGACCTTAGGCCCTGAGGTTGGTGAGACTGGGCAGGGAGGGGGCCCAGAGACTGCCCCCGAGAGCCTCCTCTGCCTCCTGGGATCCCTCACACACCCTGGTGCCGCGGTTCTGATGGGGGAGAGTCCCACCCTCCTGCGGGGGCTCCGGGTCACATGCTGTTGATGGGGCTTTCTGGCCATGAGGGTCCCAGCAGCCTGAACGGGTGCCCTCTCCAGTCGGGGTTGGGGGAGGGGTGCCGCCTCGGAGGCCGCCCTTCTGGGGTCTCAGGGCTGCACTGGGTGGGGGCTGGGATGCTAACTTCCGGGAGCTTGGGACCAGGGAGGCTGGGTGCTGGGAGCAAGGGTTCCGGGAAGGGGCGGGACGCCAGCCTTCTCCACACCGGGAGGGGCACTGCCGCTGTCCGCTGGGTGAAGTGAGGCCAGGCTGGGGCACAGGGGCTTCCGGGGCAAGGAGGTGACTCTCACACTCCCCAGGGCTAGTCTCCCTCCAGGGGCGGAAGTTCAGCCTGGACGTCTGCCTCCCGCCTCCTTGACCCAGCCCAGCACCTTTGGGGTCAGTTTGTTGGCCACGGCGCCCCCTGGTGGCTCCAGTGGAGCACAAGCGGGCAGGGGCGCCTGCTAGGGGGTGAGGAGGGGTGGGGAGCCAGAGTGGGTAGGGGTAAGGCGGGGCGGTATCTGTGCTGCTGATAAGCATGAAGGGGGTGGGGCCGACTTTATGGGGCGCTGCCCCTGCCCCTCAGGGCCCCTGGGGCCACATTCTCGGGCAGGGCGCCCAGCCTAGCACCCGCAGCTCCCTGGGGGGGCACTCGCGGGTGGGGACGCTCTGGGCGGCTCGGCCGGCACCGGCTTCCAGCCCTGGTGCCCTCAGCCAAGGGTCCTGGGCCTGTGGCCCCTCTGGGGAGCGAGGGGACCAGCCTCGGCCCAGGGGCTCCTACCCGACAGAAGTGCTCAGGGCCGGACAGGTGGAGCAGGACAGCAGGGAGCAGGGGCTGTGGCGGGCGGGCTCCCCCTCCCCGCCCCGCTCAACCCGCAGGCGTCTCAAGGGAGGCGAGCACCAGGCAGCCGACACTCAGGTAATTCACAACGTTTTATTTAAATCCAGCCCCTCTCCGAGGCTCGCCGGGGCGGCGGCATCCTCCTGCGCGGGGCCGCGGGCCCTGGACGCTGCCCCTGCCGGGCCCGGCGCTGGCTCGGCGCCCTCCCTGACCCGGAACCACCGGGCGGCCAGCAGACGGGCCCCCGCGCGGGCTCACATCACCGCCTCCATGTTCAGGATCCTCAGGGCCTCGGAGATCTGGACGCTGGTGTCCATCTGACCATACATGCCCACCAGGAAGGCCCGGTGCAGCAACACGGCCGCGTGCTCTGTGGGCGACACGGGACGGACGTCAGGGTCCCGACGGGCAGCGGGCTGTGGGAAGCAGGGCGCCCGCTTCCCCGTGGGCCGGGTCGGGACTCACCCTGGCAGAGGAGGGTGTATTCTGGCAGGTTCCTGAGGGCCGTCTGCACCACCTCAAAGTCCCGGCTGCCCAGGCAGTACATGAACGTGGGCAAGAAGTCCGCCGCGATGCTGCAAAGACACGCGCTCAGACAGACGCCTCCCCCCTGCGCCCAAGACCACCCTGGAGCCCGCGGCCAGGCCCCGGAGGGGTTAACTGACCCCCGAGAGTCTGGTCCGGGGCTCCCTCGACCAGCAGGGTCAGGGCAGGCCCGGGGCTCACCTGGGGTTGTTCTGGATGGAGCGCAGGGCCAGGCCGAAGGCCAGGTGGCGACACGGCTCCTCGGCAGAACTCATCAGCCGCTGTAGACTGGTCTGCAGGGGTGGGGGCGTGACGGGAGCTCAGACTGCCAGTCCCCAGGCTCTCGGCCATCGGCCTCAGGACAGCGACAGCAGCGAGGGTCGGCAGGGGACCCTGCTCCCCCAGCCCCCACCCCCACGGCCTTGTAACACGAGGTGGGAGGCGTCGGCCGGCCGACCATAGGTTCCCAGAGCGAGGCTGGGCTCCCCGCTCCCTGGGAGCACCTGGGGCAGGGCCAGGCTCACACCTGGGCTGCCCCCATCCCCGCGGCGACCCGCTTCTGACAGAAGGCTGACCGGGCCCTCAGCTCCCTCACCGAGAAAAAGCCCAGAATCTCCGGTCTCCGCCGAGACATCTCATCTATGTCGCTCAGAACTTCCAACAGATCTAAGTGGGCAGAGGGAGCACGTGAGGGCCAGGCCTCGGCTGCTGGACCCGGGCGGGGACCTCTGTGTGCCCACGCAGCCCAGAGGCAGGAGCCCCAGCCCGCACCGTCCCCCATCCCGCCTGCCAGGCAGGGGCCGAGCAAGGACACCACCAGGACCCTGGCCGGTCCCCGGTCTGGTCTCTGCACAGGTTCCAACAGAGAGAGCTGTGGTGTTCCAGACGCGGTGCAGCCTATCAGAACGCTAGCACCAGTGCCCTCTGGAACCTTCCACACCACCCTTGGTGCCTGGTGAGCTTGGGAGGCCCCCAGCGCCTCGGGGTGAAGAGCACCTGGCGCCCAGTTCCATCAGGCCGACCCCACGCTGTAGGCACCGTTGACAAGGAAGCATCCAGAAGTACCGCGACCCCGCCACCCCCGACCCTCGTCCGGCAGAGGGAGGAGGCCAGGGATCTCCACTGGGACCGCCGTCCCCACTGCCCGTCACCGGCCGTCCCAAGACACTCCTGCTGCCAGGTGGCGGCCAGCCCCTCACACCCCGCTCTGCTCCGGTCGGCTGATGCCCAGACACGCACCCGCCCCACAGCGTGCCCGGGAGCCCGAGCCGTTGCGGCCACCCAGCCCCTCTGCTCCCCGCCGGCCCTTCAGGCCTGCCCTCCGCGGGTGCCGCTCGGCTCTGGGGTCCCCGCTCTCCACCGCATCCGCAGTCTGTGAGGCTGCCGGCAGGGCGGCCCGTCCCCACCTCAAGCCCCTGAGGAAAGAGCCCGGCTCCCCCCTCGGCAAGGACCCCGCGCCTCTGGAGGGCCAGGTGTCCCGTCAGACCCAGGGCACCACGGGGCCACGACGGGTGCCCCCGCCCGCCACAGGGCCGCCCCGGTCTGCAGGAGCCAGGCTCCCAAACTCACCCTCCACGGCCTGGCCCCGGGAGAGCCTCTTCATGTAGGGGGCCATCTCCGCTGCGGTCAGAGGAGTGGAGAGCGACACGCTGACCAGGGGCAGGGAGCCGGCCGAGCTCTCATCTGGAAGCCGGGAAGTCGGTGCCTTCAGGCCGGAAACAGAGCCACCCGGGCCGGGAGCACCCACCCGCCCGGAGGCGAGGCCTGCCGGCGCTCATCGCCATGGCTCCGGACCCTGCGCGTAAGCGGGGCCGTCCCTGCCAAGCACCCGCGGAATCCCACGGGAGGGTGGAGGCTGCAGCCGCTGCCCCGGGGTGAGCACGCTGCCTGGGACACAGCGGGCACCCACTCAACGGGGGGCGGTGAGCCCGCTGGGAGCTGCCCGGGAGATGGCACTTTCCGGCCCGAACCTGCCACCTGCCACACCCAGTGCGGGTTTTCTCTGCACCTGCCTGAGCGTGACCTCGAGGCTGGAGTGGCGACCCGCCCCGCCGCAGCCCTGGCACCCAGCGGGCGCCCAATAAAGGCACGCGCGGGCCCCACAGCAGACGTTTCTACAAACTCCACCAAATGATTCGGCGAAACTGGGGGCAGCACGAGCGCTCAGAGCCCAGCGACAGACTCCGCCTGGGGCATGGGGCCCGCCCGCTCCCTCACAGCTGCCCCTGTACGCCCCGCAGCCCCAGCCCCTTCCCGGCAGCGCCCCTGCGGGGCCCACTCACCCTCGCCCTCCTCGTCCAGGCCCCGGTCGGCTCTGCCGTCCCTACTGGGCAGGCTCAGCCCTGCGAGGAGGGACTTGAGAGTCACCAGATCGCTGCTGTCGAAGGACAGGTCGCTGGGGAGGACACAGGTTCTCCGTGAGGAAGACGCCACAGGGGCGGGATGGGCGGGTGTGGGAGGAGGCAAGGAACTTCCGGGAGTGGGTTCAGAACAGAAGTGGGACTCGGCCGGAGCCCCCACCCGTCCCCACACCGGGCTCCAACCCTCAAGCAGCGTCCGTTCCCAGCCACCACCCTGCCTCGGGGACCCCCCCGTCCCCCCCCCCCGACCCGAGCACTGACTGCCCTCCCACAGCCTTCCCTCCGGCTGGGCTGGACCCTCGCCTGCCAGAGCCTGTGCAGGCCGGACACGGACACACACACACACACACACACACACACACACACTCACTGCAGTGCGTCCGCGTGTTTCTGCAGGAAGGACACGGCCGCCGGGGCGTTGCAGGTCACGTACTTGTGGGTGAAGTGCACGAACTTGTGGATGAAGGGTGCCAGGTGGCGGGACGACTTTCTGTAGCTCTGCAAAGCGGAAGCCGGGTGCTCACAGCTGCGGCGCCCCCACCCTGCCCGCCACACCTGCCCTGGAGGCCTCAGGACGGACCCCCAGACGCCAGCAACGCCACCGCCTGCCGGCCGCCACGCTCAAGTCTCCAAAACGGCCTTGCCGTTCGTGAACTGCCAGCGTGGACAGGCAGACGTCTAGCTGGAGCGTGAAAGCAGATGGACGACAGACCCCAGGAAGGCAGGAAGGCCGCAGAGAGGGCTGTGCTGAGCCCCGGCTGCAGAACACGAGCTGTGTCCCCAGGCGCACGAGCAGCAGGGAGCTGGTGCCCAGGGTGGGGGGCAGAAGCCACCGGGTAGGGGGCCTGGCCCTGCCCTTGCTGCGGTGACGCGGGCCAGCCCTGCCCTCCCACAGGCCCCAGGAGCCCTCACCCGACAGCCTCAGGCCGAAGGGGACGGAGGCAGGTCAGGCCTGGCCAGGCTGTGAGGGCAGAAGCGGGCGGAGGGTGGTGGGAGCCGTGGGGGTGCCAGTGGGCAGAGGAGGAACAAGGGCACACGGGCCTGGCCCGGGGGCGCCCCCCGGCCTGAGGGGAGCCCCACCACCAGCGGTGAAAGGCAGGCGGCCCAAGCTGGCGGCAGACCCACCAGAAGCAGGCGGACGAAGGAACGCAGACAGTCCCACAGCGCCCCCTGGTGCTCGCTCTGGAACACCTGCGGCTGCAGCAGCTCCAGGACCCCCAGCACGTGCAGGAAGAAGGTCAGGTGGTTCTGCTGCCGGAACTCCTGGAAGTTGAGGTGGGTGCGGCCGTGCAGGAGCGCAGCGATCATGGGCAGGTGCCTGGGGGCGACGAAGGGTGCTCGTGGGTGGTGGGTGGCCGAAACCCGCCCATCCGTCGGTGGCCTGGGCCACACCGGGGCCCACCCCTAACAAGCTCCGGGGCACGCCCTGAGGGGCCGAACTGGCCACCCTGACCGTCCCACCGGGTTCCAGGTCTACGAGGTGCTGTGTGTCCTGACCCGGCCTCTGGGGCTGTGCCCGGGCCCTCCCAGCTCAAACTCGGCTCAGCCAGGAAGAAGCCAACGGCCGCCACTGGGCCACGAGGGCCGGCAGCTTCCAGATGCAGAGCCCGCTCTTAAACCACCCGAGCGCAGGCAGGACGCGAGGAGCCACCAGACGCCCTGCCGGGGCCCCCAGAGCGCAGCCGGGCGCCCACACCTGAGCAGCAGGATGGGGTGGGCCACGGCCAGCTTCCGGCAGGCCATGTTAGCGTCGGCCACCCTGTTCTCTGACGACCTTGAGTCGCTGGTGTCTGCCAGGAGGGTGATGACGCGGTGGATGAGGCCGTCCAGCTGAGGGGATGGCGGGGTGAGGGTCAGGGGCCACCCGCAGAAGGCCCACACCCGGCCCCGGCCACGCAGCGGACCCGGGAAAGCTGTCCCCCTGTGCTTTCTGGGGCCACGTCAAACAGGCCGGAGCCAAAGCTTCCAGACAGCCTCGCACACAGAATTCAGTCACCCTCCACGTAAAACAGACACCCTCGGCTAAACGCCAAAGTGGTACATTGAGATAAAAAAGCAACACGGTGCGTAAAACACGATCTCAACTCTGCAAAGTGACACGGACAAAAAAGCGAACGAAACGGGGTTAGAAGGAACCAATTTCCCTACGTCGTGCTGAAAACACGAAGGTGACAGATCCCGCCATGGAGGCAGGAACGGGAGGCCTGCCGGATGCCTGGGCCCCCGCCGCGTATCTGCCCAAGGCAGCGGAGGCGAGCACCGCACACGGGCCGTGCCGCGTGACGGTCCCGGGGCCCACGGTGGGCGGGGGACATGAGCGGGCGGGTCCGGCCACGCGGCGGACGACCCCACGGCCCAGGAAGGAGCGAGCCATCTGCGCATGCCAAGCACACCCGCTTCTCGGGACCACGCGGAGTGCAAGGTGGCCCACGAGCAGCGTGCGTCGCCGCTCCACGGACAGAGGCTCCGGGGAGCGCAAAGGCCCGGGCGCTCACCGGGCAGGGTCTCGGGGGCCCGAAGGAGCGTCCCACTCGAGGCAGGCTTTCAGCACTCACCGCCGCCGGGGCTCGCCCCCGCCCCCCGCCCCCGCCCCGCTCACCTTGCAGGTGCTGCTGCCCGTGGCGCCTCCACTATGCAGCAGGGCCTCCGGCACGGGCGCCCGCAACTCCGGCCACTGCAGGTACAGCTGCACCAGCAGGTCCCGGCAGCGCCTGCCCGGCACGCTGTAAGAGACCGAGGCGCGGCTGCTGGGCGCACGGGGCTCCGCGGGCGGCAGCCTCGGGGCCCGCGGCCGGGGAGGGGGGCCCGCTCACCTGTCGCCCCACTGCTGGATGCAGCCCGTCAGGTGCGCCGTCACCGTCCTGATGCTCGCGTCGTCCCCGCGACAGCAGCGGAGCAACAGGGGCAGCCGGGCCTGGAGCAGACTGCAGGCGGCGGCGTCCCCGTCCTGGCTTCTGGCCTCCGCCTCCGCCAGGATCAGCTCCGCCAGGCCGACGAGTTCCGGCGCCCGGACCCGCAGCGCCAGCTCCTCCCGCCGCTTCTGCAACCGGCGACCGCCCGTCAGCGCCAGGCCGGAGCGGAGGCGCTGGCGCGGGCCTCGCCCCACCCGACACCTGCCTGAGGGGTGCGCTGGTCCCTTCCCTGCCAGATCCGCGGCACGTGGATGCAGGCCCACAGGAAGTCCAGCGACGCCGAAGGGTCGAACCTGCAAGGGCGCAGCAGCTCTGGCTCGGTTTCCAGGTGCAGAATGCAAACCACCGTCGCGACGAGAGAACGAAGGGCAGGACGTGACCGGCGGTGGAAAGTGTGCACCACGGACGTCTTTCCCGATGAGCTCTCTAGGTAAGGGCCACCCCGCCTCACCTGACCTCCCCGCATCTCACACCAGCAAAACGAACGGCCCTGCCCACCCCCGGCACCTGGAACCCCTTGCACGTGGCGTGGACGGCAGCCACGGACACCCTCCGAGGAGAGGACGTTCTGTCTGTTGACCGTCTGCCCCGGTGGACGCCCGGGGCGGGGAATCTTGGACGGCGGGGGGAGGGTGTCTGTATCCCCAGGGTGGTGAGACCCACCGCAGGGCCCCCTTCCGGGTAAGAGCCCCAGGCACCCAAAGAAGCCAGGCGCGGTGGGGAGCACGGGATCAGATGTCCAGAGGCCCCTCAATGCCGCCCCCACGCTGCCTGACCCTCAGGGAAGGGCGGGGGGGGGGAGGGCACACACACCTCTGCTCCCGGTTTTTTGCCCAGCAGGATGCGGATACACTGGTGCAACGTGGACCAGCTGGACTGGTGAGTGAGGAGGGCGAGCAGGTAGGGTCGGAAAGATGGCACCTGGGGGCCCGGATGACCTTTGCCCTGCGGAGGAAGGACACCTGGGCTGACCGGCCAGCCGTCCTCTGCCGAGTAGGGTCAGCAGACGACGCCCCACTCGAGCCACCGGGAAGCAGAGGGAGGAGGCCGTTCCCAGCGAGACCCGGAGCCCCCGCCTGGGAGGCAGTCCCGGCCACGTGGGGTCCAGCCGGAGTCGCCACAGCCAGAACGTGTGCTGGCCCGGACCGGCTTCTTGGGGACAGTGAGCGCGAACAGAACGACAAAGCCCAGATCCCCACCTCCTGCTCCAGAACCTCAGAAGCTGGTCCAAAGACCGCCACGGGCCGCAGGAGCACCTCGGGAGGCTCGGGGACGGACGAGGGTGATCACCGCTGAGACTCCCCGCCCCCCCTCGCAAGGCCCCACAGCCTCCTTGGGGACCCATCCCGGGCGGGGAGCTGGGCTCTGCTCTCCATGAGGCTCGCCAGCGGTGCCTCCCATCCCTGCACGAGGCCCTGGGCCACGCACTGCCGGTCCCACTCTGGCCCGCCCGCCCCAGCGACCCGACCTGACCGCTGCAGTCAGTGCTCACAGGGGACGGGGCAACCCCCCCCCCACCCCCCCACCCCGGGGCCGACGAAGGTCAGGCCTGGGCT
The DNA here is from genome assembly GCF_016509475.1 of Prionailurus bengalensis. Lineage (NCBI taxonomy): Eukaryota > Metazoa > Chordata > Mammalia > Carnivora > Felidae > Prionailurus > Prionailurus bengalensis. The sequence continues at coordinate 1,849,645 of NC_057357.1, forward strand.
TCCGCTGGGACCGAGGGAAAGCCGGGTCCGTGCGCAGCCCACCTTGCTCCGGGAGAAGAGCAGCCTCTGCTGTAGGTCGGGACAACTGCTGATCACCTCAGGGTCCAGCAGCTCCAGCCAGTCAACCAGGAGCCCGGAGCAGGGTCCCAGCTGCACGGTCTCCGGGCTGAAGGGAATGCAGGGCCGGGTCAGAAACGGCTGGCCTGGGGCGGGGGTGGGTGGACGTGGGGAGAGGTGGGGGGTGGCGCGGGCAGGCCACAGCAGCCCCCCAGCCCTGCCGGCCCACCTGCAGCTGTCGGCCTCGGGCTCCCCCGGGGCCGGGGGCTCCTTCTCCTGCAGCAGCAGGGAGCTCAGCACGGCCACGGGCCTCCAGGTCGGGGACGCGGTGGCAAAGAGAGCAGCCAGCAGCTCCTCCAGGTGGGGCGACCCCGCCTCAATCAGGCCCCGGAGGACTGCGGGGAAAAGAGCGTGTTCCACGTCACTCCAGCTCCAGGGACGGGCACGGGCGGGCCCCGGGCCACCTGACTCTGGGACAGACAGGCCAGGGCTCTTCGGCCAGGGGAGGAGCCTTCCGGCGGACCGCCGTTCCTGGCCACAGGCCCCATTTTCGGGGCACCTAGGAGAGGGACCTCTGGGCTCGGCAGCCAGGCTGGGGGTTCTGACAGTGCCCGGCCCCGAGTTACCTTTGCCGACGAGCTCGGGCTCCACGCCACACTTCTCCCCCGACCTGAGGGTGGCGACCACGGCCCGGACAGTAGAGTTGACCACCTCCGAGTCCCCGCGGAACGCCAAGGCCTCGGCGAGGCGCAGGAGCCCACTCCGTGCTGCAGGGAGGCGTGCGTGTGACCCGGGGTGTGGCGCAGGCCCCCGTCCCCGCTCCCCAGCCTGCCCGCCTCCCCGGCCCACCCCCCCGCCGACTTCCCGCTAAGGCTCCCGCTTTGTTCCCCACAGCCCCAGTTTTCCAATCCCTGGGCCACGTCCACGCTGACGCCCACGCAGGGCCCACACAGCCCAACGGCTGACACCCCCAAACGGACTGGGCCCTCCCCACTGCCCCCAGGGGAGGGGCAGCAAGCCCGAGGCCCTCACCATCGCTGATCCTGCGGCGTGCCGAGTACTGGGCGGCGAACAGCTTGAGCTGGGCCTGCAGGGGTCCGCCCTCCCCGGCGGGGCCGTCCAGCCACTGCAGCATCTGCACGAGCACTTTGAGGAAGAGCGACGAGAAGCCGGTGTCCTGCGGCACACAGCGCTGTGGGGGGGGACCCGCAGCTCAGAGCCGGGACCTCCGACCCTTCCAAACCGCACAGCCGGCGAGCCATTCTCCCGTCTGCAAACCGGCCCGGCTGCGGCTCGGGGAGGAAGAGGAAACGCCCCACGAGCGCACACACGAGTGACAGCACGCATGGACGCGGGCAGATGAGCAAGTTCGGCAGGGTCACCGAGTCGGGGTGACAGACGTGGACCGGGAACCCCCGCCCCCGGCTTACTGGGGCGCCTCCCCGAACAGAGGTGGGGCTCTACGCCCGGCTCTGCAGCCGCCAGCTCCCTCCCTGCCCTGGGAAGCCGAGGACGAAGGCCCGCACAGGGACGGCGTGAGGGCAGCCGGTGGGCAGGGCCGGGGCCAGCTCTGCGGAAGACCCGGGACTCAGGGTGGACTCAAGGCCGAGGCCCCGGGCCCCGGAACGCGTGCAGCAACCCTCGCGCGTGACTCCCCGCGGGCCAGGCCTCTGCCGCACACGCGCCCACCTGGTACTGGGAGATCTGGCGCAGCAGAGGGCAGGCGAGGAAGTGGTTCCGGTGCATGGACATCACCAGGGCCCCGCCGTGCGGGGAGCCGAGCAGGGTGGCGACGGCCTGCAGGAGGCGCACCGTGACGCCGGACAGCTCGGGGCTCCCCTGGCGGAGTTGCGCCAGCTCCTGGCCCAGGGCCTGCTGCAGCGCGAGGGCGAAGGGGCGGGCGCTGGAGCTCTGCCACCGCGGGCCCGGGCTCAGCGGGAAGATCTGGAGCAGAGGGAAGGGGGGGGGGCGTCAGGGCAGGCCGGTGGGGGAGAGCGGAAGCAGCCGGCGAGAGAGAGAGAGAGAGAGAGAGAGAGAGAGAGAGAGAGAGAGCGTGTGCCTGCTCGTGCAGGAAGACGCAAGCCTTCCGCAGGAACGTCACCATTCGGGGAGGCGAGAACGTGGCACGGAGGCCCCGGGCTTGCGGGGCTCGCCGTGCACACACGTGTCTGCAACGGGGAAAGCCCTAGGGGCAGGAGGCACGGCGGCGGCGGCCAGGGAGCGAGCGCTCCCAGGACCGTTCCGAGCGCAGACGACGGTGCACGACCCTGGACAGGCGTCCGCTCCGGCGGGCGAAATCGCACAGCACGAGCGATGCCCACGCGCAGCACGGCAAGGCGGCCCTCAGCGCTCGGGCCCCCGGGGCCAGTCTCAAGTGAAACACGCCAGACAACCCACCTGAGGTGGGTTTTCAGGCTCCGTTCCAGCCGGGAAGCCAAGCGGCCGGGCCAGGGTCGTCTAGCGCCGGGGAGGGAGGCGCGGTTCTGACCCGGGCGGCTGGCTCCGGGGAGCCCTCCCCATCTGGATGTGGGCTCTGGGGTGGCGGCCCTCTCTCCGGGCGGGAGGAAGGACCGGGCAGCCCGGGGTGCCCCGCTTCTGGAGAGGCCGTCCCAGGCGGTGGTGGTACCTGCAGGACTGTGCTGGCCAAGTCGTCCTCGGGGCCGAGCACCCGCACCTGGGTCACAGCCCGGGTCCGCCCCTGGCCCGAAGGCTGCTCCGGGCTGCTTTTGGGTTTCGGCGCCTCGGCGCTGTCTGCGCGGAAAGGGGAACGGGCTTCAGCGGGTGACTCTTTCCAGCTGGCGTCCAGCGCGGGCCCGGCACCCGAGAGCAGGCCCCGCAGAGGGGCCCTCGCCCCCCACGCCCCCCGGTGCACTCAGGCCGGCGGAGGCCCGGGAGGAGCAGGGCCTTCAGGTGGGATGTCAGATACCCGCCCGGGACGAGCGTGCCCCGGGTCCGCGTGCTGAGGTGTGGGTCGGGGTCGGGCAGTACCTCGTCGGGGAGGCAGGGAGGCCGTGAGCAGGGAATGGAAGGTCTGGCCTCCGGACGCTCCTCTCTCATGCTGAACCTCCACCAGGTGAGCCATGTAATCTGGGAGCCAGCAGCCAGGTTACGTCCCCGCGCCCGCGGGAGCAAGCGCCTCCCCCCGCCCAACGCCCCGGCTTCCCGAGGCCCGAGCTTCCCAGAGGTTTCCGGAGCTGAGCCGCGGGACGTTTCACGAAGGGCCTGCTGGGGCCGAGTGCACCCCGCAGCGTCTCCCGCCTCCAACCCCGGCAGGCGCTGACACCCAGGCGGTACTGGGACAGGGCGGCTGGGCTCCAGGCCAGACCTCCTGCCGGGAGTGCCGCCCTGCCCCCTAACGCTCGCCGGGGTATGCCGCACATGGTCGGGGGTGGGGGGTGGGGGGGGTCCCTGGCTCTCACTCTTGTCCATGATGTTCTGCTCCAGCGTCTGGGGGTCGTGGGCCACCGCCTGGTCCAGGTACTGGAGCAGCTTGCTCATGCTGGACACAGGGATGCCGAAGGACTGCACGAACAGCAGCAGCTGCTGGGGCTCCAGGTCCTGCAAGGCTGAGAGGGACGCTCGCTCGGTGCCCCTCCTGCTCGGCACCCCGGCCCGCGGGGTCCTTCCTGAAGCCCCAGCCTCTCCACACGAGGCTTACCACCGGCTTCCGCAGCTCACTACCCCGGGGGGGGGGGGGGGGGGGGGCACTGTGCCGGCCCTGCGCCCCCCTCCCCCCACCCCTGAGCCCTCTAGAACCATCCCTGGCTCCCTGCGGCTCCTTACAGCGTGTCCTTCCCTGCGCGTCACAGACTCGCCCCGCCACGCACGGAACCGCCTCCCGGGCTGCCCTCCACCTGCCCGGCGCTCCCTGCCAGACGCCGCGCTGGCCTCGTCTGGGAACAGCCTCCGGCAGGCCGCCCAGCCCCCACCACATCCTTCCAGAGCCAGCGCAGAGGACCCAGCCCTTCCCGCTCCCCTCGAAACCCCCGGGCCGATTTCCCTCTGTCCTCTGGCACCGCCCGCTTCCAGAGAGGCCTTGGCCTGCCTGCCCGACTGTGAGGGGCTGGCGGCCAGGGGCAGCGTGGCGCCCGCCCCAAAGCCCAGCACGGCTCCAGGCACACCGGGAGCCCCGTGGGCACCTGCTGAGTGGCGAACGCCCTGAGCCTCGGAGGCCAAGTCCCTCTCCCTGGTGTGCCACAGTGGGGGGCCGGGCTCACTGAGGTGGCAGGTGGCCGGGCCACCCCGGCGACAGACCCCGGGGCCCGGCTGGCCCACCCGTACCCGCGTCCACCAGGCGAGGAACCTCGGAGCGGATCATGCGCAGCTTGAGCCAGTCGGGCAGCAGCAGCGCCTCCTCCGACGTGTCCACCAGGAAGGCCGTGGGCAGAGGCTGCTTCTCCGGGAACCAGATGTCCAGCAGCGCCTGGAACTCGCCGTCCCCGGCTTCGGGAGAGACAACGTGGCGAGCAGTGTGACGGTTGGGCAGGGCCACCCCGAGCTCCGCGGTGAGACCCCTCCCCCCCCCCCCCCCCCCAGGGCAGGAGGCCAGGGCCGGAAGAGCCCCAAGTGGGAACGGAGGCTGCGGAGGGACGGGAGGGGCGCCTGCGCGCCGTGCCCGCCCCTCCTTGGTCTAACCCCACGATCTCCGCGACCCCGTTCCAGCTGAGGGCGCGGACTGTACCACAGGGCCGGCCTGTCTGCCACAGGGGCCTGTGTGAGACTCGGCCAGTGCTGTCCCTGGGCTCCCGCCCCTTCCCACCCCCAGGCCCCGCAGACGCCCCTGGGCTGACGCAGAGCCAGCCTCCCTTCCCTGCCCAAGGCTCACACGCTCCTGCCCTCCTGACAGGGGCCACCTTCCCAGCAGAGCCCACACGACACTGACCCCAGCAAGGGGCCCCGTCCCTGCCCTGCACGCCCACAGGCAATGACGCGGCAGAACAGTCCGCGGCAGTTGGCCGGAAAGGCGCGAAGAGAAGGTCCCCGGGCCCCGGACACAGCACGCGGCCAGCACAGGCAGCCCCGGGTTTACGCTCCCCGTTCCAGGAACCGCGGGCTTCCCTGGCTGGGCCGCGAAGGCCTGGACACACAGACGGGCATCACGTCCTGATGACGCGAGGCCACGGACCGGGGTGGTGAGGACGCGCCAGGGATCCGGGCTTCTTAATCCGAGGCGCTCGGCGGCTCAGGAGACCTCCCGCCACGCGGGGGCTCCGGAGCGCTCTCCCCGAAACTCTGGGTCAGCGAGACAGTCCCGTCTTCACCCTGCGGGGACCCCCGCTCAGAGCCCCCCGCGGGGGCCGCGGTGTTTCCCCCCACCTCTGCGCGACCCTGCCCGGCGGGGCTGGGGCTCAGGGGCACGAGGAAGAAGGCGGGGAGGCCGGGAGCCGCCCCCCCCCCCCCCCCCACCGGCCACTCACCGCGGGGAGGCCCCAGCGTCAGGAGTATGACCATGGCGTGGACCACCAGGATGTGCATCGTGGCCGTCTCCCCGCCGGTCCAGCGCAGGAAGACCTGGTCCTGTGACTCCGACTGCAGGAGAGGAGGCGGCTGGCTGGGTGGTGGGGGGCCGCAGGGGGGGGGGGGTGGGCCCGGGGAGGGGGCCGCCAGCCTTACCCAGCTGTACACCTCCTCCCCTTCCTTGCTTTTGCGCATGCGCCGCACGTAGCGGGAAAAGATGGAGAGCAGGGCCACCAGCACGGCGTCCGACTCGGCGCTGCAGGAGCGCTTGGAGAACAGGTGGGACATGATGGTGGAGCGCTCCACGACCAGCCGCGCCACATCCTGGGGGCGGGGAGCACGGCCGTCAGAGGGCCTCCCGGGCCGGCCCCGCCGGCTCTCGTCACCGCCACGCCAGCCCACCGCGAGGCCGCCCGCCGGGGCCGCACCACGTGAGCCCACGCAGCCACGTGCCGGCCAGGGCCGGGGTCGCCGGGACCAGCAGAGGGAGGGGCCCGCGTGCACACACAGGGACGGAACCACCAGGCAGGGCCGGGAACGGCAGGGTGGGACAGAAGCGAGGCAGACGCCCACCGGCCCGGACAGCGACCCAGATGTCACGGACGTCACCACCCGCCCTGCTCCTGCTCCGAGCAGGGAGGGGTGGGGGGGAGGGAAAGAGGGGGAAACGCTGACACCAGCCCTGGGTGGGAGCGTGAACTTCCTGCAGCACACAGGCCACGAGCGGTCCCCAGGCTGGCCCCTCGACGACGAACCCACACGTGGGGAGAACCCCACCTCCAGGGACCCCTAGCTGCCCGCCCGTGCCCTTGCTCCCTGCACCCATTCATCCCACAGAGCACCGGGCCCACGGGAGCCGCCTGAGGTCGGAGCCAGAGTGGGCAGACAGGACAGAAAGGTCCGGAGAAGGCCCGCCAGAAAGGGCAGGGGAGGAGGAAACACCCGTGCCCTGGGCCACCACCCTCCCTGCAGGGAATAAGAACACAGAAGAACACAGATGGGCTGGCCCGGCTCCTCGTCCTCCCTCCCTGAGCAAGTGCTCCCTGGGGGGTGGTTGGGGGGGGGGGGTGGGCAGGCAAACCCCACCTGCACAGCCCAGGCATCATCGGCCTGGGGACAAAGGGACATGGCTAGGCCTCGATGAGCACCACGGGGTGCCGCTCTGGCCGCAAACACACCTGAACCCTCACACCCTTGACACCTGCTCTGGGCAGAAGAGCCCTGGGAAGCAGGCTGGGCTCCTGCAGCGCCCCCCACCCCCCACCCCGGCCCAGGTGGCTGTGCCGCCCCCCACCCCCGCGACCTCCAGGTGCAGGGCCCCGCCCCACCCCCTCACCAGGGCCAGGTCGCTGTGCTGGCCCTGCTCCTCCACAGGCGTGTGTTGGGACAGGTAGACCAGGTAGGCGCTGATGGTCTGCGGGTCGGTCTCCATGTGGATGGCCTGGGGGAGGGGTGGTCGCGTGAGCTCGTTCGCGGGGCAGCCCCCCGCTCCCGCTCGTGCCACTGCCGCCCCTCAGCCGCCCGGCAGCGTCCCGGCACCCGTACCTGCTGAAGCGCCAGGGCGGTGGAGGTCCGGACGCTGTCGAACAGGGGCAGCCTGGGCAGGTCCCGGAGCAGCCACTGGTAGCCCTGCAGCGTCTCTGTGTCCCCCGAGTCCTCCTCCATCGGGGGCTCCTTCTCCTCCCCGTCCCGCAGACTGCCCTCCGACAGCACCAGGGACAAGCCCTGCGAACAGACGCGTGCGTGGGCCGGACACGCTCCCTCAAAGCCCCCGGGGGCGGGACTGGCCTGGCTGGCAAAGACGCCGCGTCCCCTCAGAGACGCCTGAACCGACGAGAAGGCCGCAGCCGGAGCCGCATCTCTGGAAAGTCGTGCGACACCTCGAAAGAGGCGGCGAGACCGCTACTCCGTCACTAAGTCTCTCCCGGGAGCTCACGTCGGCGCCCGGGGAGGGATCACGGGCCAGCGCGACACAGGGTCTGCCTCTCCCGACCTCACCACCGCCACCCTTTCGACGCGAAACCGGCTAAGCAGCAGCCTAGGTGAGCGAGACGCCGGCCGGGGGCGCCAGGGAGCGGGGGCGGAGCAGAGCGGCCCCTCCCCGTGCCGCACCTTCATGGCCAGCACCCTGGAGGCCACCTGGGGAGAGCCGAGGCGCCGCAGGAAGTAGTCCAGCACCTCGCACGTGGTCTGCTCGTCGGCCTTGGGGCCCAGGAGTAGGTCCTGCAGGCGGCCCAGCAGCTGCCGCTGCTTCTGCTGCCTCTGCGGGGGCAAGGGGGGCCGCTCAGGGGTCCGCGCGGCCGGGCGCGGGGTCGCGGCGGGCCTGGGGGCGCTCGGGGGCACCGACCTGACGCTTCCTGGCCTTCTGCTCCTTGCTCTCGCCCTCCTCCTCCTCCTCCCCGGACGTGGCGTCGTCGGCGGCGTCGTGCAGCAGGAACTCACACAGGCACTGCACCGGCAGCACGTCCAGGGAGCCCTCGCTCGACTGCACCAGGTCGGCCAGCCAGGGCATGGACTGCGACGAGGCCTGGCTGGGGCCACGGACACACTCAGCGGCGCCCCCGGCGGCCCGTCCGCCGGCCCCCACCCTCCTGAGGCCGTGGTTCCCGGCGGCTGTGCGGGCAGCTGCCTCACGCGGAGGGGACCCGTCCCCGGGTGGCCCCCGTGTCCCAGGGCGCTCCCTTCCGGCTCTGGCCTCACTTAGCCCGGAGCCGCGGTCCCGGCCCCCTCCCCCTTCCCACACCCCTCACCCCAGGGCCGCGGGGAACTCGCCTGCCTCTGGATGATGTTGAGGAGAAAGTCCGGGCTTCGGCTCCGACACAGCAGGTGCCCGAGGCGCAGGGACTGGTTGAGGCCTTTCACTTGATCCAGGATGTGGGGGGGAGGCCTCCGAGGGGGTCCCCTGAAGGCCCCCGAGGACGGGAGCGTGTCAGGGAGCCACTGGCGCGGCACCGGGGAGCAAGGGCGGCAACCTCCCTCCCCGCCCGACAGCAGCCTCCGGAGAGGTCCAGACAGCCTCTCCGCCCGGCCCCCAGCCGCTGAGCGCATTCAGTGTTTCCAGGGCCCGGCGCCACGCAGAGGCCCAGGAGCTGCTCCACCGGCCTCGCCCCCACCCCGGGGACCCGGGCGCGACGTACTGAGGGTCCAGGCTGGTGAGCTGAGACAGGAGAAGGCTGCTGTTCTCGGTGATGGTCTGCTTGGTGGACGCGGCTGCCAGATGGCCCTCGAACGCCAGGATCTCCTGCTTCTCCCGCTGGGAGGTCTGCAGCTCCCGATTGATCATCTCCGTCCGCGTCTCCTCGTCCGTCAGCGTGCACGGCGGATAGGAGTAGTTACTGGGGACCAGACAGGAAGAACCCAGAGCCCTGCCCATCTGAGGCCCGCGGCCACCAGTCAGCGCACAGAGAAGGTCACGGGTGCTCACGAGGCCCCCGCCCTGTGCACGACCTCGGCCACCAAGCACGTCAGAGAGCCTGGTCGGGCCATCGGCAACGCCGCCAGGTCTGGCCTCTGGGAGGGAGCCCCCACGCCGGCCACCCGCTCTCCTTCCACGGGACAGCACACCGGCCACCTCCAGAATCAGGCCCCACGGTGTCAGAATCCTGGACACCCGCTCACCCTGCGCCAGATCCCCTCCCCACGGGCAGGCGTCTCCAGCCCACGGGCGTCGCAGGTGGACCGGCTACTCCCACAGGCACCTGCGGCTTCTCTGAGATACACGAGCTGCCTGCTGTCACACGTGCTGAGCTCAGACCCACCACCTGTGATGGCCGTTCGCGGCAGATCTGTCCCTGGGGCCTCCGCACCGGCCACAGGACAACCCCTCAGAATGGGCCACACACACCTGGTCACCGCGTACCACGGTGCGTACACGGTGGTCACCCAAGCTGACCCTAGGCCGTGTTCACGTCTGCAACCGTTAAACCACCTGGCCCACCGCGTCCCTGGTCTCCACACACCCCCACCGGCTCCTGGTGTGCCACCAGCCGTCAGCTGGCCTGCCCCCGCTGCCGTCACTGGAGAACCTCGGCCACCAAGGCCCCGCCTCAATCCTACTCCCTCCTCAGCCCACAGCGGGGAGGGGACGCTAACGCTTGCGGGCCCAGACTCGGAAACTCAAGCCCGCAAGAAAAGGAAACCCGAGTGGCCGTGCAACAGAGGACATGCTTCGGAGCGAGTCGGGGTTCCGGGATCGGCTCCGCTTCCCAGCGTCCCGCAGACGGGGCCCTGGCCCCAGCGGTGCGCGAGCCCACTTACTTGGTCATCACCATTTCCATGAGCATCTTCAGCGTGGGGTACTCCTCCCAGGCGGCCAGGCCTAGGGAGCAAGAGGAGAGCAGGTGGCGGCCAGCCCACAGCCCCACTGCCCCGCCTGGCTCCCGGCCTGGCTCTGCTGCAGGTCCCCACCCAGCACGACGCCCCGACAGGAACAAAGAGCAACAGCCAGCTGGGACGACCGGAGCCTGCCAGGGAGGGGAGGCTCACCGATGTTCTCTGGGTTGAAGGCCGCGACAACCAGCAGGAGGGGCCACGCCTTCCAGTAGAGGGTTGAGATGGCCAGGTTCGGAGGCTGGTACCTGAAACGCAAGGACACCCACGGCTCGCTCTCGGCCGTGCAAGGGGGTGACGGGAATGGGTCCTGCCCAGGGTGGAACGGCCCGGAGACGACCTCCTGACCGACCAGCGAGGAGACGAAAGATCGCAAACCCCCGGGCCTGGTCCTCCCGCCACACCGGCATCCCCGGGAAGGGCACCGTGACCACCACCACGCTGCCCGGAGCCCCGCGCCGGGGCCGAGCCCAGGGACAGGTCCCGCGCATCGCCGAGTCCCGGCGTCCCGTCTACAACGTGGGGACGAGGGCAGTCGCGACGGCAAAGCTCAGTGTTAGTTAGCATTCGTCTTGTGTCCACCAGAGGGCCAGAAACAAGCCTGGCCTCCACCTGTACGAACCTTGAAGTCGTCCTTGTGACTGAAACGTCATGCTGACGACACGCTTACGACTAAACTACGGTTCTTTCAGGTAACAGGACAGAACGTTCCAGGCGACGCAACGGCACAATCGTCGTTAAGAAAGTAGCAGATCTGAGAAGCCGGCTCGGGGAGATGGACAGCAGGCTGCCGTGTGAGGGTGATCAGGTCGGGAAGCAGGGCGCACCAGCACCCCAAGACACAAAGAAGCGAATCCCACGTGCGACCCATAACATCGGCAGCAGAAAGATACGAAAGACGTCCCACGTCTGGGGACCAGACGCTGTCAGCGTGGCCATGCTCCCCGACGTCATCTACCCGTTCAAAGCAACACCCACCAAAATCCCCGATGGCTCTTCTCTGACAACGGACAAGCTGACCTGGAAATTCACACGGAAATACGAGGGCCCAGAACAGCCACGAGTCTTGAGGAAAAACAGCGAGAAGAGTCCCACTTCCCAATGTCAAGCCTCAGCACAACCCACGGGAACGATGACAGGGTGTTACCGACACGGGCAGACACACAGACCGCCTGAACGCGTGGGAGAGCCCACACATCTTGGTCACCCGACCGCCGACAAGGGCGACCAAACTTCAACGGGAGAACGGACAGTCTTTTCGAGAAACGGCGACGGGACCGCTGGCCGTCCTCATGAAAGAGCGGGGAGCCGGACCCGTCGCTGACACCACACTGCCATCAGCTCAGGAAGGTCGCAGACCCGAGCGTTATGAGCTAAAACCTGGAAATTCTTAGGAGAACACACAGGAAAGGCCTGTGACCCCGGGTGGGGCAACGGTTTCCTGGGAAGGGCTCCAACCCACGCGGCGGCAGAGCGACACATGGGGCCACGTCATCGGGGCATCCCTGTGCGGGACAGAGCTGAGGCCCCAGGCCCACCACGCGTGCACATCCACCCACAGCGGAACGGAGTTCGACCCTGCCTCCGTCCACGCACAAAACCAACTCGGAGGATCCAAGGCCTACATTCAAGACCTGAAACCGGAAAACAGAGCAAATCTTCCCGATCCTGGATGAGGAATGACACGTAAGGGGCACCTGGGTGGCTCAGTCGGTTGAGCCTCCGGCTCTTGTATTGGGCTCAGGTCACAATCTCACGGTTCGTGAGTTTGAGCCCCGCTCCGGGTGCTCGTGCTGACCGTGTGGAGCCTACTCAGGGTTCTCTGTCTCCCTTTCTGCTCCCCCCCCCCCCACAGTCTCTTACTCTCTGTCTCAAAATAAACTTACCAACAAAAAGAAATGACACAAGAGTACAAAAAACCGAACAAAAACAGACGAGCTAGACCTTCCCCGAATTAAAAGCCACTGTCTCCTAGTGTCTCCAAGGACACTGCTGACGGCGTGAACAGGAAAAACCACCTGCAGGTCACCTGTTCAGGGTCTAGGTCCACGATATATAAAGAACTCCCAAAACCCAACAACAAAAATTCAAACACCCAATAACGGACAAAGAACCCGAGCAACCCCTCTCCGGAGAAGACGAGCAAACGGCCAACAAGCGCACGAAGACCCTCGGCGCCCCGGGTGGTCGGGGAAGCACGGATCTACACCACCTCCCGGTGCCGCCGTGCGCCAGCTGACAGCTCGGCGAGGACACGGCAGGCCCACAGCCCGCGGGCACGGCTGCTGGCAACGGAGATCCGCGAGGCCTGGCAGCTCCCCGGAAAGGTAAGCCAGCCCCCGCGAAGAGAACCGGAAACACGCATGTGCACAAACACTCGGGTAGGAACGTGGCTGGCACGTTCGCGGTGGTCAGGGAGCACCCGCAAGCCCACCGCCCGACGGTGGTGAACACGACGCGGCGTCCCCCCGAAGCAGTGCCTCCCAGGTTAAGCGTCACGACGCGGGTGAACCTCGAAAACGGGCTGCCCGGTAACAGAGGCGGGACGCACAAGGTCACGACGTGTGCGTCTGTTTACGTGACGTGTCCCCAGAGTCACAGCCACGGGGACAGAGGGCAGATCAGTGGCTGCCTAAGGCAGCGTGGGGGTGGGGCAGGGACGGCTCCCGGGTACGGGCTTTTAGGGGCCAAAGCTGTTCTTCGCCCGGCCTGTGGCGATGGCGGCCCATCCCGGGAATTTACTAAAACCAACGCGTCGGCAACACGAAGCGGGTGAAGCACACGCAGATGATCCCTCGAGAAGACACGTGAGAAAACGCGGAAGAGCAGGCGCGTCAGCCAACAGGGCGGGAGCGTCCGTGCTGAGCACAGAGCAACACGGACAGAGCAGGGGAATGCGTCCCCGGGGTGCAGGCGCGGGCAGGGAGGCAGGGAGGTAGGGGCCGCTCGGGTCAGTGCAGCCTCACGGGCGTCTGCAGGCCGGACGGGCCGGCGCAGGGGGGCGGCGGACGGGAGCCCGGCTGGGGGGAGGCGCCGTACCCAGGGGGCAGCTGAATGTTCTCGGGGTGGTGGTACGTGCACAGGTTCAGGACCGCGTCGATCAGCTGGATCCTCTCCACCTTCAGCACCTCCACATCTGAAACGTGGGAGCCACGCACAGGTTCAGGAGCCCGTCCGCGTGCCGGGGGCGGTGGGGGGATGTGGTGGTGCGCCACCGAGGCACGGGGTTTGGGCCACGGACAGACAGCCCGCAGACGGGGGCTAGCTCTCCAGAAGCCGAGGGCGGGCGGGGGCTGACGCGGGCGTCCTGGGCACTGTGGGCCTGCCCGCCACACCGAGGGTCAGACGCCGGCCCGGCGGCAGCGAGGGGCGCCCGCCTCGCGAGCGGGGTTCGTGGGACCGCGGTGGCGGCCTGCACGGGGCCTCGGTTCATCACACGGACAACGTGTGCAGGTCCCAGGGCAGCTCCAGAAGTAGCACGCGGTGCGTCGCCACAGAAGGCGCAAACCTTCTGCCCGATCCCCGACTCCAGAGACCGGTGGGGTCCGGCGAGCCCGGGGCCACGGGGAGGAGCGGGCGCCTGGCTGCAACCGTGGAGGCAGGCCCGCCCGAGCGGGGCGGTGGAGGCCGCCACCGAGGGGGGGCCCGGACAGAGTTTGCGGGGACCCTCACCGTCGGCCTGCACGGCTGCGGCCCGCCTCACCAGGTGGTCGGCAAGCTCCATGGCGTCCGCGGGCCCGAGCGGGAGGTCCCGGGACAGCCCGATGACCAGGATCCGCATCAGTGTGTCCTCCAGGATGGGCACCTCCGAGCAGAGGCGGAGGAAAAAGCTGCGGGCAGAGCAGGCAGGGGTGGGCTCGGCGGGGGCTGCACGTGCCCACGGGAAGGAAAAGCCCCAGCTCCGAGGCTCGGCTGGACAGGGAAGAGGGCAGCCACCCCCTCCCCTGTCCCCTCGCTCCGGAGGCCCCTGTGGGCGAGGCCCGGCCACGCCAGGGAAGAATGGGAGAAGGCGCCTCGCCCCCGGTGGCACAAACACACAGGGCACCGCCCACCACCCATTGAAGTGCGGCCCGAGGAGAGCACAGGGCACAGGAGGTGGGGACGAGCAAGCCGACGGGGCAACGGGGGCCCAGTGGTGAACACAGCTGGGGCATGGGGGACACACAGGGCAGGGTGGCCCTGGACCCGGGGAGATAGGGCCGTGACACTGACCCGGGGAGTGTGGCCGGCTGACCCCCTGGGAGTGGACAGCACGCCAGGGCTGGGGATCCGGAAGGAGACGAGGCACAGGGTGTGTTCGAGGGGGCCCCGCCTGCGTGGTCCTCCTGGGGCCGACCGCCCCGCCCCCAGCCCCCCCCCCCCCCCCCCGCACACACAGCAGGTGTGCTCACTTGCGGTCGCTCTCGGGTGGCCAGTTGTCCCACTTGTAGTAGGTCTCTGGCTGCTCCGTGAAGAGCACCTTGTGCAGGCTGCGGGGGACAGACGAGCTGTCGGGCCGCGGGGACCTGGCGAGCTCCCCCGACCCCGCCAGGCCCCAGAAAGACACATCCCCCGCAGGTGCGGAAGCTGCCCACTCGAGGCGGATGCTCCCGTGGCGTCTCCCAGAGCCTCCCAAGGCTCCCCCCCGCCCCCCCCCCCCCCCCCGCGAGGCTGGCCAGACAGGACCCGCCTCTGCCCTCACGGCGGCAGGCTCCGCCTGAGCCCCGGCACCCCCAGGCGAGCCTATGGGACGGCTGCCTCCTGTTGGCTGAGCCCGGGGAAGGGGCTGCGGGGCTTTCCGGAGCGTCGTCCAGCGGAGCGAGCCGGGCCCGTACCAGTGCACGTAGTCCTTGGGGGCAAGCTTGCTGATGGACGGGACGACGGTGTGCAGCCACCACACGGCGTCCCGCTGGATCGCGGCGATCTGGTTCTGGAAGGAGCGCAGCACCTCGAGGTCTGAAAAGGACACGCGGGATCACGGCCCGCCTGCTCGGCAGCCGGAGGGGCCGGGTTCAAGGCGGGCCTGGGGGACACTCGGAGCATTCCAGCCGCACCCACCCACGGATTACGGAGAGGGACACAGAGGCGGACGGGGCACCCCGATGCGGCTGGAAGAACCCGCAGGGAGCACCGGACAAGCCTCCAGCGCGTGGAAGGAAACTTCAACGAGGTCTCAAATTCCCGATGATTTCACCCCTCGGGTTCTTCACAACCTCACTAAGGTAATCACCGGAAAGGTGTCTGCACCAGGCTTCCAGCAGGGTTCGTGACGAACCAAACAAGGCCGAGTTCACCAGCACCGCCCCGCCCCCCTCCTGTCCTTGGCTGCACGGCACGCTTGAAGTGAGGGAGACCGCAATTCGAGCGAGCAGGCGACCCGACCAGAGACCAGGCGGGCGCAGCTTCCGGGAGCCGCCCCCGGGAAGCCCCCGGGTCCCCAGGGTTCCTGGGGCAGGTCTGCTGGGCCTCGGGGGACGGCCTGCAGCCGCGGAAGCGGCCGCTGCCACCCTGCTGTCCCCACCCGTGACCCGAGCGGAGTCGGGCCTGTTTCGGGTCCTTACTCTTCTTCTCCCCTTTGTCCCAGGCGACACCAGCCTCCTTCACCTGGGCCGTGATGCCCAGCATCATGGACACCGCCAGCACGTCTGTGATGTGCACCACAAAGCGCTCCTGCAAGCACGGGGCAAGGTCTGTGCTCTGGAAGGGCCTGTGCCCGGGGGGCCTCGCTCAAGCCCCCGTACACAGGCGGCCAGGACAGCAGGACGCCCCGGGACCCTGTGCCCTGCGAGGGCCGGCGGGAGGAGGTCTGGGGACCAGGGCCTGGGCACACGCGGGAAGAAGGTTCAGCCAACAAAGCTGCCAACTTGCCACGTGGCCCTCGAGGCCCTCCGCCACCTGCCCCCATCCTCCTCTTCCCCATCATCTCCCTCCACCCCCCAAAGTCTCAAATCCCCCTGGAGCAGACCACCCGCCCCCTCACAAACACGTCACCGCGGCCCCGGCTTCCTGGGCACACTGCCCCTCGGCTCCCCGCCACCCGCCCGCACGCCGAGCCGGGAGGTCGCCCACATGCGGCCAGGCACAGAACGTGACCCGTGCTGCCCTCTGGGGCCGCACGGGGCACCAACCACAGACGGCCCGAGAGGTGGCCGCGCGTGGGAGCCGAGGGGACGGCGGCGGCACCTTGAACTCCATTTCCAGGTACGGCGCCTCCTTGCGCTCCTGCATGAGCCCCAGGCAGAAGGCCTGGAAGTTGACCTCGTGCTTGGTCTGTTTGACGATCTCGCGGAGCAGGGCCCGCGAGGCCCGCAGGTAGTCGTCCTTGTTGGTCAGCAGGTCCTGGAACACCATGGCCAGGAACTGCACGGAGAGAGGGGCACGTGGGGTCGCTCCCCACCGCCGTCAGCTTCCTTCCGCCCCCGGCCTGCTCTCAGGGCTCCCTCCGTCCTGCGGGAAGCTTCCCAGAACCCTTCCGGGAGAACGTCCTGCCCGATTCCCTGGAGCGCACGGGCACAAGCGGGCACCGCACGGACAGCAGGACGGCAGGGGACACATCTTTAGTTGTCCTGGCAGCCGGTTCGGAAGGGACCGGCCCTCATTAGACTAGGGGATGGACCAAGACGCGGTCCCCACCGCGGCAGCCGAGCTTCAGGGATGAACGCGCTGGCTCAGCCGGCCCAGCCCCCTTCATGCCTCATGCCGCACCGCAGGCCATGAGGACGAAGGAGCGGCCGTGACAACAGGGGCCTCGCCTACCGGCCACCCTGCACACAGCTGTTTCCCAGCCTAGCCCATTCCCTTAACAACAGCACTGCTCTCGCTCTCCCAGAGCACCCTGGGATCCCAGGGGCTCGCAGAGCTGCGCAACGCCACAGACGCCTGCCCCACTGGGAGAGACCACCCCTCGGGCGGCCGGACGGGCCTTCGCTTGCAAACGGCTGTGTTTGTTAGGCCTCGGTGCCGCCCCCTCCGGAACGAATCCGGTTTTAGCTTCTAAGGAAGAGTCCCGTGACACGGCCGCACCTGCTCCGGAACTGACCCGAGATCGGGAGCGACCGTGGCTCACTGGGCCCTCTGTCCCCTTCCAGGGCTTTCTCCCCCCGACTCTGCACCACACCGCCGGCTCCACCAAGATGGCCGGTCGTGCAGCCCGGAGCCCCCAAGTCCGGCGTGGGGCTCCCGGGCCGAGGCAGCCCCCACGCCGGGGGCCGCTCTCCTGCCCACGAGCGCCAGGCCGCCCCGCGCACAGCGCCCTACCTTCGGCGCCAGCTCCGAGCTGTGCTGCAGCACCGTGTACAGGATCTGCATGTTGTTGGGGTTCCGCGCATTGGAGAGCTCGTTGAAGACCACGAACTTGATGGTGGTGCCCAAGTTGTCCTTGTGCGCGCTCAGCAGCTCCCTGGACGCGAGCCGAGCCAAGGGGCCCTGATGCGGACTGCGGCCGCCCGCCCGCCACCCTGCCCTCCCGCCGCCCTCCTCGCTCCCACTGGGGCCGCACCTGATGCACAGCATGTAGTGGTTGAGGAGAACCTTGGGCTTGAGACGGATCTTGATCAGGTGGGAGATGACGTCCATGTCCTCGACACCATGCGTGTTGCAGTTCATGCACACGGACATCAGCAGGTCCTGGGCCGGCCTGGTCAGCTGCGGGGACGTGAGGGTGTCCCCGTCAGCCTCGCACACAGCTCGGCACCCACAGGACCCAGGCGGGGGGCTCCCCGCCCTCACCTTGGGGTTCTGCAGCCACATCTCCAGCCTCTGCACGGCCATCAGCCGCACCTCCTTGTACCCGCAGGTGGAGGTGAGCAGCCGCAGGAGGTTCCGCGAGACGTTGTCGATGGGCTGGCGCCGGTTGAGCTGGTCGCGGAGCATGTCGAGGACGTACTCCTCCACGCTCTCTGTGAGGTCGTCGTACCTAGGCCAGAGCGGGGAGGAAGGAAGGAGGGCTGGCTCTCCTCACGGGCCCACCCCGTCTGCCTCCCGGCCGCCCGCGGGCCCTGCCGCCGGGGGCCGCACGGGGCGCCTACCTGGGCATGAGCTGGCCCTCCTGCTCGGGGCTGAGCTTCTCCTCGGCGATCAGGAGCTCCGTCTGGCTGTCCTCCTCCTCCGTGAGCGAGGGGTGAGGGCTGCCGCCTGCGCACAGAGCCACTCGTGGACACCCCCCCACCCCCAGCCGTCCCACGAGCACCCACCGGGTTCTGCGGAGGGAGGCGACCCCAGCCCTTCCCTCACGGGAACTCCGTCCTCTCCCCAGCCCGGCCACCGGTGTCTCTCACCAGCACTGAGATCCCCGCCGCTGCGCCCCACCTCCCCCTGCAAAAGCATGCTCTTGGGGGGCATCTTGGTGTTAAACGCCGTCTGGACGTTGTCCACGAATGTCTTGCAGTGTGGGCTGTCCACCCAGATCCGCTCCCCCAGGGAATCCTCGATGTACACCTGCACGCGACACACGTCCACGTTCCGTGCCCCAGCGGGCAGCTCGCTTCTGCCTGCCCTCCACCGCTCCCCGATGTCCCAGCTCCCTGGGCGGGGGGGGCGGGGGCTCCCAGGGCAAACCCCCCACCCCCACCCCGCGGCGGCCCGCACAGGGGGGACGCCCCAGGCCGTTAGATATCCAGCCTCCGGCAAGCACGCACTCAGTGTTGCCCCTTCCTGCTCCCAGAGCCGCGCTGAGCTCCCAGAAGAGGCGGCCTCACCTTAACAAAGATCTCAGGCCAGTTCTCGTCCTCCTCGTACGCAGCCATGAGCAGGCTGCAGGCCAGCACGGACACCAGGCTGTTCCCCTTGGCCTTGAAGTTGATGGAGGCGTCGCGCCGCAGAAGGCTGCACAGAGCCTGCAGGAGGCGGTGCGTCGTCAGGGGAGGGGGGCAGGGGGGCAGGAGGGCGCCGGGGCCCGTCCCCTCCCACCCACAGCCCTCACCTCGATGACGCCCTCTGTGGCAAAGATGTTGGGCTTGATCTTGGCCAGGTACATGAGGCTCAGGTACAGCGCGCTGTCTGGCTTGGCCCGGGTGGCCTTGAGCTGCTTGACGGCCCCACACAGCACCCCCTCGATGCGGCCATCGTTGCCCTCGAGCTCAGCGGCCTCGATCTCGTCCAGCAGCACGGAGGGAGGGACTGGCAGGCACAGGAAGGGCTCTGTCAGGGCGGTTGGCCACAAGCAGAACCCACCTTTGGGGTCCCTCCCCAAGACACGGGACGACAGGGCTGAAACCCAGCAAGCGGGGTCTCAGGGCTGTGTTGTGGCTGCCTCTTCCCCAAGAAGGACAACAGTAACCGCCAGGACGGGAGCAGGGCAGGAGCCGCTGGGCTCACGGGGCCGACCCAGCCAGCGATGGCCCGCAGCAGGGGCAGTGCCCCACAGCCTCAGAGCGCCGGCCCCGTCACCTCCAGGTGACTGGCTACCACGTCCCGCACGGCTACCCTGGAATTACCCGCTCCCAGAATACGTTTTTCTAGAAACGAGCCAACTTTTTCTAAGCGTTCCAATTGACTGACCCAACGCGGTTCACACTGTCGAGTTTCCTAACTGCGGCTGCTTCTCTAGGGGTCTCCTCCCACCGCCGCTGACCACGCCTCTGCCTTCTCCCCAGACCTGGCCTGCAGGGGAGTTTCTGCCTTAACAGTCTCCGCAGAGCACCCTTTTTGGGTTTTGACCTTGTCCCCCGTGTTCACGTCCGCCATGTCTTCAGTCCTTCCCTCTTTCCGAACACCAACCTCCCCGCACAGTGAGCGGCGGCCTCGCTAAGCGTGCCTCCCGAAAGCATGTTGGGGCCACCACGCCTTCTCCTGGCGCCACCCGCTATCGCTCGGGTCCAGGTGTCTCCCACTCCCCCTTGCCGTCTGCTTTGACCAGAGATCCTTCCGGCTGTCTTTAAATACGCAAGCACACAGAGGGAGGCACTGCTGTCGACTGCTGAGTTCACCGAATGAGGACAGAGTCAGTGATATTCACTGAAGGCTTTCCGCGGGCCAAGGACAGCGGACGAGCAGGCAGGGCAGGTGGGCCAGACTCGCTGAAGACCTTGACGTCCCCCACGCCCGGGGCTACGCACAGCTACGTGCGGCCTCCTATTTGCAAAGTGCCTCATCGCTCAGGATATGCTTTCCACACCGCATTCCACCTGCTCTCCAGAACCACCGTTTACGGGAGACGCACGGCTGCTAACTGGGAGAGCCGTGGCCCGGGCAGCAGCCTCAGCCCTGTGTGTGCTTTTGGTGTCCGCCTGCCCTCGCTGCCAGGGGAGGGCGCCTCGGGGCGGGGGGCTGCCTCCCCGCGAGGCTCGGGCCTGGACTGGAGGCCTGACTCGTCTCCCAAAGTGCAGCTGGCCCCAGCTGTGCCTTCTGCTCCCCATGCCCCAGGGCTCCCTACCGCCAACCGAATCAGGCACAAGCATCTCTCCTGCGGCCAGCCTCGATTCTCGCCCCGTGCTCTGCCGGGACCTAGCCCGTTCCCGGCACGCTTTCCTCTCCGGAATGCAGGCCTCTGCCTGGCGGTTTACTCCCCAACATCCTCGAGCACCTGTCAAGATCCTAGCCAGCCTTTAAGGCTCACCTGCACCTTACAGTTCCCTCGTGAGGCTTCTCTCTGCCAACACTGTCACGTGAGTACCTGTGTGTTCCAAACCTGGGGCTGGCTGGGTATTTGACGGATCTGATCTACGTGGCCTCATGGAGCAGCTAAAGTTAATTACGGGGAATATGGCACAGAAAAGCAGGAGCGATCTCAGATGCGCGCAGCTCAAAGCCTTTCTGTAAATAACAGAACTAACGTACTTTCTCTTGATGTTAACGTCATAGCGTTTCCTGCCCCGTTGGCGAGGATCACCGAAGCGCGGGCAGAGGGGAACTCCCCAGAACACAGGGCCCCCTCTGGTCTGCCTCGGTGACTGCTGACCCCCAGTGCCCAGAGCGGAGGCGAGCCAAGGACAGAAGCTGCTCACGGAGCATAGTGGCTGGCAGTACGGCCAGTCATACTCCGAGCCAGCCCCCGCAGAGGGGCTGAAGAGCAGAGAGAGCGAAGCCCATCCGCTTCCCAGCAGACGGCGCACGGGCACAAGCTGGGCGCGCTTCATGGGTAAGGATCCCGAACCGTGGGTCACCCTAACCTCAGAGAAGGCCGCTGAGGCTCACTGCAGCGACGTGCCCGCTGTGGACACCTGCTCCTGCAGCACGCGGGGGCCCGAGACCCCCCTGTGCCAAGCCCTAGCCCGCATTAACACTTCCCGGTCTCCGTCCCCGTCACGAGCTGGCCGGCTCGAGGCGGGTGGAGGCGCCTGCGTGAGAAGCGCTTTGGGGAACAAACTGGCAGAGGACTCCTCTCCACCCTTCCGCCTGTGCCGCACCCACGCTAAGCCTGGAAGTGGCCTCTCCTGAGCCCCCGGCAGACGAGCTGTGGGGCCTGCTCTCCGCCAAGTCCGGACACCGGCTTTACCTTCGATCGGGACCACAGACGGTTCTTTAATCGATGGAGAGATAGCGCGTTTTTCCGCGACTGCAGCCTCAGCCAGGCGCCCCAGGGCACTCAGAGGGGGTGTGGAGGAGAGTTTGGGGCGTTTGGTGAGGCCGGTCAGCGCTGAGGCACCGGCCAAAGCGGCTGCGGCGTCCCGCTTGCGCTCCGAAGGCAGGCCGGAAGGGGCAGGCTTCAGCAGGGTGGACGCCGTTTTCGATTCATTGGCCTGACCCTTTGAGCCCAGAGCAATGAAGTCGCCCGGCGGAGGGTGCCCTGCAGAGAGGGGAGATGGGGACACGTGCACCTTTACACCGGTGGTGGGGGGGGGGCGGGGAGAGGATGCTGCACAGGGACTCCAACCTCCCGCTTTCTCAGAGGGGCTCAGACGAGCGGCAGGGCAGGCAAGAAATCAGTTGCCAGCAAGCCCAGGGCAGAGCAGGTTCTGGTGCGATCAGTCACGCGGTGCTGACTACAGACCAGACCAGACCCCTGCCTTGGGAGCGTCGGCTCACTTGGTCCCAACAAGATTCTGACACAGGCGCCCGTCCTCTCGCTTTGCAGAGGAGGAAAACGAGGCACCGAGACGTACAGTCACATGCGCCCGGCCACAGCGCTCGGCAGCCCGGCTCCGACCTGTGCTGCCGCCCGCCCCCGGCCAGCGAGATCCTCAGCTGCTTCTCTGCAGCCTCGGGTGTGCCCCGAGAGGGAGTCCGCCTCCCGGAGGCGGTCGCAGCCGGCCCATCCGCCCAGGGACACCGTTCCAGACCCGACGCCCGGGAACCCGGGCCGCAGGCAGAAGCCCACACCTGAGGGCTTGGCCGCCGCGCTGGGCCTGCGGACCGTCGCGGGCTTGGCCCGGTTCATTCTGTCCCCCTCCCCGTGCTGCTCCTCGCCGCCGCGGTGTCACCCGAGGAGAAGGCCGGCGCCGATCCGCCGTCCCCTCGCTCGCTCATTCATTCATTCGCGCCCGGGCCGTCCGGGGCTGGGGCCTGCGGGCGAAGGGGCCGCGGCCCCGCAGGAC
This sequence comes from Prionailurus bengalensis, assembly GCF_016509475.1. NCBI lineage: Eukaryota > Metazoa > Chordata > Mammalia > Carnivora > Felidae > Prionailurus > Prionailurus bengalensis. The sequence goes on from NC_057357.1 coordinate 1,871,940, forward strand.
GGAGCGACTCGGGGGCCGCGCGGGCCCCGCCTCGGATCCGCCGGGGAGGGATCGGTACCGCCGGCAGCCGCGGCCCGGCCCACACAGCACCCGCCCGGCGAACCGCCTCGGCGCCCCAGCCACGGCCGTCCCGGAACCGGAAGCCACCCTTGCCCCCCTCGGCACCACGACTTCCAGAACAACCGGAAGCAAAACAGCACGGGTTGGGCGGGAGGCGCCTGCGCGGTGCTTGCAGCGCCCTCTGGCGGCGGGAGGTCAGCCGAACCTCGCTGCCGCCGACCTGAGTGGCACGTGCCCTCTGCAGGTGAGGGTGACGCGGTTCAGGGAGGGGGTCGCGGGGACTCGGTGCTGCACCTTCAGGGTCCTGCCCTCCCGTTTGGCTGTCAGAGGCCAGGTTTCTGGGATGCCCGCGTTGGGTCGAAGAGGGAGCCCGGGGCTGCGAATGGGCAGGCACGTCTGCAGCGGGCATCCCAGCCTCAGTTTCCCCGCCCGCACAGTGGGGCTCTGCTGCCTCTCCCAGGCCTTTTGATGGCAGAGGACGTGTCCACCCTCCCGGAGTGAGGCTCCATGGCGACGAAACCCCATGCCCCACCTCCTATCAGGGGTCACCGTGCGGTCCTCGGGTCTCCGGACGCAGCCCCACCCTGCACCACGAACGAACGAGGCGGGAGCGACTGCCCGGCCCACAGTCTCACTGGCCAGCCAGATGCCTTCCTCTGTAGAGCGGGCGGCCTGGCGTGAAGGGACAGGCCGTGGGAACCCTGAGCGAGGCACTCCTACCGGGCCTGAGCTTTGGCAAAGCAGCGGTCTGCAGTTAAGGGACCTTCCTCAGTGGCGGCTGCGGGTAGGGAAGGGCCGAGCCTCAGGGGAGGAGGAGGCAGTGGGGCCCAGGTGAAGACCTGCAAAGGGCGGTCGGTCAGTGTGGACGCGTAGCCAGCTGTGTCCGCAGGCGGGCAGTGACCGGACGGGGGAGACGGGCCCACCCTCGTGACGGTCACGTTCACAGGAATGGCTGTGGGTCCCCACGTGTGTCTCAGAGGGACACAGGAGGGCTCACCACTGCAAGCCGTTTAGCGAATGCTCTAAAGCAGGGGGCAGGGGCCTTGCTGGCCCCACCGGGGGCCCCTCTGTCAGCGGTGGCTGGTAGAACAGGTGGGCACAGCAGGCACGAGCAAGGATCCTTTGTCACGTGGGGGGGGCCCTACTGGGAGCCCAGAGCCGTGCCCCGTGGCATGGCCAGTGGGGGCCCTTCTGCCAGGGGAGGGAGGCAGCAGTGGGGTCACCTTGCCAAGGGCAGTGGAGGGTGTAACTCAGAAAGCCCATGGGAGGTGCCGGTGCCCCGTAGCGCCCCCCCCCCCCCAAAGAGGCGCCACGCTCCCTGCCGTGGTCATTGTCCTTACTCAGAACCACGGGCCCCCGGAAGCGGCTGGCAGGTCCCGGGAGCTTGGCAGCCCAGGCCCTGCCCTCAGCAGGGGAAGGCTCTAAGGGCCAGGGCTGGAGGGTCGAGCCCCGGTCCTGGGATTGGTGCCGTTATAAGAAGCGCCCGGAGCTGGGAGACTTTTCCCCCACTCCTTCCCCAGCCCCCCAAGATGAGGACCCGACAAGGCGCCGTCTGCAAGCCGGGATGCGGGCTCCCACCAGACACCAGGGCTGCGGCACCCGGATCTTGGACTCCCGGCCTCCAGAACCATGATGAGGAAATGTTTGCTCTTTGGCCCCCACCTGGTACCACGCTGTAGCCACCGCAGCCGAGACCCCGTCCGAAGCCCTCCTTCTGCCCACAGCAGGAGCGCACCTGCTTTTCTGGGGTGGGAGAGGGACGTGGGCCCTCATTCCAGCAGGTGGCCGTGACTCACAGTGCAGAGGCCGCCGGAGGCCTGGCGGTGTGCCAGCCACACCTGCCCGCAGCCCCCCACGTTCAGTCCCTGCCCTGCGGGAACACCAGGACCCCGGGCCGGCGCCCTGTGCGTGGGCTGGGAGGACAGGGTCACCGCCTGGTCCTCGGTCCTCAGCGTGGACACGGAGTAGGGCTCAGAGCGGAAGGGCAGCCGCTGCACCCGGCGAGGACAGACACCAACAAGTGCTGGCCAAGATGTGGCCCGGCGGCGGGAAGGGGCCGGGCTGCCCCGGGGCCCTGCCAGAGTGCTCCCGAGCGTGCACCCCAGAGAACTGGAAATGCTCAGATAAACGCCTTGCACACCCATGTTCCCGGCGACACTGTTCACAGCAGGCAGAAGGTAGAAACAAACGTCCAGCAACAGATGAACGGATAAACAGAATGTGGTCTGTCCCCATGGTGGAATACTATTCAGCCATAAAAAGGAAGGAAGCACGATCCACGGCACGAAGAAGCTCAAAAACATGCACGTAAGACCACACATTGTCTGGTTCCATTGATATGAAAAGCCCAGGACAGGCAAATCCCCAAAGACGGAAGGCAGATTAGTGGGCGCTGGGGGTGGGGAGGGCAGTGGGGGGGGGGGGTTGCTGCTGAACGGGCACAGGGTTTCTCTCCGGTTGATAGAAACGCCTGGAATTTGAGGGTGGCTCTGGATGCACAACGCGTGAAAACACCAAAAGCCTCCAAATCATACACTTCAAAATGGTAAATGCTACGGTTTGTAGCCCAATACAGTTATCGAGAAAAGAGCCAGGAAAAACTTATTTTTCTCCAACCTCACTGATGTATAATTGGCAAAATTTGTGGGTATTTAAGGTACGATGTGCGACGTTTGATATGTGTACGCTTTGCGAAGCGACTATTACAATCCAGCTGATTAGCGTTCCCTTGTTCTCACACAGTTACATAGTTTTGGAGGGCAGTGAGGTTTTGAAACAAAGTTGTCTGAGATGCCAGCCTCTGTGCCCGCTCTGGAGCCTGCCGTGCCCGCTTCCCTCCCCGTCGCTGGGATGGCGGCTCCTGGAACCCGCCCGCCGCTCCTGCTGAGCTCCAAGCTGTGACTCAGCCACTGTGCCACCTGACTGGGGGGGGGGGGGGTGCAGAGACAGACCACCGCTGCTGCCCTGCCCAGAGTGCAGACCCTTGAGCAAAGTGGTGACCGTTGTTCTTTTAAGCCCCTGAAGCCTAAATAAAATTTGAGGGCCGCCCGGGTGGCTCATTCAGTAAGTGTCCAACTTGGGTTCGGCACACATGATGATCTCACGATTCGTGGGTTCAAGCCCCACATCGGGCTCTGCACTGATGGCACGGAGCCTGCCTGGGATTCTCTGTCTCCCTCTGCCCTGCCTTTGCTTGCATGCTCTCTCTCTCTCTCTCTCTCTCTCTCTCTCAAAATAAATAAACAACAAAAAAGGAATCTTTTAAAGCAAGTCGGGGGACGTGTTGTCAGAATTTGCAAGAATAGTACCGAGTACTAGACAGCCTTCATCCTGAATCCCTGAACATTGCTCTATCCCTTTCTCTCCATCCATTCATAATTTTTTCTGAACCATTTAAAAATGAGTAACAAAGATTCCTCTTCACCCGTAAATGCTTGAGGGTGTATTTCCTGAAAACTAGGAATTGTTTTATACAATAACCAGACTATTGTCAACATCAAGACATTAACATCAAAGCAATGCTTTTCATTAATCTGTGGCTTTATCAAGCCCCCATCCACTGTTCCAGCAATATCTTTAGGGCAGAGACAATCCAAGATTCTGCATTGCGTTCCATGGCCCTATCCCCCCACCACCACCCTTGTAGCCTTTCTTCTGGAATAGTCCCTGAGCCCTCCTGGGTTCATGACATTGGCTTTTTTTCTTTCTTTCTTTCTTTCTTTCTTTCTTTCTTTCTTTCTTTCTTTCTTTCTTTCTCTGTTTCTTTCTTTTAATTTTAGAGAGAGAGAGAGAGAGAGAGAGAGAGAGAGGGAGAAAATACCAATCAGGCTCAATGCTCAGTGCAGAGCCCAACATAGGACTCGATCCCACCACCCTGGGATCGTGACCTAAGCAGAAATCAAGAGTCAGACACTCAACTGACCGAACCACCCAGGTGCCCCGACATTGACATTTTGGAAGGGTCCAGGCCTGTTACTGTGTAGAATTGCCCCCAATTCGGGCTTGTCTGCTGGTTCACAATTAGGCTCAGGTTACACATTTCTGGCAGGGATAGTGCAGAGACGCTAACTTCTTCCCCATCGGTAGTCACGTGACCTTACGTGTAACTTATCTCACTCCTGGCAATAACTTGATTACTTGGTTCGAGGGGTGTCTGCTGGATTTCTCCTGTCTTTCACCCTCCAAACGTCCAGCCACTCAGTTTCAGCTTCCCTGCTGACCTGTGCCCGACGCCGTCACGATGACCACAGTTGGCGGGAGGCGCTTTTGTGCTTGTCTCGTCCTCCCGCGTCCTCGTCCTATGTCGGGGGGAGCTGCCCTCCCCTCCCCTCCCCCCCACCCCCGCCCCCAGCGCTGGCCCGTGACCTTCCCCTGAGGATGGACTGTGGATTCCTCATCCAGCAGAATCGATCCTTTGCTATCATTATTTATCGCAGGCACAAGACACTCCAGATCTGGACAGTGGGGTCCCGCGAGGCTGGCTTGTCGTCTTCTGACGCGACTCCATCGTGAGCGAAGCTTGTCCTTACTTTTCGAAGCCACCGAGTGTGGAGGTTGTTTGGTACAGACGGCTGGGCTGGGCGGGTGGGAGGAGAGACGGAGGGGAGGCAGGTCACGGGAGAGGGGCAGGTGCCGGGCGAGCCCCGGGCAGGGGGCTGGGGCTGAGCATCTGCTCCCACCGCCATCGGCTGCCAGCTTCCCCACCTGCCCTTCCAGGCTGCCCCGGGGAGCGTAGGGGAAGAGCCTCCTCCAAGCTTCCCCGGGCGGGCGGAGCTGGGCCGTTGTGGGCGGCAGGGGCCCAGAGGAGGGCAAGAGGGGTCAAAGCAGAGCCAGACTCCCGAGTCTGCTGAGGTTCTGCCCAGTGCCAACCGCGTGCGGGGGGAGATGGGAGAAACTGGGCTGTCCCCGACCTCTGACCTCTGACCCAGGATTGGATACGCAGGCTCTGGTTTGACCACCCTGGAGGCGGTTTTCTTTGACGAAGAAGCTCGCCCATGGGGGGGTCCCAGGGTCCAGGCGCAGGGGGACCGCCTCTGCCCAGGTCCTGCAGACCTCCCCGCCCAGGACCCGCCACCGCGTGCTGCCTGCAGGACCCCCGGAAACACGCCCCTCTTCTGCCTTGAAACCTCCCAGCCCCACCCTTTCCTCCGAGAAGCCCTCCGGGTTCCCTCCCCGGGCAGGCCGTGCTGCTCTTCTGCTACTGCGTCCGCCACAGAAGCTGCACCCTGGACTCTGCCGCGGTTCGGGGGGGGGGGGGAAGGGTTCGCGGAGGACTCTGAGGCGGCCCCGTCCCAGAACCGAGTGCAGGGGCCTGGGCCGGGCCCAGGGGTCTGCCTTCCACGGCCTCCCGTGGGTGCCAACACAGGTGCCTCCCTGAGACGCGCTGTGTCGCGTCCCGGGGCTGCCGTGGCAAACGCCGCAGACCGAGGCCCAAACCGCGGGGGATTATTCTCTGCAGGTGCGGGGGGCCCGGGTCGGAGGTCAAGGTGTCAGGGCCGCGCTCCCCCTCCGGCTCCGGGGGAGGGTCCTTCCACGTCCCTCCGGCTCCCGGCGGCAGCTGGCGCTCGTCGCTCGCTCAGGGAGGAGCTGGCATCCCCAGCCCTTGCCGCCTCTTTCCGTGGCCTCTGCGTCCGTGTCTCCCCTGTCCTGTCAGTGGCTGAGGGCCACCCCGATCCAGGGTGATCTCAGACCCTCACCTGACTCGGACCGTCAAAGACCGCTTCCAAATGTGGCCCGACTGTGTGGGGCCACCGCCCGGGGAGCGTGGGCGTGTGTCCCTGGCCGCCACCTGCCGGCGCCTCGTGGGGCTCTGCTCTCTGGACTCTGCTCTTGCTGTTTCCCACGTCAGGAGCCCCCCCACGTCAGGAGCCCCCCCACTCCCACGTCAGAAGCCCCCCCACTCCCACGTCAGAAGCCCCCCCACGTCAGGAGCCCCCCCGCTCCCACGTCAGGAGCCCCCCCACGTCAGGAGCCCCCCCCCACTCCTACGTCAGGAGCCCCCCCACGTCAGAGCCCCCCCTGCAGTCCCACGTCAGGAGCCCCCCACTCCCACATCAGAGCCCCCCCACTCCCACGTCAGGAGCCCCCCCCACGTCAGGAGCCCGCCACTCCCACATCAGAGCCCCCCCATGTCAGGAGCCCCCCCCCATAGTCCCACATCAGGAGCCCCCCACTCCCACATCAGGAGCCCCCCACATCAGAAGCCCCCCCACTCCCACGTCAGGAGCTGCCCCCCCCACGTCAGGACCCCCCCTCCCCGCACTCCCACGTCAGGAGCCCCCCCCCGCTCCCACTCCCACATCAGAGCCCCCCCTCCCATGGCCGCCCTTATCCATCACCGGTCTTTGCTCGTGTGGCCTTCTTCCTTCGCCCCCACACCCACGGCCCCAACCCCCCTGGACCTAGCTGGCACCTGACAACCTCCTGTCACTGCTGAACCGCTGTTCGTCCCCCAGTGGGCGGCCTGCAGCACTGTCCTTGCCGCCTCCTGCTGCATCCAAGGGCCACCCGCCAGGACCAAGGAACAGCACCCACAGGGCGAGGTCCCGGTCAGGGAAGCCGGGAGCGTCAGGAGCTGGCACAGGCCTGAGGGGCGCGTCAGGGGGGCAGCCGCTTTCATCTTTACCGCGTCCCAGGGTCATGGCGAGAACCGTACCCGCACCTGGCCCTGACCTGGCGACTGGTGGTACGGATGACACCAAGGCCGGGGGGGGGGGAGGGGGCATTCCCTGCAGCAGGGACCAGACGGGCAGCTCCTCCCAGAAGCTGAAATGCCAGGCTGGGTGGCCGCAGGGTGAGGGAGGGACGGAGGTAAACAGGGACCTGCCAGCCCCCAGGGGAGACAGTGAGAGTGGCGGGCCCGCAGCTGCCTGTGGCCTAACTGCCTCCGGGCCAGGAAGCAGCTGGGGCCCGGGCAGGGGCCCTGGCCGGTCAGTGTCCCCAGCCCCAGCCCAGGCCTGGCCCTTCCTGGCACTCAGGGTGGGGGGACGGGGAGAGGAGACCCAGGGCTCCCCGGGGCGCTGGTCGGTTCCCAACTACCTCGCCCACTAAATTTAGAAACTGCTTCACCCCTGCCGGAAGCCCCACCAGTCTGGTGCCTGAGTCTCAAAGCCATGAGTCAGCGGTTATCAGGACCTAGATGCCCGTGTGCTGGGGGGGAGGGGGGGCTGGGGCAAGTTCGGAGACCCCTCTATGCTCAGTCGGAGGTTTCTGGAATTTCCTCTGCTAGCGAACAGTCCGTTGCAGAGCATGGGACGCCGGAATCCGCCCGCGAGACGCCCCTGTGGTGAGGCTGGATGGCTGCGTGTGAGGGGGCCGTAGGGACCCCGCTCTGCCAGTGCCCAGGAAGGCCGGGCCCTGGCAGCCGGGCCGAGCGGTGTGATATCTGAGACTCGGCCGGGCAGCGAGCGGAAGCTCCGGGGAGGCAGCCTCTGGCTGGAGGCGGGAAGTACTTTCCAACAATTGTCTGAAAATAGAACGGGCTGGCTCACGAGGAAATGAGTCCCCCGTCACGGGAAGGGAGCAAGCAGCCGCAGGAACAGGCACGGGAATCTGAGCTCTCTGACCCCGGGAGGCCCCGAGTCCTGGGTTTCTCACCTGCGGGCACCCCCAAGTGTTCGGGGGGGGGGTAGAGGTAGAGGAAGCAGGACTGGGGTCCAGGCACCTAGCATCCAAACGTGCTGCCGGGAGGAAACACTGGTGGTGGCAGAGAGCAGTTTCTCCGGGACCCCGGGTGCGCAGAGCAAAGAGTCGCTGCGGGGAACGCGCCTGGTCCCATGGCAACTGTGCCCCTCTGGCCGGGCCTCAGTTTCCCTTTGTCCTCAATTAGGGTCAGGGTAGAGGCCCTCGACGTCACATGCTGATGTCCCAGGGCTCAGGAGCTCATGCTCTGGAGACCCCACCCCGCGTAACCCACACTCCGGGGACCCAGGCTGAGGCTGAGTTCGGGGCCGCCCAGCTCTGGGCTCCGGAGTGAAAACGCAGGGGAGCCGGCTGTGGTCTCCCCACCCCTGCAAGCCTTTGAGGGGGCACACTCGTGTCAGCCACAAAGGGCAGGGCAGATAAAAGCTGGGTGCCCCCGGGGCCCCTCTGCATGGCTTGTCTCTGTGGGACCCGGGGCTTCTGGGGGACACAGTTTAGGAACCAGTGCAAGCAGGGCCGTGGACTAAGGAGTAGGGAGTCCCTTAGCCCAGCGACACACTCCCAGCTAGCACCTCACCCACATTCCAAAGTTTCCCCTGGAAAGGCTGAAGCTGCAGAGGGGACGTAGGGTTTCTTTGTTTTTTGTGTTTCTTTTTTTTAATTAAAATATATATATATTTATTTATTTGAGAGAGAGAGAGGCAGAGAGAATGTGAGACACAGAATCGGAAGCAGCTCCAGGCTCTGAGCTGTCAGCACAGAGCCCGACGCGGGGCTGGAACTCACGAACCGTGAGATCATGACCTGAGCCGAAGTCAAGAGTTGGACGTTTAACCAGCTGAGCCCCCCAGGCACCCCTAGGCTTTCTTTGGTGGAAGCTCTTGGGGACACCCTGTGACCGGTCAGCAGTGGGGGGGCGGGGGGGCAGAGGCCAAGGGCATGGGGCTGGGTAGAGATCCCAGCCCACGTCAGGCAGGACCGGAAGGTGGCATGGATGGGGAAAGTCTCGTCCCCCAGATGCGGCATCTCCTCAGGGGATGACAGTCCCTCGGCCTGTGCCCCCTCCTTCTCTCTTGGTCCGGGGGCTGAATGGGAGTGGGGTGGGGTGGGGTGGGGTGGGAGGGACCCAGAGCAGTGACTGCAGCCCTCCCGCCCTGCACAGCACAGACCTGACTTCACACTTTGTCTCACTGTCCCTATAAGCCCTCCAAGTGTCCCCAACGGTGTCCTATTGGGGGCGGGGGGGGGGGCTACACGTGGTTTTCTTTCCTTGTTTGGGGTTCAAGTTTTCTGCAAAGAGCATATTAGTAGGTTTGAAACAAGAAAAAGACCCTCATTCGCTTTTCTTAAAAGTAAATAAATACGTAAAATAAACCTCCGAGGAATTCCACGCGGTGTCCTGACGGCAGCCGCAGCCCGTGTTTCCTTCGCAGAAAAGTGCCACCACACACTCGTCCTGCGCCCCGCACCCTGACTTTCGGTGCAGACATTCTGGTCAGGGACAAGGTGTCCCAGGTTGGGGCGAGTCCAAAGTGACCTCGGGCTCAGTGGAGGCACAGAAAGGAGGGTCCAGATCTTGGCATCTTGACGTCAGGTGCAAAGTGGCGTTTCTCGTGGTATCGATCATTTACAACCGACGGTTCCACCGGATCCTCTGCTGTGATGTGTTACGGCCGGATCGACGGGGCTCGGCTGGGTGCTTCTCGTCCTCGAGCGTCTCTGCTCACCTGCTCGTGACTCGGGCTTCCACAGCACGTGGCTCTGGGTTCCCAGAGCTGCTTTGCGCTGTGATGCATTAAAATAAGAAAGATACATCCGTCTTCCTCCCTCCCCCCCCCCCTCCCCCCCGGGTTCCTAAAAGCCTTGGTGTTTCCTGAATGGTGGGAACGTCTTTTGTCATCCCCGATGAGCCAGCCCTGACCTTACCCGAGTTTGCGCTCAGGAGGTGACTGCTGGTGGGGCCGTCAGCTTCGGGGGCGGGGGAAGGCCGTGACCGTGACCGTGGCCGGCGTGATTAGAGGCCTCGGCCCCCAGGGAGGGGGCGGAGGCAGCCGCTCCGGGGCGATGGGCAAACCCAAGGATGTGGAGGATGTGCCGCAGGGGCGGCGGCCTGGGCAGGGTGCAAAGGCCCTCGTCCCTCTTCTCTTTTCTGGTCCATGCGTGTCCTCCTCTGATGCGTGTCCTCCTCTGACTGTTCCTGCCCTGTTTCCTTCACGGTAACGCTGTCACCCTACGCGTGACGCTCTCACATCGTGAGCAGCACTGTGATGGCTTCCATCGCAGAGAAGTACTGACCCCGAATCTGTCGTCAACCGGGCAGCAACGGGCGCAGCCTGGGGACCCGGGGCTTGTGCAGGCGTCCGGGGACATGGGGGCAGCTTGGGGACGGAGCCCCTCACCTGTGCTCTGTGCCGGTGCCTCGTGGAGACGGAACTGAATCGTGTGACGCCCAGCCGGGGCTGGAGAGCGGGAGAAATGGTTGGCGTTTGGGAAAACGTGACGATTTGTTTCGCGACCCGGCCTTCGCGACGCCGGGCGTGACGCCCGCCGTCCTCTGTCGGCCGAGGCCGTGGGGAAGGTCTGGCCAGGCTCCTGGTGGGAAGGCACCGTCCCGGCATCCCCAGAAGGTGCAGCTTGCTGTGGTCACGGAGCTTGGCTCCCGGCCGGCCCCGGTAAGGGCCACGCCCTCCGACGTGGACACGCAGCTTGTCTCCGTTTGGCAAGACCAGAATAAATGCCTGTGCCCGGGCCTCTCGCCGGAACCAGAGTCCCCCCGCTCACAAGTGTCCAGGCCCCAGTCCTGGCTCCCTGACGCTCCGTAACGTGAGGACGGCAGAGCCCCCGTGCCCGGCTCCTCGGAAGGGTCTGATGAATCCACAGTAAGTACCTCCCCCGGGGTGTGGGGCACGAGAGCGAGAGAATCCGCGGCTGCTCATCGATACCGTTGCGGTCGTCTGGGGGCGAGCGAAGATGGCTGTCCCGCTGTGACTTCCACGTCCCGCGAGTCACATTCGGTGCCAGACCATTCTCTGTCTGAGGGGCCTGCTGGCAGCCGACAGGCTGGAGATTCTACCAGGAGGCAGCAGGAACCTCGCCGGACTGCAGAGAGGACGGACCTGCCGCCCGGGGCAGGTGGGAGGGGTCGGGAGAAGTTTGTTCTTCAGGAATCTTGACCCGGTTGCTCTCAGAGTGTTGAATGGAAGTCAACTTTATTACTTCTTCAATACCATCATCCTGGCGACGGGGGGCTTTCCGTTTGGGAGCCTTCGGCAGCTTACAAAGAGCTCGCTGCGTCTGACCCTCAGGCAGTCCTCCTCCCAGTTTAGGGACGTGGAGGCAGGCTCGGAGATCGGGCGTCCCGCCCAAGGCCACACAGCCGCCCAGTGCCAGGGTGCTCCCTCCGGACCTGCGGTGAGGGAGGGGCCCCTCTGCCCCCACTAGCGGGAGAAAGATGGGTTTCCAGACTGGCCCCTCCCCAAGGCGAGCCGACCCAGGCCTCCACCCCAGAAGTGAGCCGGGGACAAGCAGACGGCGGCTCTCGGCCACCCCCGAGTCACCCGGTAGCCATCGCTGCTTCCTGGCAGAGGACCCAGGGTTGCGGGGGGGGGGGGGGGGGGGGGGTTCCGCTGCAGGGAAACGGGTGGGACCCGCACGCGCTGGGGACGGGCTGAGGCCCTGGAGACTCCCCAGCGAGGCTGAGGACGGGCCCTGAGAGCAGGTGGACCCCGGCCGAGGCAGAGCTGCCGGCTCCCCGGGCGCGGGGAGGGGGGCTTCCCCGGCCAAGCTTCATCCTCCGGGGCAGTCGTGGCCGGGAGGGCCGAGGAAGGGGCGTCGCGAGCACCAGCACCGCCTGCCCTGCGCTGACGCATGACTCATCCGTTCCGGGTCAGCAAACATCCGCCTGCAAAGGCTTCCCCCTCACAGGGCGTGGGGCGCAAACACCCCGCCCCGCTGACTTCCCAGAGGGCCCGGCTCGCCCGCCCTACCTTGTCCCCCAGGCCCGGCTGTCCGAGGTCCAACCCCCACCTTTCCGGGGCCAGGGTGCCCCCTGGGTGTGTGTGGGGGGGGGTGCTGGAGTTGGCCTGGCCCCTGCCTCTCCCCTTCCCCCGGAGGAGTCAAACTCGGGGCCTCGGGGTCCCTCCCGTTCCCCGGACCTCCGCCAGGGCCACCTGAGTCCGCCGCGCGGCGCTGCCAACGTGTGATTCTCTGGAAGGAGGGCGGGGCCGCGCGCACAGGGGTCGAGGAGCAGGTGGCGCCTCTCGCCGGGGCTCCGACGGGCGCTTTATCTGGTGCGAGCCGACGCTCGTTCTGACCTTGTCCTTCCTGCGGCGTCCGCCTGGCAGGTACAGACAGACACACGGACACACGGGGGTCTCCCTCGCTCCTGGCGCCGCAGGTGGCGCACGCCACCCACTCACGCGGCGCTCACGAGACGCCCGCGCCCGCGCACGTGACCTGGCGTGTGCCTCGCGTGGGGCGCCCCGGTGCCCGCGTCCCGCCGCTCACCTGGCCGATCCCTTAGCGAGGACGTGGCCGCCTCACCTTTTGCTGTCACGACCGGCGCCCCCGCGATGAGCCGCGCACGCCCCAGGTCTCACACGTGAGCAGGTGCACCTGTGGCAGCCAGCCCTGGGAGGGGGGAGGCTGGGTCTGGGGACGGGCAGGGTCTCCGGGGAAGGAGCCCCCGGATTCCCCTCCTGCACCCCCACCGGCGGCCGCGGCCGCCTGCTCCCCACGCCTTGCCTGACGGCGACGCCTGATTCTGGATTCTGATGGCCGCGAAATGGGATTTCGATACCGTGTTAACGTGCACCGCTCTGATCACGCTCAGCTTTCTCTGTGTTTGTCATTGTATGTTTTTTCCTGAGGGATCTGTTCATATCCTCTGCCCCTTTTTATCGCTTCCTTTTATAATCCTAGGAGCCTTTTGTAGATTAGGGAGATAGACCTTTGTGATGTGGGTTGCCAATATTTTTCCCTAGTGTATACTTTGTGTTGTGACTTTGCTTATGGTGATTTTTGCCTTAAATCTTTTTTAGTGTGTCTGGGGGTTTATTTTAGAGAGAAAGAGCAGGTGAGCAGGAGAGAGGGGCATAGAGAGAGAGAGAGGAGAGAAAAAAAATCTTAAGCACAATCCATGCTTAGCATGGTGGTGTGGGGCTTGATCCCATGACCCTGGGATCATGACCTAAGCTGAAATCAAGAGTCGGAGGCTCAACCGACTGAGCCACTCAGGCACTCCCAGGGCCTGGGTCTTTAACTGTGATTTAAAAACATTTTTCCTGCTCCAGAGTTTTCTAAGGAGTCATTCGTGTTTTCTGCAAATATTTTAATGTTTTTTTTAATTCATTTTTTATTGCAGGAAAATATTTATAAGGTTTACTATTTTTTTTAAGTTTATTTACTTATTTTGAGAGAATGAGAGCAGGGAGGGGCAGAGAGAGAGAGAGAGAGAGAATCCCAAGCAGGTTCCGGGCTGTCCTTGCAAAGTCTGACGTGAGGCGTGAACTCACGAACTGTGAGATCATGACCCGAGCTGAAACCAAGGGTCGGACGCTTAACTGACTGGGCCACCCAGGCGCCCCAAGATTTCCATTTTCAGCCCTTTTAAGCGCACAGCTGAGTGGCACCCAGTACGTTCTCGTTGTGCAAGCCTTTCCACAGCCCATTTCCAGAAGGTTTTCATCACTTAATGGCTTCTTCTTAAGAACGTCAGGTCTCTGGTCCATTGGAAATGTACAATACTGATGTGCGGTGAGGACCTCTTTTTGCAAATGGTCGTCACGCTGTTTCTACGTGACTCATTGAAAAACCCACCTTCCTTCTATTTTTCCGAGCCTGTTTTACAGTTGGGGAAACTGAGGCCAGGACTGTGCAGTGAGGAGTCCCCGGGTCACACCTGCACCCTCCACCTCGTCCCAGCCGCCCAGGGTCCGGCTCTTCCTGCCTTCGGGGAGCTGATGTGGGAGAACCTCGGAGCTGCTCTCAGAAACCAAACGTTCTAGAAGACGCTGAGGTCCAGATAGGGGAAAGTGGACGTGAGGAACCAAATCGTTCCCAACCCGAGGGGCCGGCAGCCCCAGCTTTCCTCTGAGGAGGCCCCTTGCGCATCCGAGGGGACGTCGGGGAGGGGGTGGGGGATCGACCCTGGAGCGATGGGCCGGTGTTGAGGCGGTCAGCAAACACCCATGTGCCCGGTTAGCCCCCGAGGCCCGCCACGCCCAGTGAGAACGAGGTCGCTCAGGAAGAGGCCCATTTCTCCAGGCGGCTTCCTGAATGCCAAGCCACGCTGCGGCGCTAACCGTGGACCACAGGCCCACAAACTTCCTGGCACTTTCTCCTGCCTGTTTCCTAGAATCCCCCCCACAAGGCAACTGAGGCTCTTGAACGCCCCTCAGCAGGTGCAGCCGTGCCCACGGGAGGCCTGTGGTCGCCCCCAGAGCCCTGGCGAATTTCCTCTGTTCCTCGTCCGGAACTCAGACGTGCAGCCTCGTTGAGGCAGCTCACTTTTTCTGCAAGACGGACCCAGGAACGGTCAAGGGGCTCAGCCTCCCATCCTAGTGCTGGGGGGGGGGGTGGCGTTGGTGGGCTGGCGGGCCACGTGACTTGGGAGGCGCCAGACATCCCTACCTAACAGAAGTAAATAAAACCAACGGATGGCCAAAGCCGTCATTGTTGAGTTTGTTGTGTATACACCAAAAAGACAGTTGGCAAAGCCGGGAACACTCAAACCAAAACACAGAAGGGGGCTCGGGGGGTGTCCTTAGGGAGCGGCTTCTATGGTGAGAAAGCAGTGTTCATTCTCCACAGGGATTGGTTTTCGTATCAGAATTTTCCTCAACGGCAGGGAATTGGTTAGCGGTCCTCTCACATCAACCTCGGGAAAGAGAGGAAGCTTTGCTCTGATTTTCAGAGGCACAATCAAGAAGTGACTTGGGTCAACTTAGCCTTGCAAAGTCTGCTACCTCAGCTTCGTTGGTATGACCAAACTGGTGGTGTCTGTTCAGGGAGTTTGCAAGGTGGGTCTCTGTTTGTTTTGGATTTTGACAGAGGGGTCCCCTTTCTGGTGGCTCTGTCAGTGGGGTTCCCTCACCTTCAGACTTGCTGAGTCCTCAGGCCCAAGGGCCGTGGTCGCAGTCTCCATCATTTCTGTGGTTCTTGTTGATTTCATCCAGGGGATTGGTCCTAATGGGTACCATTCGGCACACCAGGAGCTGCCTACCGCATTTCAAACCCTGGAGAGTGTACAAGGTACTGGAGAGGCCAGCATGATGACCGTAAGGGCAGCAATACCCGAGGACTGAAAAGTTCCCCGGAGCCGAGGTTCCCAGGAGCGAAGATGTCACAATTCAAATACATTAAATGGGTTATATTTTTTTAAAGTTATTTTTCAAAAGCATGCATAATGTCTTAACAGTCGCATCGCCCAACAGTTGCTTAGGACAGGGTGAACTTGAGGGTGTTGGCCAGTGCCTCAGTTGGGCTCCATCTAAATCAGGCCTCTATACGACGCGAGCGAGCAGGTAGTTTAACGACAGAGATTTCTACGGCAACAAAAGAAAAAGGTTAATATTTCAAGCAAATTACAAATTCAGTTTCTGAGTTTGGAGAGCGGCTGGTTGAGTTTGCAGACGTCGGGGTTGGAGACTCTTCAGATGAGGCGAGAGCAGGGCAGTGGTGATCTGACCGTTTCTCTAGCTTGTGGCATGAATGTGCCTGGGGATCTTTCCAAGCAGTCACACGGCCCCAGGCACGGGTCGCCGTCCACACACGAGCTGTTGTGCTGAGCTCTCCGAAGTTGATATCGAGTTGTCCAGCGTTGGGCAAAGGATGGTTTTAGTTTCATAAAGATTCCAAGTCCAGAGAATGGGAGAATTGGAAATGTTAGTTTGGAAAATTCTAGCCAAATTTTGGAGGAAACCGGAAGAATTCAGGATGCAGTCCAGATTACAGGTAGAAAACAAAATCTCAGAGACAAGAAACAGCACTAGAATCTGATATCCACAAAGATGTATTATCGAAGCCTATTTTTCTCTCTGTAATCATCCCCTGTCTATCAAAGATAACCACAGTAAGACTAATTTGCTTGCAAATTAAGACTGTTTCCAAATACTTGGTATGATTATTTACATAAGTACACAGGAATAGTGATTGATCACATAGGTGCTTTTCAAAAATGTTTATTTATTTGTTTTAGAGAGAGAGAGAGAGAGAGAGAGAGAGAGAACAGGGGAGGGGCAAAGAGAGACGGAGACACAGAATCCGAAGCAGGCTCCAGGCTCTGAACTGTCAAGGCAGAGCCTGAAGAGGGGCTCAAACCCGTGAACCATGAGATCATGACCTGAGCCGAAGTTGGATGCTTAACCAACTGAGCCACCCAGGGGCCCCCTTATAGGTGCTTTTAAATCTACCTTGCTGGAATGTTTCATAAAGGAACTCAGATTAGACTTTCAAAAGCATCTCCAGGCCAGGAAGCCAAGCCAGTTTTGTCTTGTTATAGGGAGAACAGATTATTTTTAAACTTATGCAAAGACACATATTGTCATGAAAAATGAGAGTATTTAATTAAAAAATAAAACAATTTAAAAAGAGAATAGTAAGAGTTTCTAATTTCTGGAGGAATGGGGGGAGGGGGAAGAAAAATGTTTCAACCTTTGTTGCAAAGATACACTTTACCAAACTGTTGTGAGTCATAGATAACTTCAGACAGAGGAGAAAAAGGATCCTTTACATCTGGAAAACAAGACATTAAAGAACCAGCAACGCTGTAAATGAAGTCGTCCAAATTACAGTCATCTCTATCAGTTTGTTCAGTGTTTTGTAATTAACAAAATTGTTTTGCTTCATTTTGAGTTAGCGGCTTTACGACTCAATCAGTTTTCCATTAAAGTTTCAGAAATCCTCACTCAGTTCAGTGCTATGGTCTTGAGGTTTTCAGAGAACCTGCATTCTGGACTGCTTGTTAGGGTTGTTCCCATGAATGTCTTTGTAAAGGAAGCATTTTTGCAGGAACGTTTTTTTGTGAAAGCATCAGAATAAAACAGTAAGTGTCTGTAAATGGCAAAAGGCTTAAAAATGGCCATGGTTAAAGATGTAGTGGGAGTTCATTATAATGCCTTTGACAAGGAAATTTGGTTCTTATTTTTAAAAAAATTTATGTTCATTTTTGAGAGAGAGAGAGAGAGAGAGAGAGAGAGAGCAAGCAGGGGAGGGGCAGAGAGAGAGGGAGACCCAGAATCTGAAGCAGGTCAGCACAGAGCCTGATGTGGGGCTCGAACTCACGAACCCTGAGATCATGACCTGAGCTGAAGTTGGATACTCAACCGACTGAGCCACCCAGAAGCCCCAGAAATTTGGTTATTTTATGTGACATACATTTTAAAACAATAACCTGAATTATGACATAACATTATAGCAGGACATGTCAGACTTTAAGAATTTCATGGAATTTCTGGAATGCTTATATTACTAACATATATTTATACAGATATCAGCTAAAGACTTCATTCTTTATTTGACAATGCTTCCCATGGAATGTAACAAAACATAATTCGTTCAGCATCTCTTTTATAAGGAGAGGGAACGAATCTTTTGAGATAGTCTAGGGATCCTTTTTAAAATCCCAAAGTTAGTTTGGGGTCAAAAGGACTTCATTTAGAATTTGATATGTGATAAATTTGTCAAAAATATCCAAAAGGTTTAAAACACGTGATCAAACAGGATCAGAGTTCACTGTGAAAACAGTAAAGTACTTAGTTATTCATTCCTACCAAGTGACAATTAAAATTTCAGAGGCAGGTACAGAAAGTTACAGAGTTGCAAAAATGAAACTCAGTTCTTTTAATACAGAGGACTCAGTTATTTTCCTACCTAATCCAAGACTTGGTAAGGACAAAGCACATGAAATTATTTTCATAAAATACAGAATCTTTGCTTTGCAGGCAAAATACATTAGAAGTACAGAAACACCTTTGTTTACAATTTCTTGTTAGGGGCAGACTGACAATCTAAAAAAAATGTGATTTTAACAGCAAAAACCAAATTCTAATTTTGTACCATGTACTTTTGATATTAAAATTCTTTTATTTTAATTAAAAAAAAATTTTTTTCAACGTTTTTTTTGGGGACAGAGAGAGACAGAGCATGAACAGGGGAGGGGCAGAGAGAGAGGGAGACACAGAATCGGAAACAGGCTCCAGGCTCCGAGCCATCAGCCCAGAGCCCGACGCGGGGCTCGAACTCCCGGACCGCGAGATCGTGACCTGGCTGAAGTCGGACGCTTAACCGACTGCGCCACCCAGGCGCCCCTTTTTTAATTTTTTTTTAAACGTTTATTTATTTTTGAGACAGAGAGAGACAGAGCATGAACGGGGGAGGGGCAGAGAGAGAGGGAGACACAGAATTGGAAGCAGGCTCCAGGCTCTGAGCCATCAGCCCAGAGCCCGACACGGGGCTCGAACTCTCGGACCACGAGATCGTGACCTGAGCTGAAGTCAGACACTTAACCGACTGAGCCACCCAGGCGCCCCCCCCTTTTTTTAAATTTTAAGTAGGCTCCATGCTCAACACAGGGCTTGAACTCACAACCCCGAGATCAAGAGTGGCATGCTCCATTGACTGAGCCAGCCAGGCTCTCCTAAAATCCTTTTTTTTTTTAAGTTAAATAAATCCATTCCAATCTTAGCTTGACTTCACATTAAATTCCTTTTTCAAGATCTCTTTCCACAAATCTGCAACATTCTTTAACCATTTAGATCTTGTCCTTTTTCCCTTCTTATTCTGGAACAATCATTTTAATTCAAGACAAAATTACTTCCTTTCTCCCTTACCCCCCCCTCAAAAAAAGAAAAACCAAAACCAAAAAAAAAAAAAAACCAAAACAATAACAACAAAAACCCATCTCCTTCATACCTTATTCAAAAACAAGACAGAGAAAATGGAATGCATTCTTTGATTGGCAAACAGAAGCTGCTAAAGGACAAAATGACTCCAAAACACAGCTCCAAAAGGGTCCTTACAGGATGCAAATAGAGAGTCTTGCACACAAACACTGGCCATCTGAGCAGGCATGCACAATAAAGTTGGGCAGCTTAGAACCTAAGAGAGAGAGCTCAGATTCGAGAGACTCACCTTCACTCTTCAGGGTCGACAAGAAAGTGGTGAGCTCAGTGGGCTCTGTGGGTGCCAGGGTCTGTTTGCTCAGCAGCCTCGGGGTCTGTGTGTGTGTGTGGGGGGGGGGGGGGCTGTCTTCTGTTTGAATCCCACTTCTGACACCATGAAACGTCAAAAGTCCCTATGTAACAGAAGTAAATAAAACCAACGAATGGCCAAAGCCGTCATTATTGAGTTTGTTGTGTATACGCCAAAAAGACAGTTGGAAAATCCAGGAACACTCAAACCAAAACACGGAATGGGGCTCAGGGGGGTGTCCTTAAAGAGCAGCTTCTATGGTGAGAAAGCACAGTGTTCATTCTCCACAGGGATTGGTTTTCATATCAGAATTTTCCTAAGCGATGGAATTGGCTAGTGGCCCTTTCACATCAACCTCGGAAAAGAGAGTAAGCTTTGCTTCTGATTTTCAGAGGCACAGCAAGAAATGACTTGGGTCAACTTAGCCTTGCAAAATCCACTACCTTAGCTTCGTTGGTATGACCAAACTGGTGGTGTCTGTTCAGGGAGTTTGCAAGGTTGGTCTCTGTTTGTTTTGGATTTTGACAGTGGGGTCCTCTCTCCAGCTCTGTCCTCCACCTGGGACAGGACCAGGCTGCTCGCTCCTGGAGGAGCCGGGCCCTGATCTGAGGCCAGAACATCCTTCCGTGCCTGCCTTTGCTGGGCCTGTGTTTCCCCACTGAAACCATGAGCTGGGGCTTCAGCTGGGCACCGTTCCCCAGGCTCCTGAGTTTCTGAGACTTTCACAGGGGATGTAGGTCAAAGCCATTTATCATCATTTCACCTTGCTGTCTTTCCTATATTGGAGAAGAATCCTCCTTATCCAAAGAGAAATTCCTCGGGATGTCTAAGGCCCGGGGTGGAGGCAATGCCAGGTGCCCTTCCCTCATTTGCAGGGCCTGCTTGCCCTCGGACAGGGTGGTGGGCACTGTGATGCATTCACTCATCTCCTGTGATAGACACCGCGACCCTGAGGCTGGCCCTAGCGTCGAGCGCCCCGTCCTCGGAGAGCGAGCGTACTCCAGCTCGACTCCCTTTGTCTCCCGAGGACTCTGATGGGGCTGAGGGCCCGCGCGCCCGGCCACCTGGGAAGTAGGTGCTCAGGGAGAAGAGCAACGAGGCCAGGAGCGCCGTTGTGGGCAACAGGGGTGCTCCCGGGCAGGCTTCCTCAGCCGGAGGGCTGTCACTACGCGGGGCGCACGACACCTGCGGGCACAGGTGCAGGCGCGGGAGCGGCGAGCCGGCGGCTCCCGCAGCCGCAACACTGCGGGATCCGGAACAGCGACTCGGGGGGCGCGCGGGGCAGCGGTGGACGAGGGGCGGGGCCTAGGGGCGGGGCCTGACCATGGGCGGGGCCGGGGGCGGGCCGGGCGGCGGCGGCGCGCGGTGGGCGGGGCCGCGGGCGGGAGGGCGGGCGGGCCGGGCGGCGGCGCGCGGTGGGCGGGGCGGCGTGACGCGCGCCGACGCCGATCCCGGAAGCGGTGTCAGATGCTGGGGAGCCGGGCGGGCGGGCTGGCGGCGGGCGGCGGGGGGGACTTGTTGTTCTTCGCGAAGTCGGAGCCCCAGCGAGCGGCCGAGGCGGCGGCCGAGAGGAAGCGCGAGAGTGAGCGCGAGCGCGAGGAGAGCGCGTGCCCGCGAGGAGCCGCCGCGCGCCCGCGCCCCCCCGCGCGACGCCAGGTGAGGAGCAGCCGCGTCGGGCCCGGCCGGGGGTCGGGGGCCGGGGCCGGGACGGGGGCGGGGGCGGGTCGGGGCCGCGCGCCGCTGAGTCACCGGCGCCTCGGACCCGCGGCGAAGTTGGGCGGGACCCCGAGACCCCGGCCCGCGCACCTGCCGTCAGGTGCCCAACCGCGAGCGCGCCGCGCGGGCCGGGGCTTTTCTTTCTTGGGCCCGGGAGCGCGCCCCCGCCCCCCGCCCGCCCCTTGTCCGAGCCGGAGGCGGTGCCCCCCCCCCTCCACCCCGGGGGGGCGGCCTAGGGAGCCCGGACGTTCCTGCGGGCCCGGCGTCCCTGCCCTGCCCTCCCCACCTGCTTCGCCTTTAGCCCGCCGAGGTCCGCTGCGAGGCGGGAAGGCGGGGGCGAAAATACACGGCCACGTGTAGGGGAGCGCGTGGTCGCGCAGGGCCCACCCGGCCGCGTCCACCTGGGTGCTTCCGCCGGCTCGGCGGGTGCTGCCCTGCCCCGCGGTGGCTTCCACCCGCGCTCCGGGGGAGGGGGCGGGAGGGCAAGGAGAAGGGGACTCATGACCGATGTCACGTTCTGAGCAGCTGACCTGCCAGGGGTTCCCCGGAGGGAGGCCCTGATGTGGAAGCTTTGGGTGGGGAGGGGGACAGGGCGAACGTGTCCCTTCTCCCGAGCCCCGTGGTTCTCAGTTTTCTCATCGGTGAGTGGGGGGCTCCATCTCCTCTAAGTCGGACCGCGGCTTCCTCTGTGATCCTGCCGCGTTCGGGACACAGTGTGCCAGGGTGCCGGCTTCCGCACACCTTTCCGGGAGCCTGGGGAGGGTACAGGAAACGTGTCTCTCTCCACCTAGCTCTCCCTTAGGTAAAAGAAACCGCTCTGCCTCCTGTCTCTGATCGTACTGCTCCTCGCCACGTGTTGTGGCGTCTTTTGACAAAGACTCCACATTGGTGGAGTTGGTGTTTGGGGCCGCTGGAAGTTCCTGCTCTCCGAGCTGTGTTAATGATTATGCTGCTGTTTACCTGTCGCGCCGCTCTCGTGGCGGGGGCAGAAGTGCTCCCCTGCCAAATGAATTGTCAGTGTGGAAGATCCGGCCACCTTCCCTCACCAGGTGCCGGCAGGGGAAGCTCCCTGGTCTCCAACACCCACGCCCCACACAGCAGATAGAGTCAGTGGGTTCCCGCAAGTGTGGCTTGGGTGTCCCTTCTCCCTGCCCCTTCTCCCTTATTGGCCTCGGTGAGGATTTGCCCTTACAGCCCTGACTGCACAGGTATCTTGATAAAGCGCAGCCGTGTGCCGGGCGGTCTCCGATCTGCCGCCTTCTGGGGCTGGGCTCTTTAAAGAGCGTCCGTCTAAGCAGGTGGGAGGGGTCCGGAAGCTGACGGTGGGCTGTGCAGGTAGGTGAGACTCGCTTGCCAGCCTCTCTCGCTTTGCTTTGCGCTTTGCGGGTAGCTGACCCCTCTGGAGGACTTCCCTCCCCAGGGCAAACCAGTGGGAATGCTTGAGTTTGAGCTCCCTAGAGGGGGTCTGCTTTGAGAACTTAACGAGGGGATCTCTCCTGGTTCCAAAATGAAGTTTACTAACTCGAAAACACAAAGCAAGTCTTCTCTCCGGAGCTCACTTGCCTTCCGCGCTTGAACGGAGCTGGACTTTAAGGGACGCGTTCCAAGTTCAGCCTCACTCACTTTCAAGGTGGTTGCTAAAAATGGGAGTTGAATCGGGGCTCCTCGGGGAAGTTGGTTCCGGGGCTCGCTGCGTTCCAGCCCCATCTCCAGCGCCCGGGCTGTGCTGAGCGAGGCCGCTTTCCGGACGTTCTCCGCGCCCCTGTCCACCGCGCTGTCCCTCTCGGGGCTCCGGTAGCTGAGTCTGTTTACCATCTCAGGCGGCGGACGAGTCCTGCCCGCGTCCTGGCTGTTCCCGAGTCTAAAGGTTTCTGGAGTGGACTTTCTGGCTTAGGGTCCAGTCCACACGGGAAATGGAACCCGGGCAGCTGTGAGCGTTCTCTGTGTGGCTGTTCCTCGGAGCAGTAAACAGTGACTCACCCTCCCCTCTGCTCCCCGCCTCCCTGCTCCCTGCTCAGGGAAGATGCGCTGCTCCCGTGTTTACTTTTGCTTTTTGTCAGTCATGTTTCCTCTTTCTTGCAGTTTCAGGAAATTGAAAGTGTTGTCTTCAAATCATAGAACTTCAGAACGGGTAGAAGCGAATGTAGGGATCGTGTCGTACACGCACCCCCCACCCCCACCCCATTTTACCAAAGGACACCAAGCCCGAGGCCTCGGTACCTGGCCTGCGGCCGCGGAGTCTGACAGCCGGGGTCTGGGGTGGCACCCTGCCTGCTTTTCTGCGCTGCCTGTCGGCTGCCCTGGATGAGGGGAGGCTGGAGAGGTATTGAGGTGGGGCGCCCAGGCCCCGCTGCCCTCGGGTGCGGTGCTGACGCACGTCCCCAGGCAGCGTGCCTTTCACTCGCCAGGGGGTGCGGGGAGCAGGTGTAGGTGAGAATGTCCCCCGCCCTCCATCCAGCAAGGGAAGCGAGCCTTGGACGGAAAGATCAGGACCCAGTTTTGGGCACGGCCCTCGATGGAGGCTCAGGAGAGGGTGTCCGCCTACCACGGGGAGAGCAGGAGGGGGCTTCGGCGAAGCAAGGGCTGGGGAAGGAGGGTGGGAGCCCAGCACAGACAGAGGGGGAGGCTCGGAACGCAACAGGTGGTCCAGGCAGTGAGGGGCTCGGGAGGGACTTCAAGCAGGGGGTTTTTCTACCACCTCGAGGCGCTGCGTTTGAGGGACCGAGGTCCAGACGGAAGAAGCTGGGGCCTGAGCCAGGGAGTCCTGGAGGGCCAAGTCCAGCAGGCCCGGCTCAGCAGGTGGCCACGGAAGGAGGGACAAGGTCTTGGGGGCGACTGCTGCGTGAACGGCGCGATGGGTCATCACCTGAGCTGGAGACACAGGAGGAGGGCGGGTGTGAGGACAGGACACGTCTCTGGGGTCTGTCAGACACGCAGGCTGTCTCAGCCTGGCTGCACGTGGAGATGGGGGGCTGGTGGGACCCCTGGGCAGCTGTGGGGCGAACAGAACCCCAAAGGGAGCTTAGAGACAGAAGGACCACCCAGAGGGGGGCCAGAGGAGTGGGGGGCCAGGGCGTGGCCGGGGAGGTGAGGCGCTCGGCCCGCTGTCAGCCTGGCAGCCGCCTGAGTCACCTCTGGACAGAGCCAGGATGACACAGCTTCCTCGAACCGCAAACACAAGGTGACCAGACGTCCTCCGAGCCAGGCAGACAGTCGTGTCTTGCCGGAGGGCGGCCGGCCAGGGCCGGCCTGCAGGCTGGGTGTGGGCCGGGCTGGTGGGGGGCCCGGCGAGGAGCGGCAGGACGCACCCCCACGTCGAGGGAGCCGGATGGGACACGGACACCCAGTGTCTGGGGTGGGCGGGGCGTGGGAGCCCTCCCGGTCCTCCTGGGGCCCGTCTTCGGTCGGGTGAGGCGTCAGCGTATGGGGCGCGCTGGCCGTGCTGACCTTTGCTCGCGGGGCAGGTGCGTCCTGTGGCGCTGGCAGGAGGGGCCCTCGGCACCCCCGGGACAGAGGCGGTCACGTCAGCGTGGCTTGTGCCTTTGGGGTTTGCACCCATCGGGGGAGCGCAGACGTGCTCCACGACAGAGCCCCTTTCCTCCCTGCCTGTTTGCCCCCTGCCCCCTCCCTCTCCCTGGACCCGCCGCCCTGGGAGAGCCGGCGTGGAACAGTCGTCTGGGAGGGCCGGGTGCAGCCGGCCAGGGAGCGGTGGGCGCCCTCACTCCACACCGAGCGGGAACAGGTGTTTTCTGAGACCCCCCCTGCTAGGTGTCGGAGCTGTGGCTTCCTGTGCGCGTGAAGCTCCCCGTCTAGTCTAACCGACCTAAGAGCCCCGTGAGACCCTGAACCCCCTTTCCTGCCACACCATCTAGACCCAGGGCCGTTTGGCTGCGGCCATTGCTGCCGTCAGCCACCTGGCTTTACCGGTGGAGAAAGCGTCCCCCCGGGCCCCGAGCCTGGGTCCGGCCCCGCGAAAGCCGGAGCACAGCGGGGATGACCCGGGGCCGTGAGTCGCCCCAGATGAGCTGCGTCAGACGACGGGCGAGCGGTACACGTTTGCTGGGGGGGTAGAGGGGGTGAGATCCTGGCCTCTGGAAGGGCGGTCCCGTTGTTCGTGGGCCTCGGGAGGGAGGGCCGGCACCGGCTCCCTGACTTACTCTCAACGGTGCCGTCCCCAGAGCCGGGCCCGGTCCGGGCTGCTGGCACGTGTCTTTTAGAGCGGTCTCTGCCTTAAGCTCATGTAGGCGCGCGTCAGAGCGAATTTCTGGCGTTGGGTTGAAAACCGATCTCTTTAGTTGGGGAAGTGGTCGCCTGAAAGGTGTTCCAAGTTAGAAGTGCTGACCGCGCAGACTTTCTTGACCAGAAGCTTCTGGAGGGCTGTGGAAGACTGTCCGTGGTCTCACTGGGTGGACGGACAGGCAGGCGGGCACGGAGGAGGCCCACCTGCTCCTGGCCCCCCCGCCCCCCCAGCCCCCCACCGGCTCCGGCCACTGAGCCGCTCCCGTGACTTGACCGGAGTTCAGAAGAGCCGGCGGAGAGCGCGGGCTGCGTGCACGGCCCGGCTGGCGTTGCCGTGACCGATGGTTGTGGGGCCCGATCCCCGAGCGACCCCTCGTGAAGCTGCCGGGGGCAGGGTGGGTGATTTCTTACACGGCGACTGGGCGTCCGGCCTGCGGCGGGAGGGGAGGGAGGCCGAGTGGCTGGCGCACCTGCCTCTCAGGCTGTGGCCTCTCACCCCGGCTGGGTTCCCCCCGAGTCTCAGAACACAGTTCTTCCTGTGTGCACTCTGGTGGCCGTGGAGGTGGCCTGAGGTGCAGCGGTTTATAAATACACGTTTTAGGGCAGTTGTTTTAAAATCCTTCGTCTTACACACCGTCACAAGCGCCAAACTTCTCTCTGAGCCTGTTTCCAGAAGCTGCCGCCGGGTTTTTGCCTTTCGTGCGGGAAGCGACCTCGGGTCACTACTGCGTGTACCTCGTGTGGCTTGGGTAGAGGTGAGCCCTCGTGCCCTTACTGTCCGGGTACTGAGATCTCGCAGGAAGGGCAGCCGGGGCCAACCCTGCGCTCCTGGAGCCCGGCCCCTGAACCTGCAGCCCAGGTCTGCGCGCCGCCTCTCGAGGCGGGAGGACACTCCTGTTTTCCGTCAGCCGGCGGAGACTTCCTGCGGGGCGGGTGCCTGAACAGGGGGCAGGAGCCAAGACCCGGTCCGCCCGAGGCCATGGGGGTCGTGTCTTTGAGCGCGGGGATGTGGGGCAGTGTCTGCTCCTGCCTGGGGCTTGCTCACCTGGCCCAGGGTCTCTGGCTTCTGGAGGGTGCCGGTCCAGGCCCCCGGAGCCCTGGGGGTTGAGAGGGAAACCCCCCCCCAGTCAGGGCGTCTCCTTGAGTCACCTGCTCGGCTCCGCCGAGGCCTTTACGAGGTGGACAGAACCCGGGGCCCCTGGTTCTGATGCTCTCATTTCCAGAGGAAGAGCGTAAGGCCGACAGAGAGAAGAGCTTTGCTGGCTTTTTCTCCAGCTTCGTGTCTACGTTTACTCCTGTTCTCTCAGGCCTCACGTTGTTCTTGTTGGACAGAAGGTCTGAGAACTGCAGGAAGTCCCCGGAGGTCAGACCCCCTCGTGGCGCCCGCCTCCCACAGAGAGGCATCCCTCCTCGCTTGGAGCCCAGGCCGGCCCGGGGGTCCCGCTTCTCCCGTCTCTGCCCGGGCTCTTGTCTGTGTCCTGCCCGCAGAAGGCCAGGCAGCTGGGCAAGGTGGGTTCAGAGCTGGTGGACTTATGGCTTTCCCCAGGTGACCTTGACCTTGCAGACCTGCCAGCCGACCCTCGTAGGTCTGTGTGGAGGGGAGGACGCGGAGCCCAGTCCTGTGTAGCTCCTGCTTACCTGGGCCTCCCCGCCCCGCGCTGTCACGGAGGGCAGGTCCCTAGAGGGGGCGGGGCGTCCCTGCCCTGAACGCAGCGCTGTGGCCCGGGGTCCTGGCTGAGCTGGCCCGTCATGGGCGGGGTGTGGGGGGGGTGGTGAGGCACAGAAACCCCTGTCGGGTAGGGGTCTGAGCGGAGGTCCCTCCTCCGCTGGGGCCGGGCGGGCTGGGCGGTCCGTGCAGGGTGGGAGGGCCTTGGGTCTGTGGGAATGTGAGCTCCTCGCTCTGTAAACAGGCGTGACTCACCACACAGCTATGCCCTGGCGGCCCAGGCCCTTGTGCGCTGACGTGTGCTGGAATGACACCCGGCCACCCCTCCTGCTCCCGTGGAAAAGTTTCTCATGGCTCTCCCCGCCGCCTGGCTCCTGCTGGCCCTCCAGGTGGCTTCTCTAGCATGGCTTTGACCCCGGGACCTGGAGGGAGGGGCACTCAGCGGGCCCGCCATGCCCCTGCAGATGCTGGGGTTCAGGCCGCTGTCAGGAAGCAGCTCCTGTCTTCCCGCTGGGGTCATCCCACGCTGTAGTGCGTCTGCCTCCCGCGCGTGCGTGGGTGGCGTGGAGGAGCCAGAAGCCTCCTGAGGGTGCACCTGGCCCCGGCCCTGCTGCTGTCCTGCTCTCCATCATCCGTCGTCAGTGCCTGGGACAGTGGCCGTGTTGCCAGAGGCAACAGTGAACCAGGGGGTTTGGTGGCCCGGGTGCTGAGACCTGGGAGGCAGGTGGGCTGTTGGGGGTGGGTGGCGTCTAGGCTGTGCCGTAGCAAGGGTCCTGGGGCTGTGGGCGAAGGAGGGGTGGAGACCGTCCACCCGAGCCCCACTCACCCCCAGGGTGAAGGCTTTGGTGCGGCTCCGTCTCTGGGGCCCGGGTCCCCCCCCTTCCCCCGTGCGTTTTCTGATGTTCTCTCTGCTCAGTTCACCTTGCCTGGCGTTTGGAACGTGGACCCCGGTTCCTAAGCCAGCTACAGAATGTGCCAGCACGTCCAGAGCCCGGGCCCTCCCGCCCCCCACCCCAGCCGCCGGGGCACACTGGTTTGTTTACTGTCCCACAACCTGTGATGTCTGCACCGGCCTGCCCAAAGCCATTGTTGCTGTGGGCTTCTCTGTTTCCATGACGACCATCAGGGGCTGGCTACTTCCCAAGGTCGCCATGGCAACTATCAGAGGGGAATCATGCTTGGGATGCTTTGGCTGGCTTTTTCATGAATGATTAGAATGTGTGACACAATGCAGACGCCAAAACCAGAAGGGCGGGCAGTGGCGGGGAGGGGGGGTGCTGGCGGGCGGCGGGGACGGCTCCCGCCAGACAGCCGGTGAGCTCGCGCAGTGGCGGCCCCTACCTCCCGGATCCTGCGGGCCTCAGGTCAGGGCTGTGGGGCAGCCTAGGCGGGGGTGGTGATGTCACAGCTGCAGTGCCCTTTGCGGAGGTAGGTCTGCTAGGGAGGGTGGGGCTGCACCCGTCCCTGGGGGTGTGCTGGGCAAACGCAGGGGCTCCCCAAAGGGGCCCTTCCTCTCTGGAGCCAGGCGAGGTCAGGAGTCACGGGGGCTCTTGCCCGGGCAGGGTGCCGTCCTGGGGGCCAGCGGTGCTCCTCGTGTGCCGGGTGAGGCCGTTCTCGGGAGGGGGCTCTGGGTCCGCGCGCTCTGGCCCTTCAATGTGGCGTCCCGTGCCTCGAGGGTGCGAGCGGCTCAGCTCAGAGGGGGAGTCGGACGGGAGGCAGTGGCCGCCCGGGCCTGGTGCCCCCCCAGGCGGGTGGCTGCCAGCGTGGGGGCCGGGGTGGGTCTGGGTTGCTTCGTGGGCTGATGCTGGACTGGGCAGCGTGGCCGGGATGCCCACCCTGCGGGGAGCCCCCTCAGTCCCGGCTGCCTCCTGTCTTGTTTTCGGGGGGACGTGGACCGAGGAGCCGAGCCTCCTTGGAGCGTCTCTGTGGTGGGGACGTCCCCGCTTCAGGTCACGTGCGACGGCAGCCGGCCCCGTCCCCAGCCTGGCCAGAACCTCACCTCACTCATTTCTGTTTCTTGTCTGATTTTCTAGATCCAGTTTCCAAGCCCTTCTGTTCGGGTGACTGTGCCCAGGTTATGACGACTAATCCCAAACCAAACAAGGCATTAAAGGTAAGTGGGGTGGGGGTGGGCAGACCCCGTTTCTGCCTCGAGCTCAGGCTTGGGAAAGGTCCGTTCCGGCCCCAGCAGCCCCT
Organism: Prionailurus bengalensis; assembly: GCF_016509475.1. NCBI lineage: Eukaryota > Metazoa > Chordata > Mammalia > Carnivora > Felidae > Prionailurus > Prionailurus bengalensis. Next base: position 1,900,648 of record NC_057357.1, read on the forward strand.
CTTTCCCAGGACTGCCCTGAGTGTGAAGAGGGAGGCCCTGTCCCCTGCAGTCGGGTGGGGGCTGTTGGCCAGCAGAGCCGTGCCAGGGAGCTGGGGACAGGATTGGGTTGTGGCCTCAGGAGATGTGGGCCCTGGCGTCCACGGGGATGGCCTCCTTGGGAGGGAGTGGCAGGTGTGGATCCCTGCCTGCTAGGACATGCTCATCCCCGGCCCCCAGGGGTGGGCAGCGTGGCCTCCGTCCCGCAGTACCACCGGCAGGGCGCGTGTCAACCTCGGCACTCCTGCTCGCGGGGCCCGGCTCCGACCAGGCCCGGTGTGCTGCCTCCCCGGGCCCTCCCAGCTTCTGAGGCTGGCGTGGGCTCCTGGGTCGGCTATCTCGTCTTGGGAACAGAGCTGGGTCTGGCGGGACAGGGGACCTCCGTGCATTCGTGGGCCATGCACGTCGAAGCCCCTTCCGAGGCCCCACTTTGTCCGAGGGGTGTGGAAGGACAGGCTGCTGTGCCTCCCTGCGGCTCACCTGCCTGGGTGGACCCCGCACACCTGCCTGGGTCGCCCCCGTTCACCTTCCTGGGTCCCCCCCCCCCCCCCCCACTCACCTGCCTGTGTTGGCCCCGCACACCTGCCTGCATTGGCCCTGGACACCTGCCTGGGTTCCCTGCTCACCTGCCTGTGTCGGCCCCGCACACCTGCCTGGGTTCCCCCTTTCACCTTCCTGGGTCCCCCCCCCCACCTCACTCACCTGCCTGGGTTCCCCCCCCACCTGCTTCGGCCCGCACCAGGCACTGGAGACTCACAGAGGGCTGCGCACGGGTGGGCCACAGCCTCGCAGGTTCTGGACGGCAGGTGGTAACCAGGTGACGGGCAGGCGTAGCGGGGATCCCCGTCAGGGAGCCACCCGCGTTCTGCCGCGTGCGTGACGTCGGGAGGCCCCCTGCCCCGACGGAGGCGTGAGGGCCGGCTTGGGGGGCAGAGAGGGTGCCTCCGGGTGTACCTGCTGCCCGGGACCAGGCTCTCGGCCACGCGGCCTCCGTTCGCGGGCAGACGCCGGGCCACCCCCTCCTCCGCGCTGACCGCCGTGCCGCGCGGCCCCCGCAGGTCAAGAAGGAGGCGGGCGAGAACGCCCCGGTGCTCAGCGATGACGAGCTGGTGTCCATGTCGGTGCGGGAGCTGAACCAGCACCTGCGGGGCCTCACCAAGGAGGAGGTGGCCCGCCTGAAGCAGCGCCGGCGCACGCTCAAGAACCGCGGCTACGCGGCCAGCTGCCGCATCAAGCGCGTGACGCAGAAGGAGGAGCTGGAGCGGCAGCGGGTGGAGCTGCAGCAGGAGGTGGAGAAGCTGGCGCGGGAGAACAGCAGCATGCGGCTGGAGCTCGACGCGCTGCGCTCCAAGTACGAGGCCCTGCAGACCTTCGCCCGCACCGTGGCCCGCGGGCCCGTCGCCCCCACCAAGGTGGCCACCACCAGCGTCATCACCATCGTCAAGTCCGCCGACGTCTCCTCCGCCTCCGTGCCCTTCTCGGCCGCCTCCTAGTGGCCCGCCGCCGGGAGGGGGGGGGGTGGGCGGGGGGCGCCCCCCCGGGTGCCCGCCGGAGGGTCCGCGTGGCGCGGACCCCTTAACGCCCCAGTCGAAGCGCAGACTCCCGGCGGGGACGAGGCCGAGGGTGCGGCCGCAGATGGGGGTCTGGCGAGCCCGCGGGCCGCACGCCTTCCCGCACGCACGCGCACGCACGCGCACGCACACAGCCGGCCCTCCCCCGGGCCCCGCCGGCTCTCTCCAGAAGGTCTCCGGGGGCGCGTGTCTTGCGCCGGGGGGCGTCGGGGCGTATGGAGGGAAGGTCCTCAGAAGGTCGCCGGCCCTGTGGCCCGGATGGCGGGGGCTCTGTCTGCCACCCCTCCCGAGAGTGGCCTGTCGTGGTCCGGCGGCCGGTGCGGGCACCCCCTCCCTGCCCTGACTGAGCTCTGGGTGCCTGGGGAGGAGCCGTTTGTCCCCGGTGGCGAACAGCACCCCGACCCTGCTTCAGCCCCACCAGAGGCCCGCGGCCCGCGAGGCGGAGGGAGGGAGGGGGGGCTGCTCTAGGACTGCGCGCGCCTGGGGGCGCGCCTGCCGTGACACCCGCGTGCCGGCGGCGCGGGGCCTCGGAGGAGCGGGTTGGACCGGGTGGTCCCTTGGGGGCCTCCAGGGTACACGTGCAGAGTTGCACGAGGACTCGGGAATTTCCCCTCTGTTGGACCGACCCCGGGGAGGTCCGCAGCGGGGAGCTGGCGGGGAGCCCTGCGCAGGGAGGGCCGGCAGGGTCCGGGGCGGAAGCGGAGCTATCCCTGCCGAGCAGGTGGGAAGTCGGCGGCGGCCTCGGGAGTGGGTTGTGGTCCCGCTGCCAGAGTGACCGGTGGAGTCCGAGGGTGAGGAGGGTGTGATGGCCAAGGAGGTGACTCTAGGCACCGGGCCAGGACCGGCCTTCTGGGGGCGCCCGGGTGGTCTGTTGGTGCAGAGGACAAGGGGACGCGGCCACCTTGGTGCTTATTCCTCGCCTGAAACTTTTACCTGTTCTTTCTTTCTGACACTTGGAGCCCCTGATGACCTCGGTGACCTTTGCTGGGGCTCCCGGCTTCCTCTTGGCCTGTCCCCCGCCACCTAGGGAGACCCCCAGCGAGCTGCAAGGCCCCTGTGCAGGAAGAGGCAGACTGGGCGGGACAGACGCCCGGAGAGCTCCCTACGGAAGACGTCTGGGTCTCTCCGGCAGCACTGCCGTGCGGCCTTGGCCTTCGCCTTGTCCTGGGGGAAGGTGAGGGGTCTGGGGCCTGCCGGATCCTTACGGAGCAAAAGGCCCAGTGTGTAAAAAAAAAAATTAAAAAAAAAAAAAAAAAAGCTGTCGATACCATAGCCATGGTAGGTAATCCACATTGGATATCAATAAGGACCACGGGGAAATATTTAAAAGAGAGAAAAGTATATATATATATAAAATTATATACACATTTTATCGTACAGATTTTTCGTAACTTTTTTCCTGTTTTTACTGTAAATCCCTAATCGAGCAGAGCTGCGGTTGGAGTAGGGGGGGTGGGGGCCGGGGTCTGTCGCCGCTGCCTGCTGCCCTCGGGAGTGCTGGCGCCCTGCATGCCCCCTCCCCCGCCCCCCGCCCCTGCCCAGAGGGGGCTTCTGTCACCGCCCGGGGCACCTCGCCATGCCTGCCCGCTCCTGGGGACCAGGGGCCAGGGAAGGAAGACCGGAGCATTCTCTCATGCCTTTCCTTTCAGCTCGTTGAGATTTCATTGTCCCCGTTTTAATGTATGGATTTGTTTTATTTAAAAGGCAAGGATCTCTGTCCCTTGGGTTTGTTTTCCTGATTCTTGTGCTTCAGACTCGGGGTCCTTCCCGAGGGAGGCAGGCTCTGTCCTCCCAGGGGGCAAGGCCTCCCATTTCCTGGCCTTGGTCACTCAGCTGTTCCATTTCAATATTTATTTTTGTGCTGCTTTTATCATGGTATAAATTATTGAGAAGAGACCCCACGTCGTGGTCCTTGTCCGTATGACATGTGCCCTGCGCCTGCCCTGTCCCCTCACGGCCACCACCTAATTTATTGCTGTACATCTCTGCTGTGACGCTTTTGTACCTTTGCAATAAAGAGTTTTCTGGTTTCAGACCCGCCTGGTCTTGTGATTGGTGCTTTGGGTCGAGTCCTCGAGTGCAGGGGCCGTGAATGTGCTGGGCCGCTGCACCCCCCCACATCCCAGCCCCCGACCCGGTCGCCCTCCCCTGCGATGGGTCTCCTTGGCTCCGGGGTCCGTCTGGTCAGCCACGGTGCGTGCAGGGGGTCAGGCTGGCAGAGCTGGCCAGCTGGCCTTCTGAATGGTGGGCACCATTCCTGAGGGTCCCATCCACCGAGACCAGGAGCCCCCCAGCCCTTGGGCAGCCCTCCCTCTCCAGCTGGGGCTGCTCCCTCCCACCCCCTTGGCGGCCTGTGCCCCCGTCTCAGCCCAGGTCTTACGGGAGGTGGGGAGAGAGACGTCCTGCCCGGGGTGGGCAGCGAGGTGCCCTGCCCGGTAGCCTAAAGGAAGTGGAGTGGAGGGCCCATCCTCTAGGGACGCTGTCCCCTCCTCACCGGTCTTCCCTTCCCACTGTTCCTCCAAGGGGTAGACGTGTCCGAGCTCAGCCTTAGCCGCCGAAGGAGGGCAGGCTGGTGGGTGCGGCCTTAGGGGTCTCCAAGCCCCACCAGCCCTCCCGCCACACCTCTGCCTGAGCTGACAGGGTGGCTCCTGCGGTCGCTTGTGGGCAGGGTGCTTCAGCGCCTTGGCTTTAACCTCTGAGTGACGGAGGGCCCGTTCCCTCCCCTTTCTAGCCTAGCGCTCCCTTCTGTGAACTCGGCAGGGGGCCGAGTGTGCCAGCACGATGGGGTCACCGTGGCCCACGGCTAAGCCAGACGCCCCCGAAGCCCAGCCTGTGCCTCCTGCGAGAGCCCTGGGGCGGCCAGGTGACCGTAGCTGGCAGCAAGCTTGGGGGTATGAGCTGGGGAGGCACGGACCCCAGCCCTGTTCCGGGCCCCTGGGAAGTAAGAGGTACCCCTCTGCCCCGCCCTGGCCACCCACCTCTCCAGGCTGCCTCCTTGGTGTTGGATTGTTGGGGCCATTTCCCACATGAGAGCATGGAGGCCAGGATAAGTTAGATAAGCCAGCCGCTCCTGGCCCTGTGCGGTGGGGCCCAGAACCGGAAGCCGGCCCTGCTGTCCTAGGTGGTGAGACGTGCCTCCTTCCGCTCCTCCTCCAGAGCACCCAAGCTCCCCCCTGGCGGACGAGGCCGGTGAGGGGGGTGCAGCGGCTTTGACCTTGAGGCTCTGTGCTCCCCTGTGGGTGTCCAGGAGAAGCAGGGTCTGGTCTGGGCAGAGGTGTCTGTAGGGGCTGGACAGGTGGGAGAGCTGGCCTTTGGGAGGCTGGTCTGCCTCCTGCCGGCTCTGTGACCTCAGGCAAGTGGCTTAACCTCTCTGGGCCTTCGTCACCTTCCCTGCGGCTGTCGTGAGGACTAAGCGTAGGCCGGGTCCTACAGTGGGTGCTCGGTAAATGTGGACTCCCCTCACCCCAAAGTGCCAGGCTGACCAGGCTGCCCCCAGTGCACAGGCCTGGCCCGAGGGCGCCCCTGCAGCCAGGAGCCCGCAGTGCATCTGGTCTTTTGAAGGGGGTCTTGGCCCACTTACCCTGGTGCACATAGCCTTAGGCACCTTGGGCCCTAAAGGGGTGGCCCTTCCCGGGCACGGGCCTCTAGGACAGCCCCCTCCTTCGCTCATGGTGGGGCTGGCACCGTGCCTCGCCTCCTCCAGATAGCCTCCAGCCGTGGTCCACAGGTCTCTGCAGGAGGCGCCACGCCTGTCCCCAAACCTGCTGACTGCAGCCTGTGGGGCCCGAGCTGGGCGGACTCTGGTCCGCCAACTGCAGAGGGCATGATAAGGCGGGTGGGGGCCTCGCTTGGGGAGGCAGCCTGGCCTATCTTGCCGGGCAGCCCATCCGGGCCCTTGGAGAGGCTGTGGCCTTGAGTCCCGTGTCTCCAGGCCTAGGGAGCAAGGAGGCCGCGGGGTGAGCCCATGCTGGTAGTTGACTCCTGCCCTGCGGGGTCTCTGGACCCTCAGCGCCTTTCCCTCTTACCCCGGTGATGGGTCGGGAGGTTGTCACTGAGTGGCGCCCACCAGGCCGCTCTTGCCCGGCCTGCGGCCCTGGCTCCCCACATCCGCCGGCCCCTGCCCACGCCCCCTCCCAGACACAGGCCTTCCCGGAGGCCTCCCTACCCCACTGGCTGCTTCTGGCCCCTCTTTCATGTTTCCCAGGCCGCTCGGGCATGTCACAGCTTCTGGATGGCAGGGCCTGTGTCTCTCGGGGTGCTGGCCTGGCACACGGGAAGAGAGAAGGACGAGGGAAGGCAGGCTCCGGGTGTGACCCGTCTGTGCCCTGTGCCCTCTCCGGGCTTGCGTCCGTGGCCTTCATCCACCCACCGAGGGCGGGCTGGCAGGAGGCCCATCTTATGGAGGAAGGTGAGCATGACCCTGGGTCTCTCGGGGCCACAGGGCAGGGCGCTCCGTCCACGCGTGAGCTCTTTGCCCTGCTCTGAGCGTTGCCCGGGACACTTGCCCCGACACCCAGACTTAGCACAGTGGGGCTCCCGTGACCACCCACCGGGCGCCGACCCTGCAGGAACAGAGGCCACGGGAGTCACTAGAAAACGCAGGCTGTTTATGTATAAATAGGTGATGCCCCCAGGAGCCCCACACGCTTCACGGGCTGCCCAGGGTGAAGGTTCTGTGCAGGTGGCCCTGGGCACCTCCCAGAGCCTCATCAGGCACGCCTTCCCCGGGTGGGGGCTTTTCAGGAGTCCCCAGGGCTGGAGGGGGTGCAAAGCAGCTCTGCCCAGCCCAGTCCCCTGCCCCCACCGGCCCGTAGCGCCTACAGCTCCGGTGTCCTCAGGCCGGGGCTGCCTCGCTCTCCCAGGGCCCAGAGTGAGGTCCGTCCATCCGCCCCTGCCCTGCTGGTGCCTGCCTCACGACAGCCCCATGACGGCCAGGTGAGCCCGGTGGGTTCCCGGTTCGTCAGATAAACTCAGGCGCCCTCTCCTGGGGCCACAGGCCTGCTGGCGGGAGGAAGGCTGGGAAGTGGTGCCACCGGCCTGGCACCAGGGCTCCCAGGAGGGGCTTCACCTTTGGCAAGAGGGTGAGGGGCCCTGTGCTTTCCCAGAGGCCTGGGCAGCCTGGTCCAGGCAGGTGGCCGGTGTCCCCGTGGCCCTCCTACAGGTCCTCTGCGGGGATCAGCATTCTCTTCTCCACGTTGCGACTCTTCCTGAGGCCGCCAGAGCCTCCGGCCACACTGGGGTGGGCACCAGGGCTCGGGGCCTCGTGAGTGGCCTGCTGGGTGTAGTGCTGATAGGCGGGTGAGAAGTTGTGGACGGCGTCCTGCACGATGTCCTGTGGGCTCATGGTCTCCTTGAGGCCGCTGGAGATGCTGTGCATGGGTGCCTCGGGGGCTGGGGGCAGACAGCACGTGGGTGGGGCCAGGGCGCCCTGAACCTGTTCCCCCCCACCCCCCCTGCCGCCCCCATCGGGGGCCTGGGCCCTGGGGACACGGCCCTGCCCCCACCGGCCTCGGGGCTGCCCAGGGCTGGGGTCTGGCATCCCCAGGCCCCGGGCTCGGCCAGTAGGGGGCACTTCAGGACCTCTGAATCCCAGCCTGGCTCCTCTACCCTGGGACTGTCCCAGCCGGGACTCCCCAGGGGCCACAGGGGGAAGCCGCCCAGGCTGGCTCCTGTCTTCCCTCCGGCCTACAGTGAGCCTTTCACACTTGTCACTTTAGGTTGCTGGAGCGGCCGCAGGCCATCTCTGCCGCTGAGCGTCGTTCGCTAGGGATGCCCGGGGCCCTGGGGCCCAGACGTCCAGTCCAGCCATTTCACCCCGAGCTCGGAGCCGTGCACCTCGCTGCCCCTGGGCCAGAAGCAGACGCCGCACCCGTCTAGCCTCCGATGGGGCTGTCTCCCTGTCCGTGTGGCTGACATCCCCTGGGACCGTGCAGGAGGGCGGGACAGAGATGTGGTGCGGCCAGAGGCAGGAGGGGCTGTCGGGGCCCGTCCGCAGGCCCTTGGCACACTCCCACCCCCCGTGGGGCCCGCGTACCTGGCGAGCTCTCCTTCTCCGCGTAGACCTGGACGGTGAAGGCGTAGCGCAGGGCGATGGAGGCAAACAGCATCTCGATGCAGATGATGAAGTTCTGGTAGCCCGCGGCCAGCGTGCCAGCCCCTACCTTGCTCCCGTCGATGACCTGGGCCTCAGGAATGACCCCACACTTCTCCAGGATGGCCAGCAGCATCCCTGGGGGGTGGTGACAGCCGCTCAGGCACCCGCCCTACACGGGCCTTGTGAGCTCAGCGGGATCTGCAGAGGGGACGAGGGTCAGGCCCTGGGACGTCCCATCCGTGTGGTCCTGTCCCACGGTGGGGGTTGGGGTAGCTGACATTCACGGGGAGGGATGCCTCCAAAGCCAAGTTCTCAGCATGGTGGCCATCTGGGCGCTCCCCAAGCGTCTGCCCTGACCTCCCTGGTCCCAGAGCCGGGGCCCGCCTGACACTTACCCCCCACCCCTGCCTCTGCAGGGTGGGGTCTGGGGGTGTCCCCAGCCTGGCCCAGGGCCTCTGCCTGTCCGTTCCATCCACCACAGGCCAGACCTACTGGACAGGGACTCGATATTTCCCCTGTGCCAGGGGCTGTGTGGCTTCTGGCTGAGGGAGCGGTAGTACTGACCTGTGCTACAACCAGAGAGACTGAGGCCAGGCCTAAGGGCACCCGGGGAACCGGGGCAGAGATGGGGTTGGGACAGGCTCTGGGCTCCAGTCCCTGCCAGCCCACCCACCCTGCCAGAAAGAGAGGAAGATGACGGCCTTGATGGTGAAGAACTTGAGGACAGGCTCGAAGGGCTGCAGGAGCTCCTTGGTGGCCAAGTAGAAAAGGAACAGGGCGTAGAGGGCCAGGCTGACAGAGACGTTGTAGACCAGGGTGATGTAGAGGTAGCCGCTGTGGATGCTGGGGCCAGAGCAGGGGTCGGGGGTCAGGGCAGGACCCTGCCCGTGCCCTCCCCACTGTCTCGGCCGAATCACTGGCCCGTGCGCTCCAGCCTGGGCACCGACAGTGACCCAGACCCGGACCTTCCCTGCGTGGCGGGCGGACGGTACCCAAGGGCAACAGCGAGGGAGCTGGGGTGCCCCCCACAGTGGTGAGGAGGTAGCCTTTCTCCCTGTGAAACCCTGTGTCCCTCTTCCTCTGTCCACCTGGGCACGGCCTGCGGGAGCGGGCCTCTACCTCGTGGACACACGGGCGGGTGTATGTGAACATGCGTGTGCATGTTGGTGTGACCTGTGGGTGTGTGTTCACGTGCACATGTCAGCGTTGTGTGCGCATAAGCATGTGAGCTGGGTCCGTGTGTGTGCACGGGCTGGCGTGGGTGTGGACACATGCGTGCAAGCTGGGTCTGTGTGTGCCTGTGCGTGTGCATGGGCTGGCGTGGGCGTGGACCTGGCACAGGGTTCCTGGTACCAGGGAGGTCCCCGGCGGCGCCCCGCGCCTGAGTGCCTTAACCCCCCCCCCCCCCCACCTCGTTCTCCTCCGGGTGGGCCGGCTGCAGGCTGCGAGGTCCTGGGGTCCTTGGCACACGTGGGTCTGCCTGCCATGGCCTTGCCCTGGCGGGTTCCCGAGAGGAGGGCGAGGCCTGTCTGTTCGTATGGGGACTTGGCCCTGGGCTGAGCCCTCCCCCAGGCCCTGCCGGCCTCCGCCCAGCACGGTGCCCCACCAGGCCGGGCCCGCCCCCTCCCCGCAGGCACATCGGCCTGGCCTTACTTGAAGTCCCCGTCGTGGTATTTGCCGAACGCCTGCAGGACGATGGTGACCGCGGCCATGATGGGCTTCACGATGCAGAACTGCAGTGTGGCCTGGGTGGGGGAGGGGAGCGTGGGGGCGCTCAGGGCGGTGGCTGGGAGGGGAGGGCAGAGGCAGGCAAGACCTCCACTCACCTGCTTGCAGAAGCGAAGGAAGCCGATGGAGTAGGACATGCCCTGGAGGCAGCAGGTGCCGTAGATGCAGCTTGACCTGGGGTGACCAGTCCCTGAAGCAGGGCTCCGGGGGGACGCGTCCCCAGACCCGCCCTGCTGCCCTGGGCGTGGAGGGACCCCCGTGGGCTCCGGGGCGAGAGGCTTACCGGATGGGCTTCCCCCGAATCTCGGCCATGATGGCGCTCTCGCCCCCCAGGTACTGGAAACAGAGGCTCAGGAAGCTGTAAATGACAAAGGCTGCAGAGGGGCAGGGCAGGGCGGGCGGCAGTGAGCCTGGGCTCCCGGGGGACGCCCGGCTGCTGGAGGGCTTTCTGACCCCCTGTGTGCCCACGCCCAGGACCCTCACTCAGCTTTGGGAGCCCACGCCATCCCCGGTGACCCCGGGGCGGGTGGAGCCCTCAGCGGTCACTGAGGCAGCGATGCCCCACCCAGGGCCTGGACCCCGCCCTCGCATCCCGAATCCTGACCCTCAGGGGTCAGGCGTCAGGCGGCCGGTTCTCGCAGGGCTGGACTGGGCTGGACCGGCTCTGCGTCCCTCGGGCCCTCCCCGGAGCCAGGGGGCGCTCACCTTCATAGCAGTCACGCACCGAGGCGAAGTAGATGTAGTGCTGGTGGCCCCCCAGGAGGAGGAGGCTGAGCCAGGAGTCGAAGGCGTAGATGGGCACGATGAAGAGCAGGCGAATGATGTAGCGCTGCTCGTTGGGGACCGTGTAGGAGCGCAGGTGCAGGTAGATCTGGGCGGACAGAGCCAGGGAGGCGTGGGCGCGACGGGCCAGAGGGGCGGTGGGAGGCAGCAGCGAGGACTTCGCCGGGCGCGGCAGCCCCTTCTTAGCGGACACGCGCACGCACGCACGCACGCACGCACGCACTCGTGTGTTCACTCGTCCAAGGAGAATTTCCCTGGGGGAGGGGCCGTCCGTGGCCCCTGGGCGGGCAGTTTGGCATTTCAGCGTGGCGGGCCGTCGCCGGGGCTCGTGCCCTGACCCGTTTCCGGGATTTGTCCCTCGGAGCGGATACGCGGCCGAGGGGCCAGGCTGCCCCAGAGGAGCCCCACACAGCCAGCGGAGGGGGCGTCCCGAGATGCCCACGCGGGGACGTGCTCCAGCAGGTGCCGAGTAAACACCAGAAGACAAACCAAGGACGGCCCCGCACGCCTTGGAAACGCAGGGCAGACCCAAAAGGAAAGATCCCTGTCTTTCCGCGACGGTAGGAAGATACAGGTGACCACTGTTTATCGATAAACCTTTCCTGATTTTCCACGTCGTCTGTGAGGACGTGAAAAACCAGTGACAGGGTCTTCACGAGGAAGATGCACCAGGGAGCTGGGTATACAGGGCTGGCTGTGGTCCCACAGCACCTCTGGAAGGCTTCCTGGAGGAGGTGCCGTTCAGTGCCAGGCGGAGAGAGGGCAGTTGACAGGGAGGCTGTGTGTGGAGCCCCATGCGGACCCCACAGGGAGTGGCGGGGGCGGGGGACAGGTTCCTTATCAGTCCCTCAGTCCCAGCTGGCGCAGTGGGAGGGGCCCGGCATGACCAGCCAGTAGGAGATGGGGATTCTGCCCGGTGCTGGCGCTGCCCGGCTGGGTGGCCTTGGCAAGTACTCCCTGTGTTCTCCGGCCTTGCCTTCCCGTCTTTAAAGCGAGAGGCTGAGTCTCCCTCTGTCCTTCTGGGCTCTGGAAGGGCAGAGTCTAGCTGCCCTTGAGCTACAGGGGCCTGGCAGTGTGGGCGGGGACGGGAGCTGCGTTCCATGGTGGGGAGGGGGGGTCCCTGACTGCCCTGTCTAGGCGGTGGGGACCCAAGAAGCGCGCGCGCGCGCACACACACACACACACACACACACACAGTCGCCAGCGCTGCAGGTTAGGGTTACACAGACGGGGAAGCCGAGACCCGGACACCCGGACCCAGGACTCTGCTGCTCTCTGCTCTATAAATCACAGCCTCCCCAAGACCCAACACCGTTCCTCCACCGAGGAGTAGGCACCACCCGCCTGTGCGGTCTACCTGTCCAGGGGCGGTGCAAACACTGCCTCCTCCAGGCTGTCCTCCCTGATGGCCCCTGCCGCTCTCAGCTGCACTGTGCTCCACTGGCCCCCATCACACCCTTGTGTCTGCCATGTATTGTGATTTGAGGCCACACAGCAGGCAGCTCTCATCGAGATGGGAGTCTGCTCACCCCTCCGTGCCTTGGAGGCCTCTGGGCCACCCACCCCCCTGCCTGCTGGCCCGGAGCCCCCGCCAGTTGTTTCCTCCCCCAGTGCCGGCTGCACTCCCCTGCAGGCCAGCTCTGCTCTCGGCACTGCCCCCCCTCACACCCCCCCCCCCACCGCCTTCTCTGGCTCCCACACCCCCCAGGCTGAAAGCCAAACTCCGCTCTTCTGCGTCCTGAGTGCCCTCTGCCCAGACGGCCGGCTCCCTGGCCTCCCACCTCGCTGTCGCCCCGGTGCCTCCCCGAATGTCCGTTCTCCACTGCCCGGCCCCTGCGCTCAGGCCCAAGACCTGCTGCCCGCGCCCGCTCTTCCTCGCTGCTGGGCGCGGCCATCCCCCCTCTGGGGGGCTGCCCCGTCTGCCGGGGTTTGTCACCGCCTGGGGCCGGGGGCTCCTCTGCTTCCCTGAATCTGAGGGGGCGGCCCCCCCGACGCCCTGTCCTCCCAGCCCAGCTCTGTCCCTGGCACAGACCTCCCATCCCTGGCTCCCACACGCCACGTTCTGGACAAGGCCCCCTCCCCTGCCCCTGTGCCCTGGCCTGCTGCCGCCTCTGATGTCTGCCCCAAGCTCATGGCTGGAGGTCCCAGATGCCAGCAGGGCCAGCCAGGACCACGTCCCACGGAGAGCGGGGACCCGGAGACGCAGAGGGGAGGGTTTACCTGGTGGCAGGTGAGCACCAGGGCGGTCCACACAAAGACCCCCGAGATGCCGCGGGCCAGCGCGGTGGTGAGGAAGAGCCGGGAGGCGCCCTGGGAGCTGTTCCCCATGCGGTCCATCTGTGGCCCGGCGGGCACGGTGGGCACAGCCGGCCCGGGGCTGGGCCGTGGCCATGTTCCCAGGAGCCCCGAGGCGTTAGTCATCTGCAGAGGTGAGAGAGGATGCAGGGAGGAGTGAGGGCAAAGGTGCACCCAGGCGGCTGGGAGCAGCCCCGGAGCAGCCCGGGGAGGAGGGAGCGGGGGCAGGGAGGGGGCAGCCGTCGCTGCAGGCGGAGCCGGAGTCTGACCGGCTGGCCCGCTCCCCTGACCCCGGGCAGCCCTGGGCAGCTCCGTGCGCAGGAACTCGGCTCCAAGGCCTGGGCCCGGGACGCCCTCCTTCCCTGGGGTGGTGCCCGCCTCCACTGCTCGGGTTTGCGGGGACCCCACACGTTAGGGCCCGGAGGTGTCTGGGAAAGTGGGGGAGCCCCCGTTGCCCTGGCTGCCCGGGGTGGAGTCGGACAGCACTGCCCGCGGCAGCCAATGGGGAGTTCGGCCCGGCACCCACCGGCTCCCCGGAACCTGCCGGACTGTCGGGGTGCCAGCTTTGCTGCGGGGCCATTCTCTGCCCCGAGCCCGCTCGCCGGCCCCGGATGCCAGTTCTCTAGCTGCTTGCCGGCCACCTGGGGCACCGGGCACCTCCCCCTCTCCCACCCAGGCCTTCCCTGGCCTCTCCCCCTCCCTCCGGCCCCACCGTAGCGACCCAGCGCCTACCTCTCAGGCAGGAAGCTCAGGCCCGGCCCTGGGAGGCCCGGCCTCCAGGGAAGCCTGGCTGGTCATTTGTGTGGCCACGTGGCCCTGGTGGCAGCCCCACGGGGGTGGGGAAGGGCTGCTATCTGGAGGCCCTATCGGGCTTGGGGAGGGGCGGCCACAGCCTCCTCTCCAGGGTAGCCCACCTGAGCTGCCGCCTGCAGGGAGGGGCCCAGCAGGAGTGGGAGGAGCTGAGGCCTGTCCCCTCCCCCCGCGGTTGACATTCTATCTTGGCCGCTGGCAGCTGGCTCCCAGGATCCTACAGGCCGCCAGGTGCCCTCACCTGCCTGTGCCAGCCGGTCAGGTGGCTCCTGCCTGGGCCCCAGGCGGCCAGGAGGGGTCTCGGTGGGTGGGGTGGGCGTGGGCTGCGTGGGGCCACGGGTTTCCGTGTGGGGCGATGACAAAGTTGTGGACCGAGGTAGGCAGGCCGCTGCACTAAATGCGGTGAAACGGTTTGCTTCAAGGATGGGTGAATTTGCGTTGTGAGAATCTCACCCTGTCCCCCACAGGTATGCTGGAAACACTCCAGGGTGGAGGGGTGGAGGGGTGGAGGGGGACAGACAGGTCACTGGGCTCACTGGGGGGCCTGGCTTCTGCTGCCCTGGGCTCAACCCTGAGCCCAGAGGCCCTCTGGGGAACGGCTGTCTCTGCTGTGTCTCTGGAGGGGGCGTCGGGGTCGGGGCCATACTCTGGTCGCAGATGTGTTCATGCTGCGGCCGTGGGTACCAGGACCAAGTGCCTGCTCTGTGCCCGTGATGGGGACACCCCGTCCGTGTCCTCTGTGCCACCTAACGCTCCCCGCAGACCTGGGCGATGGGGTCAAGGGCTGAATTGTTGGAACTTTCGTTCCCTTTTAGATGTGGGGGTGGGGGGCTCAGAGAGGTTCATCCGCGTGTCTGCAGCCCCACCCCTGCACACACCAGCCCCGGGGGAACCCCCCGAGGACAGGCCTTGCCTGAGTCTGCCCCCCACTCTGCATCATCCCCAGCGGGCCTCCTCTGAGCACTGCCTGGAGCCTTCCACACCGACCTTTCTCCCAGCCGTCCCCTCGTCCCGCAGGCTCGCATGTCACCCACTCGGTCCTGTCCCCTCTTCAAATCCCACTTCTGTCCACCTGTTGGCTTTGTGCTGCCCCCCACCCCCTGCACAGGGGCTGCCGTGCCCATCCCCGGACGTGGGGGGTGGGCAGTCTGGTGTGCCCTGATCCCTCGATGCCAGCTCCCAGCCGGTGCCCCGGGACCCGCAGGAGCGTCCATCGGTGTGTGCAGGGTGGTGCTGCCGGCCGGGGACGTGGCTGTCGTCTTTATGGGGCAATTCTGGAGGTAGCACCCATCGTTGCCCCTGGTGACAATAGCTTGGGGACCCTCGAGGGAGAAGACTCAGCTTCTGGGACATGGACGGCGCTGGCAGGGGCCTGGGGAACCCACTCGGGCTGCAGGCGGGGAAACAGGCCTACATCCTTCCCAGGCTGCTGCTGAAGTGACTGGGAATGCAGCAGGGGCACTGTGGTTAGATGTCAGAAGGACTTCCTAGCTGGAGTCAGCAGGCCCAGGCCTCTGGGAGGGCACTGAAGGGCCTGGCTTTGAGGAGGCTCGAGGCCTGGACCCTGGACCCAGACGGAGGGACTTTCCAAGCGCCGCCTTCTCAAAGGCAGAAACACTGTGGGGCACAGCGGCAGGTGGGGGCAAGGCATCCGGGATCCTCTTCTGCCCAAGGCCACCCCTGCTCTGACGGCGGAGGCCAGGTCTGCCCTCAAGTTTTCTTGTTCAGCCACTGCCTCCAGGAAGGCCTCCAGGGGTCCCCACTCCAGGGCCTCCTGCACACTCTGGGAAATGGCTGTGCTCAGGGGCCTTCCTACCAGCGCCAGCCATGCGTGCCCTTTAGAAGACTGGGACCCTGCGAGGTGGGGCCATCCCCTCCCCTCCTTCTCTGGGTCCTGACCTGTCGCTCAGGGGGCAGCCCCGGCCCTCAGGGCCTTGTTCTGCCCATGCCCTGGGTGGTCACCTTAGCAGAGACCTTCACCCCCCTGGGCCTTTGCTTTCTCATCTGTGCGGACGAGTCTGAGTTCTCCCGCCGCTCCTTGGGGTACGGCCTGTCATACACCTGCCGTCACTGGGGGCCTGGGACAACCCCCCTCGGCCTGCTCTCAGTTCAGGGAAAGGGTCCGGCCCCAGGGCTCTCCCTGGAGAGAAGGAGCCTGGGTGGGTGGGGCATGGGAGGGCGGCAGGGGAAGGAGCCGGGTGGGGGCTGGGGTTCGGCCCAGCCGCCTGGCTGCCCGTGGGGCTGTTTGAATGTGGCCCCACCCCTGGCCGCGGGTGTCACGGTCCACGCACACTCAGGAGAGGTGGCGGGCCGGCCCGGCCTGATTTCCCTGCCTGGGGCTGGACGCTGACCGAGCCCGTCACAGGACGGACCTGCCTGCCCAGATCCGGGCGGCCAGGGCCTCTGACCCCTGTCTACGGTGACCAGGTGCCTGGACTCCCGGCAGGTCCTGGCTGGGCTGTGGGGCGGCTGAGACCTGGGAGCCCTCATCCCCACACCTGCCCTTCACCGCTGATGACCCACGGCCCGTGTCTCCTTGGCCTTCCTGCTGGCCCTGGACCTCCTTCCTCACCTGCCCTGCCAGGCCAGCCCCCTTCTCAGACGGGCTGCCACCTGGGGACATCACTGAAGGCTCGCAGCCCCTTCCCTGCCCCCCACCCCCACCCCTGGGCAGGCAGAGGCAGGGCTGGGGCACGGCGGTGGGGGCATCGAGACACCTCGCTCCCCCCAGGCCGGCCCCATCGGAGTGCTCTGACTCTCCCGGGGGCCCTCCCTGCCTGGCGCCCGGGGAGTGGCAGACAGGGTTTGCCACGAGCTTTTTTCTCTCGCTCATTCTGGGCCCCCTTACATGCTTGGGTGAGCAGGGAGGCTCCAGGATGCTGGCTCCTGACCTGGGCCAGGGCCCTGGGTCAGACGCACCGGGGTGGGACCCTGATGCGCCACTCTCTGTGTCCGTGACCTTGGGCAGACCCTGGTTCTCTCTGAACCTCGGTTCCCTCTGTGTTTGGAGCCCCCGCGTGTCCCGGGCTCCCTGCCTCCTGTTTCTCTTGGAGGTGGCCACAGGCCGCTGGAGCCCAAGACAGCCCAAGACGGCCGCCTCAGTCCTGCTGTCCTGCCAGCCAGGTCGCCTGCGTAGGCTTCTCTCGTCATCTGGGCCAATCAGCCCCGGGGGACCCCAGCGTGGGATCTGGGGGCCTCCCTCCCTTCCTGCGCATTCCCGGGCGGCCCCCTCCTCTGTGCCGCCTCCGTCCCCAGAGAGAAGCCGTGTGTGCCCAGGGCCTGCCTGTACCTGCCTGTTGCCCCAGAGGTAGCTGGCTGTCCTGGGTGTGTACCTGGAGGCCCTCCTCCGTCTCTATGCGGGGCTGGGGTGGGGTGCTGGCCTGAGGACCCTTTCTGGCTACGAGGTGGCATCCTGGGGCCTGCCCTGGCCCTGTCCTCTTGAGGGGAGAAGGAGTGGGGCACAGACGCTGGGACTCCCAGAATTTCAAGGGGTGGGCGTTTTTCTCTGAGAGCCCCTGCCCCACTGGAGTGAATGGGACCCCGGCCTGGACCCCTCACCCCTCCCATGAACTGGGGCTCACAGCTCACCTCCATGGCGGCTCCTTCGGCTGTCCGGCCGGGCCCCTCGAGCAGCTCGGCGGCGGGGCCCCAGGCCAGGGAGGGGTGGCCGGGATGTCCAGCCCCACGGTGAGGCCTCCGGACCTCCGCGGTTCCTCCTCACGGCAGCCAGGGTCGGTCTGAGACGCTGTTGCTTCTGGGGAAGTCCTGGCCTTTCCCTGGACCCAGAAAACTCCTCCTTGCTGCCTGCCCACCTTGCCGGACCGGCCCTGCCTGCTGGGATGCCGCCCCGGGGCCACACCCTCTGCCCTGCCCTGCCACCGTCCAGCGGGGGCCACAAGCTGGCCTCAGGGTCCCTGCCATCTGGGTGTGGATCTCGTCGGGACCACTGACCCCCGTGGCTGCATCGCTAGTCTGTGTGTGCGGGAGTCTGACGCCCACCTCCTCTGGTGCAGCGAGGGTTAAATGGGGCGATGCTGTGGCCCCTGTCCCACTGGCTTCACCTGCACAGCCCTGAGCCTTGGTCTTCCCGGCTGCTAAGGGGGCTCAGGGGTCCGTGTGCTCCCAGGTCGTGTGCGGGTTGAGCGTGGGGCCTGCACAGCCCGGGAGCCGGCGCGGCCTGGGACTTCCTGTGGTTTCTCAGAGACCTCTGTTTCTCTCAGTGTCTCTCCCCCTCCCCTCCTTCCAGCTGCCTCCCTACTTTGGCCCGCCAGATCGCAAGGCCCAGGAACCGAGGTGGCCCGCGGGGTCCCCACCTGCCTTCACAACGGGTGGGCTCCTGTCCCTGAGCAGCCCAGCGCAGGGGTCCCAGCGCACCTCCTCCAGAGACGTGGACCCCTAAGACTATCGGCCGCCGGCTCTCTGGCCTCTGGCCTGGGCTTCCTGGGGCCCACGGAGACACGGTCCCCATCAAAATGTCCCCAGACCTGGGCTTCCTCCCGAAAGCCCGCCCCCCCCGCACCCTGTCCCCGGGGCTTCGGGGCCTCCCATCCTGTCACAGACCTCAGGGATTGATGCGTCCTCGCTTCCCACGAGCCAGTCCTCACCCCCCGTGACCGCGTCTGCGTGCTTCCTGTTGGGACGTGCACTAGCAGACCGCGGCGCAGAGCGCCTCCCTGCCGTCGTCCCCTGGGCACTCAGGGCCCTCGGATTTCACTCATCCATGGGCATCGTCTTGGCCACTTACCCGCGTGCCCCCCTCCTGGTTTCCAACTTCACTGCAGGGCGTTAACGGAAGAGCCGGTCCCGCGAGCAGCGTCTGATGCCCCCGGTTAGTTGTCCTACCTGGTTTAGGGGGGACTGGGGCTCTGTCAAAGCCCCGGATAAGCAGCTCGGGGTGACAGCAGACAGCGGCTGCCCTCCCTGGCTTCTCTTGACCCCCAAGGGCACCTGCCGGCCCTTGGCTCGGAGCTGGATCCACGCCCCCACGTCCTCTAAGGAACTGGGGGGCATGCGAGGGAGGGGCCCGGGGGTCTCCACGTGCAGCTCAGTGGTGCTGGGCCGGCCAGATCGCGCCCTGTCGACCAAGGGCACGGCCTTGACAAAGGAGCCTCGTCTGGCAGTCTGGGCTGCAGGGGCTGGCAAACTGGCCCGAAACAAAGATCATGATTCACGCTGGGCCACAAATCACTGCAAGGCCGAACTGCAGTCTGACCGCTGGCTAAGCGCCACCCGTGTCCACGTCCGCGGAGCACACAGCCCCGCCTGCGGAAACCGAGGCTTCGCGGTCTCTGTCGAGTGCGTCCCTCTCCCCCAGAATCGTCGCAGCCGGGAGGGCGCGGCCACGGCAAAGGGCAGAGTCCCGTGCCTGCGTTTGCGCGGCAGGGCGGCTTCCGGGCCGGGAGCCTCGAGTGTCGGTCTGTGTTTTACGAGCTTCGGGC
Source organism: Prionailurus bengalensis (assembly GCF_016509475.1). NCBI lineage: Eukaryota > Metazoa > Chordata > Mammalia > Carnivora > Felidae > Prionailurus > Prionailurus bengalensis. Next base: position 1,919,404 of record NC_057357.1, read on the forward strand.
CGCTGTCGATGACTTGAGGAAGGTGCTGGGGGCCTGGTTTCCATTACACGTCCACCGTCCAGGTGGGCGGCCGAGGGCCGGCACCGCCCCGTGTCCCCAGCCCGCGTCCGCCAGCGCGCCCCTGCCTCTTCTCAGGGCGGCCACGTGACTCCGCCTCGGTTTCCCCCTCTGGCACACGTGGGTGACCAGGGTGGCCACCTCCCTCCAGTCTGAGTGAGGGCCGAGAAGGGTGGGCCCCAGAGCCTGGCCACGGTGCCAAGCAGCACGCGTGTGAGTCCTAGTTGCTGTGCATTTAGGGACCAAACAGAAAGCCAGAGGCTGCGGATGCGAAACCCAGGCTCAGACGGGACCCTACCCAAGCCTCAGGTCCCCTGCTTGTTACACGGGAGAAGTCATGACTGCACAGGGCAGACGCTGGTCCGAAGTGTTGACCTGAGGACACCAGGCCTCTGCTCCTGCTCTGGGGGGGCTGCCTCTCCGGGGGCCAGCTCCTCCCCTCCCACCTAAGGTCTCCCGTGCCCGCCCCCCGGGCTTCCTCGCTCTGGCCATGACATTACTGCCCACCCGTCAGGACACACGAGTCACCTTGGGGGTCCTCGTATGTGTGGAGATCCCTTCCCTTCTCCGGTCGGCTCCTGTGTCCTTAGAACCTGTGCCGGTCCCGGTCCCCCAAGCGGCCCACCAAGTGCGGTTTGGTGTGCAGGATCTTACCGGGGAAGGCCAGTGTGAGAGCAGGAAGGGTGGGAGCGGTCAGGCTGGGGACACGGCTGCCCGAGACCAGGAGGGGGGGCGAAGCCGGCCACAAAGGAGTCCCGTGTCTCCCAGGGATGGGCCTGCCTCAGTTCCCCCCCGTGTCCCTGACAGGTGCAGGCACCAGGAGGGGGCGGCGGGACCTTGGTCACTCAGGCTCCCAGTAGCAGCAGGTGAGTGAAGCGCCTTCCCTGTTTAGGAGTCGGTGCCGCCTCCAGGAAGTCTGGTTGGATTCCCTCGGCCAGTCTGTGCCCAGCACGGGCAGCGTCTGCCGAGGAAAAGAGCCCTCGAGGTTTCCCTCTGCCCCACCCTCGGCAAGCTCACGCTGGTCCGGAGGCTTCGGCCCCGTCTTTCCACTGCCCGCCCTGGAGGGTTTCTCAGGTTAAGACTCTCTGTTTCAGAACCGCCCCCCCCAGCCCAGAAGGCCATCCTGGGCGCACGGGGATCCCCGCTGGTTTCTGCCTGCAGATCCTGAGCCCCCGCTCGCTCTCCCGCGGGCTTCTAGCTTGTGGGACAGACTCACGTGGTAGAACATCTAGCCTGCCAGCTTCTGGTGTGGCCAGTGACGTGCCCTTGTGGCCGGAGGGGGACGAGGGGAGCCCCGCGGGTCCCAAGCTGCCCTCCCGGAGGCCCAGCCGCACAAAGGCCCAACCCCGTAGCTCCGCCCGCCTGTGGAGGTGTTTCCTGGGATGATTTCCAAAAGGCAAACCCGCCTGACTCAAGGCCCGAGGCCTCAGAGGCCTCAGCATTCAGCACCAGAGGCCCCTGCCATCGGCCCCCTCCCCACCCTCGGGCTCTTCCAGCCCCAACGCCCTGGGGCCCGGGCTCAGCCGTGCCGTCCCACGCCGGACTTCTGTTTCCTGGCCTTTGCGCGCCCTTTTCCCAGCATTCAGGATTCCCTCCCTGGGCGCTCAGCGGGCCCACAGCCCTACCATGGCTGGCCCCAGGCCCGCGGGGCGACATGAACAGCTCCCCGGCTCCTGAGGCTGGGGTCTGTGCCCCACACCCTCGCAGCGACTGCCGCCCAGCAGGACCGTGGGGAGTGTTCACGGAAGGGAAGTTAACGGCTGCCCAGCAACGCGAACGCGCTCGGCGAAGTCAGAGGAAGAGGAGTTGGGTGAGCGTGTGCAGAGCGTGAAGTACACTGTGTTTCCTGCCACACGAGGCTTCCTCCCGCCGGGCGCACCCGGAACCGAACTCGCGCCATGTGACTGAAACTTCTCAGTCCTGCTAAGAAGGATGGTGAAGTCACTTAGGGTACGCGTTTATTTTTATTAGAAACAGCCGTCCTCCAACAGTTGACCCCGCGTGTGGAGGACCAGGACTCTTACCTGATGACTCCTCTTTGGCCTCTCAAATAAATGCCACTACCCGGACCCTGCTGAGAACCATTCACAAGCCCCCCAAGACACATTGCACGGCTGTGCTCCCACCGGACCGCGGGTAACTCAGTGACCCAACCAACCAAGAGTACGCCTGAGGTGTGCGTATTTCTTCCGGCTCCGGGGACCCAGGCCAGACAGTTCCTCCTGCGGACCGGCCAGGGGAGGGCCTTCGAATCGAGAGGGTGTCGGGGTCTCCCTTTGGCCGCGCCGAGGAGCGGGCGTGGTCACCACACCTGGCAGGCCTGGATCACCTCCTTCAGGGCCTTCAGCCCCTCCACACTCCTGTCCTTCATGGCCATGGCCAGGAGCACCGCTCTGTTTCCCGCTTCTTGAGACACAAACGTCACCAGGTTCTTTGCAAAGACGTGGATGAGAGGCTGGTGAAGGAACGACAGAAACCATCTGAACCGCGAGTCTCTTTTCCCGTAGGATCCCACCTGGCTTCTGCACCAGCCTCGGACCCCCACCCGGTAAGTGTGATGCGGCAGCAGTTCAGGGTTCAAGGAGGCTCCAGAACATTCCGGTCCTACACAAAATGCTAAACACGCACCATTATACTTATTTTCTCGGTGCCTTCTGATGCCCGGGTCCCTGCTGGCTGTCTCTAATCTAGGACTCCCAAAAGACGAGTCTGCCGGGCTAGGGGGCGGGGGTCTGTCCAATCTGCCAGGCCATCTTTCAGACCGAACAGGGACAGCCACTCGCTCCTCCAGGCCGCGGTGACAGGGTCAAGATGAAGGCGAGGCACCCGCACTACAAAATCAGTGTCTCTGCTTGTCTGCTGGATAAAGTCCCGACGGGCTGGGAAAGGCAGCCACCAAGCACGGGCACCAGGAAAGGCTGTCGCTGCTGGGGGGAAGGGGGGCAAGGGGGACTTGCCTACTGGCCAAACGGAGCCCCAGACGCGGTCCTTGCTCCCCCACCCCCCGCGCCCAGCGTGGGGACCCCTTCCCGGCCACTATACCTCGTCCTGCCCCAGAAGGACTCTAGTGGTGAGCACCGGCTTGCCGATGTCACCGGCCACGTCGCTGGGTTCCAGGGAGACCAGGGTGCCCATCTTCCCGAACTGGGTCACCAGCACCAGGATGTGACTGCTGAAGGCCGTGCACACCACCTGGGTGGGGACCCCGCACACCACTTCCGTCCTCTGTCGGGACATCAGCAGAGGTTTGCCTTCCATGGCGGGGTCTCCTCCGGGGCACTTCTGCGTTCGAACGGATAAGTGAATCAGACCGCGTCCCCGCGGCGCGCCGACGGCCGCGCGCACGCGCCCTGGCAGGTGAGGGTCCGCGCGGCCACCGGCTTCCCCTGGAGCCGGGGCGCCGCCCGCAGACGCACACGGGCAGGCGGCGGGCGAGGACCAGCGCCGCTCCCGGGCTCGAGCAGGGGACCGCGCTCCCGCCGACCCGTCCCACACGCCGTGCCGCCCGCGCTCACCGCGCCGCGCCCGGAAGTGACGCCCGCGGGCGACGGGGGGGGGGGGGGGGGGGAGGGGCCGGTGGCCACCCGCTCGCCCCCGCGCCCCCGCCGGAAGTGCGGCTGCGGGCTTCCGGTCCCGCGCGGGCCTCCCTGCGGGTCCCGGAGCCGCCGGGTTCCGCGCTGCCGAGAGGGGCCGCGTGTTCGAGGCAGGGGGCTGCGCCCCGCGGGGCTCCGGCTGCGCGTCCTCGGCCGTCCCGGGGGAGCCCTGCGGCTCGGCGGTCGGGGCTCGCCTGGCTGTGGGCTGCGGGACCCGCGTGGCGGCCGGGGACGGGGGGCGGGGGGGCTGTGGGAGAGGAGCCGACGCCGAGAGCGGGCCGTCAGGGCCCCGAGTGTGGCCCGCGGGCGTCCCAGTCCCGAGCCGGGGCGTCCTGCTGACCCTGGCCGGGCGGGGCGGCGCGGAGGCCCCTCGGCGAGGCCCGGGTCAGGGTGGGCGCGCCGCGGAGGCGGTCGGCGGGGTTCGGGGCGGTCTGTGGGGGCGAGGGGGGGGTCGGCGGGGTCGGGAGGGTGTTCAGCGGCGGGGGGGGGGGGCGGGGTTCAGCGGGGACAGTCTCCGGGGATGCTGGCGGCCTATCAGAGGCCCATCTGCCCCCCACTCCCCTAGGCCAGCCTCCATGAGGCCGCAGTGGGTGCCGGGCATTGTGCTAAGTGCTGCCTGTGCAGTAACTCCGGGGTCTTAGCGCCACGTGGTAGAGCGCTCTCATCCCTGTCGCTTAAGCGGGCTGTTCTGGTTCGGGGAACTTACCCGAGGCCGCTGTCGGAGAGCTGTAAGGCCTGGATCACTCTTGAGTACTGGTCTCAGGGCTCGAATGCCCGGGTATAGGGGAAGAGGAGGGACCAATGTGGCCCCTGTGGCCCGATGAATTCTGGCCCCTCCCCAGGATCTCTGAGAGCCCCCCCCCCCCGCCACTCCTCTTTTTCCCCAAGCTGGAAGTTTTCTTGGCAGGGTGGGGGAGTCGCGCACTGATCGCTACTGCAGTGATTCGATTAGAGCCTCGAGACTTTTTTTCAGGGGACTAACGTGTCTTCAGAACCCCATACTCACTGTCCAGTGCCCTGCCGGCGGGGTCAGGGAGCGTGTCCCCTCCGTCTAGTGGGCCCACGTCACTGAGTCCCCTAGGAAATGTCAGCATCCCTAATCTTTCCCTTTTCTCCTGATTTGTTGACTCCTGTCCAATCCAGGTCAAGTCAAATGAAGCATGCACCTTGAAAACAACTTCTGGTGGCTTAAAATAAAAAGCATGTATACAAAACGTTATCAAAATAGAAATAAACATCAAAAGGAAATCTGTTTTTGAGCTTTCTTGCAGCCAGGTCACGGAAAGATTTTGACTTTCAAGGTTCGCATATTCCGAAAAGGGGAAGGATATCCGTTTCTCAGGAGAGCGTTTTTATTGGGTCTAAATTTAAATGCACGTTCACCCACGCACACCCCAAAAGCAAATCGCAGGGGCATTGCTTTGTCATGGGAAGCCTTCGAAAGGTCCATTCACCCATTCACTGTTATTCACCTGTTCATGCAGCCTCTCTCTGGACAAGTTTGGAGCTGACACTGGCGCCTGCCTCCTAGGATTGAGCGAGGTTCATGTGCACGGATCCCCTGGAGCTTTATGAAGTTAGCTATGACTTTATCTTTATTTATATATTTATGTATTACTTATCTCGTTTATTATTTTTTTTAATTTTTTTTAACGTTTATTTTTGAGACAGAGAGAGACAGAGCATGAACGGGGGAGGGGCAGAGAGAGAGGGAGACACAGAATCTGAAACAGGCTCCAGGCTCTGAGCTGTCAGCACAGAGCCCGACGCGGGGCTCGAACTCATGGACTGCGAGATCGTGACCTGAGCCGAAGTCGGACGCTTAACTGACCCAGCCACCCAGGCGCCCCTCTCGTTTATTATTAACCACCTGTTCTCCCATCCTTAAGTAAGCACCATCCCGCTGCTACATGCCGGGCGAGGAAGAGCCTCAGTGCGCACCAGTCTTTGGGACTCAGAGGGCCTCTGGTTGGAGGTGAGGTGCTTCTGGCCACCCTTGAACCTGCGGGAGGCTCTCCAACCTGCTGCCCCCAGGGTCTGCCCGAGCAAGGGTCCCGCAGAGCCTCCGGGTTCTGGGGAGACGTGGTCATAGGTGGAGCGGTGTTATCAGTATAGATGACTGTTCCTCTCACGGTCTCGGCCAGTCTCCCACGAGGGCCCGGGGACGCAGAGGGCGGATGTGTGCGTTAGGATTCCTTCAGGCAGGTGGCAGACACCATGTGAAACCGTCTCTTGCCCCCAAGGGGAACAGATGGGCTCCGTGGATGGCTCCGAGGCTGCCGTCCCTGCGTGCCAGTGAAATCACCAGCCTGGCTCACGTGCCCGTCCTTGACCAGTCACTGTTTGAAAAGCAGTTAATGTAAAAACAGCTCCCCGTGTGCTCGAGAGTTAGAAAATACTTCCCAGCGGTGCGCATCAAAGAAGAAATCATCTTGGGGATGGTGAAACACCTAGAACCCGCCCCTGGAAACCACTCACCTACTTTGTGTTCCCGCAGATCGGCCAGGTGGGACATTTCCCGCAAGGGGACTCGTACTCCACGTGGCCTTTCACAGCCGGCTCCTTTTGCCCAGCGCCGTGCCGTGAAGGCTCGTCCACGCGTGGCAGGGTTTCGTTCCTTCCAGACGTGCCAGTCATTGGGAGGGCGAAACGAGGCCCCATGGCAGGAGGGCCCGGGGCAGGGCCTGGCACGCACAGGTGTGCAAGGTTTCCTTCCCTTCACGGATCACTGGAATCAGCTGGCGACACCACATCCACGGCACCTCACGTGGCTGGTGGCTCCGAGCTCTCCGCACTGCTGGTGCTTGGGGGGCGCTGATGCGGAAGGGTGACAGCGTTAGCCCATCTCCCTGGTCTCCTGACGCCTCCTGACACAGGTCTGGGGATATCTACGTGGGCTTTGTCGACGCCGGGGCCGTGAGACCCTCGTGCCACGATCCCGTCCCCGGAGAAAGGCCGAGGTGGCGGAGAAGCTGGCCGTGGCTTGTCAAGACACCAACGTACAGGCACGTGGGCACGGCCACGTTCGAGGCTGTCTGCGGCCCTTTCTCCGTTTGGCGGCCTTGCAGCCACGGCTGGGGATGCTCTGCCCCGTGGGCCCTGGTGTTCAACCCCAGTTTATCGCTGTCCTCTCGGTGCCCCAGCTGGGAGGCCCGACGGCGACCCGGGGCCGTTGCCGGCACGGCAGAGTGTCCCTAGCACGACGGTCACAGACACCCTTGAACAAACAGCACAGAAATAGAAGCGATTCTAATTAGGGCTCTCTATAAGACGGAAATTACCTTTAGCGGCACCCGGTTATCTAGAAAAACAATGAACAATTAATTTTTTCCAAACCAGGATTATCCAAGCGGAGGCAGGATATAAGAAACACGCCGCTGAGGCCTTTGGAGAAAAAAAGATTAAAGGCAACCAATTGAAAATCGCATATATTTTATTACAAAAACAAAGCCCCGGGTCTGTGTGAAATTCAAATTTTTCCCAAGGGAAATTAATGAATACCATTAAAACTGAGTCCAGTTTATAAGGATCCAGGGAGCGGTTCCTTTGGAAAGGGAATAAATCTTCTTCCCAGGGAGCATTTAAAGACCATTTCTGAAATGCCTGCAGCACAGGGTAAGAAGTAAAATCATTATTTTCCTGCAGAGGCCGGTGGTGTTCCCTGTTGGGTGTAGCCTCGGCTCAGCCAGGGCCGGCAGGGGCTGTCTGGCCTAAGGAAGTCCCCAGCTTTGGAGTTTCGTGTCGAAGGGAGTGTTTTTATTTAACACCGCACAGTAAACACAAAGAAAATCCCTTGTTTTCGGACCCGATGCCATCACGGCACAGAACCGAGAGTTCAGCATGTCGTTTTGTTTTCTGCCGAACTGGGTCGAGCTCAGATATCGCGACGTTTTCGTTCGAGGAGCAAGCCTTTCCGCCCTCATTAGAAATCCGGAAAACTGCCTCGCACTTACATGTTTGTTTAGTTCTTTAAGAAATGAAACCTTAATCCGTGTACAATTTCTGAAAGCCTTTCTTTCAATATTTTAAGAAGTTATTTCCCCTGGCGAAGACGCGGTCTCGTCGCCCCGCGTTGAACCCGCGGCCAATCTTGCCAGCGTGCACGGAGGCTCGTCCTTGCTCCCGCCAGTGCTGCGCGTGAGGGGGCCTGAAAATGTGCTTGTCGACTCGGATCAAGTTCAAGTTGGCGTGCGGAGCTTTGGATTGAGGGGCCCGGGTGGGCGCGGAGCGGGAGGGGGCAGAGGGGCGGGATGGAGCCAGGGAACTCGAGCCCTGCCCCGGGGCTCTCTGGCACTAACCTGTGGCCTTAGACAACTCCCTTCCCCTTCCTGGGCCTCCACCTAAAGACCCTCATCTGTTAAATGGGCAAATTGGCCAGGTGGCCCCCAGGTGCCTCCCACCCACTCTTAGCTCACGCAGCACGGGGAGCGGGGAGGGTCCGCAGAGGAAGAGGCAGCCCAGAGGAGCACTGGCAGGGGGGGCCTGAGCAGATTCTGCCCCGGCAGGGACGGGGCATGACGGGCTGGGAAGGCGGGAGGCGGCCTCGCTCTGCCCAGCTGTCCTGTGTCTGGGGGCTGTACCACGTGGAGGCTCCAAGAAGGCACATGGGTCACGGCTCGAGGACTTTCCGACCACTGGAGCTTTCCAGGAACGCCGGGGCCTCCCGTGGGCGGTGCTCGGTGTGCTTCCTTTGGAGGAATTGAGACCAGGCGGTCACTGGGGCCGGGACTTGTGCCAGCGCCGTGTGCGTTCCTTTGGGAGGCTGGACTCGGCGTTCTGAGGATGTTTGCATCCAGGTGTCTGTGGTTTTGTGTGTCCAAGCGGAACCGATCACCGCAGCGAGATATTACTAAGTCTACACGGCAGGTGACTGCACGCATCCGGTGTTCCGGGAAAGGCCGGGTTCCAGGCACAGGAAGCAGATCAGCGGTTGCAGAGCTGGGGGTCAGGGGCAGCTCTGGCTCCGGGGGGGACGGCGGGACTTCTGTGTCTTGACCGCGGCCGCGCTTCCGTGACTGCATTTGTCTGCGCGCGTGAAACCGTGCCTCGAGAGGGGACTTCGGGGGCTGCACGTAAAAAAGAGTGAGTAAATAATCGGGGCAGACAGACGCCACCCCCGGCCGGCGGCGCTGATGGGGAATCCCACCTCGGGCCCAGGGCAGGCTCCCGTTTGGAGAACTTAGAGCTCTGGTGCACTGGGCTCCCGCCCACGCCCGCACTGCTGTGTCCCGCCCAGCTAGTGCCACCCACACAGCTCTGGTGTCCGCCTCCTCGTGCTCTGAAAGTGCTGTCGTCACCCGCCCGTCTGTCCATCTGTCCACCCATGTACCCACCCGTCTGTCCATCTCGTCACCCGTCCATCTGTCCACCTGTCCATCTGTCCACTCGTCCATCCATCTTCCCAGTTGTTCACCTGTCCACCTGTCCATCTGTCCTCTCATCGGTCCATCTGACCACCTGTCCATCCATGCGTCTGTCCACCCATCTGTCCATCGGTCTGCCTGTCCATCCATCCATTCGTCTGCCTGTCCACCCATCCGTGTGTCTGTCCACCTGTCCACCCGTCTGTTTGTTCGCCCATCTGTCCATCTGCCCACCTGTCCATTTGTCCGTCTGCCCACCCATCCATTCACCTGTTCATCCATCTGTCCCTCTGCCCACCTGTCTGTCCATCTGCCCACCCGTCTGTCCATCTGACCACCTGTCCACCCATCCATGTGTGTGTCCACCCCATCCATCTATCTGTGCAGGAGAGACAGGTGTTGTGGTCCTGATGAGCACCTCCTGCTCGGAGCTGATCGGCGGGCTCTCTGGATGCAGAGACGAGACAGAAAAGGGGCCCATAGCTGCAGGTGCAGGAGCGTCAGGTGACACAGGCACGCTGCCACCCCCAAGGACAGGGCAGGTAGTCACTGAAGGGCCCTGCGAGGAGGAAGGGGTCCCTAGGAACGCAGCCGTGGGGGAGGACAGGGTGCGGCGGCCCCAGAGGCCCCAGACACGCAGGGCCCAGCGTGACACTGTCCTGGAGGTCATTCTGGGATGGCAGCGGGTGTCGATTGGGCGGGACTTCCCACGTTCACATACGGATGTGCTCTTTGTACTCTTATCGCCAGCATTTTTGTTCTTATAGCCGGGAAAGAAGGCGGGGAAGGATGTGTACTTCCGGCCCTCGTAGCCGGGAAACGTGCGTCCTGTAGACGCACCCGCAGCCCCTGAGATGAATCCAGCAGGGGGTTTGGGCCGCTTGTTGGCAGGGAAAGGGCGGGAGGGAGGGCTGCCGCCCCAGACCCCGGGAAGGCCGTGGGGGGAGCCTGTGCTACCAGTTAGCACCTCTAGGGGGCAGCAGAGGCCACAGAACGCTCTGGCCCCCGGAGCCTGTGTGAGTAGAGGATGTGAGGTCGTCCTGTCCTGTCGTCCTCGTCCTCGCTCCCCACGGGGGATGAGGAGCCCCTGCTTCCTCAGGCGCTTCCCGCCCACGCGCCCTTGATCCTGCCGGGAGCCAGCTCCCTGTCTGTCACTCTGTCTCTGTTCCCGTCTGGACCTCTTGCTCCCCTTCTCTCTGTCTCTGTCTGCCTCTGTCTCTCTCTCATCTGGATGTCTCTCTTCCCCAGCGGTACAGTCACCTAATAACAAAGGTCTTGAAGGTGTAATTTATGTCACGGGCACCCACGGAGCCCGTCCTGAGGGCCAGACCCGGTGCCACCGTGCGATAAGGGTAGCGAGAGGGCGCAGGCCCGCTGTGATCCTCCAGGGGGCGTCAGGTGCGCACAGTAGCAGGGTTAAAATTCAGGCCGAACCGTGAGCATCCGAAATCAGGAGCAGGAATCCTAAACTGCACTGGACAGTCACGGCCATAATGAAAGCAAAGCGGGTGCACGCTGGCCTCTGCCTTCCCCACGGTCACGATTATTGGGCCTCAAGATTAGCCTTGACCTTCCTGGTAACCACAGGGAAAAGGGATCAGGTACCCAGGTGTGTAGGTGGAGGTTCAGGGGACCCAGCGCCCTACGGGGTCAGCCCTGCTCCCGTTCCCCTTCTCCGTGCACATCGGTCACGGCCGCCCCCGCCTCGCCAGAGCCCCTGCCTGCGGCATCTCCCCCACGGTCCCCCTCCCCATGGCCCCACCATGCCCTCCGTCCCCAGAGGACAAGCCCCCGCGGCCCCTCACCTCCTGCTGCCTTCGCTCTTACCCACCTGTCTTTCTTGGCTCACGGACCACACACTTTTTTTTGGTAATTTTTAATTGTGGTAAAATAAATCTAAAACTTAGCATTTCAACTGCTTCTAAGTGAGCAGCTCAGGGGCACCGAGCACATTCACGCTGTTGTGCAGCCGCCCCACCGTCCGGCTCCAGAACGTTCCATCTCCCCACACTGAGACTCTGTCCTGTTACGCACAGACCCGCACCTGCTCTGCCAGCCCTGACCCACCGTCTCCTCCGTGTGTATGAGTCTGACGACCCCGGGGCCTCGTGGGAGTGGGTCCCAGTGCGTGTCCTCCCGTGTCAGCTTGTGTCCCTCACCACGGTGTCTGCAGGGTCCGCCCGTGGTGGAGCAGGTGCCGGAACTTCCTTCGTTTTTAAGGCTGAATCGCGTGCCCAGGTGTGGACGGACCGCATATGTACCCACTCCCGGGGCTCTGGGGGTACAGCGGTGCCTGGGGCATTCGAAGGTGGGCTGCTCACCTTCCTGGCTCCTGCCTCCCCGTGGAGGGTCAGAAGAACCTCTCCTGCCCTCTAGTGAGCGGAGGGAGGCAGGGCTAGCAGCAGCCTCTTGCACTCTAGGGGACGTCCCCCACTCTGGTTTCCCTCTGCAGTCCCCCAGGGGCCACGGCCCCCCCGAAAGGCTGCACTCTGGGAGCACGGGGCCCTGGAACCAGAGAAAAGAACACAGGGGTTGGGCTTAAACTCGTTAAACCCAATGAACCCTCCCGCCGCACGACCCCAGTCTGTGCCAGGCCTTTTAATCTCGTTCGGCCTCGGGATAATTTGTTTAGCTGTGCTGATCAGTTGAAGGTTAATTCAATTTGACTTGGGTTATTTATTTGTGCCTGGATTTGCTAAGTGTCGTTGGAGGCACACGAGGTCTTTGTTAGGGCGGTGAGATGGCTTCATTAGGGGTCGGCCACTCCTGCCCGGGGGCCCCCTTGCGCTTCTCCGAACATCCAGGCTCCTTCCTGCCCGGGGAGGGGGTGGCAGCCTGGGGGGCTGGGGGGAGGGGCCCTGAGCCGAGGGTCTGGAGACCTGGCTCTGGTCTCGGCTCCGATGGTGGCCGCCTGTGGTCAAGTAACCAGTCCCGCGTGAGTTGGGGTGACCTGCTTTCCTGGACTCGTCACCTCGGGAGAACCCCAGAGGCACCCACCTCCCTGAGCCACAGACCGGGGGTGGGCTTCGCGAGCTCCGTGAGTGCCCCCGCCCCACCCGTGACTCGTGCACAGGGACACCGTGGTCACAGGAAGGGTAGGCCGGGTCACCGCCCAGAGCCGGGATCTCTCTCTCTCTCTGGGCAGCTGTGAGGGATGCCCACCCAGGCTGAGCGGGGCCTGGTGGTTTGTTGTTTCCTGTGCTGGGATCAGACGTCCCAGGTTCCTCCTCTCAGTGCTGTGACCCAGCCGCCTTGGCTCTGCAGGCCCCAGGGCTGGTACCTGGGGCGGTGAGGGGGGTGGGCAATGGTCCGAGGTCCTCTGTAGCAGGCAGGCAGATGTGCCGTGGAAGGAAGGGAGAGTTCCGGGTGCAGCTGGAGGGCCCAGGCCACAAAGGTAGTGACTGAGGTAGAGGGGGGGACAGGCGAGGCCCCCCACCCCTCCAGAGGCTGCCAGCCGGGCCGGGCGCTGACAGCCAGGACGTGCACTGTCTCTGACGTCGGGGCCCGGAGCAGGCGAGGTGGGGGAGGTCTATCCCTTCCAGAAGAGAAACCTGACCCAGAGTGGAGGCGTTCCTTGCGGCCTCATTTCCTGAACAAGAGCCAGCATGCTGTGTTCTAAGAGCTCAGGGGGTCTCGGGGACAGGCCGGTCCCTTAGCTGAACAGTGGAGGAAACTGAGGCCCAGGGAGGGGACATGGCACAGTGCGCCGGGGCAGAGCGCGGGCCAGACAGGAAGACACTGGTGATGACCCAGGAGCCAAGCGCTCTGTGTGCAGACATCACTTGTAAACACCTTGCAGCCGCCCGGGGAGGGGTGGGACCTAGGACCCCTGTGCCCGGGGAGGACATAGAGGCTCAGAGAGGTTGGGTGATGTGTCTGAGGTCACACAGCTGCCCTGCTGTGGAGCTATGGGCCCGGCTGAAGCCCATACCTGGAGCCCTGCACCTGCCTGTGCTGGGCAAGTGTCAGGACCATTCTGGGGAAGACATGGTGGCGGGAGTTCCTCCCCAAGACACAGGCCCCAAGAGCAGGCTCTGAGCAGCAGTGCTGTCCTGGGAGGGGACTTCGGGGAACCCCATCGAGGAGGAGCGAGACAGGGGAGGGGTGAGCGCCATCGAGGTTTGCCTTCTCGAAGTTCCCACCAACTGGGGGGGGGCGGTCCCCACTCTGGGCTCCCGTGCTGTCCCGCATTTCCATCATCGCTCCCCCAAGGACATTATGTGATCGCTGCCTGGTGACCTGTATGTGTCCCCTCCGTCCGTGAGCCCCGCAGGGCAGGCTGTGTTGCTGACTCACCTGAACGTCCCCAGCTCCCAGCATGCTGTGGGTACAGGGGGAGGGTCCTGCCTTGTCCTGGGTCAGCGCCTTGACCGTCTGTCTCACCCTGTGTTCCCGGCATCCACGCTGCGTGACAGGCCATCCCACCAGCCGCTCTGCTGGAGCTCATGGTGTTGTGGATCGGGATTCGGGCTGGGCTCGGCCGGGACTGTCCACTGGGGTTCCCACCCACGGCCTCTGGGGGTGGCTGGACCTCCTATGTGGCAGCTCAGGGCTCCCTGAGCCTGTGTCCTGAGAGGCAAGGGGCAGAGGCTGCCCGGGGACATCCTGCTCCCTACTCTTTCTCTGTTTTTTTTTTTTTATATGTTTTTAGTGTTTATTTTTTAGAGAGAGAGAGGCAGAATGTGAGCGGGGGAGGGGCAGAGAGCAAGGGAGACACAGAATCGGAAGCAGGCTCCAGGCTCCGAGCTGTCAGCACAGAGCCCGATGCGGGGCTCAAACTCACAGACCGTGAGATCATGACCTGAGCCGAAGTCGGACGCTCGACCGACCGAGCCACCCAGGTGACCCTCTCTCGGTGTTTTCATTGTGGTGAAACACACAGAATGTAATACTTACTGGTTTAACCATTTTTACACATACAGTCTCGTGGCGTTAAATACACTCACGCGTCACCACCGTCTGCACCTGAAAGCTCTCCTTCACCCGCGACAGTGTCTGTCCCCATCACACACACCCCGGCCGCTTCCCCACCGTCCTCTCTCTGCGTCTGTGAGCTGACGACTCCAGGGGCCCCACGCAAGTGGGGTCCCGCGGTCTGCAGTGTCCTAGGGCTCATCCACGCCGCAGCAGGTGTGAGGCTGCATGGTAGCCCACGGTGTTGGCTGGGCCCGGTTTGTTCGTCTGTCCACGGACGCTGGGGTCGCCTCCACCTTTTGGTTGCTGTGGCCACAGGTCACGAGCCTGAGTCCCCTGTGCTCACAGGAGCACAGAGGAGCGGGCGTAGGCTGCCTGTCAGCCGGAGGGCGCCAGGAATCTGCAGCTGCCTTTAATCCACAACAGCACGCTGTGCAGAGAGAGAGGCCGCCTGGACACTTTGGCCACGGAGCCATCAGGCGGCGGCGGTGGAGACGGCGGGTGGTGGGGGATGGTGGGGGTGCGGGCCCCAGTGGCTGGGGAGTGGCAGAGATCAGGCCAGATCTGGGGGTGGGTCGAGGCCAGCGCCTGGCCGTAGGGCTGCCGAGAAAAGAAAGGAGGGCCCAGAGTCTTCTGGAGAGGGCTGGGGCCTGCGTCCTGGAGGAACAGCGCTGTGGCTTCTGGGAAACTCCCCGGGGGCGAATTTCAGAGCAGAGGCGCTACAGGCTGGGTGTGCCACTGTCGTAAGACAGCAGAACAGGGCCGCCCTCCAGGACGCTGAGAGGAACCGAGAGACACCTCCTGTTTGTCTCACGGTCGAGGAGGAGGTGGTGAGGGGGCCAGCCAGCCTTGCTCCTGGTCCCAAGGCAGCTCGAGGTCGTGCCCACCAGGGTCAAAGTCGGGAGAGCTCGGGAGGGTTCTGCCGGAGAAGGGCCCCGGGGAGCCCTTGGGGGTTGGCCGGGCTGAGAACCGCCTGGGGCGCGAGTCGGGGCCGGGGCTCTGCACGTGCTCCCGTGGTTGTGGGCCGGGTCCCCACTGGCGTGGCCAGGCCCACGCGCTCAGCAGCTGCGTCTGGTGCCTGTCCTAGGGGCTGGCCCTGGCGCTGGGCCCGCTCTCCCGCACACGGGGCCTCTGCCTGTGGAAGACCAGACGGGCTCCCTTGCAGGGTCGCCTGGGGGAAGCCTTCCAGGGGACACAGGCAGAAGCTGTGGGGCCTCTCTAGGCCCAAGTACGGAGTGGGTGTGACCCCCCCGCCCCCCCCCCCGCATCCCACTGGCCACAGGGAGACATGGGATGGCACAGACCACAGGGGAGGGGATGTGGATCCTACCTATGGTGGGGACAACCACCATGCCCGCCTTGGAAGGCACTTTGCCACCTGGACTCCTGGCTGTCCCGTGTGCGGTGGCACCGGGCCACGCGGCCACGGGGGTGGGATGCTGCCCTCCCTGTGCCGGCCCGCCCCCTCCTGTCCATCCTCGTCCATCAGGACGGGGAGTTGGGGGGGCTGTGCCGGGCGCCGAGAGACCACAGAGGCCCTGCCTGGGCAGAGCGGCTGTCGAGTTCGAGAGAGAACAGACAAAGAAGCCATGTGTCTACACCCGCGCACAATGGCTGCTGAGCCTGATGAGGGGGAGTCAGGGGGGCCGCTTTGGACTCGGGGCCCCGGGGAAGTCTCCAGGCACTGCAGTGGGAGGGACGCAGGCCACGATACAGGATGGAGGGGGTGCCGAAGCAGCTTGGGGCAGGGGGGGGGGGGGGATGACTGCACAGGGTGGAGACCAGGCCCCGCGTTGAGCCGCTACGTAATGAGCACGTCCAGTGCTCGCGTGTCCTGCCCTGGCGGGTAGATCAGGAAGGGAAGAGGGAGTCAGGGAGGACGGTGTGAACATAAAGACAGACCCCCTCCCAAGATGATGTCCCCCCCACAACTTCACCCCCTCCGTGGGCAGGAAGCGTCTCTGGTGTCCCAGGAGGACCGCGGGGGGTCTGGATCTCCCTGCGTGTTTTCAGCCCATTCCACGGATTGTTATTTCGCTTGTGAAGTCGCACAGTGGGGTCCGCGGGGCTTTCATCTACAGAGGCCTTGCAAACGTCGGTCACTCAAAGTTAATTAAAGCATTTTAATCTCCGAATGCCTCCAGGCTGCAATATTCCCTCCCCGAGTCAGCGGAGAGAAAAACAGCCCTGTTTGCGGGAAAGCTCCCGGAGACGCGGGGCGCCGAGCCTGGGATCTGATCTCCTGCTCTTCGCGCTTGGGGACCGTTCACAATGCAGCGCGGCAGACGACAGGTATTTGGGGAGGGGCGATGGGGCCCCTGTGCTCCAGGCTGGTGCTCTGTCCCCACGGCTGTTTCGGCCAAGAGAGGGGGCGCGTTTGGCCAGAAGGGCTGGGGCCGAACGCATCTCTCGGGGGAGGGGGCGCTGAGAGAGGCAGGAATGCACACGGGCTGAACAGGTGGCTCCCACGCGTGGATGCCTGAAGTCTGAAGACTGTTCGTCCCGAGCGAGGGGACTTCTGATCGGTC
The DNA here is from genome assembly GCF_016509475.1 of Prionailurus bengalensis. Classification (NCBI taxonomy): domain Eukaryota; kingdom Metazoa; phylum Chordata; class Mammalia; order Carnivora; family Felidae; genus Prionailurus; species Prionailurus bengalensis. The sequence goes on from NC_057357.1 coordinate 1,935,859, forward strand.
TGCCTGATCCCCACTGTTGCCGAGCACATGCTCTGCCAGGCACGTGCAGGCTCTGTGCCTCCTGGGGACAAAGAGACAATGCACAGCCTTCACGGACTTCGTCTTCCACGGGGCAGAGGGACGGGGAGGCTGAGTGGTAAGCGAGCCCGTTACACGTGGGGATCCCGCCACGAAGGGGCCAAGGCGGAGGCGGGCGATGGTGTTGGGGATGGTCGGAGGAGGAGGTGACATTTCAGCTGAGACCTGAAGGCCGAGCAGAAGTCAGCCGGGTGCAGGCTGAAAACGCCTTCTGGGCAGAGGGCCCAGCACGTGCAAAGGGTCTGAGGCAGGAAGCGTGCAGCCGCATGTTCGTTTCCCGGGGCTGCTGTAGGAGATGAGCACAAACGGGCAGCTTAGCACAACAGGAACTTGCTCGCTCCCGGTTCGGGAGGCCAGAAGTCCGATCGGGATGTGGGGCCTGGGTGGTTCCCCTGGAGACTCGCTGGGAAGGTCTGCTCCAGGCCCCTCTCCCAGCGTCCCCTGCTGCTGACCGTCCTGGGTTGTCCTGGCCTCCGCTTCTGGAGTCACGTGGCTGCCTTCTCCCCGTGTCTCTGTGTCTCGGGCCTCCCTCTGCCTTTCTCTCGTAAGGACACCCGTCGTTGGATTTAGGGCCCGCCCTCAAGCCAGGATGCGCCCATCTCGAGATCCTGCACTTAATTACAGCTGCAAAGACCCTTTCTCCAAATAAGGTCCCTTCACAGTTTCTGGAATTCTGTGGCCGGACATGTGTTTTTAGGGGCTACCCCTGGACTCCCGCAGGCAGCGTGTGGTCGGGGAGTTGTAGGACCCTGACAAGATGAATGAGCACAGAGCCAGGGCCAGGTGAGAACGGCCGCGGGCCCAGGGAAGGGGTTCACTTAATTCCGCGCGCAGCTGGTGGCGGGCAGGGATTTGCGAGGGATTGGCCCTGTCTGATCTCTCTAGAAAAACTGACCCGGCTGGAGCATGCAGAGCAGACGGTAGGGACAGGAGCGGCGGGGTGCCCGGGGATGAGGCCGGGCACCTGGGGCAGGGGTCAAGGCGGCTCACACCAGGGGAGGGGGCTGGATTCCCGACTCGGCCTGGAGGTTTGCTGAAGGAGCGTGTGGCCCGGGAGAGAGAGGAGTCGGCCTCCAAGGCTTCCGCGGGGACCGCCGGCGGCCAGGGCCTCTCCCCGTGGCTTTGGGGAGAACCGCGTGGTGACAAGCGGCAAGGCCCGTGGGGAAGGCAGACCCGAGTCCCTGGTTTGCCGGGGGGACCCGGATGTGGCGGCCAGCAGGCCCAAAGGAGCGCGTGCGGTCCCGAGGCCCGGGTCTGGACGGGGTGCGATGCCTCCTTCATACGTTCGTTAGAAAATAGCACCTCTTTTAGGGGCGCCGGGCGGGGGGGGCTTCGTCGGTCGAGCGTCCGACTTCGGCTCGGGTCATGATCTCTCGGCCCGGAGTTCAAGCCCCGCGTCGGGCTGTGTGCTGACAGCTCGGAGCCTGGAGCCTGCTTCGCGTTCTGTGTCTCCCTGTCTCCCTGTCTCTCTCAAAGATAAATAAACATTGGAAACGAAAGGAGAAAAGAACACCGCTCGCTGACCCTGCGGACTGTGTCACTCTACTTCTCCTGTGTTCTGGGGGGTGTTTGAGAAGCAGAGGTGGGGGGGGTCGCCTCGTGACCCCAGTGAGCACCCGCTCCCCCCAGCCCTCCTTTCTCCCCCATGTCATGGTCCCTACGACTGCTTTCCACCCTCAGACCCTGAGGTTCTCCCCGTGTTCGAGAGAAGCTTCTGGAAGCCCGCTGCCTCACCAGGCTTGCTCTCTGGTGTAAACTCCGCTTCAGCCAGGAGGTTGAATGAGCAATGAGGATTCTTTGGATTCGTTATGCTCTCCGAGTCTGAGTGCCTCTCCCCTGCGGGACCAGCAATGTCAGAAACGCAGCCTTTGGGAGGTGGGGTGGCGGGCTCAGCGGGCCGCGGCTGGCCAGGCGGGCTCAGCGGGTGTCAGGGGCAGAGGGGAGGAGGTGTGTGTGGGCAGCCGGGGGCCTCCGTGCACGCGGGGTGTGTGCGGGCCCTGACCCCGGGATTCAGAAAGCTGATGTTGTCCAGGCCTCCAGGGCCTGGCGTACCCTGACCACTCCCCTAAACACAGGGGATACACGGGGGGATCCTTGCTAACATACGAGGAGAAGTAACAGCGCCTGCTACACGGGGCTGCTGGCAGAATGTTCGCGAAGCACCGTTTTGCGTGGACCAGGATGGAGAGAAGCCCCCTGGCTAAGCCTGACTAAGCAGGCTGCGGGGGGTGGGGCGGCTGGCTGGGTCAGGGAGCGTTCGACCAGGCTGCAGGGCCGGTGGTGAGGCTGGGGTGCCCTTCTGGGGATCGGAAGTCCAAGGCCAAGGTGTCCCCTGGGAGCCCAGGGTGAGGCCAGGGTGACTCCGAACCCCAGAGGGAGGCTCTGATGACGGGGCCGTCGCTCTGGCAGTGAGCCGTGGCGGCTGGTGTGCAAGTCTGTGGGTGTGCTGGGCTCCCGGGGAGTAGCAACCGAGGGAGGGAGGCCCTGGGGTGACGCTGGCACAGCCACGGAGAACCAGCCCCCAGTCGGGAGGCATTCCGGGAGCCGGGACTCGGAGGCAGGGAGGCGTCAGTGCTGAGTCTGGGGTGAGGGAAGCTTGGCCGTCGGTCTCGGTGCGGCCTTGAAGGAGCCGTACAACCCCGGGCGGGTCCCTCACTGCCTTTGCACAGCAGTGTCTTTCTCGGCAAGGCCGGGCACTGAGGGGGCGCTGAGGGTTACAGATCCTGTGGCTACACCGCCGGCCCGAGCAGGAGTGCAGCCCCTCAGGGCAGGTGGCGTCCCATCGTTAACCTGTGTTTACTTGCACAGGGACCGTGGCGCGGGCCCTCTGCTGTCCTGGGGACCACGAGGGAGGGTGAAGTCACCTTCCAGGAGCTCACCTCCTCGTTGGGGGGACAGACGCCCCAAGCAGCTTGGGTCCAGTGCCGTGATGGGGGCTGCGGGCTCCGGGGGCAGGGAGCAGAGGTTCCCGGGGGAAGGGTCCAGAGAACGCTCTCCCAGTGTAGACCTGATGATTGGGTAGGTCTTCAGGTGAAGATATGCAGAGAGTTCCAGAAAGGGAGACATATGTGCATAGGCCTAGAGGTGAGAGAGAGTCCTCCGCGACGGCCCCTCCCGGACTTGTCAGTTGAGGGAGGTGCGTTTCCATCGTGGAGGGTCCGGCCACCTCTCTCCAGTCCCGCTGGCGTCGACAGGGGCCTCATCGGGCAGAGCTGACTCCACTGACTGTCCCCAAGCCCATCTTCCTGGCCTGACCACATCTCCCTAACTTCTTCCGGAGGAGCAAGTAATTAGGATTTCAGAACAAGATCCACTCACAGGCGCCAGGAATCCTGCGGGTGTCCCGTGTGGTCCCGTGAGGCCGCGGCACGGTTTCTGTAGGAAATGAACCAGCCTTGGAGCTTCTGGCCCTGACGGGCCCTGTTTGCCCATGCGGGCAGGGGCTGGGGAGGTGGTGACACGAGCCGGCTGCGGACGCAGGGCACGAGGCCCTGCCGAGGAGGTGCACCGTGGCCGTCTCCCCACCGTTCCTAGTTTCCGTGGGACCGTCTGTGGGCTGTTCGTGTCCCGGCCTGCCCCTGTGTCTCTCACACGCTGGGCCAGGCATTTGGCGGGCACCGGACTCCGTGTATGGTTTACGGGCTGGGCGCCTGCGGGCTGGGCGCACGCGATCACGTCCCCACGGAGGAGAAAACTGAGGCACGGCTCTCACGCCTCTGACCCGGATGCTTCGCTGTGCTCCGCCGATGTTCTTCCTCACCTTGTTCGCACCCACGTGTGATGCTGTACGTTCTGGCACTGACAAGACGGTCGTGTTCTCACGTCCCCTCGACATCTCCGTCTCTAGGGCTGAGCCCCGAGCCTCAAGGCCCCAGGGTGGGGACGGAGGGAGAAGCCCCCGTCCCGGAGCCCTGTTGGACGTGTGGGGCCAAGCCAAGGCCGACGCGGTGCAGCACAGACCTCAGCTCTGTCCTGGTGACGGGCATGTGGGGAGGAGAGGCAGAGGGGACGGAGCGGAGAAGCCGGGAGCTCCCCCCCCCCCCCCCCCGCCTGCAGAGCTGGGGTCCAACCCTTAGAAGCACCCGTCTGGGTGTGGGGACACATTCTCGAGTCTCATGTGTGGGAAGGTGGGGCGGGGCCTCTGCCCTGGTGCGGTGCGGGGAGACCCAGGGCCCCTCGGGGGGCCCTGCCCCCTTCCCGCACGACACGGGACAGAGGGTCTGTGGGAAGAAGCCGGGAAGATGGGTCGCACGGGGTCCTGGCTCCGTGTGCCCTGTCTGAGTGCTCAGTGCCCGGCAGATCGGCAGAAGCAGGCTGCGAGGGTGAGGAGGCCACGGCCCGGGAGGACGTCGTGACCGGGCAGACGGCCTTGAGAGAGGGCGATGCGGGGCCCTCCTCGTGGACGTGGCAGGGGGCGGACGGCAGGCCCTCGCCCTCCCCCCGACGTCCCTACAGAACTTGATGTGCTCATGAGCTTGGCAAGCGTCTCTCTCCCGGCTTTTAATTTGTGGGAGAAGCGACCTTTTATATTTCAGATCACATGAAGTTAATTTGCACTGCAGTTCAAGAGAGCTCCTGAGAAGGTACGAATGTGATTTCCTACCAGCTGTTACTGTAGGACGGAACACGACAGAAATGATGAGAAGCAAGGATTCATTTTTAGACAGGAAAGAAGCACACGGTCTCTCCCTGGGGCCCGCCCAGGCCGGCAGCAATCAGACAGGAAGAACCCGAGGGAGCAAGAGGGCCAACCGCTCACCTTGTGCGATGTCCCTGACCCACAGCTGTCCTAGTTCTGTTTGAATACCCCCAGCGACGGAGAGCTCACTACCTCCGGAGCAGCCGCTTCTAACGCTGGTCAGGTTTGGCTGTTAGAAGGTCTTTTCTTTTCTTAAGTTTATTTTCATTTCTTTTGCTAGAACGCAAGCAGGGGAGGGGCAGGGAGAGAGGGAGACGGAGCACCAAGCAGACTGCACGCCGTCAACACAGAGCCCGATGTGGGGCCCGGTCCCACGAAACGTGCGATCAGGACACGAGCCGAAACCAGGAGTCAGAGGTGTAACCGACCGAGCCACCCAGGCGCCCCGAGAAGGTCTTTTCAGTGTCAGGTACGATCTGCTTTTGTCAGCTGTGTTCTGTCGTCTGAAGATGCACAAAATCAACCCCTCGCCCTCCTCATGCTGGCCTTTCCAGTGTTTGAGTGAGCGACACGCCTAGCTTTTCTGCTGAGCCCCTCTGGTTCCTCACCCACGCGTCCCGAAGCTGATGTCCAGGGCTTACCGCCCTGTCCCTGGGGATGTCCTGGTGTGCCAATGTCCCTAAAGTGAGGCACTTAGACCAGACACAACGTTCCTTTTTTCCGGCTGATTGGCCAAGATTCCTATCACATTCCTACTTCCGGGCACCATACCTCCGGCCAGACGGCCAAAGGTCACATTCACGGCGAGCCTTCCGAGAGTACTGCCGGGGCGCCCGGTCGAGGGGGGAGTGTGTCCGTGGAGAAACTTCCATGTGCCCGGTCCTGTGCCAGTCACAGGGGTCAGGGCAGGGGAGGCAGCCTGCAGGGGGCGTGAATCGGGTCCACCATCCGATCGGGTGGAGTGGATGCTAATGGCTGTTGGTTTTCGGACGAACCCGCCAGCCCGTGCTGGCCCAGCTGACGTGTGTTCCTCGGGGCACAGAGCCGGTCCCCTGACTCAGGCGAGACCGTTCAGATCGGGGGTTGCGGATGAGGGGTCCCCGCCTGCAGGTAGACGTGAGGTTGCCCTCTTCCCCGCGGGGTCTGCGAAACCTGACGGTCGTCTGCAAAGAAAGGAGAGAGGTGGGGTGGGCAGGGAGTGGGGAGAGAAGGGTAGCACGTGAAGAAAAGGAGACAGAAGCGGGGGTGGCCGCGCACCGAGAGCCCACTGTGTCACCCACCCTCCCAGCCACGTAGAACTGGAACGTCCCATGGGGGGAAGCAGAGGTGCTGGGGAGCTGGTCCTGGGATCCCCGATGTCCTTGGGACCTGCCTCAACCTTGTGTGAAGATGTGGGCCAAGCCGGAGGCCTCGTGTCCTCTCCGGGTGGGCGTGGCCTGGGCCCCAGGGCCAAGCGGTTCGCCCTTTATGACCCCAGCCTCCGACGTCTTCAGAGCATCTGTTACTGGGTGAACTGTGTCACCTCCAAATCCGTACGTTGCAGACCCTAGTCCCGGATGCCCAGAACGTGACTGTATTCAGAGGCAGGGTCGTCAAAGAGGTGGCTGAGTTCAGAGGAGATCGTCAGGGTGGCCCTCAGCTGATGTGACTGGTGCCCTCTAGAAAAGAGGCGATCAGGGCACAGACCTGCACGGGGGTCGACCGTGTGGGGTCACGGGGAGAGGACGCCGTCCACACGCCGAGGAGGGAGGCCTCGCTCTGGCCTCCAGACCTGGGGGACGTACATTTCTGTGGGCCGAGCCGCCCGCCTGTTATCTTTGTTAGGGCCCCCCAAACCGGCTGACGGTGTCTCTTCAGACATACTGTGTCCATCTGGGTGATGACAAAGGCCTGTCCGGGTTAAAGGAGGGGACACGGAGATCCCCACCTCCTGGCGGGAGAGACTCTGGAGGAGAATGTGGCGCGGGGACTGTGGTCCGTTTGAAGACATCTGTCACATAGCAGCTCCCCACCACTCTGAGGGGAACCCGCGTGGGGTTTAGGCAGGTGGCGTGGGAGGGGTGGGCCCGGGGTGGTGTTAGGGGCAGGTCGGCGGCCCAGACACCTGGAGAACAGGAGTGAGGCCGGATGGGAGCCCTGAGCCCACTGGGCCAGGCCAGGGTGTCGACAGAGCGCGGCCTGCTGCGACAGTTGTCAACGCTTGTGATGTGGGCCTTGGGGCCGTACCTGGGGACACTTCAGAGCACAATTCCCAGCCCTCTGACTTCAGAATGTGAGTTCTGGGAGAGCCGAGAGGCCACCCACCCTCCTGCAGCTGGAAGATGCCTCCCTCCCCCGGTCACAGTGCGCTGGGGTCCCCCAGGAAGGCCCTCTGGGCACGAGGCCCATGACCACAGTCCTTAGCACAGGTAGTGCTTCCCGGGAGCCCTCACTGGGGACACAGGCAGAGAACGACCTGGAGGTGAAGGCAGGGGTTCTGGGCTCGAGTCCCCAGAGCAGAGTGAGGCCCCGACGTGGGAGAGGAGGGGAGCGTCCAGGGGCCAGTGGGAGCCGGGGGTCCCGGATCTCCCTCCAGGTCTCACCTGGGCCCGGCGGACGGGAGCCAGATTCACCACCTCAACAGCAAGACTCCTTCCTTCTTCCGTTTTTCCTCTTCCTGGTGCCTTGGGTTCCTCACTCACGCACTCGTTCACACACTTGTTCACTCACTAGTTCATGCACTCATTCACTCACTCATTCACTCCCTCATTCATTCATGCACTGACTCATTCACTCATTCATACACTCATTCATTTATTCATGCACTGACTCAGTCATTCACCCCTCACTCATTCCTGCCTTCACTCATTTGCTCACTCATTCACTCCCTCACTCATTCATGCCTTCACTGATTCGCTCACTCATTCACTCATGCACTTGTGCACTGACTCATTCATTCATACACTGACTCATGCACTCACTCGTTCACTCTCGTTCATTCATGCACAGACTCATTCACTCATTCATGCATGTCCTCATTCAGGCACATACTCATTCATTCATGCACTGACTCATGCATTCACTCATTCATATGCTCATTCATTCATACTCCAACTCATTCATGCACTCACTGGTTCACTCTCATTCATTCATGCATGGACTCATTTACTCATTCATACATTCATTCATTCATCATGCACTGACTCAGTCTTTTACCTCTCATTCATGCCTTCACTCATTTGCTCACTCATTCACACACTCATTCAGTCATTCATGCACTAACTCATTCACACATTCACTCACTCATTTATGCCTTCACTGATTCACTCACTCCTGCACTCATTCATTCATGCACTGATTCATTCATGCGCTCACTCTCATTCATTATGGCCTCATTCACTCATTCATTCATACACTGACTCATTCATTCACTCACTCATTCATGCACTGATTCATTCACGCCCTCATTCATGCACTCATTTATGCTCTCATTCATTCATTCATGCACTGACTCATTCGTTCTTGCACTGACTTGTTCACTCATTCATGCACTGATTCATTCACTCATTCACTCACTCACACTTGCACGACAGACCCTTCGGTGCCACGGGACGAGGATGTGAACAAAAAAGGCATCCCAGTCTCCCGGGACCCACAGACGTGGCATGGATCTCCAAAATAGATTCCTTTCAAAACAGTCCGGGGCTCCGATGGCCAGACAGAGTTGCCACGTGACCTGGCAGTTCCAGCGCTGGACGCACCCAGGAGCGATGGAAACGCGCTGACACCCATGCTCACCACAGCATGCCACAGCCGCCAAAACGTGGGTCGCCTGAGTGCCCCGCACAGATGAATGGACGATGCCACGCGGTCTGCCCACACGACGGAGTGTTACCTGGGAAAGAGGATGGAGGACGTCTGACACTCGCTTCAGCGGGGGTGCATCCCGGAAACGTGCTCCGTGAAGGAAGCCCGCCACAACAGAGCACGTGGCATCCCCCTCCGTGGATGCGGCGTGTCCAGAACAGGCCGGTCCACAGGCAGCGCGTCGCCGGTTTGCGGGCCTGGAAGGGACGGGGGCGTGGGGGTGACGGCTCAGGAGTGCGCGGTGTCTGTTCGGGGTGAGGACAACACTGCAGAGCGGACTGTTGGTGCTGGATGTGCGCCCCCACAGACGTACTGAGAGCCGCTGAATTGTGTGCTGAGCGGGTGAGAGGCAGGGCAAGCGAGCTGTGTCTCAGTAAAGCTGCTAAAACATAACAGCGCCTACCTTCAGGGGGTTGTTAAAGTTAGTCGTTATTTCCCATAGATTATTTAGAATAGTGCCTGGCACTTGCTAAATGCTTGATAAGTGTTAGTCGTTAAAAATAATAAATTCCTTTTATGCACCCGAAGCCCTCCCTGCCTCCTCCAAGGAGCCTGCCAGGCCTGGACAGCCAGGGCCTCCTCCTTGCCTCCCGTCCATGGCCAGTCACCCCTTTGATTTCCTTTCCCATCTGAGTTTCAGACAATTTTTGACAGAGACAGAGTGAGAGTGGGGGAGGGGCAGAGAGAGAGAGGGAGACACAGAATCTGAAGCAGGCTCCAGGCCCTGAGCTGTCAGCACAGAGCCTGACGCGGGGCTCGAACCCACAAACTGCGAGTTCATGACCTGAGCCGAAGTCGGACGCTCGACCGACGAGCCACCCAGGCGCCCCCTAGCAGTCACCTTTGAGGGGCCCCTCCTCCCCCCTCAGTGCCCCCTCCCCGCCCTCACTTGTCTCTGAGCCCCGCTCCCCTGCCCTTCCAATTCAGGGGAGGCCGGCCTCCAGTCACACCCGGGTGGACAGGCACCCTCGAGCCTGGGTCCTGCCCCTGGCACCCGTCTGGGGGCTGCCTCCACGAAGCGTGTCCATTTCTGACCTGAAGGACAGGCTGGGGGATCCACGGGTGAACGTTTGCAGATATCGTCAAACAGGCAGAACGGCTAATAATTTAGATGATGTTGAAACTATCCAGCTTTGAGTAAATTACAGGAATAAAATGAGATTTATTATGGGCAAAGCCAGAGCAATCCCACCAAAGAGGAAGAATCAGAAATAGAAAAAGAAGACGTTTGGAATGCTGGAAACACGGGGAAGGACGGGGCAGCAGACTCTGACGAGCGATTACACGTTCATCCCCGTAGCGAGCGCTCTGGGTCCGCGGGGGCCGTGCAGCGTTCCTTCCGGGCTCCCGCTGGTCATCCTGCCTGGGCTCATGGGCCGCGGGCCCCAAGTCCCAAGAGAGCAGAGGCCCAGCCAGAGAAGCGGGCACTCGGGGCATAGTTGCATGCAGCATCTTTGTGTGAACTGTGTACCTACTACGTGCCGGGCACACGGCTGGAGCACTTTAGAATACGCTGTGGAGCGCGAATTAGGGGCCGGGCCTTCCCAGCGGCATCTCAACCAGAGCTGCAAATGGTTCTGTTTGCAGGGGCCCTCACTCCTAATTTATGGGTGAGCGGCCAGGCTCCGAGAAGTTGGGCGACTTGCCCAAGGTCACACGGCCAGGAAGGGGCGGGACCAAGGTGTGGGCACAGAGTTGCTGAGTTCCAGAGCCCGTAATTCTTGGGAGTGTTCAACGACTGTGCCGAGGGCACGCAGCGCACACGAGTGGGGGGCGGCGGAGTCCTGTGAGGAGGTGAACCCACGGGCCGTGCGGAGGGGGGCGGTGCGTGGAGGCCACTGTAACCCACTGTGGCCTGGTGGTCGGGGCAGGCCGATGAGAAGCTGAGCCAGGAGTCGGCCAAGTCACGGGCACGCGTTAGGGCAGCAATGCTCCAAGCGGACGAAACAGCCAGTTCAAAGGCCGGGCATCCTTGGAGAGGTGCAAGTGACTGCTTCCCAACTGGGCCTCTGGCGTGAAGGGGACAGTTGGGGACAGTACGCCAGGGAGAGAGTGCGGATGGTGTCTTGGACGCTGGGGCACTTTGGGGGTGGTGTTTAACAGGCAGGGCAGGAGATCAGGTCTGTGCTTCAGAAAGATCTCAAAACTGGATCAAGGGGTTTGTTCCCGAGGCGGAGAGATGGGCCAGGCTGTCGTAGAAGATGTCCCTCAGGGCTTGTAAGCCAGGGGAGCTGGCCTCCAGTAAGTGTGAGTGACAAGGGGAATCTAGTGGCTCAGCTAACCGGGAAATCCGGGGCTTCAGGCATGGCTGGATCTGAGCGCACAGTCATTTTCTGTCTTTCTCTCCCCGCCTCCCTCCCCCGCCTCTCCCCTCTGAGTCCCTCTGAGGATGAGTGTCCTTTATGCCGCTGTAGCTGGGGACAGTGGCCGCCAGAAGTCCCCACCTTCTATCCTCCTGGGAATCACTACCTCTGGAAGAGAGCTCTTGGAAAAGGTGGGGTCATGTGCTGTCCCTGAGCCGGTCACTTTGAGCCTGGGGAGAGTAGATTATTTGAGTGGTCAACGTGGTCACCTGCTTGGGGGGGGTCGAGCCCGTGGCTGAGAGCACCACCCAGACTCCACAGGCCCCGGGAGGGCTGGATTCCCCAGGAGACACCCGTGCCTGGCTCACTGTGGGCAGGGGGGCAGCGGGGAGAGCCTTGCGCCAACCCTGGGGAGCAGGGCAAAGACTGGCTTCCAGGGACACTTAGAAGGTCAGCTTGGCGGATCCGGTGGCATTGGCAGATGTGGGAAGAGGGTGGGACCTGGCAGTGATTTCTAGGCTCCTGGTTTGATTACCTGATGAGGTGGTCGTGCTGTCTGCTGACGTGGGGGCAAAGGGGGGGATTTCAGGTATGTCTTACTTGAGGTGCTGGCAGGACACCTAGGGGCCTGGTGTCCAAAGAGAAGTCCAGGCCGGAGAGCCACGTGGGGAATCATCGCTCGGGGGCGGTGGCTGTTGGAGCCAAGGTCGTGGGTGGGTCCTGGTCCCGAGGGGCCGGGCATCTGCTGGTCGTGTCTTTGGGGGGTGGAGAGAGGGCGCAGAGGGTCAGGGGGTCAAGAGGAGAAGTGTGGGGGGGAGGGGGTGGATGCCGATGTCCCAGAGCCAAGGAAAGAGTTTCCAGACGGAGAAGGTGATCAGCCAGCTGTCTCATTGCCACGGCAGTGGCTTCCCGGGCTGGCGACCCTGTACCCACTCACACCTCTGTCTCGGGACGTCTTGGAGGGGCTCGTGGGCCCCTGGGAGAAGGGAAGGGTCTGGAGGGAGCGGGGCATCAGGCCCACAAAGCCAGCTGGGTTCAGGGCAGGGTCGCCAGGCAGGCTCGGGGCCCCCAGGGCTGGAGTGTGGCGGATGGAGCGTGGCTTGTACCCCCTTTCTGGGGCCCCTGATCTTGACGCAGACAGCCCCGGGCTTCCTCATAGACCCCTGCTGTTGGGCTGTCCTGGTGGCCCCCAGTGCCTGCTGTGGTTGCGTGGCCAGCCTGGACCCCCCAAAGGAGGCAGGTGGCAGGGCCCAGAGCCCTCCCACTCTCCCCTGTCTTTCCGGCGGCCTGGCCTGCAAAAGGGGGGCCTGCACCAGAGAGCCTCTGGGAGGAGGGCTGAGCCAGTGGTGTAGCCTGTTTTGCACTCAAGGAGAGTGAGGCCGAGAGTGGTCGGCTTAGAGGAGGCGGCCGCTCATCTCAGATGGAGGCGGTCTAATGCTCTGGGTGGCTTTCCCCGACACTTGATGAGACCCCTCAGATGCCCCACGGAGCAGACGCTGGTGACCAGGGAGGGGAGAGGCCCCTCTGCGCCAGGGAGCTTGATGAGCCCTGAGGGTGGGGGCCTGAGAGGGGACGGGCCAGCCCCTGGAGGGATGGTGGGGGCCTGAGAGGGGACGGGCCAGCCCCCAGAGCCGCCTCGGGCCCAGCCGGCCGGGGGAAGACTGGGAGGTGTGTGGAGCAGGGTCTGGGGCAGTGGTCCCGGGGGTTTGGGACCGGCCACTGGGGCCTCACAGTGCGGCTGATGATGGCCAAACACCAGAGTTGCCTCACATAGCCCCGTCAGGGGCACCGTGCCAATTACCACTGAGCCGAGTGCGTCGTCAGCTTCCCAGGCGTCAGGAACCCAATTAGGGGTGTCTCAGATCCGGTCAGGCGGCTCTGTCCGTTGTCCTAGCCGCGGGAGCTGGGCTGTGCCGGGCACCTGCCATGCGCTGACGAGCTGTAACGTGGCTTCACCAGGCAGGGGCTGGGTTACACGGGCACCGCAGGGGTGGGCGTGGAGCACGGCCAGCTGGGGAAGGGGGGCTTGGCGGATGACCGGCCGGTCAGTGTGGATCTCGGCACGAGGGTCCTTTCTGCCGGGGAGCAGGGTGAGGGGCGGTGGTCTGGGCTAGGAGACGGTCCCAGAGGCTACATTCGCACCAGACTTGGTCCCCAGAGGCCATCTGGTCTGCCCTGGGCTCTATGGCGGGAGAGACACAGGTCCTCGAGGTGGGCTCTGTTAGCAGGTGGTCTCTCGTTGGCCTGGGGGACAGGAGGGGACACGGTCCCGGCCCCGCGATTCCCAGAGCCCGACGCACCACGCCATCTGCCCCCAGACCAGGTCTGCTTACACCCTGCGGCTCCCGCTGGAGGGACAAGGACTCGTCCAGCTTGGCCAGGTGCTTGCTCTGAGCCAGCGGACACGGGCTCGCTGTTAGGGGCTGAATCGCGTCCCCTCCCCAATCCGTGTGTCAAAGTCCTAATGCCCAGTCCCTCACAAGTGACCGAGTCTGGAGGCAGGGCCCTTGGGCTGAAATGAGGCTGTTAGGGTGGCCTTGTCCCATGCAGCTGGTGGGGTTACCCAAACGTTCGTTCCGGAGGCCATTCGTCTCTGGCCCTGCCGAAACCCGAGGAGTGAGGTTTGTAGGGCGGTGGCAGCTTCCGGTGGGCGGAGCAGCTGGAGACGGTTGTTTCATTCACTGGCTGTGCTCTGAGTCTGTGCTGCGCGCCCGGCACTATCTGCCGGGAGAGACAGGCGGGCAACGAGGAAACCAACAACAGAGATCGTTCCGGGCAGCGGGACGTGCTCCGACGACGGCCCAACGCGGCGCCCGCGATAGGAGGTGACTTAACGGGATGGTCAGGGCCGCGCCCTCACAAGAACGGCACATCCGGAAGAAGAGCATTCTGGGCAGAAGACACAGCCGGTGCAAAGGCCCTGGGGTGGAAACAGATGTGGTGCGGGTCCCAGAGGTGGCCTGCGCGGCGGTCACTGGCGCGTGGCGAACCGAGGGCAGGGAGGCGGAAAAGGAAGCCAAAGTCGTTAGTGCCTTGTACGTGGGCCAGGGTAGGGAGCGCGGCGAGAAGCTGCTGGGGGTTTGAGCTGGGGAGTGACGCGATCTGTGTTATGAAAGATTGAGCTGATGTCTCCCTGGAGGGCGGAAGGCGGGGAGAGGGGTGGGGGGGGGATCAGCGAGAGGCCACCAGAGTGACCCGGAGAGAGCCAGGGTGTCGGCCACTGGCAGGAGGGAAGGGGATTGGGGGCTGGTTTCAAGCCAGAGCCCATTGGGGGTTGCTTCTGGGTTGGAGGGGAGGTCAGACCGGGGAGAGGTCAAGGGCTGGGGCCCGAGCCTCCGGGGAAGCTGGCGCCCTTGCCCAGACGGAGTGGACATCCAGCTGCTTTGGGCACAATCAGCGTGAGCAGATCTGAAGTGTGGACGGCGGATCTGAGGCCCTGGCCTGCAGGAGGGGCGGTGCCCCGGCCGGCCTGGGGGGCAGTGGGGTCAGGGCGGATGTGAAGCCAGGCTCGGTCCCTCCCCACATGAGTGTGGCCTCAGGCGGTGGTTCCTCGCTGGGGCGATGGGGGCACAGCTCCTCCTCCAGCGGGCTGTGGCGAACAGCCCTGCCCAGACCTCCCTGCCCCGCCCCGCCCCCCCGCAACCCCCATCCCCTGTCAGACTCTCCCCCACTGCAGGCTCCAACCCCCCAGATGCCGGGCATGTGGGTGGCGCACTGCCTCCCTTCTCTTCCCGCCAACTCGAGGCTCGTGACCTGGAACACTCTGGGGTTGCGGCCACCCCGCAGCCTCCAGGGGTCAGGAGGGTCCCGATAGAGCGGGGGTCTGTCCCCGGGACCCGAGTGTCTTCAAGGGGCCCTGGTGGATGTGAAGAGGCCTCTCGTGGGGGCTTTAATTGGCATTTTCCCATCGATCGTGAGCGCAGGACGGGTCCCCTCCCTCCTGGGCTCGCCGAGGGCTCGTCTTTCTTACTGACCTGGAAGAGCCCTCCAGCCGCGCCCGTGTTAACGCTCTGTTCGCGAGTGTGTGTTGTGATCTCTTCTGCGTATCCGCCGCTGTCTGTGTGCCTCCTTTGTGGCGTGTTTTGTCACACAGACTTTTCTAATTTTGCTCTAGTTGCCTTGATCGATCTTCCCCGGCATGACTTGTGTGTTCCGTGTGTGTTTCAGGAACTTGCCCTGCTCAGAGGTCGTAAACAGGTTCGCCTGCACGTTGAGGTCTCTTGCCCCCCCGGGACGAGTTCTGTAACGGCACGAGGTAGGGATCTCGTTTAGTCCTTCCCAGCCAGTTCGCCAGGTTCCCCCGACGCAGTTATTACACCATCCATCTTTCCCTTCCCGATGGCGTGGCCGCCGCCGCCGGCCCCGGGTGCGCCTCTCCGTGCGGCCCTCCTCGCTCTCGGTCTGGTCGGCTCGGTGCCTCCTCGTGATAAATGGGGTGATCTGAGTTTCTGGCGGCCCCAGGGGAGGAGCCGGGGGAACCTGCAAGCAGAGAGCAGTAAGGAGGCCACACCAGTTGTCAGTGGGGGGGATGCCGGGAAGAGGTGGCAGGTGGGTGATTCCAGGGGAGGGGGGATGGGCGTGCGGGATACTAAACAGCGTTAAGCGGGAAGCGCAGCCTGACTTTCGGAAGGGACAGGCAACGCTTGGGTTCCGTTGTCCGTGTTCTCTGATAGAAGCTTCCTGGCCCCCCGAAAAGCTTTGAGGCACGGGGCCAGGGCTCACTCTAGTCAGCAGAGTGGGGACCAGCCCCGGGACCCTGGGTTTTCAGTGGGCTCCCCGCCCCCCCCCCACCCCCGCAGGACAGCTGGCCCTACCGGTGGGGAGGGGACACGTGGAGACCTCTGGCGAGGCCCCCCCTTCGCTCAGGTTCCAGGCTTCACACCACAGCGGCCTGGGGCGCTGGCCTGGCTCACAGCAATCAGGGGCCGCCCAGCAGGTGCCTAGGGCAGGGGTCCTGGAGCCTTGGGATGGGGGTGTCAGCCCCGGGACTGCAGTAACGGACCACCACGGATGGGGCGGCTTAAACACAGAAATTAATTTTCTCACGTCCTGGAGGCTGAAGCGCGAGACCCAGGCGTGGGCAGGGCTGGCTTCTGCTGGGGCCTCTCTCCGTGGCCCTGTGCATGTCGCGTTCTCCCCGTGTCCTCATGCGGTCGTCGCCCTGCGCGTGTCTGCGTCCTGATCTCCTCTCAGATCACCCTCGTGATCTATTACACCCTCCTTGCCTCTCCATGCTGAGACGCTGGGGCTGGGACTCAACATGCGAACTCGGGGAGGACACAGCTCAGCCCTGGGGGGCGGGGTGCAGGGAGGAGTAATGTGGGGGTGGAGTGTAAGGGTGGTGGGTCTGGAGCAGAGAGGGCTGGGCCCCCGTCACCTGCTCTGAGCCCTGGGGGGACTCTGGGGCTGGGGGAGCACGTGCACGCTGTGGCACACTGCACGGGGTGATGCGGGTCTGGAGGGGGGAGGCGCGGGGGGAGGTGCAGGCCAGTGGGGGTTGGGGCACTGCCTGGGGTCCCTCCTGCCGGCACAGTGGGGGCTGGCCTGCTGTCCCCAGCCTGCAAAGTGGAGGAGAAGGAGCAGAGAGAGCCACTGGAGGCCATGTGGCCACAGGCACGAGGAGGCCTTGGGGGGCCTTTGAGGACTGGGGACCACGCCCAAGGGCCAGCAGCACGATGTCCCCTGGCAGGTGGCACGGAGAGCCAGCCACTCACACATGCGCATTTGAGAACTCAGACCCAAATCTGTAAGGAGAAGTGAGGGGCTCAGGCGGACTGAGGCCGCGTTCCCGCCCTCCAGGGGAAGGGGTGTCTCGGGGCCTCCCGGCAGCAGGGTCACAGGGAATCAGAAATTGTCCTCGGCTCGGGGGCCAGAGGTGGCTCTGCACAGCGTCCATCTTTTGCTTCTCCTGGGTCTTCTCGTTTGGTCCAGAGCTTGGGCTTAAGTCTCCGGGAAAGACCAGTCCCCTCCGAGGCGGGAAGGAAGGGTAGATAGGCTTCAGGCCGGTCCAGCATGTGGCGCCTGGGAAGGGGGTGGTCCCTGCCCAGCCTGTCTCCCCACCTGCTCTCTCCTGGGCCTGTGAGTGGATCTGAAGCCCGAGAGCCTTGGCCCAGGGCTGGGGGTGGGGAGGGCAGGGGATAACGGATAACGGGATCCCGGGGCGGCTTGTGTGTGTGTGTTGGGGGTGTTGAGCCTGGGTGGGGAGAGGTGAACAGCAGCCCCTCCCCGGGGGCCAGCAGGGCGCTGAGCACAGAAGGGCCCCGTGTGTGGCCTGCCCTGGGCTCGGCGTGGGCCTGGCGCGTCCCTCGCAGCCTCCCCGGAGATTAGGTGAGAGGCCAGCCTGCTGAGCCCCTGGGCATTAGGCGTCTCCTTCTGACCTTGAGAGGATTTGATGCGGGCTCGGGTGGGGGGAGGCTGCTGAGGTCACCAGAGGTCCCAAACGGTGCCCAGACGTGCCCTTTGTTTGAAAAGCACACTTTTGTTTTTAAATTAGAATTAACTGCCAAGATTAAAAATGGGAGACATTATACATTAAAATCTCATTTCTAGCTTAAAAAAAATTTTTTTTTTTTTTACTGTTTATTTTTGAGAGAGAGAGACAGAGAGACAGAGCGTGAGAGGGGGAGGGGCAGGGAGAGAGGGAGACACAGAATCTGAAGCAGGCTCCAGGCTCCGAGCTGTCAGCACAGAACCCGACGTGGGACTCGAACCCACAAACCTCGAGACCGTGACCTGAGCCAAAGTCGGACGCTGAACTGACTGAGCCCCCAGGCGCCCCATTTCTAGTTTTTTTTAGGAAACAGAAACACGAGGCCCTGGGGACCCTGGCTCCTTTCAGGTCCTGCTCAAACACTGCAGGTGCCTCGTGCTCAGCCCTCAGGGTCTGCTGCCCCTGGCCCTGCTCCCGGCTCAGGGCTGCCCCCTGCTGCCTGCACCTGGAGCCCCTGCTGCGGCCAGTCCCCAGCCTCACGCCCGGTGAAGCCGTCACCCTCCATCACCTTCCCCGAGAGGCTGTCCCTGGACAGCTGGCCTCCACTTTCCGTGTCTCTTTTCCCTGCCTGGGTCCCTTTCTACCGCTTGCCCACGGGGGCGCGTCTTTGCCTGCCCCTAGCCGGGGTGGGGGTGGGGGTCCGTGGGCTGTGTCCCTGCACTCTGCCAGCAGATTCCACAGGACCAGCATGGACACACTTCTCGGGGGGAAGGACACTCATCCAGAAGACCACGTGAGACCAGAAGTCATGCTGGGGCCACTTTTAGAAACTAGTCTTGGCCTCGGTGATGCTCAATGAGCCCCCGGAGTGTAGATGGGCGGCCACCTGCAAGGGCCCCTCCTGCCTGCGACCCCCCAGGTGTCCGAGCTCTCGTGCAGCGTGTAGAGAATCGTCATCCCTTTCCTGCTCCTCAGGGGTCCTGGGATTCAGACCTCACCCTCATGACCTTGTCCTCAAAAGGCTTTTTTAAAGACTGTAGAGTTCACCCTTTCAGTGTCCATTCCTCTGAGTTTGACAAACGCAGCCAAGGTCCCTCCTGCTGTCCCTCCAGCCCCTGTAGTCATGGACCCATCCCGCATGTTAATAGTTCATAGTTAATAGGACATCATGTAAGGGGGATCCTGTACGGTGTAGCCTTTGAAGTCTTTTCAGGATTTTAGGCAAATTTATATTTCATGTAAATGGGCTCTTACCATTACGTAGCCTTCCACACGTGGCTTCTTACATTCAGCATCGTGTTGTCAAGGTCAAAATCAAGCTGTCTTTTTGTTCTTGAGCTGGGAGAGTTCTCTGTATGTTCTGGGAGCTAGACCCTTACCGGACACATGTTTTGCAACTATTTTCTCCCAGGCTGTGGGTTGTCTTTTCGCTGTCCTGGTTGGGGTCCTCTGATGCGCAAAAGTTTTTACAGTGTGACGAGGGCCAATGTATGTTATTTTTCCTTTTGTTGCTTGCCGTTTTGGTGTCGGATGGAAGAAACCGTTGTCAAGCCCGAGGTCATAAAAATTTGCCTGTGTCTCTTCTTCTGAGAGCTTTAAAGTTTTAGCTGTTCTATTCAGCTTTTAGAAGTTTATTTTGAGTTAATTTTTTATATGGCGTGAGGTAGGGATCCAACTTGACTTCCGTTGTCCTGGTGCCTTTTGTAGAAGAGACTATTTATTCCCCATGGAGTAGTCCTGGCTGGCTTCTAGAAGATCAGTTGGCCGCAGACATATGGGTTTTTCCCAGAGTCTCACTGATCATTGTCTCTCTTTAGATCAGTGCCACACTGTTTGATGACTGTAGCTTTGGAGTAAGTTTTGAGACTGACAGGTATGAGTCGAGTCCCCCTAACTTTGTTCTTTTTCAAGACTGTTTTGGCTATTTAGGGTCCCTTCACAATTCCGTACGAATCTGAGGATTTGCCGTCCGTTTCTGCAAAAAGGCAATTGGAGTGTTGATGGGAGCTGCATTGAATTTGTTTGGAGATTACTATCATAATATTAGCAAGTTCTCCGACCCATGCACGTGGCTGTATCTCTACCTGCTCAGGACTCCTTTACTTCCCTGGAGCAATGCTTTGTGGATTTCAGTGCGCCTGTCTGTACCACCTTGGTTCAGTTCATTCTTAGGTGTTTTATTCTTGATTCTTTAATTTGGAATTTCTTAATTTCCTTTTCAGACTGCTCGTGGTTAGTGTATAGACATACAGCTGATTTTTGTGTGTTGATCCTGTGTCCTGCAACTTTGCTGAACTTGTTTATTGGCTCTAACGTGCATTCTGTGTATATGGATTCCTTAGGATTTTCTATGTACAAGGTCATGTCACTTGGAACACAGATAGTTCTACTTAGCATCTTTGAATCTTGAGATTCATTCATGATGTTGTGCATATTGATAGCTTATTCCTTTTTGTTGCTGTTATTCCGTTGAATGGATATGCCACTATTATGTGTCCGTTTACCCAGAGAGAGAGAGAAAGAGAGAGAGAGAGACCGAGCAGTTGGGGAGGGGCACTGAATCCGAAGCAGGCTCCAGGCTCTGAGCTGTTAGCACAGAGCCTGACATGGGGCTTGAACCCACAAACTGCGAGATCATGACCTGAGCCAAAGTCGGACGCTTAACCGACTGAGCCACCCAGGCATCCCTTAAACTTCCAACTGTTAAGAAATTATTTTTAACAAACGATTTTCTGAAGTGGTTAAAACATTTTGTATTTCCAACAGCAGCATTTAAAGGTTCTGGTTGGTCTAAACCTTCAGCAATACTGGATATGGTCGGTCTTGTAATTTTTAGCCATTCTAATAAGTGCTTAGAAGTATCTCATTGTGGTTTTGATTTGTACTTCTCCAGGACTATCGACCTCGAGCACCTTTTTAGGTCCTTATTTGCCATTTGTGTATCTTCTTTTGTGACATATCTGTTCATATCTTTTGTTCATTTTTTTTTAAAACTGAGCTGTTTGTTTTCTTACTGTGGAATATTGAATGTTTTTGACATATTTTGTCAAATCCTTTGTCACATATATGGTTTGGAAATATTTTCTCCTTGTCTGAGACTTTTAGAGAGCCGGAAGCTCTCATTTGATGATGTCCAGCTTATTAACGTTTATTTATGTTTATTTTATGGATTGTTCTTTTGATGTTGTGGCTAAACAATTTCATCTAAACAAAGACAAAGATTTTCTCCTATGTTTTCTGCTAGAACTTTTATAATTCTGGATTTTTACAGTTAGATCTATGAGTCACTTTGTTTATTTATTTTTGTATATGTATATAAATATATATATACATATATATATAAATACATATATATACATATGTGTATATATATTGAGAGAGAGAGAGAGAACGAGTCGGGGAAAGGGACAGAGGGAGGGAGAAAGAGAATCTGAAGCAGGCTCCACACTCAGCATAGAGCCCAACGAGTGGCTCAATCCCATGACCCTGGGATCATGAGCTGAGCTGAAATCAAGAGTTGGATGGTCAACCAACTGAGCCACCCAGGCACCGCTAGGTCTATGAACGATTTTGAATTACATTTTGTATAGAATGTAAGTTATGGATCAGAGCTCGTTTTTCTGACATACGGATATCCAAAATGTTCCACCACCATTGGATGAAAAGACCATCTTTTCTCCACCAAATTGCCTTTGCATCTTGTCAAAAATTTGTTGTTCCTTTTTTGTGTGCATCTTTTTCCGGACTCTGTTCTGTCCCATTGATCTGTTTGTCTGTATACATGCCGATTCCACACTGTCTTTATTCCCACAGTTTTATAATTGGTCTGGCAATCACATCCTGTTATGCTCCACCTTTGTTCTTTTCCAACCATTTTTGGCACAGCAAAATCTGGCACAGTCTTGCTCCGATCTACAATAGTTGGCAGTTGATTCTGTCCTCTCCGGCACGCTGATCTTTCCAGGAGCTTCTCCTGCATTTCCCTGAGGTGATCCCTCCACTGCCATGTCCACTGCCTGACCTATGCACTCACATTCGTCTTCCCCCAAACAGAGACACTGGGCTCGTTGTGTTACCCACCGGGTGTCTTGGAACTGGGGGCCATCACTTTTTCTCTGCAGTCCACAAAGAGCTCAGCTGGGTCAGGTGCATGGAAGAGGTTTCCCTCAGGCTTGGATTGTATTTCCATATAAGCCCGTTGTATATTTTTTTATTGAAATTTTTAAATGTTTATTTAGTTTTGAGAGAGAGACAGAGCATGAGTGGGGAAGGGGCAGAGAGAGAGAGGGAGACACAGAATCTGAAGTAGGCTCCAGGCTCTGAGCTTTCAGCACAGAGCCCCACATGGGGCTCGAATCCACAAATGGTGAGATCATGACCCAAGCTGAAGTCAGACACTTAACCGACTGAGCCCACTAGGTGCCCCAGAAGTCCTTTGTATTTTGGACTAAAATCAGGATGTTAGTGGAGATGTCTAATGCTATGAGTTCCCATTCATCCATCCATCCATCCATCCATTTATCCATCCATCCATCCATCCATCCACCTTCTACCCATCCATCCACCTACCCATCCACCCATCCATCCATCCATCCATCCATTTATCCAACCACCTTCCATCCATCCATCCATCCATCCATTTATCCAACCACCTTCCATCCATCCACCCATTCATCATCCATCTTCCACCCATCCACCCACCCATCCATCCATCCATTTATCCATCTATCCATCCATTCATCCATCCATCCATCCATCCATTTATCCATCCATCCATTCATCCATCCATCCATCCATCCATCCACCTTCTATCCATCCATCCATCTATCCATAAACCTTCCATCCATCCATCCATCCATAAATCTTCCATTCATCCATCCATTCATTCATCCATCCACCTTCTACCCATCCATCTGTCCATCCATCCATTTATCCAACCACCTTCCATCTATCCATCTACCCATCCATCCATCCATCCATCCATTTATCCATCCACCCATCCATCCATCCATCCATTCATTTATCCATCTATCCATCCATCCAACTTCCATCCATCCATCCATCCATTTATCCATCCATCCATCCATCCATCAACCTTCTACCCATCCATCCACCTACCCATCCACCCATCCATCCATCCATCCATCCATTTATCCATCCACCTTCCATCCATCCACCCATTCATCATCCATCTTCCACCCATCCATTCATCTATTCATCCATCCATTTATCCATCCACCCATCCATCCATCCATCCATCCATTTATCCATCCATCCATCCATCCATCCATCCAACTTCCATCCATCCATCCATCCATCCACTTATCCATCCATCCATCCATCCATCCATTCATCATCTAGCCATCCATCCACTTATATCCTTTCATGTCCTGCCCATCTTCCCATCCATCTACCCATCCCCTTCTGATCACAAACCATACTGGACACTGAGGTACAGGAATGCCTTATAGAACCCAAGTTTCCCTGTGTTTAAATGAGACTTTTGAATGAATTGCTCTCCTAGGGCCCTTTACACTCTGGTTTTCCTTGACTTCTATGCAAGGACAACCAAAACTTTAGGCTGACAGGGTTACACTGGTTTCACAAGGGCCAAGTCAGAGACAGGGTCTCATGCCCATTGACTCTGGGATAGACACAGATTGCCACTTGCCCCTGTTTAAGCTGGATCCCAGGAACTGAGATCCCTATCACAGGGCAAGTACAGTGGATGTTCCAGAGACGGCCTCTATTGACCATAGCGACATTAACATGGCATCCAGAGGGTGTCCCTCACTTTCTGTGTAGTGGGAGCCTCCTGCTGACCTCTGGATCTGCAGGACCCCGAGGAAGAAGTGGGGGCCACTCATGCCCTGGGGGCAGGGCAGGTGTCTCCAGAAGCCTGAGGCTTATCTTTCCCTGGGTGGGGCAGGGCAGAGGCCATGGTGTGGAAGCCCCTGAGCTGACATCCTCATCAGACCTGACACCCTGCTCTGGCCACTGCTGTTGGAGCTGTGCCTGGACCTCCCACCTCACCTGTACACCCCGGGGGCTGTTTACAGCCCACACCCGTGCCCCCAGCTGGGCTGCGCACAGTGTGTCGGTGGGTGGGACTGACATCCCAGAGGGTGGCCTCCGAGCTGGAGGTGAAGCGGGGGCAGGAGCCCCGTCTGCCCCGGCTCCACCAGCACTGGGATTCCTGGGGTTGGCCCTGACCTCCGGAGCAGCCTGGGTACTGCCGGAGCACCATAGAGTTTGGAGTTAATAACAGACGTTTTTATCTTTTCCACAGTTTTCTTGTTGCTCTGTGGCCTCTGCCCATTGAATCTGGGCCCCAGCTGCCTCGCGGGGGAGGCAGACACAGCTAGAACAAAGAAATCAATTGACTTTCTGGATGAATTTTTAAAAACTCACAGCAGAGGCAATATTCTGAAAGCGCAGAGGATTTCTTTTGCAAGAGCAGAGCTTTCTGAGAAAGAAAGGGTTTTTGAGTGAGAACACAGACCCAGTGAGGGCCTTTTTCCTGTCCAAACAGGGGCAATGATTGGATCGGCGGGAGGTAGGGAGGGGGCTTCCGAGCCCCTCATTTGGCCCCTGCTCTGGGAAGGCAGCTGATGGGAAATCCAAGTAAGTTTGGGGGCTGCTGGTGCGTGAGACCCAGGCTGGCGCCCTGCGTTCATAGGGAAGCCCCCACCTGACACCATCACAGTGGCCCCCACGGGAGGCGCCCCCAGCCACAGCTCCTACAAGGACATGTCACCATTGCTATTAGCGTTATTTTTGGTTTACAAAGCGATCGGCTTGTGTGCTCGTTAGCTACGGCTGTGTAACAAATCACCCCACAGTTTAGTGAGTTAGTATGGCGTGTATTACCTCACGTAATTTCTGGGGCCAGTCAGTTGGTAGTGGCTTAGCTGGGTGGTCCCTCAGGGTCTCTCGGGAGGCTGTGTCATCTGAAGGCTCAGCTGGGGCAGAGGATCCCCTCCTCCAAGGCGGCCCACGCATCAGTACCGGCCACTGCTGGCTGGGCCCCAGCTCCTCTCACCTGGCCGTGTCCATGGGCTACTTGAGCATCTTCATGACAGGATGGGTGGCCCACGGGCACAAGGAGGAAGTCCCTGCCTCTTGTGGCCTCGCTGGGAAGTCACCTTCTGTCTTTTCCACACTATCCTGTCGTCACCCAGGCCATTCGGAGTCGGAAGAGGCCATATGAGGTCGTAAATACCAGCAGGGAGGGTCTCTGGAGGCCATCTTGGAGGTTGGCTGCCGTGGTTAGTGACGTGCTTTCTGGATCTCAAAGCACTTTGGCATTTCCAAAGAACTGCTGTCTACGGCAGAGTTTTGCACACATTTAGCTCATGGGCTCCTGAGACGTTCCCGTTTTCCCCGCAAAGGGGCTGAGGTGGGGGCTTTGTGAGTCACTGTGGTCATTGTTATGCCCTGAGCTGGGCCTCCAGGGCTGGCGGGGCCCAGGAAGGCCTCCCGGAAGAGAGGTCCAACCCCAGCCCCAAAGAGTAAGGCCAGAGCCAAGAATGAAGGGGGTCACTTCTGGGTCAGCCAGGAGCAAGGTGTACAGAGGACTCGAAAATGCAGCGACGTCTGTCACGGAGGGTCTGGGAAGCCTGGCCCGCAAGACATCCGCCTGCAGGTGCCACGTCCCCATGTGTTCCCTCCCCACTCTGCGTACCAGCACTCGGCCCAGGACGCAGCCCCCAGAGCGTCTGTACAATTCAGGGCCGGGCCTGGTGGCGGAGCGGGAAACAGAGACCAGGTCCACTGACCTTTTGTGCTGCTGTGCGGCCAGCCTGTCCGGGGGAGGCGTCTAGGGGAGGTCTGGAGGCGGGAGGCCTGCCTGGGGGAGGTTGAGGCTCTGAGGGTTAGGCAGGGCCAGGCCTGAGAAGGCCCCTGGGGAGGGTGGCCTCGCTCGGCCTGTCCACACTGGACCCAGCAAGCCAGGCCTCTCACTGCCCCTGCCGGGCGCCCGGTGCCTCCTTCTGTTGTGCTCCCCCCTTCTCGGAGGAGCCCATGCTTTGCTGCTGAACCGCCTTCTCGGGGAAAGAGGGGGAGTTTCCAAGCTTCCCTCTTGGCTGGATTAGGGCAGCGTTAACCGGGCAGACTGGTCACAGATGCCCCTCCCCGAACCACCCAGCTAATAAAGCTCAGCATTAGAACCTAGCTGGCAGCGTCTGCCTGAGAGCTCGTGCTGGTTCGGGCTAAATTAATCCGAAAAGAGAGTCACCTGACGCTGAGGCCCATGTCTTCCAGGCAGCCTTGACAGGGGTGAGGAGGGAGGGCTGGCGCTCAGTTCTCAGTGAGGACAGAAGTCTCTCTGCTGCCCGAAAGGAGACAGAGTGGTCGTGGCCTTGCGTCCTCCCCAGAGCCGCTCCGGCCGGGCTGGGGCGGGGGGGGGGGGGGGAGGTGGCTGCCAGCGGGGTCCACGTGCTGACGGCCCAGACTCGGTGGCTTGAAACCATGGTTCATCCGCTCTCCAATCTGCCGCGTGGGCAGGGCTGGGCACAAGCCGGAAGGCACGGGATGGGGCAGGTTCCCTGGGACGCACTCAGGCTGGGCTGCCCGTGGGCCTCTCCGCCGGGCCTGGGCTTCCAAAGAATAGGCATCGGGGTTCCCGCGGCAGGTGTCCCCGAGACAGCCAGGTGGCAATTGTATCGGCCTGTGTGACCCAGCCTCAGAAATCACAGAGCATGTCGTGGCCATGCCACATGGCGGATGCCCCCAAACGCAGGCGGGGACAGACTCCGCCTCTCAGCGGGGCAGTGGCCGGGTTCTGGAAGGCCTGGCTGGACGGGAAAGTGGCGTTGTGGCCTTTTTTAGAACCACGGTCGGCACACGCGTGGACCCTGGGCTCTGCGGCAGAAAGGACCCCAGATTCACCCAGCCCACAGCTCCCCAAGGGGACCAGCCCTGCCCGGGGCTCTGCCCTCCGGCCTCTGCAGACAGATGGGACCGAGACACCCCGTGTTAGCTTTCCACGTGCTGCGGTTCCTGAGGCGACCGGACATAGAGAAGGCCTGAGCTCGTGGACTTGAGGAGTGGGGGGCGGGGGGCGACCCCATGGCTGCCTGGGAGCGGGGTGGAGGGCGGCCCTGGCCTCATTCCCCTTCATCAGAGGCTGAGGCGCTTTTCTGACAGTCAAACCCCTTTTCCTTCAACGTTGGGTTTCCGGGTCGTTACCAGACTCCCTCCCCCCCCTCCTTCACCTCCTCCATGATTGTCCTTTCAGGAGGTCCCAGCCGGGTGATTCCGGAAACAGTAACGTGGACCAGTACCCGAGCCGTCACTCTGAGCTCACAGTCGCTGAATGTGGCTGTGAGCTGGCCAGCCGGAGCCCCAGAGGATGTCCCCGAACCTGCCCCGGGGCTTTCCTGAAACATCAGTCTTCCAGGTCCACGGTGCCCTGCGAGATGGCTCCAGGGCCCAGGGCAGGAAGCAGGGCCTCAGACGTCACCCTTCACCTCTAGTCCGGCAGCAGGGCCTACGAAGCCTTGCCTGGCCTGGGCTTTCCGCCACAGGTAAGGGTCTCCTTGACCACCTGGGGGACACACGGCCTGGGCAAGGGCCCCGTGGTGGGGTCTGTGTGTGCTCTGGGGCAACGGTGGCTCCAGAGCTGGGCACGTGGATCCGATGGCCGAGACCCCGTGTGAGTGAGATGGTGACAACAAACCCAGCAAGCTGGCAGGGGTGCCCCAAGTCATGTGCTGGGGGGGGTCCCCACTCTCTCTTCCGAGGGTGACGGGGGCCCAGCTCGGCCCCATCAAGCCTCCGAGTTAACAAGTTCAGGCCTGGTGATTAACTAGCTTCACAAAGTTGATGAAAAAAATCCTGATATAAATAAATATTCCTGGAGATATTCCACCCCCTGCAGGCATGAACTTTGAATAATTGCAGGGAATTATGCTGAGGACTAATCAAAACTTTTTTTCCTCTGCTAATTACCTCTGGATTTCATCAGTGTCAGAATCTAATCAACTCCAGACATCTTAATCGACCCTCGGGGATGTGAGGGATGGGGGGGCTTGGTGTCACACGGAGGGGCCCTGGGGCCGGGGTGGGGGCGGCCAAGGGCTGTCCCCCCTCTGATCAGGAAAGAAGCCCTTCCCCACCTCAGGCCAGCTTGCCTTTCTGCCCTCCATCATCACCACCCCTCCTCCCCATGGGGCCCCGGGGGGGGGGGTGGCCCCAGGGTGGCCCCCAATCTGGGGCTGGCTCCGTAGAGCCCTGGGGGCAGTTGGAGACCTGGGGCCAGGGGTGCTCGGGTGGAAGGAGGCTTTGCTGCCTCCCCTGCAGGAAATTATTTGCATCTGATGAAAAATCCCTCAGAGGAGCAGAGCTCAAAGCTCAGGAGCCTGGGAGCAGAGGCCCTCCGAGCCGCTGGCCTGATCACCGGGTTCTCCCTGGTGTCCTGGGTGCAGGGGACCCCTGGATTCGGGCCAGCTGGGCCCCGAGAGGGCCCTCAGCCCCTTGGGGCCAGGCGCCCCGCCCCCCTTCCCCCCCTTTCTGGCCTGGCTCCCATCCCTTCCCTCCTTCCCTTCCGGTCTCCTGGGACCAAGAAAGCCTTTGCCAATTTCAGAGGCAAAACTCAGCAGCATAGAAATCCACCTTCGGGAAGCCCAAACCTCCGCTCTGAACCCCTCAGCCCCCTTCTCCTGCCCCCCTCCCCTGCAAAGCTCCTCGGACAAGCAGGCCCCTCCTGGTTCCTAGCGCCCAGCTGCCTGCAGACCCCACGGGAACAGCCTCATGGGCCTGAAGGAATGAAGTGCCTCATGACCCCCCAGCCCCCGTCCCACAGGCAGCTGGGGAGGTGGGGTGCTGCCCTGCACCCCCCTGTCAGGGGGTCCACGTACACTCAGCATGGCCACAGCGGGGTGTGTAGGACAGATCTTCCTTCCCCAAGGTTGAACATAGTCATGGCTCCCCCAGGCAGGCAGGTGCTGGCCCCATGACCGCCCGAGAGGCCCGTTCTGCTCCCCCATTTCTCCGGCGTAGCAGGCGCTGGGACCCCAACCCCATGTCCTTTCTCCTGCCGCAGACAGAGGGGACCCGGGGCGGGGCCGTGTCCAGTGCCCAGAGCTCGAAAGCTGCTGCGGCCACTCCCCTCCTGTGCAGAAAGCGAAGTCTCCCGGCTCTGGTCAAAGCGACACGAAGGCCAAGTGGTGTTTGCTACCGAACCTTCCTGAAGGGGGTTGAGATCACCTTTAATTTCAGAGCAAAGGAGGTAGGAGGCATAGGGGCTTTGCAGGGAAAGGGCCCCACAGGTCCCGCCCTTGACGGTAGGGGTGGGGAGGGTGCGCTGGGTGAGGGGTCCAGGGAGGCAGGGAGCCCCAGGGTGGGAGGACAGAGGTGCATGGAGGGGGTCTGGGAGAGCAGGGGTTCTAGGGAGATGGGGTTCTGGGGAGATGGGGTTCCGGGGAGGTAAGTTCTGGGGAGGTGGGGTCTGGGAGGTGGGGTCTGGGGAGGTGGGGTCCTCAGGAGGTGGGGTTTGGGAGAGCAGGGGTTCTGGGGAGGTGGGGTCTGAGGAGGTGGGGTCCCGGGACAGGGCGAGTCTTGGGGAGTTTGGAGATGGTGATCCTAAAAAATGTTGGTCCTGGGAAGGCAAGATTTGGGCTTCTTAGGGGGTAGGAGGTTAGAAATCTTGGGAGGTGGGGGTCCTGTGTAGATGTGGGGCCCCAAGGAGGCAAGGGGAAGGAGCCCCAGGAAGGTGGGGGTCCTGGACAGCTGGGGGTTCTGGGGGGATCCCTCTGTCTTGGTCTCATTACTCTGTGTGTCCGGTTTCTCTGTCTCTTGATTCACTTTAGAACTCTCTAGAGGGGGCCTGTCTAGCTGCCCCCTCCATGTCCACCGTTCTGCACGGGGTCTCAGGTGTGCCGCTGAGCAGGGCAGAGAGCAGGGTGCAGGGAGCTGGCCGGTGCCCTCACAGCGTCCGTCGGGGAGGGAGGTGATGCTGCAGCCGCGGCCACCGCCCCCCGAGGTCCCGGGAGGGTGAGGAGAGGCCCGGAGCCCCAGGGCCCTGAGGACCCTGGCCCTCCCGCCACCCTGCGAGCTCAGCTGGACCTTGGACGTTAGTTTCTGGGCCAGACACGGGGCAGGTGCCCGCTGGTGCTGGAGATGGACGGGGTCCAGGTCCGGGGGTCCTCTTCTCCCACGGGACACGGAGGGAGCCCAGCTGGAGCCCCTCCCAACTCCCGTCACCATACACGCCCCCCACCCCCACCCCCGGCCAGGCCCTCTACACACACACACAGACACACACACACACACACACACGCCTTCCGCTCCGGGCGGTGAGGTGACGCAGCCCCCTCGGGGGGCCGATTCCAGACTCGGAAGCAATCCCAGACTGGATCCGCGGCCCTGCCCCCTGAGGGACGGGGTGCCGCTTCCCCACGCAGGACAGGACGCGGCGAGGGGGCAGGACCGGCTGCTGCCTCACCCTGACACTAGCTTGCTGTGTGGCTTCGGGGCCAGCCTCCCCTCTCTGGGCCTGTTTCCCTTCTCTCCTTCTGATCGGACTCCACGCGCCCTCAAGGTCCCTTCTGGCACAGACACCATCTCTCCAGCTGGGCTGCGGCCTCTGCCCTGGGCCGTCAGAGGCAGCCCCCCGCCCGCCCACCCACCCTCTCGGACCCCAGGCTCCGCCGGCCTCTGGCTGCAGCAGGGACATCCATCACTGCTCCGTGATAGATTATCTGTCCCTCCTCCTGCCGCCGCTCTGCTATTTTGGTTGCAGAATAATGTTTATCCCTTCACACAACACTGGCACCCTCCCCCTCCTCCCTCTGTCCTTCCCGCGCTCCTCCCCGCTTCCTCTGTGCGTGCGCTCCCGGCAGAAATCAGGAGATCTTCTCCGGCGACTTTCATGATTTTAATTTTCCGTTCTCCTTCTCCTCTCTTCCCCCTTATTACATTTTGGGCTCTTTCTGGGCTGCTCGAAGGAGCATACGTTTTCCCGGTGAAGTTTTTGTTTTTAATAAAAACCATCATTTATGATTATTTTTCTTTCCCACTGACTGTCAGCCTTCTCATTTCATTTCTTATCTACGCGGCTTCCCGCCTGCCTTGTCACCCACTCGGACCGGGGTGCGTGCGTGTGCGCGCACTTGGGCTGGAGGGTGGCTTCGGGGGCCGAGGTCCGGGCCCTCCCCTCCCCCGCCCCCTCCGCTCCGTAGGCCCCGGGCTTCTGCTCAGCTCTGCTTCATGGGGGACCAAGGTCACAGAGGAGGCGGGCTGCAACGGACCCCTGTCCGGCCTGCACACGTTTCCCCACAAAGCAAAGGCTGCCGGTCCCCCACACCCTACCAGTGGTACCTGGGCGGGTCCCTTCGTTGCTGACACTCAGTTTCCCCGTCTTTACTTGTTTATTTTTTTAAAGTTTTAGGTATATATTTTGAAAGAGAGAGAGAGATCATGTGCAGGGGAGGGGCAGAGAGAGAGGGAGAGAGAGCGTCCCAAGGAGGCTCCGAACTGATGGTGCAGAGGGACTCAGACCCACGAACCATGAGGTCATGACCCGAGCTGAAATCAAGAGCTTGAACCTCAGCCAGCTGAGCCCCCCAACTCCCGGCACCCTGGTTCCCCATCTTTAAATAGAGACAAACAAGACGGGATTGTAGATCAGTTTTTCATTCAACAAACACCGATTGCGGGTCTGCTGACAAGAGCTACGTGCCTGTTCTGGGGTAGGAGCCAGCTCGTAGGTCACCTTCCGGCACACCAGCCCCCCCCCTCCCCCCAGGATGCAGCCCTGGGCTTCCCTCTGATTTTGCTGTGTGGCTTCCGTGAGTCATTGACCCTCTCTGAGCCTTCCTCCATTTCCTTCTCTGGGTTCCCTCCACCGCAGGCGGGACATGTCCCTTCCCCGTGGGCCCCCAGGGGAGCCCGTTTCAAGCAGCGTCGGCCTCTCCCCAGCTCCTCCCGGATGCTTGCCGGTCACCTGGAGAGGTCAGACCTGTCTTCAGGTGTCTGTGACCAGCTGGGCTCTGGAGCCCAAGTTCGTGGCAGGGAGAGGCAACGTGTCCCTGCCACACTGGCCCCTGCTCCCCGGTGATCCTTGGAGAGGGGGCCCCGCTGGGTCTGCTGGTGGACGGGCTCCAAAGCCCAGGGCCACCGTCGCGGGTTCCGAGGTTGATCTGAGGGGTGAGAGGTGGGGTCTGCCCCACCCCTCAGCTTCCCCCAAACAGTGGTAGTAGAGGTGCCATGAATATTCATATGCTCACATGAATATTCACGGTGATAATGAGGCACCTCCTCTCTATCCCCTTGACCTTGGGCCCTCTGTCGCTTTCCCAGACTCCCCACGGCCCGTCTCTCCACTGACAGGGATCGTCTGGCGGCCTGACGGGGGCCTCTGGTCCAAGGAGACCCCCGCGTGGAAAGGATCCCTGGTGTGGTCAGGAGAGCCAGGCTCCCATCTCCGCGCTGGCCTCAACCCCCGTCCCCGTGTGAGGGCTAGCCCCTCCGTGGGCCTCAGTTTCCCTTCTGACCTCCAGGGCCCTTCTGGCCCCGAGAGGGTTCAGCCAGGATCACCGCCCCAGGAGCAGACAATTTCTCTCTGATTCCATGTCCTGAGAGCTCCTTTGTGCGGAGACAAACCCGGAGGCTCAGGTTCCCGGAGGGCGGACCAGGCCAGGCTTGGGTTACCTGTAACCAGAGAGGCCTGGGGTCAGGTGTCCCCGCTGCCCTGAACACCTGCAGCCAGGTCCTGCTCAGCTGGCGGTCCCTCGGGACAGGCAAGATGGGGGTGGGCCTGGGGCCCTCACCGGGAGGCTGCAGGTGCGGCCGGGGAGGGAATGCAGGGGTGGGCGGGAGGGAGTAGGGCGAGCTGGGACCTTCCCTCTCCGGGCCAGGACCGCCTGCAGGGACCTGGACTCTGCTCCTCATGCCGCATGACCTTGAGCAGGCCGCTCAGCTCTGTGCCTCAGTGTCCTTCTCTGTGCACGCCTGCCCACCGCGTTCAAGGCTGAGCCACCCGGGCCCGAGCAAGAGAGCGCCACTCTGAAGGCTCTTGGCCGGTTGTCCGGAGCGGCCCCAGCTGGGGGAGCCGGGCAGGCCGAGCGCTGCTGTGGGCGTCTCCAGCCAGCCCCCTGGCCTGTGCCCCCAAAGTGCCCGAGATCAAGCCCACCGCCGGCTCCAGGCCCCCACGGGCTCTTCCTCTGCCTGTGCCAAACCCCGTTTCCCCGTGTCTCCTTCTTTGCTTACCTGGCTCCCACCGGGCCGTCAGCTGTGGGCATGCGGGGTGCCCATGCCTTTCTGGGGGTGCAGCCCCATCTGCCCCCTGGATGGACCCTCCTCTGGGGCCATGGGCAGTTCTGGGCCGCAGGCCTCATCTGGAGGGGGCTGTGGCAGGAGCAGATAGGGTGTCCGGAATCGTCAAGGCGGACGGACCCTGCCCAGCACCTTCTGGAAAGTTCCGGGACCCGGGGCTCCCCCGGCAGGTCCATCCGGCTGCGTGCGGACTTTGTCCTGGGGGCTTCACCTGCGTCTCCAACTCCGGGGGCTCCATGAGCCACGGCCTCTGCGACGTGCCCAAGACCTTGCACGTGAGGCCTTGTGCGCGAGCACATTCAAGTCTCGGGGAGACCTGAACCCTCATTCCTGTGCTTCCGAGTGCACACCCTGACCCCTGTCCTTGGGGCTGTGCCCTGACCGCATCGGGTGCAAGGGGCACAAAGGAGTGTTTCAGGCTTGTCCAAGGTCACCCGGGCAGCAAGCGGGGACCAGGCCCGCCTCGCCACGGTCTGCCCTTCCCGGGAGGAGGACAGATGGAGGTCCCTTGTCTGTGGGTCTTGCTCAGGCTGACCCTGTGTGAGCTCCGTAGCGGAGGCCCAGCCCACTCCATGCTGTTTGCCTAAATTTGTCCAGCCTCGTCTTCCCACGGGACCCACACGGCCACCGCCGACATCTGTGGGGACACAGCAGAGGAATGCCTAATGAGGGCTCGGCGTGGCCCCACCACGGAGCACAGGCTGGGACAGATGGTCTATCATTACCCATTTTTATTAATTACCGTCTGCGCGTGCCTCGACTGGCTCCCAAGCCCCAGGCTTGTCGGCCGCGCGCGGCCCCAGCTATTCTGGAAGAAGAAACGGCCCTTCATTTAGCTTAACGTGCGTTTCCTCCCAGCTTCCTTTGAGACCAGACGTTTCTGGCTCAGTGCGGTCCCTGGGGTACCAGGCCAGCCGAGGCGAAGCCAGCGGGCAGCTGCAGAGGGCCCGGTACAGGGACAGACACAGGGGCCCCGGTGTCCCCGGCCCAGGGCGTGGAGGCGGCAGACGCCGGGGCCCCCGGGGACCCCGCCCGGAAGCCCCCCTCAGGATGCTCGCTCTCCGCTGGCCTCTGGGAGGGGGGGTGTCTTCCTGCCACGGGGCCCCCACACCCCTGTGGCTGCAGCGAGCCTGTGCGCCCGTGCATCCGTCCGGGTCGAGGTCCGCAGCCTTCCTCAGGTTGGGGGACCCGGCCGGGCGCTCCCGTCCCTATTTCGGCCTTCAGCAAGTCCCTCTCTGCCTGTGGCCTCTGCGAGGAGTAATCGTGTCCTGCTGGACCCACAACGGGAAGGAAAGGGAAAGTGGGCCAGGAGGACAGGGGACAGGGACACTCCCCCCGCCAGGTGGGTCCGGGGGTCGCTGGCACTGGGGAGAAGCAGGACCCCCCAGGCCACGTCGGGCCCCCAGCCTAGAGCTCGCTGGGCTGCCTGAGAGCCGTCCGCCTGCCCTCCAGCTCTGCATCCGGCCCTTTAGGCGGGAGACGGTGGGACACGAAGCACAACATTTCTAGTCAATAAAGAGGCGCCGGGAGGTGTTTGATATCTCGCTTGTGTCACACAGGCTAGGTGCTTTGTCTGCTGCCCACATGACGATCGGTCATACAGCTGGGTCCTGGCCCTTAGGCTGTCATCCGTGGAGCCCGAGGAGCCGGGACACCAAAGAAGTCAGCTCTAGGAGCTCCTGGTGGCCATGTGACCTTTGCCGAGATCTAAGGGGCGGGGAGGGGGCACGTGGAAGGGGGGCGGCCGGGGCTAGGACACGCCCCAGGAGGCGTGAGGCTCAGTGTCTGAGACGGGCTGGGGGCCGGGAGGGGCCGCCCTATGTGGGGCAGGAGGGGCCTCAAGCTTTCCCAAGACAGAGGTGGTGGTACCTGCACACAGCCAGGAGCTGCCGGGGAGGGTCAGTGGTGAGCTCCCCGACACCGAACGAGATCAAGCAAGCCCTGATGCCCCCTGGGCGAGGAGGCTTGAGCAGGAGGAGTAGAGAGGCCAGCATCACAAGGAGAGTATTTTTACCAGAAGCAATTATGGGCGGTACAAGCCTGGAAGGAAACAGTGGACAAGATGACCTCTGGGGTCCCGGGGTGGACCCCCAACAGCCATCCTGCGTCTCGCACTAATTGGTGCCTTAACCGAGGCCCAGGGGCCGGACGGCACTGCTGGCCAGGCCGTGGACTCGGGTCCGAGAGCTGCCCGGCAGGAAGTGATCTCTCCAAGAGTCGGTTCCGGGCAGGGTCAGAGGCTTGCGGCCGGAGAGATCCCAGCCCCGCAGTCTGAACGCTGCCCCACGACCAGGAGGCGGCTCTCAGGGCCCGGGAGCCCTGAGCCGAGCCCGTGCGGGGATGGGGGCGGCCGTGGATGTCGGCCACCGCCTGGACTCTTGTTCCTGTGCTTCTGACCCGCAGATGGGGCCAGAGGAGGGGCTCAGCCAGGGAGGAGGGAGGCACTGGCCTGGACAGGATTTCCTGCTTGTGCCCAGCTTTCCATCACGATGGGGTTTCCAAGTAAGTGGCCTTTCCTTCGGGGCAGGGGAGGGGCACTCTGGGAAAGGACAACCGACCTGGGAGCAAGAGGTGGGGTGTGGTGGGGGGGTGGCCCCTTCTCTGGAAAAGGCCCCTGCTCCCTGGACCCGCTTGCCCACCCCCACCCCAGGCTCCCGGTCCATCCTTCCCTGGACGGGGACCCCAGAGGGGGCTCCGGCAAGGCCCTCCCTGACCCCACAGTCACAGCCCAGGGGATGGGCCACACGTGGGCACCGGGACCAGCTCAGGACACAAAGCTTGTCCTGAGGACAAAGGGGCGGGACAAGCCAGTCAAACTGGGGCTAGACAGAGGCCCCAGTGGGAGCAGAGGGTCGAGGCGCGGGAGGATTGTCTCTGCAGCGGGGCGGGGGATGCTCGTGGTGGGCCTTCCAGGAGCTTGGGCTGCTTCTGAGAACGGTGAGGAGGTTTTGGAAGGCTCACCCCGGCCACGGCATGGGGGAGGCTCGATCGGTGGGTAGCTGGGGAGGCCCAGAGCATCCCTCCTGCCCTGCTAGTGATGGGCCCAGGCAGCCGATGTCCTGGGCGCACTGGCGGCCCTGCCTCCACTCTTGCCCCGTGGTTCTCTAGAACCTGCCTCAGGCGCGGCTGGATCTATGTGTCGTGCGTCTCCAGGCCGCACAGGAGCAGCACACAGACCCACAGACAACTCTTCGGAGCTGCTGCTGTTCCATGTGGTGACCAATCTCTCGGGGAGGGGGCCGCAGGTCAGGGGTGGGAACGGTTTCCTCGGAGGTACCGGCCTGGGGTCAGGAGCCACGCGCCGTGAACTGAAATATCAGATCCGTCCTAAACAGTGAAGGGAGTGTGAGTTCGCGTCTCTGGGCCAGAGTGTGCAGATCAGGGAGACATTCAGGGCTGAGGTGGACAGAACGGAGAGGTCAGTTCATGGACCCGGAACCGGCCAGGGGGCCGGAGGACGGGAAACCTGCAGGGACAGCAGCATTACATGAGACGAGGGGCCCCCTTGTAGTCTCAGAAATGAGAGGGGACACGAGGCCTGAGGTCTGCAGGGGGCAGGGGTCCCTGGGCAACCGCACGGCCTTGCCCTGGGGCACCAGGAAGTCCTGCTCAAGAGAGAGGAGGAGCGGCCGAGGGGGGTGCCCCGAGGTCGGGGGCAGGGCTTTTCCCTATAACTTGACTCTCAGTGCCTCGTGCCCAGTCAATTGCCACCTCCTCCTGGAGGCCACCCCGGGTACCTGGGACAGAGTTAACCTCCTGACGTGCGCAGCACCAGCTTGTGTAGTAAATGTTAGTGCCCGGGCTGTGTGATCTTGGGCAAAGGGCTTGACGTGTCTGAGCTTCCTTTATAAGACGGGACTGACGAGGTTGAGTCTCTGCCTTTGTGGAAGGGCATGCCCAGGGCTCAGCCCCAAAGCACCTACGATGTGCAGAGGTGACAGGGGCTCTCGGGCCAGTCCAGACCCCTGAGGGGCTCCCGGGAGAGATGGGGAAAGTCCACACGTGGCCTCTGGCAGCTGCCTGCCCCGAGGAGTCTCTGGAAGCCCTTGGGGACCCGGTGGGGCCATAATTCAGAGCTCCCTCTATCATTCCCTACACCCCTGCTGCCACCCTTGATCTTTCCCCCCTAGGAAGGAAATCCTGGTGGTTGAAACTATTTTTAAGAAATAAAATACCTCTTGGGGCACCTGGGTGGCTCAGTCGGTTAAGCATCTGACTTCGGCTCAGGTCATGATCTTGTGGTTCGTGAGCTCGAGCCCCGCGTCGGGCTCTGTGCTGACGGCTCAGAGCCTGGAGCCTGCTTGGGATTCTGTGTCTCCCTCTCCTCTGCCCCTCCCCTGCTCCCACTCTGTCTCTCCCTCTCTGAAAAGTAAATAAACATTAAAACATTAAAAAAAAATTTTTTTAACGTTTATTTATTTTTGAGACAGAGAGAGACAGAGCATGAACGGGGGAGGGTCAGAGAGAGGGAGACACAGAACCCGAAGCAGGCTCCAGGTTCTGAGCCGTCAGCACAGAGCCCGACGCGGGGCTCGAACTCACGGACCGTGAGATCATGACCTGAGCCGAAGTCAGCCGCTTAACTGACTGAGCCACCCAGGCGCCCCTAAAATTTTTTTTTAAAAAGAATTTAAAATTGCATACCAAGTATGAACTCTGGTTCATCCTGTGCGTGCCGCCTTGTTTAGCGGTCAGGTGCGCTGATGTCTGCAGCTTACCTGGAAGACGGCTGATTTATGAAGGGAGGGGGAGAGACAGGGAAAGCAGGTGTGTGGCCTAGCTGGTCGGTGTTTGGGTGTCACCGTAAAATCATTTCAACTTTTCTTTATGCTGGAAACATTCCATGATTAAAGGTGAAGAGTGATCGAAAGAGCCCAGGTGCCATGGACAAGCTGCTGGGACCCGGCCACGGTTCACTGACCGTGCGACCGTGGGCGGCCTTCCCCGTCTCCAGGTGTCAGGGTCCTCCCCGGAAACCGGGCGAGGTGATAGTGCCAACCCCCGTGGTGTGAAAGAATTAACACGCAGTAAGTGCCGGCACACAGTAGGTGCTTAATAAGTGTGTACTTTGCTGGTAGTGTCCCTCAGCCCTTGAGTCATCAGGGAGGCCACATGTGCTGCTGCAGCTGATGGGGGAGGCTGAGGCACAAGCTGGGTTTGCATAGAGTCCTGGAGGAGCCAAAGCAATTCTGAAAAACAAGGATGGGGCACCGGGGGGGCTCAGTCGGTTGAGCGTCCGACTTCGGCTCAGGTCACGATCTCATGGTTCGTGAGTTCGAGCCCCGTGTCGGGCTCTGTGTAGACAGCTCGGAGCCTGGAGCTGCTTCGGATTCTGTGTCTCCCTCTCTCTCTGCTCCTCCCCCACTCGCACTCTGTCTCTCTCAAAAATAAATAAACATTAAACACATTTTTTTGATAATTATAATTTTTTTAACGTTTTTATTTATTTTTGAGACAGAGAGAGACAGAGCATGAACGGGGGAGGGGCAGAGAGGGAGACACAGAATCCGAAGCAGGCTCCAGGCTCTGAGCCATCAGCCCAGAGCCCGACGCGGGGCTCGAACTCACAGACTGTGAGATCGTGACCTGAGCCGAAGTCGGACGCTTAACCGACTGAGCCACCCAGGAGCCCCTGATAATTAAAAAATATATAAGAAAAAGAAGAACAAAGCCAGAGGACTCATGTCCCACTGTCGAAACTTCCTCCGGTAATCAGGACAGAGTGGTACTGGGTGGACAGAGGGGTGGAAGGATAGACCTATATGTACATCAGTGGGGTAGAACTGAGGGTGCAGGAAAAAAATCCACTTTACTTATGGTCACTTTCTTTTCAACAAAGACGCCAAGATAATTCAGTGAGGGAAAGAACAGTCTCTCCAGCAGATGGCGCTGGGAAGACTAGACCCCTACCTCACACCATCTAACCCAATCAGCTCAGTGGATCAGAGACCTACATATAAGAGCTAAAACTATAAAACTCTTCGAAGAAAACATAGGAGCAAAGCTCGATCTTAGGAAACGTCTTTTTGGATGTGATACCGAGAGCACAAGCAACAAAGGAAAAAAATTGGTCTTCGTCAAAATTAAAACTTTTTGTCTGCAAACAATTCCAACAGGAAAGTGAAAAAAACAACTCATACGAAGGGAGACAATATTTGCAAATTATATATCTAATTAGGGATTCGTGTCTAGAATATATAAAGAACTCTTAAAACTCAACAATAAAAAGATGAATAGTCCCATTTCTAAAACGGGCAAAGGACCTGAATAGGCATTTCTCCAAAGAAGCCCATGAAAAGTGCTCAACGTTATTAGCCATTGAGGAAATGCAAATGAAGACAAGGAGAGGCACTGCTTCCCGCCCACCAGGATGGCTAGAATCAGACAGATAATAACAAATGTTGGTGAGGATGCAGAAATATGGAAACTTGCGTGCCGTGCTGATGGGAGTATACAGAGTGGCCTCCACTTTGGAGAACAGCTGGGGAGTTCTCCAAGATGTTACACAGACAGCACATGGTCCGACGGTGGCACTCGTAGGTACGTTCCCAGGAGAAACGCAAACATAAGTTCACACAAAAACCTGTTTGTGAACGTTTGCAGCAACACACTTTAATGACACAGAAGGGGGAACACCCCAAATGTTCATGCACTGGTAAATGGATGACGAAATGTGATTTATCCATGTAATGGCGTATTCGTAGGCAATTAAAAGGAACGAAATCGAGGGGCGCCTGGGTGGCTCAGTCGGTTAAGAGTCCGGCTCTTGATTTCGGCTCCCGTCATGATCTCACGGTTGGTGAGTTCGAGCCCAACGTCGGGCTCTGTGCCAACAGTGTGGAGCCTGCTTGGGATTCTTGCTCTCCTATCTGCCCCCTCCTGCTCTGTCTCTCCCTCTCTCTCTCTCTCAAAAAACAAATAAACTAAAAAAAAAAAAAATTAAAGGAATGAAATCGTGATATGTGCTCCAATGTATAGAGAATCTCAAAAATTAGAGTGTTGAGTGAACTAAGCCAGTCACAAAAGCCAACATGTTATATGATTCCATTGGTATGAAAGATATGGAACAGTCAGGTCCATAGAGACAGAAAGTAGGCTAGCGGTTGCCCAGGGTGGCGGTGGGGAGGGGGTAGTAACTGCTCACGGGCACAGGGGGTGCCTTTGGGGGTGAAATGTTCTAAACATGAACAGTGGCGATGGTCGCACAACTCCGTGATGTATTATCTTACAACCTGTCGACTCCTACGTTGTAAATGGGTAAATTGTACAGTATGTAAATTATACCCCAATAAAGGTGCTCAGGAAAAAGCCTTGGGTCCAAGTCCTGACGTGCCCTCCGGGGACTCCTTGGTCAAGTCTCGGCCAGCTCACGACATTCAGTCTTCTCTGTAAAACGGGGCGAGACGATTTGCCTTCCTTTGGCACTGTGGGGACCAGATGAGATGACAGATATGAAGCCATTTTTCCTTGCAACGTTCATATTTACATTTATGGCGAAAGGCAACGTATTTGCGCATTGTACAAAATTCAAATGAGTGCAGTGAAACGCCACTCTCGTTTTCTGGGGTGATGGAAACGTTCAATATCTCGATAGGGGGAGTGATTTCACAGATGTGTACCCTTGCCAAAAACTCATAGAACCAACCCCTTAAGAACGGGGGATTTCACTGTCAGGAAAGAATACATTAATAACTACTTAAAATAAAGCCCTTCCCTCCCTCCTCTCTGTGTCTCCCAGCCCCCCAGTTACCCTACAGGAGGCACGGTTGTTTTTTAGTTCAGTTTGGTCTAGGCACACACGGACAAAGGAAATATTTTGTTATAACCCTTTTGTACACAAATGTAAAAAAAAAAACCCAAAAGTACTGGGTGCTGATCTGTCCCTTGTTTCTTCCCCCTAGAAACATACCCGGAGATGGCATCGGACGGCTGGGGCTCACCTGGGCACGTCCGTCATAACCTCTGTCCAGTTTCTCCCCTCTTGGGTATTTTTCTTGATTTGTAAGAGCTCTTTATATATGGGGATATTGGCTGTTTGCTCGGGTTGGAAGCTGGGATGTTGCTTCTTTATAGATTCTCTGGGCGTTTGTTGTTACTGTGAAATTCTGGGCACGGGAAGAGATTGTCACTGTTTTTCTCTGAGTACCATTTTTCAGGGTCGGTTTGGGGAGGGGTCTCATCCACATGAATTCCAGATACTTGCGCCCCTCCCCCATGTCCAGGCACACCCTCAGGTGACTGACTGACCAGCCTGGGTCAGTTACTTCCAGCCGGGCCATCCTTAGAGGAGAGAAGAGTCAGCCACAGGGGTGCAGAGACCTGTGACGGGTCCTCCTTTATTCTGGAAACGTGCTCGGTCACCCCCTCTGTGCTGGTCCAGCGTGTGGCACGGGGACCCATAGGTGAGTCACACTGTCCTGCCCCCCCCCCCCCCCCCGAGCTAGCTCACAGCACGGTGGAAGATTCAGGAGCGGCCACGACTTGGCTGGGGCGTCCCAGGGCGACCCGGGGCCCGGCACAGAGCCCAGGAGCCCCAGAGCCCCAGGGCCCTCGCTGCCCAGCCTGCCTCCACCCCAAAGAGCACTGGGCTGAATCTTGAGATGGTGGCTGCTTTGTTTTAGCCAAAAGAATCTTGGTGACCCAGTTCCTGGTCTCCCGGCAAACAGGAGCTGTTAATGGGACTCGCTTGTAAGGTGGCTGTGGGGACTGCATTGAGGCAGGCAGTGAGCACATGCTTGACACGTGGAGGTGAATTTTACAATTGCACGCGGGTGTGCCCGCATGTGTGAGGGTGAGGTGTGGCCCTGGCGTGCGTTTGATCTGGGGGCATGGGGGGCAGGACACCCTTACAACTGGCTACAGCAGCAATGGAAGCTGGGCAACTTCTGGTGGTTGGGGGGTTGCAGCAGCCCTGCTCTGCCCTCTCAGAAAAGAGGGCATACTTCAGCATCTCCAGGAGCTGGGGAGGGAGTTAGGGGTGAAACGCAGCAA
Organism: Prionailurus bengalensis; assembly: GCF_016509475.1. Lineage (NCBI taxonomy): Eukaryota > Metazoa > Chordata > Mammalia > Carnivora > Felidae > Prionailurus > Prionailurus bengalensis. Next base: position 1,977,422 of record NC_057357.1, read on the forward strand.
AGGCCTCAAAGTCCCGCAGGAGGGCTGCCCCTGGGGAAGCAGGTCCGGGACTTTCAAGGCCCTGGCGTGCTGGGGAGAGAGGACACGGGAAAGGGGGCTGCAGGCCGACCTAGGCTACAAAGGGGCAGCGCACCTGCATTAAGGCCCCGGGCGAGAGAGACCCCGAGGCCAGCCTCTGCCCCACCTCCCGTCCCCAGAAGGTCTGAGTGCCCCTGCGCACGGACTCAAGGACGGCACAGTCCCAGACAGCGGCTCCGTCCCTGACCGTCCTCCTCTGGCCCAGGAGTCCAGGGGAAAGGTGGTGTCATCTCCACCACCGTCCCCCTTTGGTGTATCGGTTCCCCGCTCGCCTGCAGGGACACCAAATTTGGCGGGGAGGGCGGAGGGAGGGTTGGGAGGAGCGCGGAGGGTGGGCGCTGGGCGCCGCGGGCTGGATGGAGTTTATGGGCTGCGGAGAGGCCGCCGGACCGGACCGGGCACCAGAGCGCAGCGCCCTTCCTCGGGCGGGACAGCCTTCGGTTCCGCGGCTCGAAGCCTCACGCGCCACTTCCGCCGGCCCGGGGCCTCCTCCGGGAGGGAAGGGCACCCCAGGGCAAACTCCCTCGCCCTCCTGCAGCCCCCTCCCCTTTGCGGCGCGCGCGCTCCCAGGTGCGCAGCCCACCCAGCCGCCTCGGCCTCCCTTCGCTGGCGGGGGCAAGACCCGGCTGCAGGGGCGCAGCGCGGGGGGCGGGATCCCGGGGTCGCGCCCCGCGCCCGCCAGGGCACCCACTCCGCAGTTCCAACGCGGCGGCTCGGAAAGCTGCGCGCAGGCCGTGCCGGGCGGGGGCGCTCTTGAGCCTGGTTTGGGATTTTTACCCACCGCGCCAGCCGCATGCCGGGGCAGGGGCGGTGGGCAGTGGGAGCCGCCGGCGGGCGGTGTGGCCGCTGGGTGCGGGTGCGGGGCGTCTAGGGCGCTGCGGCTTTAGAACCCGGTGTAGAGGCCGGCCGAGGGATTTCGGATCCCCGGGGATTCGGGAGACGAAGGAAGGGGAAGGGGGATCGGTGGGAGGGGAGTCCGCCAAACGGAACGTTCGGGGAATCGGAAGGGGCCTGGCTGATCCCACGCCCCCACCCTCTCCGCAGCCGAAGGGGGTGGCGAGCAAGGGGCGGGGTGGGGGTGGGGGTGGGGGTGTCAACGATCTGGGGGAGGGCGAGTGCCCGAGGGCCGGACCACCCCCTCACCCCCGCCCCCCACGTGCCGAGCCCTCCTCGTCCCCGGATACGCGCGCCCCTGAGGGCTGTGCATTTGCACTCGCGGACGCGCGCGCCCACACAGGGTCTGACTTCAGGTCAACTTTCACGCGGCTCGCGGGTGTGTGTGCACACGGCCGTATCCGCACGCGCGTGCACACCCCCGCCTCAGGTGCCCACCTCCCGTCGCCTCCCAAAGTCTCGTCTCCTAGACCTCGGGGGCTTCTGCTCCAAACGGTGGCCTGGGGCGGCGGCGGGGGCGCGCGGGGCGGACCCCGAGGAGCGGGCGAGGCTGCCTCCCGGCTCCCCTCGCCGCCCCCGCGGTCCAACTTCCCCTCCCGAGGCCACCTCCGGACACCCCCCGTCCACCGACGTGCGGAGCCAGGCCGCCGCCCGCCCTCCGGCCGCCCCCGCCCGCGTCCCCCGCCCCTCCTCCAGCCCTCCCCGCTCCGGCTCCTACAGGAAACCTTCGATCACGCTCAGAAAGAATGTGCTACAACCTCGGCGCTGCCGCGGCCGCCGACACCGCGCCCGAGCCGGAGCCGGAGCCGGAGCCCGAGCCCGAGCCCGAGCCGCCCCGCCTGCCCGGCCGGCCCCGGGCTCGCAGCGCGCGGTCCCCGCCGCCGCCCCGCGCTCGCCCCGCGCTTGACGCAGTGAGCGCCGCAGCCCGGCTCCCGCCGGCTCCGCTCCGCTCCCGGTCGCAGGCCGAGCCCAGCCCGGCGGGCTCCGGGAGGGGCGGGCAGGGCGCGAGGGGGAGGAGATCTGTCTGGAGCCAGCGAGCCCGGCGGAGGAAGAGGAGGAGGAAGGAGGGGAAGCCGCCGCCGCCGCCGCGCTCCGGGGATCTGGGCGCGCGCGCTCCGCTCGCCCGCGACGGTGGCGCCAGCCCCCGGCCCGCACACGGGCCCAGGTAGGAGGGGGCCGGTGGGGGAGGGAGCTGCGCGGGGGCTGCGGGGGCGGGGGTCCCCTCTGCCGCAGCCGCGGAGCTGGCGGGTCCCCGCCCCTGGGGCAGGCGGGGAGGAGGCTCTCCCCGGCGGCGGTGGGGGCGGGCGCGGGGTCCCCCCGCGGCTCTCAGCGCCCTGGCCGCTCCGGCCCCCCGCGCCCTGTCCGGGGCGTCCGCGCCGGGGCCGACTCCCCCCCGCCCGTGTGGCTTCGGTTGCGGCGCGTTGAGTCCGCGGTTTCGGGGCACCCCCCACACCCAGGGCTCCGAGTCGGGCGCACCCGAAGTTAGCGGTCGCCGGGCGCCGGCCGGACAAACTTCCCTCCCCGACGCCGCGGCCCGAAGGCCCGGGACTCCGGACCCCTCGGGCTAGGAGGCGCCTCGGGGACCCCGAAACTTTCCTGAGCGCTGTGAGAGCGAAGGGCGGGCTGGGCAGGGACGGGGAGGGGGGGACGGAGTGGTCTTGCCTGCGAGTGCGTGGTGGTAGCCGGGGCGCCCCAAGTTGGCCCGGGGACTGCCCCCCCAACCTGGAGCCCCATCTTAGAGTAGAGGGCGGGCAAGGAGTAGACGGAGGGCGCCTAGCCTCCGCGCAGGCAGGATGGGGAAGCGGCGCTGCGCCCTGCGCCTCTGGAGCCCTGGAGGGGGTGTTGCAGGACCCCCCCGCCACACACACACACTCCGTTCGCCTGGCCCTGCCCGCAGATGCCGAGCCCGCCGGAAGGACCCGGTTCGCGGCTATTAATAGGCTCCTGTGACCCGAACCTTTCCAGGCCCGGGGAGCTGCGAAGCTGGGCTTGGCTGCGGGGTGGGGCGGGACCCCAGGCCCCGAACTGGCTCCCTTCCCAGCTCTCAGCGTCCCCATCCTGTCGCTCTACCCTCCACGCCCCCCTCCCCGCTCTCCTCCCACTCTTTCCATCCCGGCCTCGGGGTGTCGCCCCCCCCAACTTTTTCTCGTCCCAAATTGCACGGTGTGGCCTGTGGCCGCCCTGTCAGTCCGGGGGCCGGGGCCAGATTGGCGCGATGGGCGCACATTCCCCAAGCGAGTCCTCCTCCGCTGAACGGGTGTGGGGTTCCTGGGGCCAGCCTGCCAGGGATGAGCGGGGATTTCCTCCCGTCAGCGTCTCTTCCTCCCAACGCACACACACAGGCGCGCAACACCTTCGCCCACCCCTGCGGGCAGGTCGCCACCCCGAGTGAGGGGCCGCCGCCGGCAACCCTGGGGAGATGTGGAGAGCCGAGGGGACTCGCGGAGCTCCGGAGAGGGTTTCGGGGTGTAGCTACAACCGCATGTGCAGGGAGGAGGCGATGTCCTGGTGGCCTCCCTTCCAGCGTCGCCTTCACGCAACCCGAAGGCCCAGGAGGATTCCGTTTCCTCCTCCCACCTTATCCCAACACTCGGATCCAAGCTGGAGTGCATTTGAGGGTCTGGGGGGCGGGGAATATGGGATACTTCTTCCCGTCTGCCCATCTGCGGAGCCCAGCTCCCAAGCGGCTCGGGGGTCTTTGTCCCCCAGGGCTGGCCGCCGCCCCGCCCCCTCCCTTAACTCGGGGACCCCAACGCCTTCCAGCGCTCTCGCGTGCTGCGCTCAAGCAGTCTCACAGCTCTGTTGAGCGAGGTGTCGCATCCTTTTCCCTGCTCTGGGTCTGGGGGTGGGGCAGGGGGCGTGGATCGCAGCACTGGGTCCCCGACAGATGTCCTCGCGGCGGCGCCGGCGTCTCTCTGAAACAGATTTAATGACTTACACGCAGACCGCCTAGCGGCGCGGCCACGGGGGAGGGGCGACCCAGCCGAGACTCGAGGACAGGTCGCAGCCGGAAGCAGCCTCTGCTCGGACTGCTGGGTGTGGGGGGGGGGGCGCGATAACAAGGACCCCGAAGCCGGCCCTTCGGCTCCGTCTCCAATCCCCTGCTGCCCCCAACTCTGTGCTTGGATCCCTGCGCCTGCCCACAGATCCTCCGATTGCGGGGACCTTCCCTTGAGGACTTCTACCCCGCCCCCCGCAGTTGACCTCTGAGCCCCTCCGCAGAGCCCCTACCCTGGGAGGCCAGATACCTGCCTCGGGGTTGGCCAGTGCAGGTACAGGGCGTGCTGCGGCCTCTGGCCTCGGCTTACATGCTGCAGAAATGGGCTCACATCCCTTGGAACAGGCGAGCCGTGAGAAGGTCGGGATCTAACTGTGGGCAGGCGCCTAGCACAGTCCCTGGCATGCTGGAGACGTGCATCCACACCATCCTTCCAGGGCGGAGGTGGTCGGCCAGCAAGGGTCTGGGGGAAGTCAGAAAGGGAGGGAGCCAGTCACCTCTGGCAGGGGGTTGCCTAGGAAAAGCCGCACGGGGATCTCGGTCACTACTGAGCATTTTCCGGGCAGAGCGAGGCCAGAGGCTGGAAGGTGGCTTTCTGGGACCTACCAAGAGTGACCAGAGTCGCCTCTGAGAGAGGACCGGTCTTGCCCCATTCCAAGCTGCAGCTGGAGGCCTTCTGAAGGCGAGGGGAGACTTGTCACCGTCTTCTCTGTCCCCTGTGCCCAGGCCTGGCGTATCTGAGGCTTGGAGTACCTACATGGTCATACACCTTGGCCTGCACTGGCTGGGACAGGGGTGTGGGTAGGGGGCTGCCCCAGAGAAAGGCCACGTACAGCTCAGATGCCCCAGATGGCCCAACAGCCTTCTTCCCTGTGCCTCACCCCTGACCCTGGAGCTGTCTGTGTCTGCGCCCGGTACTTGTAGATGACTGTGGGGGGACACCAGCTCTCGCCCTGCACCGCACCCTCAAAGGAGCCCCAGCAGACAGGCAAGAGAGGGCCACAAAGCACGAAATTCCTAAATTTTCCTAAATTCCAGCCTGGCAGGGGGAGGGCAGCTCAGAACCCTCCCTGTGCTTCCTGGTCAGCCTTCTGTGCCTGGACGGGGCTGGGGGCTGGCCAGTCCATATAGGACTTGCTTGTGCTGTGGACGTTCATTCACATTCTCTCTCCGGTCCCCACACACTATAGGATTTATCTTGATTTGCTGCCTTTGAATTGAGTCAACTCTTTTGTATGCTCGGTGAATTGCCCAGCTGCTGGCGGGGAGCGGAGAGCGTGCCGGGGGTACTGAGGCCGGGAATCAGAGGCAGGCGGGGGACAGGAAGCGGGGAGGGGGCGCGGGCGCCTGCGGTGTGTGTGTGGGGGGGTGGGGACCGACCAGGCTGTGCGGGACGCGAGCAAGGCCCTGAGCTGGGAACCTGGCTGATTGAGGGGTTATGCCCAGGCCTGCCCGGCTCGAGCGAGGAGCCGGCAGGGGTCAGGAGGCTCCATCCTGGGGATGGAGAGTGCCCCTCGGCCCCTGCTCTGGATGGGCTGTGAGGCATGGGGCAAACGTCCGTGCTTCTCTTGACTCAGTTTCCCTGCCTGTGATCTGCGGGAAGAGGGTCTAACACACGCAGGTTGTGAGGGTCAAACTAAACGGGAAGAGAGTGCGAGAACCCCGGAGTCATCCCAGAGGTGGGGGTGAGTAAGGGAAGGAAGGGGGGAGCCAGGGCTGGGGAGGAGAGGGGGCGGCCCTACCTGTCCCTTCCGCCCCCCCCCCCCCGCCCCCCGCGCCGTGTTCTGTGCCTCCAGGTCCGCCTCCTCGACGAGGGCCGGACCGACGGGCCCACCCGGGTCCTGAGAACACCTGGGCTTTGCTTCGTGTGGTGGGGGTCGCGGGTGGCTCGGGCAGGCACCGGCTTCCGCGCGCCCCCCTGACCCGAGCGCCGCCCCCCGCCCCCACCCGCACCTGGATGTGGGAGGAAGGGCAGGAGGGGACGGCGAGGAAAGCAGCCCTCCCCCCTCTCCCGTCCCCCGCCCCCCTCCCGGCGGCCGGGAGGGAGGGAGGGGAGCGGGGCGGGCGCGGGCTCGGGCTCGGAGCCGGACTCGCGTCGGGCGCGGGCGGGGCGGGGGGAGCGCGGGGCGGGGCCGCGCGCGGATCGATGGGCGAAGCTGGGGAGGAATCTCAATCCCCGGAGCGAAGTTAGAGCCTGGAGGACGGCGGCGGCGGCGGCGGCGGCGGGCGCAGCCCGGGAACGCGGCCCGGCGGCAGGTAAGCGCGGCGCCCCGGAGCCCGAGGCCGAGCACGGCGCGCGCCCAGCCTGGGGGGCGCGGGACCCCGCCGGACCCCGCGCGCTGCCCCTGCGCCTTCGGCCCCGTGCGCCCTCGGGGCGCGGCGGGCAAAGTTGGAGGAACTTGGCGGCGCGGGCGCGCGGCGGGGCGGGGGTCCGGGTCGGGGTCCGGGTCGGGGTCCGGCCGCCGTCCCCGCTCGCTCTGCCCGTCGCACCCCTGCTCGCTTGCGTGGCCTCGCCCCTTCCCCAGCCCTCCCTCCCCTCGGCGGTCCCCTTCTCGGTCCGCGCCGGGTCCTGCGCCCCAGAGCCGCTGCTCGCAGCGGCCGACCCTCTGAGACCCCCCCCCCCCCGTCCGTGCCCGCGGCACCGTCCCTGCCCCGTCTGCCCTCCCGGGCCCGGCGTCGCGCGCCTCCGCGTTCTGCTCTGGGACGGTCCGGCCACACTCGGGGGAGGGGCCGGGGAGTTGAAGCCCTGGCGTGGGGGTGGGGGCCTTTGCTCTGAACTTGGTGGACCCCCGACCTTGGACCCGTTTTCATAGCCGTGTCTTTTGGGGGAGTGGTGCTGAGCCTCCTTGCCCCAATCCGCCTGCAAAGACAGGAGTCCCCTTGGAATCCTTTAACATACGCCTGTCGCCTGCTTGCACCCCAGGGTGGGTTCTCCTGCAGGTCTCCTCGGACACGGACCCACCGCCTCTGGCGTCAGCTGCGCGATCTCGGGGCAGATAACCTCCGGATCCTCAGTTTTAACATCTGTAAAATGGAGGCATGATGATAATGTATACTTTACGGAGGAAACACCACGGTGAAGGCTTAGCCCTGGGGGGCCCCTGGAGGCCTTTCCTCCGGGCCTGGAAGACCAAGCCAGGTTTGCACCGCCCGGCAAAGCCTCAGGTGCGAGCGTCTTCTCTGGGCGCTTGCATCATGGAGCCCTTGCTTGGATACAGCTGTGTCTGCCTTATGCCTGCTTTATCGGGCTGGAGGCCGTGCAGAAAGTAGTCCCAGGATCTTAGATCCCATGAGCCTCAGGAACAGGAGCTTTCGAAGTGTGCAGAGTGCAGGGACTTACCATCGGCAGACCTCCCCACTGCCTTTCACAGGGGCCGTCTCCAAAAAGACCCCTAGCCTCTGCCCAGCCCTGAGAGGAAAGGAGAAAATGGGGCCGCGTTGTTTGGAGCCTCAGAGACTCTGACCACCTGGCCGGCCCCCTGGCCTCCTCCCCAGCCCTGGGTCCGGGCAGCGTTCAGCTTTTAGCTGAACAGCCCTGGGGGGACGGAATGATAAGCCCCACGCCAGGTTTGTGCCCCACTTTGTCGCAAGGGGACTACCCAGAGTTGGAAGCACAAACTCCAGACGGTGGGGTTTGGCAGGAGGAAATGCCCACCTTTCTTCTGCATTTAGGGGTCTGGAAACGGGCCAGGACCCCAGCCCCCACTTTAGTCCCTCATCTTCCTGGGCAGGTGCAGGGGGAAGTCTGAACGCCTCCGGTGGGCAGACGACCTCCAGGTCAGACAGGTTGGGAGCCATGCCCTCCCCGCATGGGAGGACCCTCTCCAGGGAAAGCTCCTCTCCCTCACCCCCCACGTACCTCCCCTGAGACACAGGCGGCTGGGGTTCTCAGCAGAGCCCAGGGCCGGAGCTTAGACTGGCAGCCGTTCTCTTAGACTCTGGGATTGGAATCCTTGGACCCCGGGTGCCTCCTTGTCGGCATCACCTGTTTTGGGAGAGAAAAATTAGTGAGACCGAGACTCTGTGGCTCAGATGGAGTAAAAAGGGAGCGTCTGCCTGGGTCCCACATCTGCGTGTCCCTAGCACACACACCACACACGCATGTACCGTTCTAGATTTCAGTGGGATTTTCTAAACACTCCGGAAGCCCTCTTCCTCAAATCCTCCTGGGTCAGAGCCCCCACCCCCCCACCTAGCTGTCCCTTCCTCCAGGCGCCCAGTGCCCACGAGCAGACGACCCTGTTTTTCTGAAGATGCCGTAGCAGCAGGGAAATTTGTGAGCGGAGGTGCTTGGACGTGGGGCGTTCGCATATCCCGGCAGGAAACAAACAGGCAGACCCTGGCGACGCCCCGCGGGTGGGTGGGTGGCTGGCGGGTGATACATGTGGAGGGAGGGCGAGGGAGGAAGAATGCGTGTGAGTGACAGACAGCACATAGATCTCCAGGGCCAGGTGACGGGGCCATAAATTTCCGGGCATGAACCTGGAGCGGATGGTGGCGTTGCCGCGGACATTGGATACATTTGTCATCTCCGCGGTCCCCGCCGCGCCCCCCCACAGCGCCCTTCCCATCTTGTTGTCTGTCGTGGATTCCGATTGCTTCCAACAGGGGCTCCGGTGTCGACTGGCCTCGGTCCGTGGCCGATGGTGCCGCCCACGCGGGGGACCGGAGCCCTGATGTGGAAGGGACCGTGCTGTCCTCCCTCCCAGCACCTGCTGTGCATTTGGGGAGACTGAGGGCAGGCTTGTCTGAGGGTGCACAGTGAGTGGGGGCAGAGAGGGGGCAAGGGGGTCCTGTACCTGTGCGTCGGTTCAAGTCCTACCAGGCAGGCACCACGTCTGCTGCTGGGGCACCTGTTCCCTGTGCACCCCCACCCCCATGCACCTTGCACCAGCCGGTGGCCCTGGAGGGGAGCAGGAAGCTGTGGGCACTCGGCTCGTTTCCCTGGGCCTTCCTGTCCGTCGCCCTCCACACTACCTGCCGGAGTCTGGCTGGCTTTGCCAAGCTCTCCTGGGGGAGAGGAGGGGTTAGAGGGACCATCCTGGGGACCCAGTGGCCATATGGGGGCAGGAACCAAGACCTCTGGCCATTCGAGCTGGAAGAATGCCTGAAGGTGTATTCAGCAAGCATATCGAGGACCTACTGCGCGCTCTGCCCGGAGCCTTGGGACAAGATTGCGATGAGGCTCTGGCATTGGTGGAGCTTGTGTCCAGGGGTGGGGGCACAGACGAGAAACAGAACCACAGCCAAAGGTCCCGTGGGGTGGTGGAGCACAGCTGGAGCCTCCTGGGAGCTGGAAACAGGTGCTTGCCTCCTCCAGGCTGGCCTCAGGCTTGGAGGCAAAGCAAGAACGGAGGCCCAGGGCAGCAGGGGCCCAGGAGGGTTGACAGCCTTCTTAGGGTCAAAAACAGGCCAAACCTGGGCTCCCTGCTCTGGGGGATGAGGAGCAGTGGGGAGACTGAGTCACAGAGGCTGGCCCAGCATCTGAGCACTGGGGCCAAGGCCACACTCAGGCCTTTTATTGGCGGCCCCCGCGACCCTGGGGCTGTTCCGTGGTGCGGTCTCTGACTCAGCCCTGTCCGGTCGCCTCCCTTCCTGCCTGACAATGAGTCTTAGTTTCTCAGGATTTATGGCCAATCCTGCCTTCAGGGTTTTCCTCCTCCAGGAGCTGCCCCCGGCTCCTCCTTGGGGCGGGGGGGGGGGGGGCTGTTCTGCCCCGGGTCGGGGGGCTCCCAGAGGAGGGGTCAGGCCAGTCCTTAAAGGGTGGGCAGTGTTTGGATGATCCAGAAGGAAGGGGCGGGCTCAGAGGCCTTTGGGGGAAGCGGTGGGCAGGGCTGGGAGAGGGGCTTCGACAGGCAGCCGGGCCTTAAGGGTAGGACCCCCCCTTGTGGCCTGGGGACAGCCTCCCACAGACTCAGAGGTTGGCCTCTGCATCTGTAATGCCTCAGCATTCCCAGACCAGGTTGGGGTGTAGAGAGAGTCCGGTCTGGGCGTCCATGCGAAGGACGAAGAGGGTGGGGGGTATAGCCTGAGGACTGTTTGGCCGCCGGCCATCAGTAGGTGTCCATTGCAGTCCACAGGGCCTCTGGTTCAACCCCTCCATTTAACAGATGGGGAGACTGAGGCCCAGATAGTGTGGCAAGCCAGCGTCAGAGCTGGTGGGAGCATCCAGGCGTGGCCCTGCTCCTGTGCTCGTGGCCTGCACCCCGCCTCCTGCTCCGCCCTGGAGGGAGCGGAGCTTCCTTGCCTCACAGACGGGCCCCCGAGGCCCTGCCCGCAGCCTGGGTGTGGGGGGGAGGGTGTGTGCACAGCAGCCTGACCCGTGAGCCACGCCCTGCCCCTGCCTACCCCCCTTGAGGCCCCCCCAGAAGCTCACGTCTCTGCCATCTGCCCCTCCAGGGGCTGCATGTGGAAGGGTGTTCACGAAGCCCTGGTGGCTGACAGCCGTCCACGGCATTGCAGACGGGCACGGGTGGCAGGTGGTCCGTGCCCGCCCAGGGGATGTGCACGGGGCCTGCTGGGTCCGGTGGGAGTCCTCCCGTGGGATGGGAGTCCTCTTGCGGGTGGGGGTCCTCCTGTGTGCAGGGGTCCTCTTGCGGGGGGGTCCTCCCATGGGGTGACGGTCCTCCCGTGGGTGATGGTCCTCCCGTGGGATGGGAATCCTCTTGCGGGCGGGGGTCCTCTCACGGGGGGGTCCTCCCATGGGGTGGCGGTCCTCCCGTGGGTGATGGTCCTCCCGTGAGGTGGGGGTCCTCTCGCAGGTGGGGGTCCTCCTGTGGGGTGGGGATCCTCTCGCGGGCGGAGGTCCTCCCATGGGTGGCATCCTCCCACGGGGTGGGAGTCCTTTTGCGGGTGGGGGTCCTCCTGTGTGTGGAGGTCCTCTCGCGGGGGGATCCTCTCGTGGGGTGGTGGTCCTCCTGTGGGCGGTGATCCTCCCGTGGGGTGGGGGTCCTCTCTCAGGCAGGGGTCCTCCCGTGGGGTGGCGGTCCTCCCACGGGGTGGCGTCCAACCATGGGTGGCAGTCCTCCCGTGGGTGGGGGTCCTCCTGTGGGTGGCGGTCCTCCGTGGGGTGGGGATCCTCCCGCAGGCGGGGGTCCTCCCATGGGGTGAGGGTCCTCCCACGGGGCGGCGGTCCTCCCGTGGGCGGGGGTCCTCCCGTGGGCGGCGGTTCTCTCGTGGGGTGGAGGGTCCTCCCATGGGGTGGGGGTCCTCCTGCGGTGTGGCAGTCCTCCTGTGGGGTGAGGGGTCCTCTCGCGCGTGGGGGTCCTCCCATGGGGTGAGGGTCCTCCTGTGGGGTGGTAGTCCTCCCACGGGGTGGGGGTCCTCCCGTGGGGTGGCGATCCTTCCGTGGGGTGGAGGGTCCTCCTGTGGTGTGGCGGTCCTCCTGTGGGGTGGGGGGTCCTCCCATGGGGTGAGGGTCCTCCCATGGGGCGGCCGTCCTCCCGCAGGTGGGGGTCCTCCCGTGGGTGGGGGTCCTGGAGGATGAGCAGCATCCTGGAAGCCCTCTCGTGTGTACTGGCAGATTCTGGGTTTATTTCTAGCAGGATCAAACTCAGGCGCCTCCTTGTCATCAGCTCCCTTTCGTTTAATAACCGCAGAGACACAAATGCAGGTGGCCGCGTGTTGCCCCCCACTGCAGCCTGAGGAGGGCCCCGCTGGCCCTGGCAGGCGGAGGACCGTGTCTAGGAAGGGGGCTTTCCAGGCCCCTGGGCACACAGTGCGCGCCTCGGAGAGGAGGCTGTGCTGCGTGGCCAGGGGACAGGGGTCAGGGAGCCCCGTGCCTGTCCTGTGCCGGCAACACAGAGCCCTGAGCAGCGGCTGGGGGTGTTGGCCCAGCGCCCTGGCAGCGCCCATAAGCACGGACGCCCCGTTCCCCGCTCCTCCCTGAAGGCCACGTCCACCGGATCACCCTCTGCCACCGTCCCCGAAGCCCAAGGGGCCGGGGAGCCTCCAGAGGTGTCTCCGGAGCCCGTGCTTGGCCTCCACAGTTTGCACTGAGGGGTGTCCCCTATGTCGGAGAGCCCTGTGGAAGCTTCTGGAAGGGCCTGGCTGAGGGCCAGAGGGTGGCTGAACCTCAGTGCTTTCATCTGCCAGATGGGCCCAAAGCGCAGCCCCATCCTGGGGTGTTGGGGCTGGGAGCCGGGTCCGGGTGCCACAGGTCCCGGTCAGGAGGCCCCGACGGTGGGGCGGGTTTCTTCCCTTCACTGAGCCTGGTGTTTCTCTGTAACGGAAGTGGGGGCCGGGGTAGGTGGCCAGCCGCGGTCGAGTCCGAACGGACGCAGGTTCTGTAGACGACAAAGTCGTTGCCGGTCTGGTGGAGTCCCCAGGGCTGTCTGTTCTGTGGCCTGGGGCTCACTTAGCCCCTCAGCCCTGGCTTCCTCGGGAGGCCCTGTGTGCTCAGAGGCAGGGACAGGGGGTGCTGGCGAAGGGGCCAGTGTGGCCGGCCACCGGGGGCGAGGGGTCAGCGGGAGAGATGGCGGACAGGTGTGGGGGGGTGGCCGCGTGCTTGGGAAGAGGCAGATCTCACTCTCTCTGCTTCGGGGAGCTTTTTGGGGGGGGTTTGAGCCGTGAGTGACGAGGTTGGCTGGTGTGTTTAAAGGATCCCTGTGTTTGGGGGTGAATGCCGGGTTTGGGGGGGCGTGAGTGGGAATGGGGCACCCGGCTGGGAGTCTCGGCTGACGTCGGGGAGGGAGGGGGCGGCCCGAATCAGGCTGACGGCGCTGGTGATGGACGGACAGGCTGCATCTGTTCTGACGCTGCCCAAACGCCTGGAGCTTCCTTCCTATAGAGAAAACTGTTGTGCAAAGCGAACCCTGTCCTCCGCTTGTGTCCGTGATGAAACGAGGCAGGCGTTTGTGCAGAGAACAGGGTCGTGGGAAGCAAGTCCTGTTTCCGCCTTGACACCCATTAGCGTCTCAGAAATGTCCGGAACCCCCCAGAAGGGTCCGTGACGAAGCCCGGTGCGCATGGCACGCCGAGCCCTCGGGTGCTTGGGTGGAGGTGGGGCCCCGGGGAATCCGTGGCAGGTGGCGGGCAGGCTTCCCCTGGGAGACGCACCGCTCGGGTCTGAGCTTGGGAGTGAGCGGATGTGTGCACGTGTGTGCGTGTGCCACATACGTGTGCGCGTGCGCCCCCACCCTCCCCCCTCGGAGGCGGGAGTGCGCACCGGCTGCGGCCCCGACGAAGGGCACCTTCCGACCTCGGAGGCCTCTGTCTGAGTGTTTCGTTCCTATGAAATGAACGTGTCGTCTGCTTTTTTCTTTTATTTTTTGCAAATTCAGTAGAGCAGAGCGAGGCTGTAGAATGAAGGGTGTGTGAACGCTCCCAGGGGCTCCCGGAGGCCCCCCGTTTGGACTGCGTGAGCCCCACGGGCCCGGGGCGGGGGGGACGGCGGGCGAGACGTGGGCCGGGAGGCGTCTGCCGTCTGACAGACGCGGGCTTATTCTGGTGTCCTCATTATGCTGTCCCCACAGAGCAAGAACATGCTAGGTCTGAAGGAATGTAATTCGCCAGAGACGGCTTTTTAGAAAAAACAGCTCACCAGAAACCCAGTGTTTCCACCGGCCTTAATCCACGCGAGTCGAGGCTGAACTGGGCAGCTGTGCCTAGGACAGGAAGACGGCCACGCTGGCAGGCCCCAGTGCATGCGTGCGCACACACACACACACACACACACTGACGAACAGCCCCCTGCAGGACGCGCCCGTGCAGCCTCCCACACGCACTCGTGCACCCATGGCATCTGTCATACCTGTGCACGCACAGCACACGCTGTCCTCTTTGAGGCCCACGTGCGAACACGCCAGCCGGCATTCTGCCCCGGCACTCTAAAGTGACACACACACGTCACGCCCGACCCCTGGATGAATCTCTGCACGTCCGCACGCGCTCTGATGTCCTCGAGAACACGTCCGGCCACACACGGCCACGTCATCTGCCACGCACACTGGTGCAGTCGAACACGGTGCTTGTGCTTCGATGTGTCCTCGTGCGCCCCTGTGGGAGTGCTTCAGCAGGTGCACGCGCCCAGTCGTGTCCCGTGTGCTGACAGGCAGGGGGCTGGCGGAGGGCTCCTGCGGGCCGCCTGTGTGGGAGCCTCCTTTCTGGCTGGGGTGGGGGGCTCGCTCCATTGTGGGGTCACCTTCACGGTGCCAGCCGCTGCACGGACCCGGGGGTCACACACCCGGCTGTGCCCTCACAGGGTCCTCGGGAAGCCGAGGGGAGGAGGGCTTCCCTTCCGGGCACACGGGGGTCCCTCGGGCAGACAGGTGGACGGTGTGCAGACAGAGGGCCTGGTTGTTCTGGAGGGGGGCACGCCATCCACGGAGGGCCCGAGGTCTCTCCTGTTTACCTCTGCAGAAGGTGGGGGGCTGGGAGGGGGATCCTGAACCTCAGTGGTCACATAGCCAGGAGGTGACAGGATCCAATTCAGCCCTTCCAGCTCCCACCCTCCTCTGGGGGGGGGGGTGTCTGGAAATTCTACATTCAGGGAGAAAGCGCTGTTTTGGGGGACAGGTGATGGGAGGCACGGGTGCTTCTTGGGAGGAAGGAAGCCGGGCCGAGCTTCAGAATCAGAGCTTCAGGGCTGTTGCAGCTGTGCTCTTCCAGAAGGGGCAACAGGCTTGGAGGGCAGCCCCCGCCGCTCGGGACCCTAGGCTCCTGTCCCGCCCGCCTGCCCCGACCTCCGTCCCAGGGGGCCCGCTGGAACCACAGGACCTCGCGCTCCCCCGGGCTGGGATAATTCCCGCTCCCTGCGTGGAATCCTCGCACAGCCCGTGAGGGAGGAGCCGCGTGCCCATTTCACAGACGAGCAGGCCGAGACACGGAGACGTGACGGTGTGGGCTCACCGCTTACAAGTGCCAGAGCCCGGATCTGCCTGTCACAGACAGGTGCCCCTCCCACCCCAGGCAGCTCTCTGCCCATTTTAACAGATGGGTGAGCTGAGCCTTCCTGAGGAGGGAGAGCGTGTCACTGGCTGTCACCAACCTGGGCAGGCCCTCGATGCAGAGGCACCAGGGTCTGCCCTGGACGAGGGGCCGAGGGAGGAGCCTGCCTGGCTTGGGTGGAGGGTGAGGGGCTCGTGGGGCCCAGGCCACTCCCTGTCTGCCCCTGCCCAGGGTTCTTTGTCCTGCATGGTCGGCAGGAGTCAGGGAGGGAGGCAGCCGTGGAGTTCGATTGTGGGGGAGTACCCAACGTCCTAAGGAAATGATCCCTAGGTCATGTGGGGTGTGGAGTCCTAGGGGTGACGGTGGCTAGGCCATGGCCTTGGGGGCTTGTAAGTTATTCTGAAGGCTGTTCTCAGAACAGGGTGGCAAAGAGGGTGCGACCAGCGGAGGTGCGGTGGGTTGTGCCAAGCGCGCCTCCCCACCTCCCCTGTTCCACGACAGCTTGACCCGGAGGGCATTCACCTACCGTGACGTTGGAGGTGTGCACGCCCATTACACGTCCACGTGCCCCCGGGGGGTGCTCTTGAGTGGTTGCCCTGCGTTTATGGAGTTGTGGACCCGGTGACAAGCCAGTGTCGAACGTGCGCGTCACCCCAGAGGACCCCGGTCCTCCTGTGCGCCTGCCCCCGGCACCGACCCACGGGCTCTCTCTAGAGACGCACCTTCTCTGGGTCTTTCCCGCGTGGTTTCCTGCACATGGCTTCTTCCACTCAGCAGAACGCCTCCGAGCGTCTGCATCCCGTGGCCCGAGATGGTAGCTTGCTTACTTTTGTGGCTGGATACGATTCCGTTCTTCGCCGAACCGAGTTGTACGTACCCGGATGCCAATCGCGGGCATTTGGATGGGGTACGGTTTGGGGCTGTGGTGAACTTCGGCGTAGAGCCCTTGGGCGGGGTCCTCGCAGTGGTCGTACGGTAAGTTCGTATTTAAATTGCCAGCAATTTAAGAATTTTCTAAAGTGCCTGCACTGTGTTACGTTCCCGCAGTGATGCGTGAGGGTCGTGGTGGTCTTTCCGTTGTGGACATTCAGGCGGGCGTATCTCACTGTGGTTTCAACTGGCCTGATGATCGATGAAGTTGAACATTTCTTCATGCGTTCGTTAGGCATTCATGTTCCTTTTTCGATGAAAACTTCTATTCAAATCTTTTGACCGTGTTCAGGGATTCATTTGTCTTCCTGAGTTTCAAAACTATTCAGAATTATTGGGGGAATTCTTTATACATTCTGGATACAGGTCATTTATCAGAAATATGATTTGCAAATACCTTATGCTGGTCTGTCTATAGCTTGTCTTTCATTTTTTTTAAAGGTGTTTTTTAGGGCACAGGAGTTTTTATTTATAATAGAGTCTGGTTTGTGCATTGTTTTTCCTTTATGGTGTTTTTTTTTACGTTTTTGGTGTTTAAGGATTTTTTGCTTAAGCCAAGGTCACAAAGATTTTCCACTGTGCCTTTTTTGAGACGTTTTATAGTCTTGCATTTGGGTCTGTTTTTAAGCTGATGTTTGGGCACGGCATATAAGGGTCTAAGTTCAGTTCTTGGTGTATGGATACCTAATTGTCCCCGTACCATATTGCCTCAGATTTGAATATTGCCTTCTCTGTGTTAAGTTTTCTGGGGACCAGAAGGGTAAGGGTTTACTTGTGGGCTCTCACTTCTATTCCACTGATGTACTTGTCTGTTGAACCATACTGTCTTGATTACTGCAGCATTGCACTAAGTTAAAAATTTTTTTTTAACATTTCTTCATTTCCGAGAGACACAGAGAGGCAGAATATGAGCGGGGGAGGGGCAGAGAGAGAGAGAGAGAGAGAGAGAGAGACAGAATCTGAAGCAGGCTCCAGGCTCTGAGCTGTCAGCACAGAGCCCGTGACCTGAGCTGAAGTCGGATGCCCAACCAACCGAGCCACCCAGGCGCCCCAATTGCGCTAAGTTTTTAAAGTGTGTGGCGTAAGTCCTCCAAATTTGTTTTTCTTCTTGAAAAATCGTTTTGGCTATTCTAACTCCTTTGCACGTCCATGTAAATTTTAGGATCAGCTGGTCAGTGTCTTAAAAAGAAAAGAAAAGAAAAGAAAACCTGCTGGGATTTTGATGGGCTTGTGTTTAATTTATGGATCAGTTTGGGAATATTAAGTATTCCAATCCATGAACATGGAATATCTCTCCACGAATTTAGGTCTGTAATTTCTCTTAGCAATTTTTTTTGTTTTTGTTTTCTATGTGCAAGTCTTGCTAATTAAATTTCTTTTGTTAAATTTATTCCTGGATGGTTTTTGATGCTATTGGGAATGGAATGATTTTCTTAATTTCATTTTCAGATTGTTTGTTGCTAGTACACAGGAATAAAATTGAGTTTGGTGTATTGATCTTTTATCCCACAATCTTGTTAAATTTAATTATTAGCTAGTTCCAGTAGACTTTTGTGGACTCCTTAGATTTTCTACAAACAGGATCATGTCATCTGCAAATAGGAGAGTTTTATTTGCATCTTTCCTTTCAAACTAGTTTCCTTTTATTACTTTTTTGTTTTTTTGTTTTTTTGTTTTTTTTGCCTTACTGCACTTAACCAGAGCTTCCAGAATAATGCTGAATGGCAGAGGCCACTTTGCTCCTGGCTGTAGAGGGAAAGCATTCAGTCTTTTCACTCACGGTTAAGTATGATGTTAGCTGTGGTTTTCATAGATGGCCTTTTTGGGTTGAGAAGGCCCCTTGTCCTCCTGATTTGTTATGCGTTTTTATCACGAATACGTATTCCTGGGATAAGTGCCATTTGTATAATCCTCTTTGGATGTGACTGGATTTGGTTTCTTACAGTTTGTGAAGGATTTTTGCACCTGTGTCCATGAGGGATATTGGTCTGTTATTGTCTAAGGATGTCTTTGGTTTTGGCATCAGGGAAGAAGTACTCATCTCATACAATGAGTAAGGAAGTGTTTCTCCTCTTTCTTTTCTGAAAGAGTTTGTAAAATGTCAGTATTGTTTCTTTAAATATTTGACAGAATTTACCACGAAAGCCATCTGGACCCGGGCTCTTCTCTGTGGGGATATGTTCAATTATTCATTTAAAAATGGTGTAAGTCTATTCAGATTTTCTTGAATCAGTTTTGATCATTTGTGTCTTTCTAGGAAGATGTGTATTTCATCTAAATTGTCTCATTTGTTGGAATCACGTTGTTCGTAATATTCCCTTATACTCCCTTTAATTTCTGTAGGATTGGTAGTGGTGTTTCCTCTTTAATAACTGATTTTAGTAATTTGTGTCTTTTCTCCCTTTGTGTTCTTGGTCAGTCGAGCTAAAAGTTTGCCATTTTTGTTGATTTTCTCAAACAACTGAATTTTTGTTTCATTGATTTTCTCTATTTTTTCCTGTTGTTTATTCCACCAATCTCAGCTCTAATTTTTTAAGCATTTTTTTAAATGTTTATTTTTGAGAGACAGAGCACGAGTGGAGAAGGGGCAGAGAGAGAGAGGGAGACACAGAATCCAAAACAGGCTCCAGGCTCTGAGCCGTCAGCACAGAACCCGATGCAGGGCTCGAACTCATGAACTGAACCGTGAGATCATGACCTGAGCTGAAGTCAGACACTCAACCAACTGAGCCACCCAGGCACCCCACAGCTGTAATCTTTATTATTTTCTTTATTTTACTTGCTTTGGGTTGAGTTTGCTCTGCTTTTCTAGTTTCTTAAGGTGAGAACTTAGGTTACTAAGATTTGTCTTCTTTTCTTTTTTTTTTGACTCATGGCCTATTTAAAACTCTGTTGTTTCCTTTCCAAATATTTGAAGCATTTCTCAAGATTTATTTCTTTTGTTGATTTCTCTTCAATTCTGTTGTGATTGATGACTATGCTTTCTACGATTTCTTTCATTTTAAGTTTACTGAGGTTCACCTCATAGCCTGGCACATGTCTGCCCTGGAGAATAAACCATGTGTGTTTAAAAAGAATGTCTATTCTGCCGGATGGAATATTTTATAAATGTCAGTTTGGTCAAGTTGGTGACGGTGCTGTTCCTCTTCTGTATCTTTGCTTGTTTCCTGTCTAGTTCTGTCACTTATTGAGACTGGAGTATTGAAATCTCCAGCTATTGTCGAATTGTCTATTTCTCCTTTTAATTCTGTCGATTTTTGCTTAATGTAGCTTGGGGCCCTTTTGTTATGGGTGTGTCCATGTGTAATTGTTACATCTTCCTGAGATATGGGCCTGTCATTATGAAATGTCACTCTTTGCTTTGGCAATATTTATTTTTTATTTTTATTTTTTAATATTTATTATTGAGAGACAGAGACCGAGCATGAGTGGGGAGGGGCAGAGAGAGAGGGAGACACAGAATCCGAAGCAGGCTTCAGGCTGCGAGCTGTCAGCACAGAGCCTGAAGCGGGGCTCAAACTCACAGACCGCGAGATCATGACCTGAGCCGAAGTTGGACGCCCAACCGACTGAGCCACCCAGGCGCCCCCTGGCAATATTTCTTAAAGTCTGTTTTGTCGAATGCTAATTTACCTACTCCAGCTCTGTAAGGTTACTGTTTGCATGTATTTCCCCATCTTTTAGCTTTCAACATAGTTGTATGCTTGAAGCCAAAGTGCATCACTTTTAGGTAATATATATTTGGATCTGGTTCTTTTAACCCATTCTAACAATCTCTGCCTCTTGATTGGGCTGTGTAGTCCATTTACATTTAATGTATTTTAAAAATTTGATATGGTTACTATTTTCTTACTTGTTTTCTACATGTCTCATCTTTTCTTTTTCCTTCTTTCTCCTTTGTTGCCTTCTTTTGTGTTGGGTAAATACTTTCAGTGTACGATGTTGATTCCTTTGTTAATTTTTTAAACCATATTCCTTGGTTTTCTTAGTGGTTGTGTGGGAGTAGCAATATGCATCTTAACTCATTGCAAATAATTTTAGATTAACACTAATTTGATGATAGTGAAATATGGAAATTTTACTCCAATATAGTCCCATTATCTCCTCTGTCCTTATGCTATTGTCATATGTATTACTATATGCTAAACCCCAAGAGTCTAGTGTTACAGTTATTGCTTCGTATAATCTTATGTTTTTGAAAGAAGTTAAGGAAAAAAAGCACCTTCATAGACTCTCTTTTTTATTTATTTAAGTAATCTCTATGCACAATGTAAGCCTTGACTCAGCCATCCTGAAATCAAGAGCCACACACTCCTCCAACTGAGCCAGCCAGGTGCCCCTTATAGACTTTTATGTCTGTCCCCACACGTACCATTTCTGTGCTCTTCCTTTCTTTCTGTGGATTTGAAGTTCCTCAGGCATTGTTTCCTTTGAGCCTACAAGGTTTCCTTTAGTATGTCTTCTGAAGGAGGTTCGCCACATTCTCCCAGTCTTTGTTTTTCTTTGAATGTCTTTAGTTTGCCTTTGGTTCTGAGGGGTAGTTTCATGGGACATGGAATTCTTGGCTGACATTTCTTCTTTCAGCCCTTTGAAAATGCTGTCCCACTGCCTTCTCACCTCCATAATTTCAGATGAGAAGTCAGCCATTAATCACACTGCCTTCACCCTGCACGTGATGAATCCCTTTTTCCCATTTTCTCTTTGTCTTTCAACAGTTTGATTACGATGTGTCTAAATGTGAGAATTTTGTTTTCACTGATCTTGCATTTGTTAGATTCATGCTTTGCATCGAATTTGGGAAATTTTCAGCCATTATTTCTTCAAATATTCTCTCTCTCTCTGTCCCTGTCTCTTTCCTCTCCCATCACATGGATGTTGGTGTCTCTGATGTTGTCTCACACATTGATTCGTTTTTCTTCCTTACGTTTTCTTTCTGTCTTTAAGTTGGACAATTCCATTTGATATGCTTGAGTCGTTAACTCTTTCTTCTGCTGTCTCAAATCTGTTGTTGAGCCCCTCTCATGAATTTTTCACTCATTATACTTTTGAATCCCAGAATTTCCATTTTAAAAATACTCTCTCCCTTCCTCGAGTTTCTCTAGTTTTGAGTCATTGTCATCATACTTTAACTCATTAAACACAATTGTCTTTTTTAAAAACAGATTTATGATCACTGCCTCGGAGTCTTGGTCTGCTGTATGCAACATCTTGTGACACTCATTGACAATTTTTATCGACTGCTTTTTATTCTGAGTACAAGTTACCCTTTCGTATTTCTCTGTATGTTTTGCAATTTGGGGTTGAAAATGGATATTGTAGATAATATTTTAAAACAGCTCTGGATTCTAATCTCTCACCCCCTGCCCTCAAGTTGTTATTTTTGCTGGTTTTTGAGGAACTCTTCTGGACTGAAATGTTGAAATCCATTTTCCTCTGATGTGTCACTGTTGATGTTTCTGTTTTGTCCCCCTCCCCTTTAGAAATCCCTGCTTTTATATTTAATTGTGGCTTCCTGAGGATCATCTCTGTGTCTCCTTAGCTTAGTGGTCAGGCATTGATTGGTCAGAGGTTGTGTGCAAACACCTGGAGCCTGTCAGGCTTTCACCGTCTGCCGATGAATCTGCATGTGGGCTTAGGAGCACATTTTAAGGCCAGGCAGTTTTCAAGCCTGCCTGGCATTTACTTCCTGCCAGAACCTCTCATGTCTCCTCTGTGTATGTCCACAGGCTCTCAGTAAGCCAGAGATGTGTGAATTTCTTGGACCCTCTCTGCCCTGCCACATGCTCGCGTGCTGCCCATCAGCTGGCCACACGTGGAGAGCTTATAGCCCATCACGATGGCCGTCACGTTTCATGTCTCTGTCACATTTCCAGCTAATTCCCTGGTCTGTTGCTGCCCGAGCCAGGATCACAGCCTCTGCCCGGTAGAATGTCTGGCTTTCCCCGTTCACTTGCCATGGAGATTGCCACTTCTTACAGACACCACTGCTGCTGATCGTGAGTTTTGTGTCTTCTGCTCTGAATCATGTCAGCCCCTGGCAGTGAAGCTGCTAGTTTTCGTGGCCTGCCCTGCCCTGTGCTGCCCTGTTACGATGATGCACCAGCTGAGCTGGGAGTGGGGCGATGGGAGCAGTTTCGGGCAACAACACCACCTTTACTCCGCATTATTCAAAGTTCACCAGTTTTTCATGCGTACATGCCTTTGGCCAGTCTCGAGAATGTTGAAATGGTTATTTTTAATCATTTTGACTAGTTTTATAGTTGTTTCAGTGACAGGATTTGGTGACCTCTTTATGATGGCATGCCAGAAGTCCACCCTTGTGGCATTATCCTCTGAAAAGAAAACTCCGAAAAACTCCGTGAGTTGTCACAGGGTGGAACTCACGGAAGGACCATCCAGGTCAAGAAGTGAGATGTTACCTGCCTCTCACAAGCCCTTCTGCCGCCTCTGTTATCACCGTTCCTCTTTCCTCCTCAAAGGGAAACACTTTCCTGATTTTCAGTTCCATAGATGGTTTTTTCCTATTTCTGTGCTTTATGTGAGTGGAACCGCACCATAAGTGTTCTCTTGGGGCTGGCTTCTTTTGTTCAACAAAATATGTGGGAGGTCCCTCAGTGTTGGTGCTATAGATGTAGTTTATGTTAAACGTTGATTAGAGTATCTGTTGGTCTTTTCTACCAATGATGGACATTTGGGTGTTTCCAGACCTCAGGGCTTATGGGTAGTGCTGTTGTGAACATTTTGTACATGCCTTTTGGTGGACACATGCACTCATTTCTGTTGGACGGATCCCCAGCAGGGATGTTCCTGTGTGTGGTTTTAGTAGATAATGCCAAACAGTTGTCCAAAGTGGCTGTACTGATTTTGACGGGAGTGTGCCCCACCTTTTAGCCCTACTGGCGAGCATCTTTTCATAAGTAGATTGGCCATTTGGATATTCTCTCTTCTAATGTATCTGCTCAAAACCTTTACCCATTTTTTTTCTACTGAAAGGTCTTTTTCTTATACATTTGTAGAAGTTCTTTTTTTGAAGGTTAAGTTTTTTTTTCATTTATTTATTTTTGAGAGACAGAGAGAGGAGACAGAATCCAAAGCAGGCTCCAGGCTCTGAGCTGTCAGCACAGAGCCTGATGCGGGGCCCAAACTCACAAACCGCGAGACCATGGCCTGAGCTGAAGTCGGACGTTCAACCGACTGAGCCACCCAGGCGCCCCTGGAGATATTCTTTATATATCTATAAACACTTCCATTCTTGATTATGTAGGTTGTAAATATCTTCTCCTGCTCCATATGTTTTTATTCTTCTAGTTAGGTCTTTAGAAGAGAAGACCTTGATCTTGGTGCAGCCCAAGTCGTCCTTCGTGGTCAGTGCTTTTTGTTAGTTTATAACAAAATGTTTTCTCATCTAAAGTCCTTGAAGACTCTTCTCCATGCCACCTTCTAAAGGCTTTGCTGTTGTACATTTGACATTTAGCTTTTCTGTCCAACTGGAATGAGTTTTTTACCTATGGTGTGAGGTAGGGATCGAGTTTGAGGTCTTTCCCTGTGTTGAGCCAGCTGACCTGACATGTTTTATTAAAAAAGCCATCCTTTTTTGATGGCATTATTTAAACTTGGCTTTGGTTGGTTTTTGAGGTTGCTGTAGAGTCCCATGCGGTTGTGAGAAATAATTCGGAGAGATCCCATGTAGTCTTTATCTGGTTCCTCGCTGTGGTGCCACCTCGCACAACTACGGTATAGTGACAGCTAGGATATTGACAGTGATACGTCTGGATGCAGAACATTTCCATCTCCCCAGGTTCCCTCTCGTTGCCCCGGAAGAGCCACACTCAGCTCCCTCCCCTCAACCCCATCTCTGGACCTGGTAACCCCTCCTTGGTTCTCCAGTTCTATAATTTTGTCTTGTCAAGTATGCTGTGAAAATGGAATCATACAGTCATAATTTGGGGGACTGGATTTGTTTTCAACAAAACTCCCTGGAGATTGATCCAAGTTGTTGTTATTGTTTTTATCAATAGTCCCAGTATTATTATTATTTTTTTAAGGTTTATTTATTTTTGAAGGAGAGAGAGACAGAGCATGAATGGGGGAGGGTCAGAGAGAGAGGGAGACACAGAATCTGAAGCAGGCTCCAGGCTCCTAGCTGTCAGCACAGAGCCTGACGCGGGGCTCGAACCCACAAACCGCGAGATCATGACCTGAGCTGAAGTCGGACGCTCCACCCACTGAGCCACCCAGGCGCCCCATCCCAATATTATTTTTTAACCCAGCCTCTCTACATGGCACCCTGTGTGTGTGTACTAGGGAGTGAGTACAATTTCAAGGCTCCACAGGCTCCTAGTCATGGTTCCAGTGATATGACGTGCCCGGGAAACACAGACTCCCAGCTCAGTCCCCACAGCCAGGGGTTGCCAAGGAACCATGCATGTATTTCTGGGTGTTTGGTATAATTTGGGGATTGCAAGTTGAACCCGCTGCCCTGTGATCTGCGGGGGGGCTCATCTGGGCAGGGCCAGTCGCGCCCTTGCTGGTGGCGAGAACCTGGTGCCCACAGACCCTTGAGAAGCCGTGGGGTTGGTAGCAAGCGAAAAATATCTTGTGCCTCTATTTGTAGTCGTTTTGTTGAATCCCCTAACCAGCTGTCCGTTCACAGCTCTCTGAGCCATCCAGTTTCCCTGGTGTGGCCCCGTCCAAAGCCTCTGCAGTCATGTGCCTGTTACAGGCAGAGAGTCTGATGTTCTTGACCAGGTTCACATGGTCCCGAGGCAGGATCACGGGGGGCTGGGGAGCTTTGCTGGTCCCTTAGCTTTTGGTTGTCTCTGCGGGATCTAGAGTCGGGGACCGGAGCTCTAGCCCGAGCAGGCCACGGCCAGTGACAGAACGGGTACTCCCGAGCTCTTTAAGTACCTGGCATCCTGGAAGGTCATGGGTCAGGATTTGGGGACCCGGGCTCTCGCCCTGGCCCAGAACTGGCATGTTGCAGGCTTGCTACGTTCTTCGTACGGCCATAAACGGACGGGTGAGTGATTGGAAGAGAGTGGCCGTGTGGACGGGGCTTGGAAGAAACGGGAACAGGAAGGCCCAGCTCAAGAGATCAATGTCCTCAAGTGGCATATGGGGACCCTAAGGCCCAGAGAGGTGGCTTGCCCAAGTGCATGGAACCGGGCAGCAGCAGAACTGAGGCTTGACCCCACCCGCCTGAGTACAGGTTCAGGTTTCCTTCCACCAGTCACCCCAGAGAGGCAGGGTGTCGACCGGGGGTCAGGTCACCTCTCGTGACCTGGTAGACGGGGCGGTCTGAGCCCTGCCAGGCCCACGCAGCAGATCCAGGAGCCGAGGTCCTGGGGTTGGGGGTCTCCATCCATGGCTGCCACTAACTGCGGCCTCGGGTGAGTTACTCCTGGCAGCAAACATTTATTCTGCACCTGCTGTGTGCCTGGCCCCGTGTTGCACCCCGAGGGAACCAGAGTTGGGTAAGACTCCGTGGTCCCTGACATGAAGGGGTTTCCAGCCCTCCTCAGTGTTCTCATCTGTAAAGGGGCGGGTTTAGGGCCCACACGTCTGAAGGTTGCACTGGGCTGGGCCCCCCAGCCCCCCGGGCCATGTCTATCCCGGCTCTGTGTCCACAAGCAGGCTGCTGGGTTGGTTGTCCGTGGGCACCGGTGGGCAGTGATAACAGAGCGGAGGGTGTTCTGGAAACCCGTGTGGGCAGCAGCCTCGCCGGTGGCCGTGTGGGCCCTGCACCCAGGACGTTTCCAGGCTGCAGCTAAAGCCTGGGCCAGGGAGCCCGGGAAATGTTTAACTTTGAAAAATGGACCTTCACAGCTCATTAGGCCTCAGCGGCGCGGCCCGGCGCCTCGGGCAGCTGGGGAAGAGGGAGACGCCACGGCATGAAATCACTGAAGTATTTAAAGGCCAATTCTGCATTCCTGACCGGCAGCGTCTGCTTGCCGAGCCCGGCAGTGCTGGGCCCCGGGACAGGCTGGTGCACGGGTGCCCAGGGCCGCCAGGATGGCTGGGGTGGTGCTGCCACCGAGGCCTCCCGCCGTCCTCCACTGCACGTGGTGACCCAGTCCCGGGTCAGACCCTCCTGACGTCTGCCGTTTCCTGGCTCCGTGACCTTGGACAAGCCATTTCTGACTCTAGGCCTCAGTTTCCCCACCCGCACTGTGGCTGGTGTGCCACTGGGAGACAGGGTGAAAAGCGGAGGCTGCCCGTGAGGGACAGGCAAGGGGCACCGCAGCCCCCCGAGGGGACGGGAGCCTTTGTCCTGGAGGCACGGGGGCTGCGGGCACCCACCCCCCGCGACACCCACCTTCTAATTCGCAGAGCCGGTCCCCGGGGCCCGGACTGTTCTGGCCAGGACTGGGCTCGTGGCAGCTGTGTTGAGAAGGGCTGAGGCCCCTCCCCCTGTCCTCCTGTCGGCTCACCGTCCATCCTGGGGGCCGGGCGGCCGTGCTTCTCTCTCCCCTGCTGGGCGGGAGGGCCTGTGGCCTGCAGGCAGGGGTGCGGTGGGGCGGGGGCTGGGGAGGGGAGGGGGCTGGGGGTGTGTCTGAGTGGAGCTGAGGAGGAGGCAGCCAGGAGATGCCAGAGCCGATCAGCAGCGCCGACGGCCCGGCCGTAATGCTCCAAACTGGGGCAGCCAGGTTGCACTGTCTACTCGTCGTATACATCTGATGCGGAGCCTGCACCTGCCTCTGGCTGGGTGGAGGGTAGAGGGCCAGGGCTCCACCGGGCCAGGGCGTCTTCTGGACTCTTGAGGCCCTCCCGCCCCCACCCCAACCCTCACCAGCTCTGGAACTTTCCGAGGGCTCGGCGACCTTACGCCAGTGAACTCCTTTCTCCGAGCCTCTGTGTCTTTCATTGGAAATTGGGGGAAGCTTCCTGAATCCCTATCCCGGAGGTGTGGAATTGGAGGAGAGCAAAAGAAGGCCGCCTTCCTTTCCCAGTGCGGGAGGGGACAGCGGTCAGGGCCTCCCCTCCGTGCTCGTGTGGACAGCTCAGCGGCGGCCACAGCGCCACGCCGACACAGACAGACAGGTGTGCCCACACGCGCCCCGCCGGCCTGTCCCCATGGCAACCCCGGGCGCAGAGCAGGTGTCTGGGAGACCCCAATTGGTGCTGACAGGTGGGGCCCACGTGACAGGCTCCCCAGAGGCGGCCCAGCCAATCAGGGCCCCTGGGCAGAGGCTCCAGGAAGATGTGAAGTTGTACCCCTGTTCCCAGCAGATGCTGCTAACACACACACGGGCTGTTTGTGGTCGATCCTGCTTTGGGGAGAGGGAAACTGAGGCTCCAACCGCCAGCCCAGGCCGACGCGGGCCCCGCCCACCCCCGTCTGGAAGGCGTGGGGCTCCGCCCACACGCTCCTCCGCCCCCCACCGGGGTCTCGGACCTCCCCTTGTCTTAGAGCAGGGTGCCGCCCCTGCCAGGCGACTTCCCCGTTTCCTCTGCCATTTGGCTAATTGTCCGAGACCTTTGCTGCAGGACCAGGCTGCTAGGCCCGGCTCCTCCCCATCTGCCCTGAAGTCATGAGCTCGGCTGGCAGGGTTCCCATGGCAACAGTGGTGCGTCACAGAGGCCGGGAGGATGCAGGGGGGGTGGGCCGGAGGGGGTGGGATTCCTGGCTTCTCAGTCATCCACAGGCCTGGGCTGTGACCCTGGAAGTGGGTCCTGGGTGTCCTCCAGCCGCCCGGAGCCGGGAAGCCAGGCCCCCACCCCGCACCCCCCACCCACAGGTGCACCCGCCTGCCCAGAGACAGGAACCGTTGTGGAGTGAGCACGGTCACCACCGTTGGCCGGCTGGTCCTTGGCAAGCTTACACCAGCGTCGAGGGCCACAGGCCACGCCTCTCCCCCGTTGGGGTCCTGTGACTTCGCGGCTGCCCCTGTAGTGCTGGGGGCTTTGGAACCAGCCTCACTGGCACTGGCTCCAGATTCATTCCTGGAAAAAAACCAAACAAACCCTTTCTGTCAGACTCCTGTCTCCCCGACCCCGGCGGTCTGCAAGCCGGGGTGTGGCTGCTGTCCACTGCGTGGTCCCCGGTGCTCAGGGGAGAGCCAAGTACCATAGGAGCTGGTTTGCAGGGGAGAGTAAGGTGCCGTAGGAGCTGGTTGTGCCTCTGTGCCCCGTAGCTCTTGTTTCACATCCTGAGGCGTTGTAGGTGCACAGCGCCGTGAAAGCCATGAGTCCTCCCGTATCCTCCCGAAAGACTGTCCTCCCGTGTCCCACAGGCCAGGGCTGTGACCATTGTCCTCTTGCTCACTGGGTCCACTCGCACCCTCCTGCTGACTCAGGTGCTGGGAGCCTTTGCTCCTACTCTGGTCCGGGGTAGGAGCCCCGGAGCAGCCCTGTCCAGCCCCCTCCCAATGCCAGCCCACCCCTCCCCCTTGGGGCTGCCCCCGCAAGGGTCAGGGGCCCACGCGGCAGGCAGGAGCGAGCTCACTGACACAGGCTCATGCCAGGCCCTGCCCAGAGGCAGAGGAGTGGACACAGACCCCTGCTCATGGCCCCGGCTTGTAGACCTGGCCTGGTCGTGGCTTCGCTGATCCCCAGTCATTCACCCACAAACATCCCCTCGGCAAATCTTGCTGGGCCCCCCCTGTGCCAGGCCCAGGGGCCTGCGTGACAAAGGCCGTGCCCTGGTGAAGTGTGCACTTACTGAGCTCCTGCTGTGTGCTAAGGCCTGTGCTGGCGCGGACCCTGGGGCGCGGCCGTGGGGGAGACGGATGTGATTCCCATCCGTAGGGAGTTGACAGTCAGTGGGGGTGATGTGAGGGAGCACAGAAGAGGGAGCCCGGGCCGGGGATCTGCTTATAACCATTGGGTGGCTTCCTTAGGTAGGACAGCCTGGGAAGGCTTCTTGGAAGAGGTGGCATTGAGCTGACTGGTCCAGGCCGGTGTTCAAGGCCGAGCCCCCTGCCACTCAGTTGGAGACCCTGGGGAACCACTGCTCTCTGAGACCCGGGCTCGCTGGCAGGGGTGGGGAGAATGCGCTGGAAGCTAGGGATGGCCCTCTTCCCGGGGCACAGAGGAGAGGAGCCCCCACCGTTCTTGGCAGGAAAGATGGTGCCCAGCCAGACTCCAGAGGGGGCAGGGGCAGGGTCGCGCGCCCATATTGCCACGCGCAGAAGGCAGAGGAGCCTGAGACCGTGGCCCGGCTGCTGGGCTGGGGCGGGGCGTGTAGGACGGAGCCCCTGCTGCCTTCCACGAGCTGGAATGCAGCTCCAAGGTGGGCCTGGGGTAATTGTTCCTGTCCCCGCTGGCCTTCTGGCTTCTCGGGGGACCGTTTTCTCATCTGTCGAGAGGGTTCACGGCGAGAAAGGACAGCCGGTGGACCCCAGGACGTGTGTGTGATCGGCCTCTGCCAAATTCACTCTCTTCCCCCGTGACCTCGGGCCCTTTTCAGGGGTGTCCCCCACCCCCACCTGTTCTTCTGGGAGCATGTTCGTGCGGTGTTTATCCCCAGCAGATCACCTGTGGATCTGGGAACGGGGCGCCGGAAGCAACCCGTGGGCCTCCCCACCAGGCGCCACGTCCCGCAGGGAGGCGGCCTGCCTAATGGGGGCTGCTGGGCAGGGTGACCAGTGGGGATCGCAGCGAGCTGTCCCCTGCTCCTCGGTTTCCACGCCTGTAGAGTGGGTCTAAAAACAGGCCTCACCTCCTAGAGAAGTAAGGCCTGGAAGGTAGTCAGGGCCCCATGAGCTCACAGACAACTGCCCTCATCGCCGTCGGCACTGGAGGTCAGCTCGAGGCAGTGGGAAGAGACACAGGCACCCAGGCTGGTTGGACGCGGGCTGGGGGCCAGGCTTCCTGCAAGCACCGGCCTGGATGGCCTTTAGGAAGGAGCAGGAGGCAGCGAGGGGACACGGCTGCCTTCCGAACCTGCCTCTGACCGGTATTTTCCAGGGCACCCCATACAGCTGTCCCTGGCTCTTCTGGATGTCTCACGTCTCTCTGCGCGCCTTTTTCTGTCACGCCCGCGATGCAACATCTCACCGAAGTTTAGCTAATTAGAGTCCGAGGGAACCTCAGCCTCATTTCAGCACACAAGCAGATCCCAAGCCTCATTTTCTTATTTCTAATAAGCACGTATCAGATTTACGGCTCTTACATCCCCCTCGTGAGGTGAATGCCTCCTGGAGATCCCCGCCTCCATTTTGCCGCAGTCCCCCCGCCTCCCCAGCTGCACCCCCGAGCTCTGTCTGACTCTGCTCAGCAGATTGGCACGACGGGTCCTGTTGGGAGGAAGGTCGGGCGGGGGTCCGCCCGCCGTCCTGGACCACAGTGTGCCAGTCAGCGCACACGTGTGGATTTCTCTTCTGGCCGGGCATTTAAGCGTGTATAACGGCCTGTTGCTGATTTTTTGATTTTGAAAGCTGTCTCCGGATGTCTTCACCGAAGAAGGTACGGAGAGGCTGCGGGGGGCAGGAGGAGGCCATGGATCGCCACCCAGGGCTGAGCACGTTGGCTCCTTAGAGAATTTCTTTCTGGTCTTTGTTCCCTCTGAGATGAGAGTTGGCTACAGAGTTGGTATCAGTTATGCTCAAAAAAAAAAAAAAAAAAAAAGGCTTGTAAGAAATTGACGTGTAGCTTACATACAGAAAAGTTCGGAAACCCCAGGTTACCGCTCGGTGCGTTTCTGACGTGGTCTGGCCAGTACCGGGGTCCAGAGGAGGCAGGACGGCACCCTGGGGCCTTCTCAGGCCTGCCTGGGCCAGTCCCCTCCCAGAGCAGTCAGTGTGGACCCTTCTGTCGCTGTGGGTCTGTCCATCTTTGCACGCTCGTGTGAGCGGGCTCATAGGTCATGCGCTCTTTATGTCTGGCCTCTCGTGCTGAACATTTTGCTGGTGAGATTCACTTGCCCTTGGTGTTGGACGCGACAGTTTTCCTGTCCTCCCCGCCGAATGCCATTCCTGCTATGGAGACACCCCGTCCGCGTCCCCCTTCTCCCGCTGCTAGACCTCCAGGCCGCGTGAGTTTGGGCTGCTCTGAACTGTGTTGTTAAGAGCACCCCCGACCGTGTGTTTACTGGATTTGTGTTTGTGTCTCCGTCTGGGAACGGACTTGCTGGGTCCGATCGCTCGCTGATCTTGAGCGATTTCCAAGTTGCAGAGTATTCATCAACATCACCAAAATGACGGTGCAGTATTCCGTGAGGGTGTGCTATAATTGATGTAGTCATTCTCTCCCTTCGTGTTCTCTTCTATATTAAGTGGCTGTGGAGATCTTTGGCCATATATCTGTTCTCCTCTTTGGGGTTATTTCCTTATGATTGGTTCTTGGGAGGAAGCCTCCTGGCTCAAGGTCACGGGCTTTCCTCCCACACCCCCGTGATTTTGTACGGTTGCGAGACGTAACTCACAGTACGTGCAGGATAATACGGAAAAACCATGGATGAGGAACGGAAGGAAGAAACCACCGAGCGGACGAATGAGTGACCACGGTCGAGGTTAAGACACGGTCCAGGGAGCTGGCACAGGTTCTCCTCCGTGATCACAGCCCTGTTTTCCTTCCCGAGCGAGGCAGCTCGCATCCCCAAACAACTGATCCTGGGTCAGCCTGTGTTTGACCTTCATAGAAATGTACCCGACCATCGCACACGTCGTCTCCTCTGGCCTCGTGCTGTCGACCGACGCCGTTTGGGGAGGGTCTGCCTACCGTCATGAGGTGCTCCTGGTACATCTTCGCTCGGTCCCAGAACTGGATCAGGGTCGTTTCCGGGGTGGGGCTGGGATGCACCTGTCCGGATCCCTTCCGGTGTGCGTGTGTGTAAGGTTTACACCCGGGAGAGGGGTCGCCCCTGGCGGTGCGTGCGGCTTCGCACCGCGTTGTGTCCCAGCGCGGTGGTAAACCTCACGCCAGAGCAGAGGATGATAGTGATACCTTCCCTAACACAAGGTGCCGTTCCACTTTTGAAGCTTTCCTCCATGAGAAGCTGAGCATCTCTTGTGGTTTGGGTTCCTGGTCATTAGGATGCCCTCGTTTGTGAAATGCCTTTTCAGGACCTCTCCCCGTTTTATTATCGAGGCATCTCCCGTCTGCGTGAACCGGTAGGAGCTCATGGGTTCCTGGTGAGACAGCATTCTCTCTGCAAGTAGAAAGATCTCCACCTTTCAACATTCGTGGCTTGCATTCTTACTCTTTTATAGTATATTTTTAAGAGCAGAAATTCTTTTACATAGTACGGTTTATCAACACGTTCTCAGGCGAGTGGGAAACAACCCTTCCCTGCGTCCAGGGCATCAATCTATTTTTTTTTATGCTATCCTTCTAAAATATGCAAGTCCTTCTTTTCCCAGTTAGGTCCGTAATCAACCTGGAATCCATTTTGTGTGTGGCGTGAGGTAGGGGTAGGGGTGTGGCGTGAGGTAGGGGTTCCCCCCGCTCCCCGTACGCAAATCCAACTTCTCGGCAAATTCTCCATTCCTTCCCTTGCCTCCTTTGTCCTATCAAGGGCTAATTCCTAGGTCAGTTTCTGAGTTTTCTGTTCTGATCCCTGGGTTCGTTTGTTCGATCTCGTAGCAAGACCACACTGGATCAGTTACTGCAGCTGCGTGATAAATTATAACTATCGGATAGAGTAAACCCCCCCACTCAGCCTGGTTATTTACGGCCATAACTCAGAGTCAGCTTCTCAAGTTCCGTGCAAAGAAAAAAATCTGCTGGGAGTTTGATTGCAATTGCAGGGAATCTATAGATCAATTTGCAGTGTTGACTTTTTAATAAATGTTTATTTTCTACTTACTGCAGATGTATACAAATCCCGTCCATGTTTGTGTATGGATTTCATATTCAGCACTCTAAGTAAGCTCTCTTATCCATTACTGTATTTATGCGTTCTTTGGGATTTTTTTTTTATGCGCACAATTATACCACCTGTGAATAACTACAGTTTTGTTTCCTCCTTTCTGAAGTGTATCATTTTTATTTCTTTTTCCTGCCTTACTAATGGCTGAGACCACTAGCGGAGCGCTGAACAGAGGTGATGGTAACTGGCATCCCTGTGCTGTTCCCGATCTCGAAGGAAAAGTTCTAGTTTACCATTTGGCGAGCTGTCTGCTGCAAGCTCTGCTCATTTTGAGAGCTTTTGATCCGTATTGCCAAAGGACTTTCCAAAAGAACTCTGCCAGTCTCACCATGACCTTGCCAGCACTGGGTATTATCTTTAGAGGGTTTTTTTGTTTGTTTGTTTGTTTGTTTGTTTGTTTGTTTTGGGGGGGGTGTTTTTGTTTTTAGATAGTTGTTTCTTTAATGAGCCTAAATGGTGTCTGACTGCATTTTTTAATTTGCATTTCCCTGATTATGCAAGAGGCTGAGCATTGCCCCGCGTATTTGTTAACCACCTGTATTTTCTCCTGTGTGTCTGTTCCTCTATCCATTTGTTTATACATTGTTGGTGGTTCCCTAATTAATTGGAATGCGTTCTTTACATAACGAAGACAGGTATCATTGCCCTGTCACGTTTGCTACACATATTTCCCCCTGTATGTTGTGTATCTTTTGATTTTTGTTGTTTCCTTATGTTCCTTTTCCTTATTTTTATATGGTCAACTCTGCTTCTCTTCTTTTACAATTTATCCTATTCCTCTGGAGCCTGGAAAGCTTGTCTCCCTCCTGAGGACTGATAAGTATTGAATTCTGTTTTCATCTAGCTTTTTTTTTTTATGGCTTAATATTTCATATTTAACTGTTTACTCCATCTGGAATTTGTGGGGCTGTGGGGTGTGAAGCTGGGAGTTAATTGCTCCTCACAGTTTACCGGGGGCAGGGGCCTTATTTGCAAGTCTCAGGGCTCTGGCTTTCCCAGTCGCGGAGGCTGAGTGGGAAGAGATTAAAGGGAGGAGGGAAGAGGAACCGTGTGCAGCCGGCACTGGGATTGCGAAGCGAAGCCGTAATCACCACCGGGACAGTCCTGTTAGCTGCCGCTGCCCGACTTTCAGGCAAAAGCAGAGGCTGTTAGCCCAGTTTAGCAATATCCTAGGGCAAGTCTCCGAATGCATTTGGGACTCCGTTTCCTCATCTGCAAAATGGGGTTACTCATGACACCTGTCAAGTCACGCATTGGAGCCCGCCCTGCAAACAGCAAGAGGTCAGACACAGCCGGCACGGACCCTGGCTTCTCTGTGTGACCTGGGGCAGATGACGTCACTTCTCTGAGCCTCAGTTTCTCCGTGAGGAGGGGGCGCCTGTGTGGTCTCCGGGTCGGGTCCTGGCCCAGCTGGGATGTGGGAAGGAGAGCGGGACAGGAAGGGAATGGCATGTGGGGCCACCTCCTTCTCCCAGCCTGACGGGGTGGGGGGCGCGCCCCTCCCCCCAGACCCCCAGCAGCGCCCACAGAAACAGCGCCCACCATGCACACTCAGTCACACACAGCCAGCCACGTGCACGGATCACAGACACACGCAACACTAGACACGCACTCAGATACACAAACACACACCCAGAAACAGGCACACGTGGACCCAGCACGTATGGTCAGGCACACACGGATCCGTGAGTCAGAAACACACACAGTCTAATGCACCATCAACACCGACACGCAGAGACAATAGACCCAGCGCGCGCGCACACACACGCACGCGCGCACACGCGCCACGCACGCACGCACGCACGCATCCAACTGGCAGAGCTGTGTGCCAAGCCACAGCTGGTCTTCGGCTCTCCTGCCCTCCCCCTACATCTCAGCACCCGCCTCCCCCCCCCCCCCCGCAGCCCCTCCCAGCCTGTCTGAGCGGCTCCCACACCTGTGGGTCTCACCTGCCCTGGCCCAGCACCTGTCGGGCCTGGCCCCCCAGCTCCTGCCACCTGGGGCGGAGCGAAACCCTAGGCCACACCCCCTCCCCACTGGGCATTCTCTTTGTTTGGACCCGCCTGGCAGGGCTGTGACCTGGGGTGGAGCGAGACCCTAGGCCACACAGCTTATGCACCCCAGAGGCGGCTAGAGCCCGTCCAGCCCCCTCCATGTGGTCCGCACATGTTCATGGGTGTCACGCAGGCCTGGGACCGGCATGGGACCTGCCACCTGGAGCCTTGCGAGGGCTGGCCGAGGAGGGGTCCAGCAGCCACAGTCAAGACCCTTTGGCATGGAGCTTACCCTGACGCCTCCCCACCACCCTGTGGGCAGAGGGGAGAGGTGGGGGGTGGGAGGGCCGGAGCAAGGTCACCGGGGGGCACCGGGGTGAGCTCAGAACCTGATGTGGGGCACGCACGCCCTCAGGTTGCCCCAGGAAGACTCCATCCACCATAGAACCCGCGGAGGGGTCTGCTTGGGATTCTAAGCAAGACCCCTGCGCACCTTGGGGTGGTTTGGCCTGCCTGCCTGCCGACCTCCTCCACTTGCCACACGGTTCTGGCTCCGCTCTGAGTTGGACGAGTCCCACCCACCCATTCCTCCTCCGTGGGGTCAGTGCTGGCCCCCCGGGCTCACAGTAGGCGCCTGACTAATGCTGCTGAGTAGACAGGGGACTCGAGCGGGTGCATCCCGATTGCTGAGGGCCCACGTGCGCCAGGCCGTGGGCTCTGCCACGGAGGGAAGAAGACTGGCTGTGCCCTCCAAGGCTCAAGGTCAGCCTGGGCCTGCTGGAATTCTTGGTCCGGGCAAGGGCAGGCATGCCTGTCCCATCAGGGTGTTTGGGAGGTGACATTGGGCTTGGGCCACAAACGGTAAGGATCTAGTCGTGGGTAGATCTGGGAGGAAGCCTTCCATGCAAGGAGATACCTATGCAAAGGTTCTGAGGTGGCCACATGCTGGGGGGGGGAGGGCGGGGAATGAGTTGGAGAAACAAAGCCTGGAGGAGCGTAGGGGGGCATCTGCAGTGCTCCGCGGCACCCAGCAGCACCCCCAATTCCCAGGTGAGGGCCTGGCTCCTTCGAGGGGAGGCCGGGCCAGGTAGCGGGGAAAGGCAGACCGAGGACAGCATCGTCCTGCCCGGGGTCCTCCCCTGCTCAGCTCCGGTGGGCGGTGGGCGGGCGGGATGGGGACTGGGGACCCCGCGGGTAGGGCAGGCACAGCTGTGGGGAGGCCAGGCTGCTGACATCAGCAGGAGCCCCTCCTCCTCACCTCGCTAAACAATCATTGCACAAAATATGCAAATAGTATAATTACTGTTATTTGTTTTGCTGATATAAGTGTTTGAAATGCAAATGTCAAGTTTGGGCCCAGTCGCTTTCCCCACCCCTCACCCTGACGTTCGCAAGTCTACGCTGAGCCCTGGAAGGCGGAGGAAGATGTGGGGCACCCCTCCCACCTCCTCCTCCAGAGGCCGCTGCCTCTGCATCCTCAGGGGCCCCGGGTGTGTGTGGGGGGCTGCCGGGACCCCTCCCCGACGGCGCACAGGGGAGGGAGGCCTCGTATCCACTCCCTCCCCGCTGTGTGATCTGGGGCCGGTTCTGCTTGGCGTCTCGGAACCTCGGTTTACCTGTCTTTGTAATGGGATCCACTCTGGCCCTGACGCAGTTCGACTGATGGGTTTGGGCCTCCGTTTTCCATCCACAGATTCCTGCGTGGGTATGCGCCCGTCTATAACCTGGGGACTTATGGCTCCCGGAGGGTTTTGGGGGGGCCCTAGTGCACCCCCAGATGCAAGGTGTGTGTGTGTGCATTTTGCGGGGTGGGTCCTCGCCTTTGGCCCCTCCAGCCTAGGTGGTCTCTGAGGTTTTGGGTCCCCAAGGCCTGTGGGTTCAGACAAGCCTGGGCTGTGACCCAGCGCGAGGTGCTCAGCATCCTCCCGATTCTGCAGAGGGGAAACTGAGGCGCGGCCTTCCAGGGCTCCTCCTCTCTGGCCTCCTGCAGCCTGCGCCACCCAGAACCTCCCCTAACCCACCTGCACCTGACACCCCCCAGGGCCGGGGTCTCCCCGTGTGTCTCCTGAACCCCAGCTGCCACAGAAGCCACGGATCCCCTGTGGGTGAGGTGTTCGCACCCGTGGATTTCCAGAAGCAGTGCCACGCTAATGCTCTCCAACCAGCTCGCTTCCTGTAAGAACTCAGCCCGAGGCCTCTTGCCAGGCCCTGCGGGCCGACGGGAGCTCGTGGCTGGTGCCAGGACTGGCACCAGAGAGATGCTCTGGTGGGCAGATTGGGGCGAGCGGAGGTGGGATCCTGAGGTAGGCGGGTCAGGGTGCAGGGGCTGCATACCAGCCTGGAGGCCCCCGTGCGGCTCAGCCCCTCCGGGCCCTGTGCGGGCGTCTGCGGGGCAGCGTGCTGGGTGCTGGTTTGCAGCTCAGGTCCAGGCAGAGCGGACGTGCGGATGCCTGAGGCCGGTGTGCCTGTGAGGAGAGTGTGTGTGCGTGCACAGGCGTGCATGCGCGTGTACGTGTGTGTGAGCATGCACGTGTGAGCTGTGGGTCTGCAGGGCATGCTGGTGGCAGTGAAAGCTCCAGGCCAGGCACCTGGCACTCAGGTCTCAGAACACAGACCACTCACCGGCTGAGAGGGACCTGGGAGCTCCCCGTGGGGTGGCCTGGCTTCTGCTCGCGTGCGCGGTGGCCCGGGCTCACATTCCCCCTCCGGACAGCCTTGCTGTGAGGTCTGAGAGTAGCCAGGAACCCAGGTCCTGGCCCCGCCTGGGGCCAGCGGAGACTGCAGCCCGCCCCGTGGTTCTGAGGCTGTTTCCTGTGTGACTTGGGACTCTGCAGAGCGGGGCTGGGTATACAGTGGGCACTCAGCACGCATTCTCGCTTCTCTGGGGCTTCGCTAGGTGAGGCACTGGGCTGCGTAGCTGGGGCTGCGAGGACCCTGGAGAGGGCAGGAGGCGCTGGCCAGTGGACGCTCCAGGAGGCGGCCAGCGTGCACAGAGGCCGGGGGTGGGGTGGGAACGAGGCGTCCTGGCCCCTGGGCTGTGGGTTCAGCCTGGAAGCTTCCTCCAGGGCCGGCGGGCGCGAGCGTCTGAGCTCCTCCTTTTTATCCCAATTACCTTTTCCAAGACAGGTTTGGCCTTGTTAGCATATTCAAATGCAGCCCATTATTATTTCAATTAGCTGTTAGGTAATTAGCTCTAATGGATGAGCATTCCCCCACCTCCCCACGTATTTTTTGGTTATTTACATCCGCTTCTAAGCCACAATTTCAGGTAATTACGTGCCACTCACTCATCCGCTTGCACACGCGCTCCCTCGCTCCCTCGGTCGACAGGTTCCTTCTCGCCTTTCAATCCGGCTCCTGGCCCAGGAGCCTGGGGGGTTTTGGGGGTGTGTGCAGACCGGGGGCGGGGGGGGGGGGTGGAAGGAAACCACCCTGGCTCCTGCCCAGGCCCTCCTGAGGGTCACCGCTCAGCCTGTAGGGCCTCAGGGTGCGCTAGCTTGCTTCTGGAACCCCCTCGTCCCGAAGGTGCTGTTGCCTCTGGGCACCCCTCTGTGCCCCCTAGTGGCGCCCCCCCTCCGTGCCCCCTAGCGGTGTCCCCCTCCCCAGCTGGACTAGGAGCCTTCTTTAACACACGTGGAGTGTGGTGGCATCGTGGCCCCAGGCTTTGCCCCGACGCTGCACCTTTGTGTGCGTCCTGGCAAGAAGATACCCTCTCAGCCTCAGTTTCCCTGTCTGCAAAACGGGGACCAAATGAGTGGAGAGTGTGGGTGAATGGGGTGGTGCATCCGGGTGCTCAGCAAGCACCCTGTTCACCGTCAGTGGGGTTGATCGGGTGACGGAAGGCAGGAATGAATGAGTGATCCAGCCCCGGGGGCAGGTGAGGAGGCCCGGCTGTGGGCAGATGGCCCATTATGGCAGTCACAGCGTGGGTGTGCTTCCCGGCTGGTCCCTCCTGAGTGGTGGCCTGGTCTGGACTCCCTGCCCTCCGCTCCCAGCAGGGATGCTCTGGGGTGGTGGTGGGGGTCTGCGGGGAGAGGCCTGCCTGGGAGGGAGCGGTGGACGTGCCCGGGGGTCTTTGCTCAGCCTGCCTCCGTCGGGGCGGCCAAGGGAATCAGAGCCAGTCTCCCCCAACACCTGGGCCACGGGGTGGGGGCAGCTGTGACCCAGGCGCCCCCCGCCCCCGCCGTCCGTCCGTGCGTCCGTCCGTCCGTCCGTCGTCCGTCTGTCCATCCATGCTCTGCCTGCGGGTTCTTCTCCCCTCACTGGTGTGGCCTCATCGTGTATGGGGGAGTCCCGGCCTCCCGTGGAGGTCTGTGCAGTCAGCACACAGGGATGGTGTCCCCGTGGCTCCTGCACCTGCTCACCACCGCCCCCGTTCTGTCTCGATGCAGTGGCAGCTGCCCTGGTGACTGGCCTACACTTCGTCTGGACCCATATCGTCCCCCCGGCTGTGGAGTGAGGAGGAGGTCCGCATGAGCCCCGCGGGAAGGACCCCACCAGCCTGCACTGGGACGCGCCAGGTCACGGGCGGGCCCTGACCCGAAGGTAAGGGGGCGTGCTCTCAGCACGGGGGAGGGCCAGTGCACGGTGGCCTGGAGACAGACAGGGTCAGATCTGCCGGAAGCAGACGTCGCCGGTCGCAGGTGCCGCCCCTCGGCCAGAGAGCGTGGGCAGAGGAGGCCTGGGCCGCCTCCGGGTTGGAGCAGAGGAGCTGGGGGCTTGGGGCTTGGGGCTCGGGTCCTGCCCGCTGTCCTCCCCGGATGCGTCCGGTGCTCTCCCGCCATTTTATGGGAACAGGCGCGTTACAGTGTGTTTGCGTTGTGCAGCGTGTGAAGGATGCAGCGTGTGTGAATACCGACGGATACCGTGTATTTGAAAAACAGGTTCTTTTTTTAATGTTTATTTTTTGAGAGGGGGTGGGGGGGGGAGAGAATCCCAAGCAGGCTCCACGCTGTCAGCCCAGATCCTGACGCGGGGCTCGACCCCAAGAATAGTTGAGATCATGACCTGAGTGGAAATCAAGAGTCGGAGGCTTAGCCGACTGAGCCCCCCACCCCAGGTGCTCCCCAAAACGGGTTCTTACCTGGGAAAATGATCCAAGATGCTGAATCGAATGCCTAGGGCTTTGAGGCTGCTGCCCCAGTGGCACCGTGGCTGTCCTGCTGACCCGGCTGTGCTGCGTCCGCTGGGGGCTTGGCTTCCTCGGCTCTGTCAGAAACCAGATGCCCCTGCGCCTCGGGGTTCGCCAGGCCGTGGGCACGTCGCACAGTCCTGGGACTGACGTGTGGGTTTTCTGGCGCTGGTGATGGTGCCTGGGAGGTGGCCCGGCCCGTGGAGCTGGCTTGTCCTGTCTCATGTGACCAGCAGTGGGTGAGGACTCCAGACACTGAAAAGTGGGCTTCGGGGTCTCGGGTTCTGCAATATATGCTCGCCTGCTGTGTTCCGGCATTGAGGAATTCTGTGGATTGGGTTTATTTAAAGTGACTTTGGTGCTTAGGCTCTGTGGGTTCTAACAGACCACGAGAGGAGGCATCCGGGCCTTCGTTAAATGAAGGAGCAGAGACTCCTTCTAGAACCTCCAAAGGCATGCCCTTTCCTGCTGGTGGTCGCGTGGCTCCCCAGCCTTCTCCGAGGCTTCTGGGAGGGGACCGTGGAGGGGGTCCACCTCGAGAAAAAGGGCAGGGCGAGCAGCGGGGGAGGGAGCCCTGAGGTGGGGCAAGCCCCAGTGAGGTTCAGGGCCAGAGGGTGTGGCCACACGCAGGGGGGCGTGTGGGAGGCGGGGCGAGAGGGCTGAGTGGGGCCACCAGGCGGGTTGGGCCGCCTGGTCACTGTTCCTCCAGCCGTCCATTGAGTGCCTGCTGTTTCCCAGGCCTGGGCACTGTCCCTCTGGGAACGCCAAGTCTAGAAGGAGGGTAGGGTGTGAGGATGTGCGTCCATTCCCTGACGCGGCCGCGTCCCTCCAGCTGACCTGAAGAAAGTCTGGGGTGGGGGGCTGAGTTCTGACCCTGTCACCACCATTCACTCCAGGGGACAGTGCCCAGCACCTGCCCCTCCGTAGACCTCAGTTTCCCTGTCTGAAACATGGGCGTGTCCCCAAGGACCGTCCTGACGCGTGTCCCCTGTGGCGAAAGGTTGCTGAGAGGGCGGAGTGGGTGGTCTGGGGTCAGGGTCCGCTCTAACCACACCAGTACCTGGAGATGCTTGGCCGCACTGATCTCAGACCCGGGCCGTGGCCGTGGGGGCCGGAGATGGCACGGGCCAGCCAGAGCAGGCCTTTGGCCGAGACCCCTGGCAACGGCCTTGTGCCCTCCCACCTCAGCCCTTGTGTGGAACACCGTCTCCCCAGTCCGTCTGTCCTGGGGGTGACTTTGGTGCCCGCCAGACCTCATTCTGCTGACGTTTGGATGTAACATCTTGGAAAAGTCACTTACCGTCTCCGACCCCCCGTTTATCATCTGTAAAGTGGAGGCGGCAACCTCTTGTGTGAGGGGAGCCTTCACTGGGATGTGCGAATTATTCGTATACAGTAGGCACTCAAGAAACGGTGCTGGGTGTTGCCCCCTTCTGAGCATATGGGACGGAGGGTCTCTGGTTCATCACATCCTGTGAATGCTCGTTCTTTCCCTGCTGCCAGAGGCACCCGCCCTTCGCAGCCCACGCCGAGCTCGGGCTCACCCAAACCGGTCCAGGCTCCCCGCGGCCTCGGCCCTGAGTCGCCCCGAGACCCACACGTCTCCGTCTTGTCTCTCACTCACTCCAGGCTGCGTGTTCCGCTCCGTCAGCCTCCCGAGCCTGGCAGGTTGCAGATGCTGGATGAACGAATGGGTCGATGTTTCCCAGCCCGGGCCACCTCAGAAGGCAGGTGGCAGAGCAGATGGCCTGGGGCTCCTGCAGGGTCTGGCAGAGGAGCCCGGACACCACACTGGTTCTCCAGGAACGTGGGTGCGGGGCGCATTGTTCCCGAGATCCCTTACAGACAGAACATTTTGTCATGCAGCGAGTTGAACTTTCCAGTTCTATTCCTGCCTCCCTCCTCCTCCGTTTCCTGGTCCTAAGGCCTCGTCCCTAGAAGTTGCTTTTACTGAAGCAATGACTAAGAGGCCAGAAGGAACCTTCTATGTGCTCTGATGACCCCAGGTGCCCCGCTGGCCCCGGCCCAGCCCTTGGCCCGTCCTGGGTTCAGCACCGGGGACAGAGCCACAGCCAGCCTCGCTGGGCCTGTCGGGGAGACAGGGGTCTGGGGGTCGGCAGAGCGGGAGCCCAGCCCCCTCTGTAAGGCCCCTCCCCTCCCCAGGCCTCAGTTGTCTTCCCTGGGGAGTAGGGGTGATACTCTTCCCGGTGGGGCCGGCAGGACCTACCTGGGACTTGCCCAAGGCCACCGACCCTCCCCTCCTGCGCATCCCGCCCCTCCCCCGGCCTTCCAGCAGCTCCCTCACCAGGCGCCCCTCCCCCACCTCTCCCGGAGCGGAGTTATTTATCTGCCTGATGGTGACAGGCGGCAGTGACTGGAGTTAGAGCTGCTGTCCAGAGATCAGCTGGCGCGGCAGAGCAAACAGCCCGAGCTAATTAGCAAAAGGTCACTCCAGCTGCTGGAGCCCCTGCTTTTGAAGTTGGCCCTCACAAGGCGGGCTGGAAGGAGCCCGGGACTTTGAGTTAGTGGCTTGGTTACCAGGACAGCTTCAAACCGCTGCCCACTGCTCGTCGCCTGATTGCCCAGCCCACGACTCTGAGGCTTCGCCTAGAGATTCCCGGCGCCGGGGGGTCGGTCCAGCCACCCACTCGCTGCCCCGGGCTGGACGGATGACAGACTCAGCCCCCATCCGGCATCGCAGGGCTGGCCCTAACCTTCCCGGCCTCCCCCACCGTGCCGGGGGTGGGGGGGCACACTGTCCCCAGCAGCGGAAGGGCAAAGCGCGCAGGGCTGGGCAGTAGCCACCCACATACCCCCACATTCCCTGTGAGTGTGTTCTTGCCGTTTCTCTTTAAGTAAATTCACTTTTAAAAAACTTAAATACATTTATTTAAAAGGGAAATTTTATAGCACTACTACAAATGGAAAACAAGCCTCCTTTGCCATAAATAGAATTCATAATCATAAAAATAAATTCAGTGGAAACAAAACAATGTTATTAAATTCTAGTTGGATGCTGTAGCCCAGGGGAGGCTCGGAGCCCAAGGCCTGCTATTGCTTTATTAAAAAGGGAGAAAGGCAAGTGTGCAGAGGTGTTCAAGACTTACCAGCCCCAATCTGAGACCTGCCTTTTGATGTAATCAGAAGCACTGAAAAGAATTAAATTGAAAGTAACTTTTTAATAAAAGTATTCAGCATTATTTTTTTGCTGTATCAGCGAGGGATTCAGTCTGGCTACACAAGACAGAGACCTATCCTCTGATTGAACCCCACCAGGGGGCTCGTTTTTTCTCATGTAAATAGGGTGGCAGTGGGGGTGGTGCAGGGCCCAAGGAAGACGTCAGTCATCTAGGCTCTATGTAGCCGCCTTCTCTGCCATTCTTAGCTTTTGTCCTCATGGCCTCAAGATGGCGGCAGCACCCCCAGCCATTGTCTGTGCATCCCAGGCAGGAAAAGGGGTTGTGGTGGAGGAAAAGGAATATGGCGGCTAAGTCGGTTCCTTGTTATCGGGGAGATCCTTGTGGGCACTTGAGCCTGTGTTCTTGCCCACTGTGTCCCCTGCTGCCTCGTGGATGTTCTCACCAGATGGTTCGCCCGTTTGCCGCATGTTTACTTGGTGCCTACCGTTTCCCAGGCAGTAGACCCCTGCCCTCGTGGTGTTCGTGAGGTCACATGCTGGCATCTGTGGGGAGAGTCACAACCCTATGCCCGGACACCCTCCTGGGGCCTCCTTCCCCTGGCTGGGGCCTCCCCCTCCTCCTTGCCCCCACACCTGGCTCTGGCTGCCCGCAGTGAGCCCAGCACAGGGTGGACCCTGCCTTGATCCCCACTTCCCCTCCCAGAAGACCCAGGCTGCCCTCACCACCTGCGGGGGGTGGGTGGGGGTCCAGGTTCACGCTGCCTACCTCCAGGCTGCTTGGAAATGGGGGGCAGCCCTTTCCCTCCCTCGTAGCCCTCTCGGGGGGCCCGGGAGCCCTGTTCTCCCGTCTGGCCTCCCAAAGCCCCTCTTTGGCTTTTCTGTCTCCTCAGCTGCTGTGGGTCTGAATGGGTCTTCTCGTTTCTCCGTGGAACGCGTATCCAAATTAGCAGGAGAGGGGAGGCCTTGGGTGCCTCCTGCCTCTGGCCTCTCTCTGGCTTGTGGGCCCTGGGGACCCCTTCTCCTGCGGTCCAGGGCTCCTGGCTCATGCCTCCTGTCCCACTGTCCCCGTCCCTGCCACACAGGCAGGGCTTTCGGCCTCATCTTCTCGCCTCCTCCCTCAGAGATCTTACTCCTGCCTCTGGGCTCTGACCCCTCTTTTTGCCACCAATGCAGGGACCCACTACAGACCCACGTTTAAATTTGGGTTCCATTGCTAAGCGGCTGTGCAGTCAGGGGCAAGTCACTTAACCTGTCTGTGTCTTTGTTCCGTGGGGGCAGTAGCAGCTGCTTGTGGGGCTCTCTGATCAAGTGGGCAAGAGACACCAAGGCAGCTCCCCACTTGTGCCTCTCCTGCCCTCCCTCCTTCCCCCCCGCACCTGCTGTGTGGGCATCTCTGTGCATGTGTCCCCATGACCCTGGGGGCCCCTGTGTGTGTGTGGTTGTCCTGCCCTGCCCTCCCCTCCCCTCCACACACTCAGCCCCACCCGGTGAAATGCGAATCCAGCCTGGGAAGTGGGTCGGGGGTGTGCGGGGAGGTACAGCCGTGGGGTGGGGGTGGTGGGAGAGGAGGGAGCTGCCGGGAGAGTAGGAGCAGGCTGGGAGAAGGTGGCAGGCATGGGGCCTGGGAGCCGGGAGGACTGTTTTCCATACACCAGCACTACTGGACCATCTGGTACAAGGACCCCGAGTAACTGC
This sequence comes from Prionailurus bengalensis, assembly GCF_016509475.1. NCBI lineage: Eukaryota > Metazoa > Chordata > Mammalia > Carnivora > Felidae > Prionailurus > Prionailurus bengalensis. Next base: position 2,021,978 of record NC_057357.1, read on the forward strand.
CCAGGGTCTGCAGGTGGACACGGGGTCTGACTCACACTTGCGGAAGTGTCACTGCTCTCTGATGGAGGGGAGGGTACTTGGGGCCGCCTGTAGGGAGTCTGCCTGGCTCTGCCTGAGCTGCTCCGGGCTGGCCCTCGCCCTGCACATGCGGTGTCCCCAGCCTGGCTGCTTGGCGCAAGGCCCTGAAATGCCGTGTGCACGTCAGCCGGCGGCTCTTCCAGGATCACCAGCTGATGCTCTGAGACTCCTGGGGGGGAGGGGAGGGGAGCACTGCTGCAGTCCTACTGTGTGCTCCCTGCAGGGGGGGGGGGTTCAGGGGAGTTGGGGAGTCCCCATAAGCCTAGGCTTCGTAGCTCCCGGGCAGGACTGTGAATGCATGCAGGGCTCAGAGAAGGAGCAGAGGGGCTTCCTGGAGGGGCAGAGAGGAGCCCCCCCCCCCATTCCCCATCTCACCCGTTTTCTGGCTGGGGACACCAAGGGCCCTGGACACATGAGTGACACAGTCTCTCCCTGGACAGCAGGGCCTCGTTCTTTCTCGTTCTGAGCATTTCAGCCCCTGTGAGCCTGGGTTTCAGAGGCTCTGACGGTGGGATGGCCCAGAGCTGTCCAAGGTCCTGACCTCCTGCACAGCGTCAGCCTTCTGGATGCTGCCCGGTCCTCCTCTCCACACCCTAGGGGGCGCCCTCCCCACCAACAAGGCCAGGTCTGGGTCAGGCAGCCCTGACCCCCCTCTGGTGCCCCCTTCCACATCCAGGGTCCAACTTGGACACACATGTCCATGAAGATGCCCATCGCTCAGAGATGGCTCCCTTCCCCAGGCCCCGCCAGCCCCTGCTCTGTGCATCCTCGGGGGCGGCACCTGGTCTCTGCACCTGCCTCTCTTGCCCCCCACCCATCCCCCTTAGTGCTTTCTGAGCCCTCTGCAGCCAAGCTCTGTGTGTTACAGCTGCTGCCAGTGCAACAGAGACCCGTCTGATACGAGAATTCATCGTGATCTCACCCACCTGTAAGATCCCACAATCACTACAGCTTCCTTATCTCACAGGGCTCCCACGGACACAGGGCTCGGGGTCACCGACCCCACCTTCTCTCTCTGCTCTTGGCATCCGAGCTCCTCCTGCCTCCTCGGGTGCCCCTAACATTCCTGCCCCTCTCCGCACACGGTGTCCACTGCCTTGCCCTGGGGCTAGCTTGTCCTGTGCTCAGCCCTCTGCCCGGTGCAGGCCTTGGGGCCTCTCCCCTTGTCCCCAACACACTCACCGTAAACTCGGCATGGCTGTGGCCACGCTGGCCCATCATGCCTCCACCTTTGCATTCGCCAAGCCGCCTCCCCGCTGTTCCCGTCAGCGTCACGCAGAAAATCACCAGTTACGTTGGTGTGATCTCCCGAGTACCTCCTTTCTCCTTTGAATCTCTTCCTGGAGTATGGCACACAGACAGGAGGGGACACACCCCGGAGGCATCCTCAGCTCAGTGAGTTTTTGTCCAGCGGACACACCCATGTCCTCAGCACCCAGGCCAACCCACAGGGCATCGCCGGCTCTGTGGAGGCCCCTCACGTCCCCTTCCAAGTCACTGCCCCCAGGGGTGACCGCTAGCCTTTGAACCACATTGTTTCTGCGCATTTTGGAACTTGGTGCAAACAGTTCGTGCACTGTTGTTTGCGATGTTCATCCCCTGGCCGCGTCATTACGGTTCACTCATCCTTTTTTGCCACATGATAGCTTTCCGTCGTGGGTGTTCCCCTGGGGGTCATCCGTCCACTTGTCGGTGGGCGTTTGGCTAATGTCCAGTTCGGGGCTCTCGTGACTGGTGCTTCTGGGAACATTCCAGACTTCCCCGGGCACATTCGTATGCGTGTCACTGGATGTAGTCCACGTCTCCTGGCTCCATCCACGTCCCTCCCTCCTCCCCTCCCCCGCCGTCTGGTCCAGAACACTCTGCCGTCTCTCCTGCGGTGACCGTGGACGCCTCCTCTTGATTTCCCGCATACCCACTGTTGTCCTGCAACAGCCAGGGTGATCGTAGCTCCTCTCTACTAAACCTTCGGTGGCTCCTTGTTGCCCTTCAGGCAAGATCTTGTCTTCGGCAGACACTCTGGGGTAAGATAAAGGCTCCCAGCAGTCCTGCACCCCCTGGGGTCTTGTCACCCACCCCCCTGCAGGCTCCAGCTCCCCTGGCCTCCTTGGTCCCTTGTATGCCCCATCTGCTCCCGCTCTGCTCACCAGGTGCCTTTGCATGGTTAAGTCTCTCTCTTTGTTCAAGTCTCTGCAGAAATGTCGCCTCTTGGGGAGCCCTCCTGAACCCACAGATCAGGTTGAGTCCCCGGCTGACACCCGTACCGGTTGAGTTTGGTTGTCTGCATCCCTTAGCCCAGCATCTGGCACGTGGCAGGGCCCCAGCTGCTGTTTGTGGCCCTCAAGGGGGCAGGGCAGAGCTGCGGTCCCCGCCATGTGGGAGAGAGGGCAGGAGTCACAGAGTGGCAGGCTCGAAGTTGCCACGTGGGCCAGCAGAATGCAGGGCCGCTGATGTCACGGAGCCCGTGAGGACTTTGCTCTTCCTAGAGCGGCTGACACATCCGCGGAGTCTTCTAGAAAACCAAGGACGTGGCAGGGCCCAAAGGACTCGGCTCTGATTGGTGGGCTGGCAAGCACTGTGGTCGGGCAAGGAACAGATCCCTGGGGAGGCCTGTGGCTCCAGCGGCCTCGCCCTGCAGGCCCTGGGCGCCCCTGCCCTGGACCCTGCCCCGTGTCCCTGGGCTCCTGTTGTCCAGCCCAGCGGACAGTGCCCCAGCAGCACGTGTTCCCCCGTGAACCCGTCGCGGGTGGACCCCGATCCTTCTCAACCCACCCCACACCTGCTCTCCTCATCAGGAGGAAGCCCACATCCTCGGACCCTGGCCCGGCCCGGACAGAGCCCAGGACTCTGCCCGTCACCTCTGTTGGGACGAGGAAGGCGGGACCAGGCAGGAGGGCCAGATTCTCCAACTTGGGCCACGGGCTTCTTCCCCCACCCCCGCTTTTGGTTTCCCCAGAGGCCTTCTAGCTTACGTCAGGTCCAGGCGGCGGGAGGTCTGTCCAGCTTCCTGCAGGGGCACCAGGCCCAGTCCCCAGCCTGCCTCGGCCCCGGGCCGGGCTGGGCAGAGAGCTCCCTAGGGACCGGAGCGTTCACGTTTATGGCGGGAAGGAGCCGGCAGCCGAGTGCAGCAGCCCAGCCCTACCCGGGGTGGGGGCAGGTGGTAGACCAGATGGCCCTTTGTCCCAGCATCGTGGTGGGGGGGGGGGCCTCCGCAGCCTGGGGCTGTGGTCCCGAGGCCTGTAAAGGCCCCTTCCTGCTCCAGGGTCTTGTGGGCCCTTGAGACCACGTCTCCCTTCCCAACCGGATCCCCTCCTCTCCTGAGCCTCCCTCCCCGTGGGTCTCTCTTCCACAGGATAGGCTGCTTGGGTACTGTTTTGTCATGTGCTGATACGGTCGATTCATTGCCATAGCAAGTGGGGCCACGACCAGATTCCGAGCGTCGATCCAGTCGGAGCCTCGCTTCCTCCAGTGGCCTGGAGGCTGCCCACAGCTGCTCTCCTGGGTCGAGGCGCCAGCCTCCCCTCCGTTTCCTCATCTACCGAATGAAGTCCAGCGTGCAATTAGCTGCTCCTTCCTGTGTCTGACCGCATTTAAATAAATGTGCGTCGGCACCTGTAAAACCAGACTTTTGGTAGCAGAAAGCTGGCCCGAGTGTACCTGAGCCCCAGGCCCACGGGCGAGGAAGCAGAAACGCGGATTTAGCGACTTGACCAGGGCCGGCATTGGGCAGATGGCATCTCTGTGTAGCCCAAGCCCTCGGCCCCTGTGCCCCGGCGCCCCCCTGGGCAGTGGAGGGGTAGGAGGGAACCAGCCCCAGGGCAGTCATCAGCCCCCTCCCGCCCCTCACCCCGGCTAAGGCACAGCCCCAGGGCCTCAGGGTGGGTACGAGGGAGCCTTTTGGAGACGGGTCAGGAGAACAAGGTCCTCGCCCTGGTTGTACCGCGACCCTGCTGTGTGACCGGGGGGGGGGGGGGGGGGGGGGGGGGGGGGGGGGGGGGGGGAGTTCCTTTCCTTCTCTGGGCCCGAGCGCAAGCCCTTACAAGGTCGAGGCCAAAGCTGGGAGGTTCTGTTGACGTGGCTCCTCAGGCCCCTTGCTGGACAGCCACCGTGTGCCCCCGCCTCGCCCTGGCAGGGGGCCGGCACACAGGGGTCCACCCAATGAGGAGGGGCCAGAGCACCAGGCCACCAGTCAGCTTGCAGGGCACCACGTCGCGTCGGCCAAGTTCAGTCCGTCAAACCTTGCCTCCGTGCGTGGTCAAAGCCAGGCGGGGCCCGGGGCAGAAGAGGGCACTCGGAGGGGGCAATTCCCCCCAACGCTGCAGGTCAGTATTAGAGCTCGGACGACCAGGAGGGGTGAAGCGTGTGACGCAGGGAAGTCCTAGGTCAGAAATGAGAAGCCCGGTCTCCCCTCCGTCCTAGATTCCCCTGGGATCCTGAGGCCATCCCTTACCCGCTCTGGTCCTCAGTGCTCCCATCTGTGCAACGAGAACCCCTGTAGGACTCATCAGAGGCCCCGGGCCCGCAGCTCCAGGGGCTGGTGCCTCTCACCCTGCGCTCAGTGGCTGTGACCCTCAGCCCTGGGGATCGGCCCGGCTGGTGGGGGCCCGAGTGGCCTGGGCCTGGTCCTCAGGACCAGAGAAAACAAAGCCGGAACCAGAACGGGGTCCCAGCCAGGGAAGAGCGCACTTTAAACGAAAGCAGACGCCTGGGCCCGACCCTAAACCTGAACCAGGGGTAGAGTTGGATTGTGGAAGTTTCTGTTTTGTGAAAGCTCACGGGTGAATCTGACAGCTCTCCCGGTTTTGGGGAACCCCTTGCCAGGGGCGGTGCCCTCTCCGACACCCTGCCTCTCCTTGCACACCTCTGGCGACGGGGAGCTCAGTCATACACAGCAGCCCGCTCCTTCCAAAACATGTAGAAATCCATTATAAAGTATTTAAGATGTCTCAAATATTTAAGAAATCCTGATAAATATTTCACTAATTATAAAATATGTAATACAGCTAAAGGTGCGAAGAATAACACCATGAATACCTGAACGCCGCCCCTTCTGGCTTCATATTAATCCCCACGCGCTGCCGGTGGCGCAGGGAAGCGCTGGAGGGAGCGAGGAGGCCTGTGTCCAAGTGCCCCGAAGCCCCCCGCGTGCCCTTCTCCGACCCTCTCCGCCCTCTTTCTTTCTCCACTTCTCACCGTGGTAAAACACACACCACGCGAAACTGGCCACCTTCCCCCCTTCCCCGTTTGTAAGGGGGCGGCTCAGTGGCGTTAGGTACACGGTTTCCCGCAGCCCCCACCCCCCCCCCCCCCCCCCGAGCGTCTCCGGACCGGCTGCGCCCCGCGCCCCCACCTCGTGAGGCAGTGGGGCCTTTGCGGAAGTTTGCGATGGTGATTCTCACACCCGCTTTTACGCTTCCCTCCACTGGCGGAGCCCCCCTGCGAACCCGCTGTCTGGCGCCGTTTAGCGCTTCTGCGACGCGGCTGGCGCGCCAGGGGTTCGGAAGGCTCACCCGGGGTCTCGGCGGCGCACCTGTGGGGGCATCGTGCCGAGTGCGCGGTTCACGGCTCACCCCTCTTCGCTGCCAGCCAGCGCTCCGCTGTTCGCATACCGTGCCGCACTCTGATCCGTGCACCCGTGGACGCCTCTCACGGCCGCGCCACGTACGCGCCCGGCACGGGCATTCGGCTCCCACGCTCCGTGCGCCTCTGCCTTCCAGCAAGGCCGCGTGGTTTACGTCGGGAGGGTGAGCGTCCACCCGCAGGGCCTGGGGGCGCCTGCTGTGCGGGTACAGGTGCACCGAGGCCCTGCCCCTCGCAGACGCCGCCCCTCCCTCTCGCCTTTCCTCGGACACCTGCCTTTGCATCGTCCCCTCGCTGCCGGCTCCCTCGCCTCGCCCACGCGGACCTGTTGGCCGCCTGACGTGTGGCGACGCACGGGGGCCCCGGGGCCGAACTGCCTGGGTTTGAATCCCGCCCCGTCGAGCAGCTGTGGAGACTCAGCCAAGTTCATGACTCCCAGTAGGTGCTCTCGGACTGTGAGCTCTGCTTGTCTTCCTTAAAGTCTGAAACCTCTCTGAATACAGGCTGAGCGGTGCTGCATAGAAATGGATGGTCACCTCCCCTATTCTACCTGCTAGATCTCTGTTAAGTCAGCCACGGTTACCTTCTTAGGTGGCCACATCTATTGGCTCAACCTGCGTTTGCCTCATTCTCTTCCCTGGGGGTGGCGTGGAGCCACGCTTCTCTGCTGACCCCTTCCTGGCGCGTTTTTGTCCTGTGTGCTCCGTCAAGGTGGAGATGTGACCTGTTATTCCAGCTGGAGGGAATGCCGGGCTCCTGGTCCTGGCCTCCAGCATGTGTCCCCTTCCTGCAGACTCCCGGAGGCCGGTGGGCGGTACGGCGCGGGTGACAGACGGACAGACGGCCCGCAGACAGACGGAGGCTCAGAGCCCCGGGCGAGGCGGCAGGCGGTGTGGGGGAGGAGGCGGCGTGAGCCCCAGCAGCTCCGCTGTCTCTCTGATGCGCCCGGTGCTGGAGGGCAGACCCGCGGAGGGGAGCGCGTCCTCACACCTCGCTTGGGTGGCTTCCAGCGGTGTCACTTACGCGGAGGATCGAGTGACCTCCAGCTGCTCCGGTGGCGGGACTCCTGCCCGTGGTGAGGCGGTAATTAGACGCTCATGTGCGAGGCTGCTGTGTGCGCGTGAAGTGCGGCGGGGGCGGGGGGAGGCCGCGGCCAAGGGTCGCACTCCGGGGACACCCCTCCCCCGCAGGTGTCAGGCCGCAAGCTGCTGTCCTGCCAGCCCCCCCCCCCCACCCATGATGCTTCCAGTTTTTTCTCACCTTGGCCCTTCGAAGCCCCCCTGAGGAGCTCTATTTATAACCGCGGCATACGGACCACGCTGGATCTCCCAGCTCAGACATAAGCGGGAAGCGCGGCACAGCCAAACGCAGCCCCAGCCCCCCGCCCCCTCCACACACAGGGGAAGGCCCGCCCGGAGCTGTCCCCGGGCCCACGTGGGGGGCCCCAGCACCCCCGTATCTCAGGGACTTGGGGTGCGGCTGCCGTCCGAGGGGATCTACAGTCACTTCTAGCCCCAGGGCTGCCCAGGGAGGGTCCCCGAGCGCCTCCAGAATACAGACCACGAACCCGGCCACACCTGTGCGTGGCGATGGGCCCTCAGGCCGGCCACGGAGCCCCATCCTCAGGGGACACGGGACATTCTTAGAGCACATCCGTGTCCCTCCCAGCTCCTGACGGGGCTTCCTTTCCTTCCGTCATGCCGTCTGGCTGGGGCTCCGGCCGTGTCCAGAATACTCGTTCTCAACCCCTTGGACTTGGGAGCGCCCAGGACGGGCCTTCCCTCCGTGCTGTTTGTAGGGGAGGGAGATGAGAGGGGTCTGGCTGGGTCCTGCCCACCCACAGCTGTCTGGAGGGAGCCCCACCCCTTTGCAGTCTCGGTTTGGTGTGAGAAAACCAGAGGGAGGCGGGGACAGACCCACGCCCCGGTGTCCTGCCCCCAGGCTGCCCTCCCAGCGGCCTCTACCTTCTGTCCCCCCAGCCCCATGTTGGGGGACAGGCTCCGGTCTGCTCTCTGGCAGAGCATCTGGGTAACAGCAGAGCCAGCCCCTTCCAGATCAATCCCGTTCCTCGTCTTGCAGCTATAATTAATGTGTGCTGTGTCATTAGATTGATTTTTTATGGACTCTGAGAGCTGGCGGGGGGAGTGGAGGGGCAGCTGGGGGCTGGCTGCGGCCCACGCCCCCTGGGAACGGTGCCACCCCAACGCTCAGGCTCCCGGGGCCTGGCTGCACCGCCCGGACTTTGCGCAAACCCTGCCCCGTCCGTCTGTCCCCAGATCCTGGAGACGGCCGGAGCCCCACAGGGCCCCCGCGGAGCACAGAGCGGTGCACACGGGACGCGTTTCTCCTGTGCGGATCCCTCGGTGAACCAGGAGGTCACTTGATTGTTGCCACTTCCCAGAGGAGAGAAGACGTAGGCTGAGAAAGTCTGATTTGGTGGCGGAAGGGTCACGCCCCACACATCCCGCCTCTGGTGAGGGGTCCCGCCCGGCCGGCATGCTCGCAAACACCCCGGATTCTGAGGGCGAGGAGCTGCCTGTGACAGGTGGGGCAGGCGAGGCTCGGGGGGGACGCGGGGCTCACCCGACCCCTGACATCAGGTTGTTACCCGTGGCCACGTAACGAGCCACCCTGACCTCGTGGCTTTGTGGGGCAGGCATCCAGGGAGGGCTGGGTGGCTTGTCTTCATGCCCCCGCTGGGGGCTCTTTCTAGAAGCCACCCCGAGACCCTCCCACACACCTCAGGCTTCTGCGGCAGGCGGTGTCAGGGAAGCGGCTTCTTACTGGTGGCGGCTGCATCCGAGACTAGGTCCAGACTGCCCGCAAGGGTGCCCTCACGATCCTAATGTCGTCCTTGGGCGCTGGGGTCTCCCAGAGACCCGCGTGGAATTCACCAACTCTGATGCCTGCCAGGCTGGTGTAAGCTTTGCCAGCAGAGACTTCTCTGGGCCAACCGCGGATCAGGAGAATCTAGAACGCACAGAAGATGAACCAGGGGTGACATTCACTTGAGAAGACGACCATTCACTTGACAACGTGGTTCGCGGTATTTGCCTGCACGGCTTCTGGGAGCCCCTCTGCCACGGAGGGGCCCTGAGCTCATGGACCCGGGAGGTCCCCCATCAAAGGCATTTCTTGACTGAGCCAGCTGCCACCGTCTGCAGGAGATCTCCCCCGGCAGAAGCGAGAACGGCCCCGAACCCCAGGAGGCAGAGGTGGTATGGAAAATGAGACCCCACGCGGCTCTTGCCCGTAAAGACTGGGTCAAAAATCCTCAATAAGACACAAGCAGACCCAATTCCCCAGAACATCAGAGAGATAATCTGCCATGATTATGTCGGATTTGTCAAAAGAACTCAAAATGGCTTAATATTAAAGAAACCTATTAATATAATACAGAGCATCAACAGGTTGGCCAGGATGCCGTCTTCATAAACGATGGGAGGGAGGTATCTGATAAAACCTAGTGCGAATTTCTGGTTTTAAGTTAACTGCTAAAACCAGAACGGAAAGGGTACTTTTTCATCACAGTAAAGAGTAGATGTCGCTCCCTGGCCACCCTCGTTCTAAAAGATGAGATTTTTTCACGATTCCTGTTCAGAAACTTTTATTAAAAAAACCCAACAGGGCCCTTTATCACTGTCCAGAAACGCTAGACATAGCAATAAGACACGAAACCGAATTAAACGGGATGTCTGTGGGAAAGGATTGCAGTTATTTGCAGACAGATTTGAGACCCAAGGAAGCCACGAGAACCAAATGAAGCGATAATTTGAGGACTTGGCAGAGGTACGGGGCTGGGTATAAGGCAAACATACACAAATCAATGATTCTCGTCTGCACCAGCAGCCGCTAGTCAGAAAACATAATGAAATAAATGGTCCCCGCTCACAACGGAACAACAGAAAACTCCACGGGATTCCCAGGAATAAATTTACAAGAAAAATTTGAGATCATTATGAAGGAGGCTGTAAAGTTTTCCCGAGAGACCAAAGAGAAAGCAGGCGTAGTGGGGTAGGCTGAGCTGGAATGTTACGATCCCTAAGGCTCTTCCGAAATTAATTTGTAGGCTCAGTGCACTGCCGTCCGCGCCTTGGCAACGTGGTTTGAAGTCATTCTGAAAGTTCACCCGGAAGGATATCCACCCAGAGCAAGGTATCTGGAACGCGGGGAGTGAGAACGGATGGGTTTCGTCCTAGATATGGAAGCCTGTTACAGAGTTGCAAGGATTTAACGGGGCTGCTAAGGTGTCACGAGAGGGGCCGGGAGCCACCAGTGGGACAGAATGGTCTCCAGACAGAGGCCTCCTTGGTGGCCTTACAACCTAGCAGGAATGCTTGGCGAGTGAAAGAGCGTCCGTTAATAACTGCACCAGAGCAACAGGCATAAATGGGAGATCATCCCTGGAAAGCCACGCGCGTGGCTGGGCCCCTTCACAGGTGATTGTGGCCTGAATGTCTTCACAGGCCCCCTGCTCCGCGCCTGAAAAGGACATCCCAGAGCCTTCGGCCCACGGTCTGACTGATGGGGAGGGACAGATGGGAAGTCAGAGCTTTGCAGCACAGGGGCATAGTGGGGCAGCTTTGGGATTACAAGGGGGGACCGCAGCCCCAGTCAGGGGTCTGAACACAGAGCACTTGGGGGTGGACCGGTGATGTGCAGGGAGGGGTTACGTCCCAGGCGGGGAAACAGCGCCTAGAGAAAGCGTGAGAGAGGCAGGCCGACCGTCGCCTTCTAGGGCAAGGTGGGGGGGGTGAGAGGCAGGCCAGGCGGGGACCGTCCCCGCAACGTGGACTCTCTTGAGGGAGCTGGGGAGCCATGCGGGGTTGAAGAGGGAGGACAGGCTTGACCAGACTTGCCCTCTGGGCAGCATGCTGCCGTTGGGCTGGGGGATGGGGCCTCACGCGTCAGCTGAGGGGACAGATTATTCAATTCGTGCTGGCAGGACAAATTTGTTGCCTGTTGGTGGGGGCGAGGGATTGATGTTACGTCTTCTTCACCCCAGCCAAATACCTTCCAGGCGGATGGAAAGTGAAACGGTAAGAATTCAGACCGTAAGGACGTTAGCAGATAGAGGTGACGTCTGCTCCTCGGGTGGCTCAGAGTTCCCTCAGCTGCAGAGCAGAGGAAGCCGTGCGTGTGCGCGTGTGCAGGTTTGATGACACACAAAGGAAAGACAAGAGTCTGGGGGCCCAGGCCTGCCCGTGCTGCCGGCTTCCCTTCCAGAAGCCTCTTTCCTGGGACGCGAGCTTGAGGGTGATCACCTGGAAGTCTTTTGTCGGGATCCCAGGTGTTGTGATGGAACTCTCCAGAAACGTAGGGGAGAGAGCCCCATTTCCGGTGTGGGAACACCTCGGCCGCCGAGGGGGCCGTGCTGGCTGTCCTGCACCTTGCCCGGGAGTCTCCCCGAGGGCCCCTCGCCAGAGCGGCTGTTTCCCCCCAGCGTGGCGCCCACCGGGGCGCAGCCGGCATCGTGGTCGGCCCTGGTGCCGCGGACGTGTCCTGTCCGCCGCAGCCCGTGTCGCGTCACTGATACTTCTGACGCTGGTCTTTGCTTGGTATCCGATTACCCTCGTTGTAACATTTGAGGGTTAATTGCTAATTTATAACCTCTGCTTGGAAACCATGCCCCAAATCTTTAGTACAATTAATAGCGGCCAGGAAATGTGCTCTGATGAAAGAATCATAGCAACGGAGACTCGGGCAGGACCTGTCCGTGCGGAGGCCAGGCGGGTGAGCGGGCTTGGCCGTGGTCATCGGGTCTGCGGGCATGGCCCGGCCGGTGGCTCGTGGGGAGAGGGAGCCGGCGTTCTGTGTGGACGTCCCGCCTTCCGCCGGAGCTCGGAACAGGGACGGAACTCCCCAGCTCTGAGAGGGCTCCCGGAGTTCAGGGCCTTTGGAGGTCTCGGTTGCACTGGGAAAAGCAGAAGCGGCAAGTCTCCGAGGTCCGTCTCAAACCAGCCATCCCTCAAAACAACTGGAGAGATTCAGGTCAGACTAAAGATAGAACTTCCTGGCTGCCAGGGTTAGGAGGGTGTGATGGGGAACAGTGCCAGTGTCCTTTGGACACCCAGACCCTTGCCTGGAGTCAGTGACATGCTTCCTGACGGCCGGGGGTGGACCGGTGTTCCTGGAGAGGGTCATGTGCCCATGGTTCCTGGAGGCCGGCCAGCCACCCTCCTCCCCGATCCCTGCCAGAGCCAGAGCAGGAAACCATCGCAAAGTGATTTCTCCTTCCAACAGTGCCATACATCATGTTTTTTAATTTAAAAAGATGCCCAGTGGAAGCCTAACAGACCATTAAATGTTGGGGTCCCTAATTAACTCCAGAGCAGCCTGGAGCTGCGGGGCCTGCTGGAGGAGGGACCGTGCGAGCCCGGCGTCATCCAGCCCCCGGCCCTGCCCGGAGCCCTTCCCGCCGCGTCTGCTGGACCAGGCACCCGTAGCCGGCCGTCCCAGGCCAGCACCTCGGCGCGAGTTGGGGCCAGAATCTGCATTTTTAGCAAGCGGCGTGATGGGCGCTGATGGGCGATCCACTGTCCTTCCTCCGGGAAGATCTCGGCTGCTGGCTTTCCCTTTGGGGGCCTGTTTCCATATCCATCTTACGTCTTGTCGGGGTCACACCGACCCCTGTGTCTCTGGACGTCAGAGAGGTGGCTCCGTATACAGGAGGCACTCGCTTCACGCGGGGTCCTGGAGGAAATAAGGGATCGCCTCTGTTTGCACACTTCCCGCTCGTCCCAGACTCTGGCCAGGCAGGGCGAGGCCCCTGGGCTCAGGGCTCCCGTGGACCGCCCACGTCGGGGGCTCCGCACTCTTCCCGGGCCCCGTCCCTCGACCTTCGCCAGCGCCCTCCGCCATCTCGCGGCGAGGACGTGTGGCGCAGGCGGCCGTCTCCCGGCCTGCCTCCCAGAGGACAAGGCCAGGGCCAGCTGAGGTCGGGGGCTTGCCAGACCGACCCTGGGGCCAAGTCCTGAGGATCCGGCCCTGTTGAGTCAGCACTGCTGGACCGCCCGCCTCGGGAGCCCGTGCCAGCCTCCTCGGGCAAATGGGAAGCCGGCGTGGGGAGGGCGGGCTTGACGTGGGCAGTGAGCCTGGAGACGGCCTTCACGGCACTGCCGCGGCGTGGGCACCAGGGCGGGGGCTTGCTGAAGTGAAAGCACCCACGAGGCCCGTCTGGCTGGCCCGCTGGGTCCACCCGCGCTGCCCGAAATGTGCGTTTCCCCCCACCCCCTTCCCCTGAGGCCAAGGGGCCTCTCCAGCGAAGGGAGTGGGCATTTTAGAGCGTGCCTGTACCAGGGAACATGCCGGAAGGTTCAGATAATCTGGTCACCTCATCCTTGCTGTAACGCCGCGAGGGGAGCTCCCCAGGTGATCTCCGTTTGACGGAGGAGGAAGCGGGCCCAGAGACGTTAAGCGACTTGCCCAAGGTCACACAGCCAAAGCGAGGCAGACCCAACATTCGTGCCCTGGCCTAGGAATCCGAAGCCTGCGGCGGGCAGGCCCCGCCCTGCATGGGCTCTGCTGGCCCAGGCCGCGTCGTCGGCCAGTGGCTGCACTGGCCCGATGTGCCTGTCACGGCCCCGGGGGCTCTGCAGAAGGGCCAAGCTGCAGAGGCAGACAAACATTAGCAGTGAACATGATCTATCGGCCAAACATTGGAGCGGTAAAAACGTATCGATCGATAGCTTTCCCCCCATCTCCCCGCCTCCCTGTGCGCCTGGCCCTCGGCCCGTTTCCCTCTGGGTGTGGACAGTCCACTGCTTCAGCAGAAGCCCCGGCCCCGGCCCCGTGCTGGCCTCACGTCGGGGCTCCGTGATTGAGGAGGGCAACGGTAGCTTTAGACAGATGTGTTCCCGTCCCAGCGTGGCCGTGGCGATTATGCAAATCCGGTCATAAGAAGTTTAAAAGCCTGGAACCGCCGTATTTCTTTAGTTCATTAGTGGCAACGTGGCCGCAGGGCTGATGTGACAGAACAGACGTGGTGCCAGCCTCCCGGGCCCCGTCTCCGTCGCCCCCTGCGCGGCAGACACGCTCCCCGCAGAGGGAGCGCGTGTGGGGGGTCTCCTGCCGCTCGGCCCTTCCACGCCGGTCCCGGGGACCCCTGCCACCCCGTCTCCTGCCATGGCACCGCCCGCCCGTCACTGCCCACTTCCCCGGAGGGAGGCTGTTCTCTGAGCCTCCACCCTCTCTGCCTCGGACACCCGTTACCGCCCTTCTTTGCCTAACGAACTCCTACTCACCTGCTAGGACCCGTCAAACAGCACCTTGTTGTGGAAGCCTTGCCCGACTGCCCACAATTTCGCGGCACCTTCCCGGCACCACTCAGGCCTCTGTGTCGTCTCCTGCTGGTGCCCCAGTGGCTCGTGGATGCCTCGGGGCCCTGACTGTTCCTAAATGCCCCGTGCCCGGCACGTCCACCTGCCGTGGAAGACAGGAGCAGGCACGTGGACGAGGACGTGGCCACCAGGGCTCTCCTGCCGCCCGGACTCAACCGGCAAGGCAGGGGGTAGACCAGAGGTGTGTGTGTGCACGCCAGCCCTGTGCTCGTGCCTGAGTATCTTCTGCAGTGTGTGGGGTTTGGGCCCCACTCAGAGCTGCCGAGAGACCGGCCCTCCGCCCGTCTGGGCGGGATGCTTGGTTTCCTACCCAGGGTTCTTTTCATGCCCCACCAGGTGCCCTCCCCACCCGGGACAGGCCCCCTGCCCTCCGCCCACTGGCTCCCGTGTGAGTGCCCCTGCCCACCTCTTTGTGGTGTGGGGTCATAGTCATGGGGCCTCCGAGGGGCCGTCCTGAGGAGTCCGGGGTGCCGGCACCGAGCCTGGGGTCCAGCAAGCGGCCGGGGCAGTGTGCTCAGGGCGTCCGTCCGTCTGGGTCAGGTGTGCATATGGGAAAACCGCTGGGCACTCAGGCTGGAGTTTTGTAAAGTGATGGCATCGAACATGCATGGATCCGTGGCCCCGCAGGACGGGTCAGAATGAGCAGCTCTTGGAGGCTCCGGCAGCGTGGCCCCAGTGACGCAGGCCGCGGCCCAGGGCGGGGACGGCTCCCGCGCACTAGTCCGAGAGAGCGGGGGAAGGGAACGATCTGGGGGAAGCACACGCGCGGGAGGGGGCTGGAAACCGCTGGTGGCACCCCGGAGGGGAAGGAGATGGGGCAGTGGCTAGCGGGTAGCCAGGTCGAGTTGTGTCTATGGAAGGTTCTAGAACTATGCTGCCCAGTACGACAGCCACTAGTCACATTTCTAGCACTCAGCAGCCATGTGTGGCCAGGGCTGCCCGGCAGGACGCACAGAGGGAGTTCGGAGGCACCGGGAGCTGGCAGGGATGGTGTGGAGGGAGGGGGACCGGCAGAGGATCCCAGAGCTGCAGGGGTGCAGGGGGGCGGGCACCTGCATGTCTGGGGCCAGGGGGCAGGTGACGGGTGGGGGCTGGTGTGACAGTTCTGCACACCCCACCGGCCGGGCAGGCTCTCGGCAGGTGTCCTGGGTACGTTTATTTAACGAGTCACTTGGCGGGCGAGGAGGACAGGGGTGAATGGGGTGGGGACGGTGACAGAGCCAGCTACAGATGGTTAACCGATGAACCAGTGAGACCCGGGAGGAAAGGGCAGTCCCGGGGATGGTGCGTGATCCCGGCAGGACCTCTCTAGAAAGCTGACTCGGGCTACTTCCCATGGGGTGGCATCCTGTCCCCCTTACCCTGGGGTTAACTCCTACTCGGGGCGCTCAGTCCCTACAGCCGAGGGGCCTCCCGGGGGGACCAGGCACTTGCCAGAGCTGACGCCCAGCCCCCAGCCCCACAGGAGGAGGATGGGGCCACTCACCGTGTGGCCTTGGCCTCAGTTTCCCACCTGTAGAGTGAGTTGTGCGGCAAGATCCCTGGGTCCTCCGAGGCCAGGTCTTGGGGGCCATAAAAGGGGCAGAAGGGACCAGCCACCAGGGTCACACTCCCACTCCTATATCCCCGCACCCGAGGCCAGGTGAGGTGAGACAGGACTTCCCATCCCCCACAGCCTCCAGAGGGAGCCCCTGGACTGGGGACGAACCCCATCCTGAGGGCCCTGCCTCCCTCATCACACGGGCCAGCCCGACGGCGGAGGCTTCAGAGTGTGGGGGTGCACAGGGGAGGCGAGACTGGTCCCCAGAACCACCTGCCGCTCCCAAGGTGGCCAATCTCTAGGCTGTGGCACTGGGGTGGGG
Organism: Prionailurus bengalensis; assembly: GCF_016509475.1. Classification (NCBI taxonomy): domain Eukaryota; kingdom Metazoa; phylum Chordata; class Mammalia; order Carnivora; family Felidae; genus Prionailurus; species Prionailurus bengalensis. Next base: position 2,037,837 of record NC_057357.1, read on the forward strand.
GGCTCCCGGGTGGCGGCACACCACGTGCACATCCTACCACGGGGCCGTGTTCACTCGAGGTGCGCGTGTCCACGTGCACGTGCCCGAACGTGGGTCCCAACGTGTGTGTGTATGTGTGTGTGTGTGTATACTGACCCTCGCACGTGCACACCCAGACACACGACCGAGCCCGGCACAAACGTGTGGGAACCTGCCTTGTGCAAGCCACACGCGCACACAGACCCACGCCCCCAGGCGCCCCTGGGAGGGGGGCGGGGAGAGGCTGGTAGCCTGGGGGCCCCTGTCCCTCCTCCCCGGGCGCCTGCCCGTGATAAGGCTTCTTCAGGCCCTGTAATCCTCCTTAACTTGACTTTGGGTTATTTTGAGCGAGAGATTAAAGGTGATTACAATCAGCACTGCTGAGGCGCCAGGTTTCCTAGACAGGCCTGCTCGAGTACCTGCTTCCGGAGGCGGGAGCCAGGCTGACCCACGCATCCCGCACCTGCCCCCGCCCACTGCCGCGCTGCACCTCAGTGCACTGGGGCGAGGCCCCCTGGGGGAGGGGCAGCCCGCCCGGGCACAGGCAGGTGGCCACCGAGTGACAGCGACGGGGATGCGCTCCAGGGGCTCCTCAGGGGACGGCACCTTGGAGGTCACGGGCCAGACTGTGCAGGGACCCCGGCGACCCCTGGCAGTCTCCCTCCTTTGGGGACGGACACCCAAGCGTGCCCCGCCAGGACCCTGAAGGCACTTCCGACTGGGCCCAGAGAGGGCCCGGTGGTTTGCACCCGGGGCCGGGCCAGGGGTGGGTTCCTCCTCGGGTCCCACCTGTCCGATCTCTCCCCACTCTGCAAATCAGAAAGAGACTCTTCCCCAGGAGCCAGATCAAAACTGTTCTTTATGAAGTTTCCAAAGGGAAGGAAAATCCATTTCGCATCATTATATTTTTTTCTCCTAATTTAAACCGCCTCAGTGCAGACTAGTTGCAGACGTCAATATCCGTGAAATACACTCAGCTGGCCACCCGCCAGGCCACAGAGCGGTTACAGAGGCCGGCTGTAAATCCAAGCATTAACAAGGAAACACATCCCCATTCGTCTGTCCTGCGGGAGAAATACGGGGGGCGGAGGGGGCGTCCCGCAGACCGGAGATCCTCCCACGGGTGGGGGGCCGCGGCAGGCAAGGGGGGACGGCCCCGTCCCGGGGAAGCGCGGGGTCTGGAGGGACAGCGGCCACCGTCACATCGCATCGTGTCTTGGGCGTCGTTGGCGGAGCTGGGAGGGCTCGGCCCTTGCCTGGGTCTGGGGAGGGGGCGTGGGGGAGTCTTCGCAGAGCCACCCCTGCCTTCCGGGCCTTTCTGCCGGGATCTACCCACACAGAGTGGTGACACCCTCCAGGGCCCCGGAGCCAGGTGCAAAGCCTCAGGGACCATCCAGCTGGCTAACTGGGCGAGACGGAGCAGCCGGGGCCCAGCCCAGGAGAGCTCCGGCCCAGAACCTAGCCGTGCGTGGTGCCTGGATGGTGCCGGCTGCGGCCTCCCAGCCCCTCCCGGGAGAGGAGCCGGAGGGGACCTGTGGGCCCTGGAAGGATTTGCGCCCTGCCAGCTGCGGACCCTTGGGCCAGGGCTCAAAGCACCCTCTGCAGGCCGCTGTGAGTGCTGTGAGTGCCCTCCCCGGAGAGGACGTCCCTGTCTTCCCTCTGTCACGAGGGAGGCACTGAGCCAGGCACACACGGTTCCTGATTCTCCGGGGCGACCCTAACTTTGAGCCCGACCGAGCAGGTGCAGCGGGGCTGGGGAGGGTGGGAAGCTCCGAACTGGGGCTTCCTTTGGCTTGCTCCCCGCCCTCAAGACAGCGTGTGTACTGAGCACTTCCTGTCCCCCTGCGTCGTCCTCGGGCTCCCCGAATGCGCCTCCTTGTTTTGTCGGGCGGCTCAGCTGAGCCTGGCACGGGGCCACACCTGACCCCCGGGCCTCCCGCGGCCGCCGCGTCTCCTGACTGCCCTCTCTTCTCTTGTCTTGCCGCAGGACCACGGAGCTGGAGGCGGAGGGTGGAGCCGTCGGGACGCCCAGGCCGATGGGGGAGGCGGCCACGGCCACGGCCTCGGCGGGACGCGGGCGGATGACCCGGGGCGTCCGGCAGTGAGGGAGCACGCCCGCTGCGCCACCATGCTGTCTGGGACAGGACGCCCCTGAGAACGCAGGCAGCCTCCCCCCGCCCCTCCCCCCCCCGGGGGCCGGCACCCAGCCTCCCACCCGGTTCCCCATCCCCCCCACCCCCCCGGCAGGCAGAGCGGGGGCTCCCGCGGCGGCGGTCCCCATGGCCGGGTGCCGGTGGGGCGCGCTGTGGGCGTGCGTGGCGGCCGCCACCCTGCTGCACGCGGGCGGGCTGGCCCACGGCGACTGCTGGCTGATCGAGGGCGACAAGGGCTTCGTGTGGCTGGCCATCTGCAGCCAGAACCAGCCGCCGTACGAGGCCATCCCGCAGCAGATCAACAACACCATCGTGGACCTGCGGCTGAACGAGAACCGCATCCGCAGCGTGCAGTACGCCTCGCTGAGCCGCTTCGGCAACCTCACGTACCTCAACCTCACCAAGAACGAGATCGCCTACATCGAGGACGGCGCCTTCTCGGGCCAGTTCAACCTGCAGGTGCTGCAGCTGGGCTACAACCGCCTGCGCAACCTGACGGAGGGCGTGCTGCGCGGCCTGGGCAAGCTCGAGTACCTGTACCTGCAGGCCAACCTCATCGAGGTGGTCACGCCCAGCGCCTTCTGGGAGTGCCCCAACATCGTCAACATCGACCTGTCCATGAACCGCATCCAGCGGCTCCACGGCGCCACCTTCGCGGGCCTGGCCAAGCTGTCCGTGTGCGAGCTGTACAGCAACCCCTTCTACTGCTCGTGTGAGCTCCTGGGCTTCCTGCGCTGGCTGGCGGCCTTCACCAACGCCACGCACGCCTACGACCGCATGCAGTGCGAGTCGCCACCGCTCTACTCCGGCTACTTCCTCCTGGGCCAGGGCCGCCACGGCCACCGCAGCATCCTGGGCAAGCTGCAGTCCGTGTGCACCGACGGCTCCTACGTGGCCGAGCCCCACCCGCCGCCGGGCCGGCCGCCGCCCGGCCGCTCCCCGCCCCCGCCGCCGCCCCCGCCGCCGCCCCCGGAGCCCAGCGAGGCCCCGTGCGCCGACGACGAGTGCTTCTCCGGCGACGGCACCACGCCGCTGGTGGCCCTGCCCACGCTGGCCCCCCAGGCCGAGGGCCGGCCCCTCATGAAGGTCAAGCAGCTGACGCAGAACTCGGCCACCATCACGGTGCAGCTGCCCAGCCCGTTCACCCGCATGTACACGCTGGAGCACTTCAACAACAGCCGCTCGTCCACCGTGTCCAGGCTGACCAAGCCCCGGGAGGAGATCCGCCTCACCAACCTGTACACGCTCACCAACTACACCTACTGCGTGGTGTCCACCAGCTCCGGGCTGCACCACAACCACACCTGCCTCACCATCTGCCTGCCCAGGCCGCCCAGCCCGCCGGGCCCCGTGCCCAGCCCGTCCACGGCCACGCACTACATCATGACCATCCTGGGCTGCCTGTTCGGCATGGTGCTGGTGCTCGGTGCCGTCTACTACTGCCTGCGCAGGCGGAGGCGGCAGGAGGAGGAGCACAAGAAGGCGGCCGCGGCCGGCGGCCTCAAGAAGACCATCATCGAGCTCAAGTACGGGCCCGAGATGGAGGCGCCCGGCCTGGCCCCGCTGTCCCAGGGCCCGCTGCTGGGCCCCGAGGCCGTGACCCGCATCCCGTACCTGCCGGCGGCCGCCAGCGAGGCGGAGCCATACGAGCTGGCCGAGGGCGGCGGCACGCCCAAGGCCGGCAAGGGCAACTACATGGAGGTGCGCGCGGGCGAGCAGGCCGAGCGCAGGGACGGCGAGCTGGGCCGGCCCGGCCCCGACAGCCAGAGCTCCGTGGCCGAGATCTCCACCATCGCCAAGGAGGTGGACAAGGTCAACCAGATCATCAACAACTGCATCGACGCGCTCAAGTCCGAGGCCACCTCCTTCCAGGGCGGCAAGGCCGCGGCCGCGGCCGCCGCCGAGCCGCAGCTGATGCTGCTGTCCGAGCCCCTGGCCGCCAAGCACGGCTTCCTGTCCCCCGTCTACAAGGACGCCTTCGGCCACGGCCTGCAGCGGCACCACAGCGTGGAGGCGGCCACCGGGCCCCCGCGCGCCGGCCCCACGTCCGGCGGCTCCGCGCGCAGCCCGCGGGCCTTCCGCGTCGAGGGCCCCGGCGGGCACAAGGCCGCGGCCGCCGAGGCCAAGTACATCGAGAAGAGCTCCCCCGCGCCCGACACCATCCTCACTGTGACGCCTGCGGCCGCCGTGCTGCGGGCCGAGGCCGAGAAGGGCCGCCACTACGGCGAGCACCGGCACTCGTACCCCGGCTCCCACCCCGCCGAGCCGCCCGCGCCCCCCGCGCCCCCGCCACACGAGAGCCTGGGCGGCCGCAAGGCGTCCATCCTGGAGCCGCTGACCCGGCCGCGGCCCCGCGACCTGGCCTACTCGCAGCTGTCCCCGCAGTACCACAACCTGAGCTACTCCTCCAGCCCCGAGTACGCCTGCAGGGCCTCCCAGAGCATCTGGGAGCGCTTCAGACTCAGCCGCCGGCGCCACAAGGACCACGAGGAGTTCGTGGCGGCCGGCCACGCCCTGCGCAAGAAGGTTCAGTTCGCCAAAGACGAGGATCTACACGACATCTTGGACTACTGGAAGGGCGTGTCGGCCCAGCACAAGTCCTGAGCCCGCGGCCGCGCCTGCCCCGCCCCCACCCCGAAACGCGCGACGCCCAGGGGACCAAGAAGGACACAGGACCCACCGCAGCCATTTGTAACCCAGAGACTGCCACGAAACGCCACACCCACGCGCGCACACAGACACACACACACAGACACGCACACGAGGGACTTCCGAAAACTGTCTGGGCGTGGGGGTGGGGGAGGGGACTCTTTTTTCATTATCTTTCCTCTTGGATTCTTCTCTGCCGCCTTTATCTTCCTGTCTGTCTTTATTTTCTTCCTTTTTTAAGAAAAAATAATAAAAGTAAAGTTCTCTTAAAAAGACATAAAACACCAGACGTGGGGGTGTGGCCGGTGTGGCCTCCCGGCTCCCCCACCCCCCCCACGATTGCCTCTGTCTGTGGTTTGCTGTGCATTCTCTCCTCGGTCTGTCTCTTGGCTGCTGACTCCGGAGGCCACCAGAGAGAGGCAGAGCCAACGCAGGCGGCCGGGTGGCCTCCAGGACCCCCGCCTGGAGCCCTGCAGGGGAGGCTGTGGGGAGGGCCTTGCCCCGGGGACGGCTGTCGGGGGTGGCTGGAAGGGGGCGTGGTCCACGAGCATGTGCTCCGGCCCGTCCCCCCTGTATGCTGTCATCCCGTTGTTCAGAAAAATATTTCTATATTTGCAATGTTTGCTGTAAATCGAGAAAGAGACTATATCTACTAAAAAAAAAAAAAAATTCTACAAAGGGAAAACCCAAATACTTGTACTGGGTTTTTACTATGGGACTTAGGGAGGGATCTGGGGTTTTTTTTAATGTGCTATTTAGGGTGGTTTTATCGGGTTGGGTTGGGGCTGGGGTCATTTACAGGTAGGGTCACCACGGAGCCCTCTTCCCAGGACAGCAGGAGCGGGCCGTCGTGAGCATGGGTGGGGGGGCTCACAAGAACCCTGGGAGAGGTGAGCAGTCCACCCCGGGCTGGAGGACGTGCAGAGGCGGGTGAACGGTGGCTTGTGTCTGGTGCGTGGACCCAAGTGCGCACAGGCCGCAAGCCGCGTGGGTGTGAGTGGGCAGCCAGGGACGGGGGCCTGTGTGGGTTTGCGGGTCAGAGTCGAGGCGAGCCAGCCTCGGAGCCTTGCAGCCGGACGCACGGACGGGTACCTTGTCCAGCAAAGCCACCTTCTCCCAGGGGAGGCGGGGGGGGCGGGGGGGGGCCTGGGGCGTTGTGGGGAAGGGGCGTCTCGCTCTGGCCCCTCCCTCCCTCTAACAGCCCCGGGGCCGGTTCTCCTGCACACGCACGCACACACGTGTCCCCACCACCGCTGGCCTGCCACCCCAGGCCCTCCTCCCTACGGCCCACACCCTACGGCCGGGGCAAACCTGTTCCCCGTCTGTATTTCCGGCAAAGACCCAGTTAAGACACTGGCCGGGGCGGGGGAGGTGCTGGGACTGGATCCCAGAGAGCAGACTGACGGAGGCAGGTTTTTGGGATCCGGCAGGTCAGCAGGAAAGGACTCAGGGCTGGGCACAGCCCTAAGACCAGTAGCCTCTGCTTGAGCACCTCCAGTGACAGGGAGCTCACCCCTTCCTCAGGAGCTGTTTCCAGCTTTAGGCACCTCCCTGAGACGGCGGGGAAGCCAGTGCCGGCCCCCAGGGCCCAGCTGACTCCCAGGCCCCAGCAGCCTCGCAGCGCCGCGCACAGGGCCGGTCTGCCCCCAGCTAGTCCTCACCTCTGTGCTCCCCCCCACCAGGCCTCACCTCTGTGCTCCCCCGACTACATGAAGGTTCTGGGTAGGAGGCTCCGCATGGGGCAACCTGGGTGGGCTTTGACTGCCCCCACCCCCACTGAGCCCCTCCCAAGTTGGTCATCTCCTTGCTCTCTGCCGTGGGGTTCTGGGAGGACAGCACGGGGGAAGCCTGGTGGCCGGCGAGAGAGGCAGCAGGGGCAGGAAGGGGGGGCACCGAGAGAGGGGACACAGTAACACAGGGCAGTCCTGGCCAGGGGACAGAAGTGGGGCCAGGCTCCTCAGCCTGCTGCTCCCTGTCACTGAGGAGATAAAATTGGCTATTTATAGGAAATCAGAGGACAACAGACACAGGACAGAGTCGCCTGCCCTGGGTAGGCAGGCCGGGTGTATGAGAGGGACGCGTCACCGCCAGGGGCGCTGCCACCAAAGCAGGGGTCCAAGGGGAGGGGAGGGACCTGGAGAGGAACACACAATGGTGGAGGGGGGCGGGGCATCCCGAGCAGCCAAGAATGTTCCAGAAGCCCCGACCCTCCCAGGAACAGCCAGGGCTGGACAGAGGTGGCTCCGTGCCCGACGCCAGGCCAGTCCCAAAACGCAGGTGCGTGGGTCACCATGCCCTCGCTTGAAAGAAGTCATAGCGGAGTTGACGAGGGTACACGGCACAGGAGAAGACACACTGATTAGGCACCTAACGTGTGCGGGTGGCACTCTCGCACCATCGGAGCCCAGAGACAGATCCAACACTGCCCCCACCCTTGAGGAGCTCACGACCGTCAGGGCACCCGACGCGGAGGCAGGTGGCCCAGCTCAGCCCAGGAGGCCCAAGGGAGGATGGGGACCCCGCATGGGAAGAACCTGGAAGGCTGCCTGGAAGGGGTGATGTTTGGTCTGGATAAGGGAACCACAGTGAGGAGGGGGTGGAGGCTCCGAAGTCAAGAGGTCAGCATCCTCGTGGGCTCAGGACTGAGCTCTGAGCCCGGGATGAAGACGTGCAAGGTAAGCCCTGCCCCGTGGCCGGGGTCGGTGCTCAGCCTCCCGGAGGCGGCCTCGAAGGGTAGTGCCCATCGGGTGATGGGGCTCGAAGGCCAAGAGCGTCGGCTCACACCCAGCTTCTGCCCCTCACGACCCTGTGACCACAGCAAGTAGGTGACCTCTCTGCGTCTCAGCGGGGTGCCGACACTGGGTCACCGGGAAGGTCAAATGGCACGTGGGGCCATCGCGCCATTGGCACGATAACGCTGCATCGCCAACGGCCACGTCGCGCTATTGCTCACACACCTGGGTGGCCGGCAAGGTGGCTCTGCCGATCCTGGTCAACCCACCCGCGCGTCTGGGGGTAGCTGGTGGGGACAGGGTGGCAGGTGATACGGACCCTGGGAGGTGCGAAGAATTAGGCCCATCTGAGAATAGAGGCCAAGTGCACGGCCACGCGGCACAGAGAGCAGCCCGTCCAGGACAGGTGATCCTGAGGCTTCATTCATTCTTCCCTTCAGTATGCAATTACGGAGCACCTACTGTGTACCGACACACCAGACACATCGAGACGTGTCCCCTCCTTGGAGAATGAGTCATTCGCAGTCCCAACAGGAAAGAGGCGACGCCCCAAAATAGAGTAATCCAAGGGGCGTGCCTACAAAGGGGCCATTTCCAAGAGAGGGTGTAAGGACCCACAAGGGACAGCAAAGCTGGCAACACATGGTGGCCCCTGGGATGAGGAGGGGCTGTACGGACACCCGCCAGGGCCTGGAGAGGGGCCTCCAGTGGAGGGACCTCTAGTGGAGGTGACTCCATAGGAGGGAGCTGGGGCACGTGTGCCGACCCCACACTCCTCCCTTCCCCTGCGGGGCTCCTCCTTGGCTGAATGGCCAGAAAACCCGATGCAGAGAGCCCAGGGACAAAGTCCATACACGTCAGCCCATGGAAAGGGCAGGGAAAGGAGGGTAAAGCAGAGACGTGGGGAAGGAGGCGGGGCAAAGGGAGAGGTGGCCACTGACCCACCAGTCCAGACGCAGTCCGGCGTGCAGTGATGAGACGCGAGGGGAGCACAGGGAAGGGGACTATCCCTGCCCTCGCGATGGGGGAGACTTCTCAGGGAGGTCACAACCTCCAAGGACAAACAGAAGGTGGGAGGAAAGGGACCCCGCCCTGAGGGGCACGTAGGTGCAGCTGGAGGTCAGAAGTTGGGGCAGTGTGGGGCTGGGGGCTGCTGGGACCCATGAGGGACCAATGAGGTCAGCTAAGCCAGGCTCTGGCGACCCACCTTACGGCCTTAAAGCGATGAGAGTCAGGCTGTGGGCAGTGGGGGACCGTTGGGGGCATTTGATAGAATAACAACCTGTGTTGATCCTTTTCTTATCTCGAAAGTAATCCTTTCGTTACATCAACTTTAGAAAACAGTTCATCATAAAGAAGAAAAGAGCAATCATTCCATCTCACCACCCCAGGAAAAGCCATGGTGAACATTTTGGTATCTGCCTTTCTAGTCCCTCTTCTCTACAAACGCAGCAGGCTCGGGGTTTAGAGGCTATCGGCAATTGTGCAAAGAATTTCCTTGTTTTCTGTAGCAACGTACCTCCCTCTGGAGCCTCTGTTCTCCCTGCGGGGGTAAAGGATGTGATGCATAGAGATGGGAGCCATGACAGACTGTTTGTGGGATCCAGTGGAGAAGACTGATGATGCATGGGAGGGAGAGGGGGGTCGCCAGAACATGGTTGGGGAAGAGGGGTTAAGGTTTGTTGCTTGAGGGGGCGGACGGTTTTCGCTAGCACCACGGACAGTTCACCCACCTGCCAGGGAGAGAGGACAGCGTCTGGGAATGAGGCAGGTACAGAGGCAAAATACGGGACTGGGGGTGGGGGTGGGGGCTCGAGGGAGTTCTCCTTGATCACCACACCCTTCTCAGCACCTCTTCTCACCCCACGGCACTGCCTATTCGTTCTACTCTTCGGGAGGTTTTTTGATTTCCAATTTTTAAAATTTGAAATAATTATAGGGTCACAGGAAATAGTACGTAGCTGCCCAGCTCCCCAAGCCACCCACTCGGTGCTAAGACCTGACTGTAGTACAGCATCGAGACCAGGAAGATGTTGCGTCCATGGGTCCAGGTACGGTCACCAGGCTACAGACCTCGTTCAGCCCCCACCAGCTTTCACATGCCCTCGTGCGCGGGTGTGGTCTGTAAATGTATCCCATGGGTGTGGACCTGTGTTCTCACCACCACAGTCAAGATACAGAACGACTCCTGCAGCCGTCTCCCGTGCCTCCAACTCTGTCCCTGTCCCCTGGCCACGCTAATCTGTTCACCTCTGTCACTTTTAGAATGTTATGTAAGTGGGATCATGCACTATGTAACATTTGGATATTGGTTCTTTCACTGAGCGAAGGTTTTTGAGATCCGTCCTGGCTCATGTATGTATTTGTTATGTTCCTTTTTATTGCTGAGTAGTATTCCACTGTATAGATGATCTGCAACATTTGTTTGACCATTCACCTACTGAAGGATATTTGGGTTGTTTCCAATTTGAGGCTGCTACAAATAAAGCTGCTGTGAAAATCTGCACACGGGTTTTGGTGTGAAGTGAAATTTTCATTTCTCTGGCATAAATGCTCGGGAGTGCGATTGCCAGGCTGTGTGTGGTCACGTGCATGGTTCCTGTAAGGAACTGCTCACCTGTTTCCAGAGTGGCTGTACCATTTTACATTCCCCTTTTAGATGCCCAAGATACAATTTCTCCACATCCTCGCCAACAGTTAGTGTTATTGCCAATTTTTTATTTTGGTTGTTGTAACAGTATATAGTGAGATCTCACTGTAGTTTTTATTTATACTTCCCCAATGCCCAATGTTGTCAAACATCTTCTCACATCCTTGTTTGCCAGCAGTATCTCTTCTTTGAAGAAATACTTCAACTTCTACCCGTTTTATGAATTTTTTTATTTTGACTGTTGAATTTTGAGAGTTCTTTACACTTTCTAGATACAAGACCTTTGTCAAATATGTGGTTTGCAAACATTTTCTCCCCATCTATAGTGTGTGTTTTCCTTAACAAAGTCTTCCATAATGCAAAAGTTTTAAATTCGTTGAAGTGTCATTTATTAATCTTTTTTTATGTCATATTTAAGAATTCTTGCCTGGCCCTAGTCCTGAAAATGTTCTCTACATTTTCTTTTAGAAGATTTATAGTTTCACTTTTTACGTTTAAACCCATAGCCTATTTTGAATTAAGTTATATAAGATCCTTTGTTGTTGCTTTTTTGTCTATGGACGTCCAAGTGCTCTCATGCTATTTGTTGGAAAGACCATCATGCTTCCTTCAGATGGCTTTTGCCCCTTAATAAAAATTAAGCAGGTGTACTGTGTAGGTCTCTTGGTGGGCTCTCCATTCTATCCTGTTGATGAACGTGTTTATCCCTCCACCGGCACCACCCTGTCTCAATTGCTGCAGGTGTATAGTAAATCTTGACACTGAATACAGTGACTCCTCCCACTTCACTCTTCGTTTCCAAAATTGTTTTAGTTCTTCTAATTTCTTTGCCTTTCCATATAAATTTTAGAATAAGCTTTAATCTATAAAAAATCTTACTGGGATTTTAATAGAAATCGAGAGAAACCTATAAATTCAGGGAGAATGGACATCATTCTTATGTTGACTCTCCCAATTCATGAACATGGTATGCCATTCCAATTCTTTGAATACCCTTTAGTTTTTTTTTTTTAATCATTATTTTGTAATTTTCAGCATACAGATTCTGCACATGTATTGTTGGATGTATACCTTTTTAGAAATTATGAATGGTGTTGTGTTTTAAATTTCAGCTTCCACACGTTCATCGCTATATAGTGATGTGATTGATTTTTGTGTTCATCTTGTTCATTGCAACTTTGCTGACTTCACTTTCAGTATTGTGTCTTTTTGGGTCTGATAATTTTTCCTTTCTCTAAAGCCTACATTATATAGTATTAATATACCCATGCCTTCATGTTGAAAGTTAATGGGTGCATGGTATATCTTTTATCATTCTTTCACTTTCAATGTATCCATATAGTTACGTTTGAAGTGGGTTTCCTGTAGGTAGCATATAGTTGGGTAGTTAGGTAGTTGAGTAGTGTGTGTGTGTGTGTGTGTGTGTGTGTGTGTGTTTTAATCCACTCTTTCAATCTCTATCTTTTAAGTGATTTATTAAATCCATTTACCTTTAAAATAATTATAGATGTGTTAGGGCTTAAGGCTGACATTTTATTATTTGTCTTCTGATTATTCTTTATTTTTTTGTTTTTTTTCCTGTTCCCTGTGTCTTGCCCACCTGTGGGTTACTTTAACCTTTATAATTTTGTTTTCAATCTATAGTGTTTTTGAGTGTATCTCACTATATAGTTCTTTCAGTGGTAGCGAACACTCTAACTCTTCATATTACAATACACTGATTTAACTTACCACAGTCTCCTGGTAACAATATCCTATCACTTCCAGTGAAGTGTAGAAAACTTACTTTCATCTAGGCCCTTTATCTGCCCTCTTCTTTTAAAGTATAATTGTCTTAGGTATTTCCTCTACAAACATTAAGCACCGTATCATTGTATTATTTTTTCTAACTTCCTGAAGTTTCAAGCCTCCTTCTGTTACAAATTTCCTTCTGTTTGGAGAACTTCCTTAGCAGCTAATCAAAGCTAAGTCTGCTAGTGACAAATTATCCTGGTGTTCCTTCATCTGAGAATGTCTTTATTTCCTCTGAATTCCTGAAAGACATTTTTGCTGGACATGGGCTTCAGAGGTGGCACACTTTCTTTCAACATTGGAAAAATGCTACCTTCTGGCCTTCCTGGTTTTAGATGAGAAATCTGCTGTTATTCCAAGTATTATTTCTCTGCAACAGCAAGTGGCCCAACATTCCCATTAGGGTGCTCCCAGACGGAGAAGAGAGAGAAAAAGGGGGCAGAAATAATGGCTGAAAACATCCTAAGCCAGGTAAGGAAACAGACGTCAGATTGAAGAGTCTGAAAAAGTTTAAAACAAGATGGACCAAAGAGGCCCACATCAAGACACATTATATAGTCAAGGTGTCAGAAGTTAAAAACAAGGAGAGAATCTTTAAAGCCGCAACAGAAAGACAACTTCTATGTAGGAAGCAGTCTTCAGCAGAACCTCTGCAGGCCAGAAGGGAGTGGCATCATATATTCAAAGTACTGAAACGAAAAAAGCCTCTACCCAAGAATATTCTATTCAGCAAAGTTGTCATTCAGAATTGAAGGAGAAAAAGAGTTTTCCAGGCAAGCAAAAGCTAAAATAATTCCTCACCAGTAGACCAGTCTTACAAGAAATGTTGAGGGGCTTTTAAAAACTGAAACAAGAGAGTGCTAATTACTGACAGGAAAACATGAAAGTACAAATCTCAAAATTCAGAATTAATCTAATTAAAAAAATTTTTTTAAATGTTTATTTTCTTTTGAGAGAGAGACTAAGAGCATGAGCAGGGGAGGGGCAGAGAGAGGGAGACACAGCATCCGAAGCAGGCTCCAGGCTCGGAGCTGTCAGCACAGAGCCCAACGTGGGGCTCGAACTCATGAACTGCGAGATCATGACCTGAGCTGAAGTCAGATGCTTAACTGACTGAGCCACCCAGGTGCCCCAGAATTAATCTAATTTTGTAAAGGTAGTGGGTTAATCACTTATAAAACTGGTATAAGGGTAAAAGACAAAAATAAAGGATACACACAATAATTTATTAAAGGATACACAATATAAAAAGATGTAAATTGTGATATCAAACACATAAAAATATTGGGGCAAGTAAAAATGTAGGGCTGTAGAATGCATTCACACTTACGTTGTGATCGACTTAAAATAGACTGCTATAAATATGTCATTTTATGTATTCTTCATGGTAACCACAGAGCAAAAACCTATAGTAGATACACAAAAGGAAAAGAAAAAGGGATGCAAACGTAAAACTACAAGAAATCATCAGATCACAAAGGAAAAGAGCAAGAGAAGATAGGAACAGAGGAACTACGAAACAGCCAGAAAACAATTAACAAAATAGCAATAAGTACACATCTATCAGTACTTACTTTAAATGTCAATGGACTAAATTTTCCAATAAAAAGGCACAGAGTAGCTGAATGGATTTAACAACAACAACAACGACAACAACAACAAGACCCATCTACGCACTGCCTACAGAAGACTCACTTCAGACGTAAGGACACATAGAGACTAAAAGTGAAGGAATGGAAAAAGATATTCCATGCAATGGAAACAAAAAGAAAGCTGGGGTAAGCTACAACTCATATCAGACAAATAGACTTTAAAACAAAGACGGTAGGGGTGCCTGAGTAGCTCAGTCACTTGGGTGGCTGACTTTGGCTCATGTCATGATCTCACAACTCGTGAGTTCGAGCCCTGCATCGGGCTCTGTACTGACAGCTCAGAGACTGGAGCCTGCTTCAGATCCTGTGCCTCCTTCTCTCTCTCTGCCCCTCCCCTGCTCATACTCTTTATCTCTCTCTCTCTCTCTCTCTCTCTCAAAAATAAACATTAAAAAAAAGACTGTAATAAAAGACAAAGAAGGGCACTACATGATGATAAAAAGGTCAATCCAACAAGACGATGTAACAATTGTAAATGTTATGCACCCAACATAGGAGGAGCACAGAAGTATATAAAACAAGTACTAACATTTCAAAAGGGAGAAAGAGATAGCAATACAATAATAGTAGGGGACTTTAATACACTTACATCAATGGCTAGATCATCCAGACAGAAAAATCAATAGAGAAACACTGGCCAGGAAATGTTGGGCTGACATGTTAGACCAGATGGACTTGATAGATACATACAGAACATTCTACCCGAAAGCTATGGAATACACATTCTTCTCAAGCACACATGCAACATTTTCCAGGATAAATCACCTGTTGGGCCACAAAACAAGTCTTAATAAGTTGAAGAAAATTTAAATCAAATCAAGAAGCTTCTGACCATAGTGGTAGGAAACTAGAAATCAATTATAAGAAAACTAGAAAATTCACAAATCCATGGAGATCAGACAACATTTTACTGAACAGTGAATGGGTCAAAGAAGAGATCAAACAAGAAATGAAAAATGCGTTGAGATGAATGAAAATGGAAATAGAACATCCCAGAATTTACAGGGTGCAGCAAAAGCAGATCTAAGAAATTCCGGTGATAAATGCTTCAAGAAATGAAAAAACTCAGGGGCACCTGGGTGGCACAGTCGGTTAAGCATCCAACTTCAGCCAGGTCACGGTCTCGCGGTCCGTGAGTTCGAGCCCCGCGTCGGGCTCTGGGCTGATGGCTCAGAGCCTGGAGCCTGTTTCCGATTCTGTGTCTCCCTCTCTCTCTGCCCCTCGCCCGTTCATGCTCTGTCTCTCTCTGTCCCAAAAAAAATAAACGTTGAAAAAAAAAAGAAAAAAAAAAGAAATGAAAAAACTCAAATAAACAACCTAACTCTGCACCTCAAAGAACTAGAAAAGAAGAACAAACAAAACCCCAAGTTAGTAAAAGGGAGGAAATAATCATAATCAGAGGGGGAAATAAATGAAATAGAGACTAAAAAGACAATAGACAAGATCAGTGAAACTAACAGCTGTTTTGTTAAAAGGTAAACAAAAGTGTCAAACCTTTAGCTAGACTCACCAAGAAAAAAAGAGAGGACTCAAATAAATAAAATCAGAAATGAAAGATGTTACACCTTATACACAAATACAAAGGCTCATAAGACACTACTAAGAAACATTATAGGCCAACACATTACACAACCTAGAAGAAATGGATAAACTCCTAGAAATGTACAACCTACCAAGACTGAATCATGGAGAAACAGAAAATCTGAACAGACTGACTACTATTAGTAAGGAGGTAGAATCCGTAATCAAAAGCTTTGCAACAAGCAAAAGTCCAGGACCATATGGCCTCACTGGTCAATTCTATGAAACAGTAAAAAAAAAAAAAAAAAATTAATACCAATTCTTCTCACACTCTTCAAAGAAAAAAAAATGTAAGAGGGGAGAACACTTCCAAACTCATTGTACGAGACCAGTATACAACCCTGATGCCAAAACCAGACAAGGACACCACAAGAAAAGAGAACTACAGACCAATATCCCTGACGGACATGCATGCAAAACTCCTCAAAAAACTGCTGGCAGAACGAATTCAACAATACCATTGTCACGGGGGATTTATTCCAGGGATGCAAGGGTGGTTCGACATCCACATCGGTCAACGTGATGCACATTAACAAGGAAGGATAAAAGTATTTTGATCATCTCAATGAAAAAGCGTTTGACAAAATTCACCATCTATGATTCAAAAAAAAAAAAAACTTTCAACAAAGTGCAAATAGAGGGAACCTTTCTTGACATAATAAAGACTGTAGATGAGAAGCCCACATCTAGCGTCACACTCAATGGTTAAAAGCTGAAAGCTTTTCCTCTAAGATCAGGAACAAGACAAGGATGTCCGCTGTCATTATTCAACACAGTGTGGGAAGTCCTAGCCACGGCAGTTAGGCAAGGAAAAGAAAATGTGCCCAAATCAGAAAGAAAGAAGTGTCACTGTGTGTTGACGACACGATATTATGTAGAGAAAACCATGAAGACACCACCAAAAAAACCATCAGAACCGATCAGTTAATTCGGTCAAGTCACAGCATACAAAATTAAAGTACAAAATCGGCTGCATTTCTATACACCAACAATAAACTTTAAAAAAAATTTTTTTTTCAACGTTTATTTATTTTTGGGACAGAGAGAGACAGAGCATGAATGGGCGAGGGGCAGAGAGAGAGGGAGACACAGAATCGGAAACAGTCTCCAGGCTCTGAGCCATCAGCCCAGAGCCCGACACGGGGCTCGAAATCACGGACCGCGAGACGTGACCTGGCTGAAGTCAGACGCTTAACCGACTGCGCCACCCAGGCGCCCCAACAATAAACTCTTAGAAAGAGAAATTAAGAAGACAGTCCCCTTTACAATTGCATGAAAAGGAATAAAATACCTAGGAGTACATTTAACCAGGGTGGTGAAAGACCTGTACACTGAACACTATGACATCGATGGAAGGAACAAGACACACAGATGGGAAGACAGTCCGTGCTCATGGACTGGAGGAACCAATGTGCTCAAAATGTCCATACTACACAAAGCAATCTACAGATTCAGTGCAATCCCTAAAGAAATTCCACAGAATTCCATTGTTCACGGAAATAGAACAAGCAATCCTAAAATTTGTGTGGAACCACAAAAGATCTCAAATACCAAACAAATCAATCTCCAGAAAGAACAAAGCTGGAGGCATCACGTCCCCTGATTTAAAACTATGTTATAAAGTTACAGGAATCAAAACTGTATGGAACTGGCACAAAAACCAGACACATAGATCAATGGAACAGATTAGAAAACCCAGAAATAAACCCATGCATATAGGGTCAATTAATTTACAATAAAGGAGCCAAGAACATATGATAGGAGAGGGCCAGTCTCTTCAATAAACGGTGCTGGGAAAACTGAAGTCACACGCAAAAGAAACGGGCCCACTTTCTCCCACCACACACACACACAGATCAATGCAAAATGGACTGAAGACTTGAATGGTAAGACCTGAAACCACAAAACTCCTAGAAGAAAACACAGGCGGTAAGCTTCTTGACATCAGTCCTGCTGCTGATGTGTTTTTGTTTTGTTTTGTTTTGTTTTTTTACCGTCAGAAGCAAAGGCAGCACAAACAAAAACAAAGCAGTGGGACAGCATCCACCTGCAAAGCTTCTGCCCGGCACAGAAAACCATCCACAACATGAAAAGACAACCCGTGGAATGGGAGAAAATATTTTCAAATCAGATCTCTGAGAGGGGGCTAATGCCCAAAATATATAAAGAACTCATACAACTCAACAGCAAAACAAAAACAAAAACAAAAACCAACAATCCCATTTAAAAACGAGTAGAAGACGCAGAGCAGGTATTTTCAAAGAAGACATCCAGGTGGCAAACAGGTACAGAAAAAGGTGCTCAACAGCAGTTATCAATCATCAGGGAGATGCCAATCAGGACCACAGTGAGAGGCCACCTTACACCTGACAGAATGGCTAAATCAACGACAAAGAAATAAGAGATGTTGGCGAGGATGTGGAGATAAAGGAACCCCTGTGCACTGTTGGTGGGAATGCAGACTGGTACAGCCGCTCTGGAAGACAGTATGGAGGGTCCTCACAAAATTAGACAAAGAATTACCCTATGTTCAGCAATTTCACTTCTGGATATTTACCCAAAGGAAAGAAAAACACTCACTTGAAGACATATCTGCACCCCCACGTTCACTGTGACATTATTTACAAGGGACAAGACACAGAAGTAGTCAAGTTTCCATAAATGGATGAGTGGATACAGGAAGCAGAAAACGTGGCATAGACACACTCCAGAATATCAGCCTCAGAAAAGGAAATCTTGCCATTTGTGACAACATAGGTGGGCCTCAAGGGCATGATGCTAAGTGAAATAAGAGAAAAACAGATAGTGTATGCTCTCACTTCTATGTGGAATCAAAAAAGAAAACAAAACCATATGCTCATACAGAGAAAAGATTGGTGGTTGCCAGAGGTGGGGGTTGGGGGTGGCCAAAATGGGTGCAGGGGGTCAAAACATACACATTTTCAATTATAAAATAAGTAAGTCCTGGGATGTAATATGCACCACGTAACATGTGTGATGACTATAGTTAATATACCATGTAACATATTTGGAAGTTGCTCAGACAGCTGATCTTAAAAGTCCTCATCACCAGAAACAATTTTTATAACTATGTGTTGTGATGGATGTTAACTAGACTTACAGAGGGGATCATCTCACAGTATCTACAAATACTGAACCATCATGTGCCGCATCAGAGACTAACATATGTCAATTACATCTCAGTTAAAAAAAAAATTTTCAGTCTACATTCTTCCTTCTCCTCTTCTGGCACAAGTGTTAGATCTTTTGTTATTGTTAACAGATTCCCAGAAGTCTTTTCATTTATTTCCAGTCTGTTTTCTCTCTGTTGTTCAGATAGGGACATTTCTATAATAGGTCTTCAAGTTCATGGATTTTTTTCTGTTGTCTCCAAATGACTTCAATTTGTCCAGCAAATTTTTAGTTTTGATGCTTGAATTTTTCAGTTCTATAATTTCCATTTTATTTTTTATATCTTTTTATATCTTTCTTTTTCATATGTTTCAAGAGTGTTTGTAATTACTTGTTGAAACATTCTTTATGGTTGTTCTGGTTCTGGGGATGATGAGTGGGTTTTATTGTGTGCGCACCATTGTTGCTCTTTAAAAGCTTCTCTCTTTGTTTTTAAGCATAGAAAGAGCAGTGATGTTCAGACTCCTTCATGACCGGAATACACAGAGAACCCACCAGTGGTTAAAAAAAAAAAAAAAAAGCCAGCATGGATAAGGACTATACACAACCAGCCTGTCCACAAGAGTTCATATAGCCTAATGAGCAGCACTAGAAAAATATCTTCCTGAACTCTCTGAAAATATGAGCTATAATTGTATTTTTTCATTATTAAAAAATGTTTTAATGTTATCTCATTTTTGAGAGATAGAGACAGAATGAGAGTAGGGGAGGGGCAGAGAGATAGGGAGACACAGAATCTAAAGCAGGCTCCAGGCTCCGAGCTGTCGGCACAGAGCCCGGTGCACGGCTCGAACCCATGAACCGTGAGGTCATGACCTCAGCCGAAATCGGACGCTTAACCGACAGAGCCACCCAGGCGCCCCTTTTTAAATTATTTTCTTAAGTTTATTTATTTTTGAGAGGGAGCGAGAGAGCGTGCACACGTGGGGCAGAGAGAGAGGGAGACAGAGGATCCCAAGCAGGCTCCACACTGTCACCACAGAGCCCGACACGGGGATTCAACTCACGAACCGTGAGCTCATGACCTGAGCCGAAATCAAGAGCTGGACGCTAACCTGACTGAGTCACCCAGGAGCCTCGAACTAGAATTTTAACTATAAATGGGTCCTTTTTCCTGTTTACCTTGGTTTTTGGCATCAGACACACGGCTCAGATTTCTGGTGGGTCTCAGCACTCTTTGTAGTTCAGAGTGACAGTTTAACAAGCTCCTTACCCTCTTTTGCACCTGGACAGAGTTTGCTAATTCGGGCAGCAAGGAGGGTGAGCTGGAAGGGCATTTTGTTGGGAGACCCCAACCGACGACACATAGATCTTTCATCTTGGGCCAGTTTCTCCAAAAGTTATCCCGTAACATGCCGAGCGCCCGCATCTGGGAGCCAAGGGAGAGGAGAGGCCGGAGAGCGACTGCTGCTTTCCAGTTCTGGTGCTCTGTGTCCAGCCCTCACCTTCTGCAGCGCCTGGTGTCCCCGAGCCCAAGGTCTCTGTGGATCTTCCTCTCCGGGGACGAAATTTCTGAACAAGGAAGTCACCCGGTGGCTTTCCTTCTCAAACCAATACAGTCCGTGCACCCTTTGGACCGTCAGCCCGCAGATGTGTACCTTGTGTGATGATGGATTCTCTCCTCTCCGGTGCCCCGGGGACCCCGCACGTCCCGTGCCGTGTGAACCGTCCTTCAGAGACTTGAGAAAACAGCCACGCAAATCATCTTCTGTGGGATTTCATTCTTTCCCGCACCTTTGGCTGAGAAAGGCCGCATAGCGTTTGTCCTGTCTTGTGACAAGGGAGCGAGCGTTCGTGACCCTGTGACACTCGGCCTTGGCCACGGGCTGCCCCGCGGAGACGGGGCACGATCTTCAAGCACCTCCACGACAGGCAGCGGAAATCATCCCGAGGGCCATCCCGCAGGCAGTTCCCGTGGCTCCTGCGGTGTGAGGCCCCCCCCCTCACGTGGGCAGACCCAGCCCTGTCCCGGACAGGCCAGGCCTGTCCCTGCCCCTCGATCCTGGGCGGGGTGAGGCGGGGGCAGAGCCGGGGGCAGGCACCGTCCCACGAGAAGCCTGCTTCTCTCGGGACTTCTGTGTGGTCTCCGAGCGAGGGGCAGCTCCCCCCCACCCCCCACCATCTACCACGAGATGATGTAGTCTGGGCTCTCTCCACACAGAGCCAGCGCCAGGAATCCCTGGCCAGCCGCGTAGGGGGTGCTCCCGGGAGGAGTCTGACGTTAAGTGAGGGCGTGGTCTCCCCCAAAGGGCAGCCCCTGCCTGGTTGTTGGCGGGGGGAGGGGGAGCTCTGCCTCACAAGCGTCACGGGAGCCGTCCGGCCCGGTGGTGAGGGCGCCGGGAGGCTGAGCATCAACCCCAACTGCTCCGGGGCGGGGGGAGGGGGGGCCTGCGGAGAGCGTAGCAGGTGTGACATTTGGCACGGTGACCTGCAGCTGTGGGCAGACAGGACCCGAGGGGTCCGAGCGGACTCCTAGAGCGCCTGCCCCGCCCGCCCGTGTGCCCGCTGCACCAACTTCCGTGACCCAGGGCATGGGTTTGACTCAGAAGTCTTTGAATGTTTATTTAGCAAAATACAGCAGTCCTTTGTCTTTATAGATTCTATTTCTTTTTTTAACGTTTGTTTTTAAGAGAGACAGAGCGTGAGCGGGGGAGGGGCAGAAAGCGAGGGAGACCCAGAATCGCAAGCAGGATCCAGGCTCTGAGCTGTCGGCACAGAGCCCGACGTGGGGCTTGAACCCTGTCTGTTCCTCCCCAGACTCGTGCTGTGTTTGTTAGCTTAGACGGTGATGCGCTTTAGGATCTGCTGGGTAAGCCCCCTTCGTTATTCCTTTATATTTTCAATTTTTCCTTGGTGGTGCTCACACCTGTATTTTTCGATGAACATTAGAATCGCTGCTCATACTCCAGAGGGCCGGCTGGGACTTGTATGGGATGGCTTTAAATCTACAGACTCACTCGGGGGACAAGTGCGTCTTTACAGTATTAGGCCCTCCGACGCAGCGACACCACGGCCCTCCCCTTCCATTGGAAGGCTTCTCTCTGCCCTGGGGTCGAAGGTGCGCGTGTGCGAGCGTGTGCGACGGGCCCGGCACCCCTTCCTGCTGGAGCCCCCTCTTCCGGGGAGAGGGACGTTCCCAGGGGTACGATCCCCACCAAAGGGGTGAGCCCGTGAACGAATCCAGTCCCCGGCCAGTGATGGCCTCACGGCTCAGACAAGATCCGCGGGTCCCTCGTGAGACGTCACGCGTGGATTCCAGGAAAGAAAGGGCTTCCTCTTCTCTGGGGTCACCCCCCACCGGAAAGAGGGGTTGGGTCTGTGGAGTCTGAGAAACTAAACGGCAAAGGACCACCGTTTCTTGAGCACTTTCTGCGTGCCGGGCACGGTTCCCCCGATTCTCCAGAACGCGCCCCGGCAGGCGCCACGATCATCCGACGCTCAGCCCCTGGTGGACCCCGACGTTCACACCCACACTGGTGTGTGCAGCCTGCATTTCCGCTCAGGAGGCAGGCCCCACCACCCCTCCCACTCCGCATACGAGGCCAGGAGCACAGCGGGGTTTAGACCTCGTCCTGGGTCACACGGCCAGCCAGGGGCGGGGCCCGGATCCCCTTCTCAATCCGGAAAGTGGTCTGGGAGTGAGACGTCAGGAAGGACACCCCAAGGGGTGTTGGGGGGTGCAGTGAGCCCCACGCCCAGCCGGGAAGACAGCCATCCTCATTCCGTGCAGGAAGTTGGGGGGACTGTCCCTCGTCACCAGCGGGACACGTCCCTTGGGCACAGAGCCTGGAGCTCTCGGGTGCTCTCGGCCTTGGGGGAGGGGAAGCTGGCTCTCCTGGCCTGGATGCTCTGCCCACCCGGCCTCCCAGCTTCTGCTCGGGCTGGAGACAGCGATTCATCCCGCGGGGGGTGCGGGTGGGGGCCTGAGGCTGAGTGACAAGGCGGTGCCCGCGGCCCCAGGGAAGGGACCGATGAGGTTCACCTTCCCGTCCCGCACCACCCCCCTCCACCCCGTGTGAAACTCTCCTTATGTTTCAGGTGGGCCAGTGACCGGGCTTGGCCAGCCAGAACATTCCATTCTTCTGGCGGTGCTGCGCCCAGCATGGGACACCCGCGAGGGTCATTTCTGTCACCTCTTCTATGAAATACGGCTGAGAAAATTGTTTTATTTAATTCCATACTTCCAACAACCAAGAGATCATCAAGATGTGCAATTTAGGGGCGCCTGGGTGGCTCGTCGGTTGAGTGTCCGACTTTGGCTGAGGTCAGTATTTCGCGGTTTGTGGGTTTGAGCCCCACGTCCGGCTCTGTGCTGACAGCTCGGACCCTGGATCCTGCTCCGGATTCTGTGTCTCCCTCTCTCTCTGCCCTTCCCCGCTCACACTCTGTCTCTCGCTCCCCAAAAATAAACAAAACATTAAAAAAAAATTTAAAAAAAAAGACGTACAATTTAGGTGACTTCTACATTTTCTTGATGTGCTTTTCAGTTTTTATTTTTTGGTATAATTCAGTGTCAAGTTAACTAACAGCGTATACGGCGTGCTCTTGGTTTTGGGGTCGATTCCCGTGATTCGTCGCTCACATACAACACCCAGTGCTCATCCCAACAGGTGCCCTCCTCGGTGCCCATCACCCGCTTTCCCCTCTCCCCCGCCCCCACCCGCCCTCAGTTTGTTCTCTGTGTTTAAGAGTCTCTTCTGGTTTGCCCCCCACCCTGTCCATTTGTAACTGTTTTCTCCCCTTCCCCTCCCCCAAGGTCTTCGGTTAAGTTTCTCAAGATCCACATATGAGTGAACACATATCATATGTGTCCTTCTCTGACTGACTGGCTTCACTCAGCATCCACGTTGCTGCAAAAGCAGGATTTCATTCTTTCTCATTGCCAAGTAGTATTCCGTTGTATATACAAACCACGTCTTCTGTTCTTTAGTTTTTAAAACAGAAATTGGCAACGAAAAAGGAGTAATTTCAATTTTTAAAAATCAGAGTCAGGAAAATATTTCGTCGAGGAACTCAGATCTGCTCTTTAGCAAGGCACAGCGCTAGACTGTCCGCGGTGACTCTCTGTCACACTCTGGGACAGGCACCCTCGGTGGCAAAGGGGACTCTGCAGATGTGAGCTGGGGCGAGCGTTCTGGATGACCCAGGTGGGCTCAGTGTGGCCACGCAGGTCCTTAAAAGCGGGACGGCCTCCTGCTGTGGCCAGAGAACCTGGCCACGGAAGCGGGTCAGATGGCGACGGAGGCTCCCCCTCTGTGGCTGCTCTGAGGGTGGAAGCTGGCACCCAGCCGGGGCCCGAGGGCGGGGGGCTCTCCAGATGCAGGAAGAGCCCAGGGTTCGCTCCTGGAGGTTCTGGGGAGACCCCGCTCCAGGCTGCCACCCTCCGGGTGCAGGTGGTTTGTGGGCGGCCTTCGGGGCTGCTGGGCCGTTAGACACTCCCATCTCTGCCGTCACCCTCCCACGGCGTCCCCCTGTGTGTCTGTCCTCCTCTTGTAAGGACACCGGTCAGACAGGGTCAGGGCCTCCCCAACAACCTCGCCTTGAGCTGGTTCCGTCCTAAACCAGGCCACCTTCACAGACCCCGGGGGTTAGGGCTCCAGCGTCCTATGTTGGGGTGGGCACGATTCAACCCATAACACACACGTCTCAGTACAACAGCAACACTGACCGCTGGAAGGACGTTTCCTGGGAAGGATGTGTGCCGGGGGCCCTGGGAAGAAATGGAGGGGCGGGGGGATTAAGAACCATGTGGACTGCTTATGAACTTTATCGTGGATTTTAAATCCTCAGCAGATCTCACCTGCCCCCAGACATCCTGGTGCTGCCCCTGGCGGGCCACCACATCCCAGCCACAGTGACTGGTGCACAGATGAGCAACGTCCGTGGGAGGAGCTTCCCGGGTGTGTCTAGCGGTGGGTGGGTCTGTCCACCCCCGTGGCTGGGGCCGTGGCTCCAGCCTTCTCCTGCTGCTTCCTGGAGAGAGTGAATGAGTCACCCGGGGTAAGAGGAGGTGGGCAGGGAGGATCTGGCCCCAGCGGGACCCGGCCGTGCGCAAGCCGGTCCCCTGGCTTCCCCACGTCACTTCAGCTGGGACCCTGTTACCTCCAACGAGAGGCCCACAAGCCCTCATGAACACTGACTCTGAAGTTCTGTAATTTTTTTCCCGAGACCTTACGCATTTCTAATTTTGTGCTGTTATTTTTTTATTATTTTTTTAAATGCCTATTTTTGAGAGAGAGAGCGTGCGAGTGGGGAAGGGGCAGAGAGAGGGGGAGACACAGAATCCGAAGGCCCCAGGCTCTGAGGCATGAGCACAAAGCCCAACGTGGGGCTCGAACCCACCAACCGTGAGATCACGGCTGAGCCGAAGTCGGACACTTAACCGGCTGAGCCACCCGGGTGCCCCCCGATGACGATTTTAATGCAGCTTTTCTGATCATCCTTCCTGAGCTTAAGATGAATAGTGTTGAATTGGACAGGAGGATATTATTTCTCTGCAGAGAAAGAGAAGCCAGAAAATACCCAAATGAAACCACGCACTCACGGGATGGTCTCGGGAGGAGCGCGGGGATGAGAGGGGCAGGGCCGAGAAACCGGAAGAAGGATCCAGAGCAATCCCAGGCTCCGAAGGGCGGACGGAACACAGACGGGAACCACGACGGGGTCTCCAGGACTTGAGAGGCAACGCCAGAGTGTGGCGCTCTGTGGGCGGGGTCCCCAAACGGTGAGGAGAAAGCAGCACAGGAAATAATACTTGAAGAAACCACAGCCCAAACTCCTCACATCTGGCGAAAAACGTAAGTTCGCAGAGCCTGGATCTGTCCTCCCGTCGTAAATCGAAATCGCAGACCCGGATGTCAAACCCAGAGCAAAGACTTTGAGAAGAAAACATACCAGAGGGTCTTTGGGAGCTCAGAATTACGTGCAAAAGCACAGTGCACACGGGAAGGGGCTGGTGACTCGGATGAACCCTGGGGATGAAACTGTCAGGGGAAGGACAGGAGCCCACAGTCTGGGAGGGGACGGGCCACTCGCAGACACAGCCAACTTGGGTCCCGAGCAAAGAGCGCTCAAGGCCCGGCCGTGGGAAATCTCTCAACACGCGTGTTTGCAGAGAGGCTGGGCGGGTGGCAAGCGAGCGCATCAGCCCTTTTGGAGACGCAGTCAAGGTGACTGTTGGTGCAAAACGGCGCCTCCGCTCCCAACCGCAGCGTCAGCATGTCAGAAACGCGCAACGGCCCCGGAAGACGGTGATCCTACCGTGGGCACCGACCCGAGAAAGCCGAAAAGTTACGCAATTACACACTAATTACGCAAATAAAAACGACACAAAAATCTGTACCCGAAAGCTTATCGTGGCTTTATTCTTCATCCCCCCAAACCCACAAAACCCAAACGTCCTTCAGCTGGCGAGCAGGTGAGCCGATGTGGTACGCCCGCTCCAGGGAGCCTGCCCGGTCATAGGGAGGACACCCCCCCCCCCCCCCCCCCCCCCCGCTCCCAGAGTCGCTCTCAAAGGCGTTGCACTGAGAAAAGCCAGACCTCCAGGCTGCACGCGGGGCCCCGCGAAGGAAGGATGCCGGGTGGCTGCCTCTGGGAATGGGGAGCCAGGCGGGTGCCGGGGTGCAGGGCAGAGGAAGCCTCGCTACAAAGGGCTGACGCCAGGGGGTTAGCAGGTTGACTTTGGGCATGGCGACGTGACTCCGTGCATTTGCCAAATTCGTACAATCCTATGCCAGAAAAAGTGAATTTTACCGCATGTGAGCTGAAACATAAACTTGAAAAGGGAAAGATATCTTCCAAGACAAATCCTGCTTCGGTGTATTAGCAATGACCACCAGAACCACGTGGGAAAAGAACCCATTCAAAATCATCACAGCAGAGGGGCGCCTGGGTGGCTCAGTCGGTTAAGCGGCCGACCTCGGCTCAGGTCACGATCTCGCGGTCTGTGAGTTCCAGCCCCGCGTCGGGCTCTGTGCTGACAGCTCAGAGCCTGGAGCCCGCTTCTGATTCTGTGTCTCCCTGTCTCTCTGCCCCTCCCGTGCTTGTGCTCTCTGTCTCAAAAATAAATATTTAAAAAACCCTTTTTTTCACTGTCATCAGACGATCACAACGGCTGGACAGTCTCGGGATTGGGGTCTGCTGGCTATCTTCTTCCCTGTGTACTGGTCAGATTTTCGTTTCTCTTCTTTCCTCTCTCTTTTTAATATTTATGTACGTATGTATGTATGTATATATTTATTTATTTATTTAGAGAGTGAGCAGGAACCAGCGGAGGAGGGGCAGAGAGAGAGAGAGGGGGGAGAGACAGGATCCCAAGCAGCGTAGAGCCCAACTCAGGGCTCGATCCCCCGAATCGTGAGATCACGACGTGACCTGAAATCAAGCGTCGAACACTTATCCAACTGAGCCGCCCAGGAGCCCCTCTCGTGTCTCTTCTGAGTCTGGTAATTCTGGACCACATCCTGGACATTTTGAGACTCTCAATGCCACCCAATATTCTAGAGAACGTGGCTGTGGTCAACCTGGTTAGGTCCAGACCGCAGGTTCTGGCTCCTTCCGTGGGTGGCGGTTCCAAAATCCGCTCGGTTTCCAGAGCCTTCCCTGCACCGGTGGGGTCTACCTGGCTCGGGTGCCGTGGCGGGATCGGTGTGGGGTTTGGGTGGTGGCTCAGGTCCCGGGCTCTCGGATAGAACTGCCTTTACACAGGTCACGTCTGCTCCGCTCACGGTCCCGTTCTGGTCATCCAGAACGGTGTCCGTCCTATTCCAGTACGTGACTAGCGGCTTGCCCCGTGTCCTGTTAGCGGGGAGGCCAAGTCCCCCCCGTCCAGTACTTCAAGAACTGCTTCGGCCGTTCTGGGCCCTTCGGTCTTCATGCGAGTTCTGGGGTCAGTGTGTCCAGTCCCACGAAAATCCCGTGGGCACGGTAGTGAGTCACCGCCCGGTAGTGTTGCTGAGGCTCGAGGACAATTCAGTTTTCTGGGCATTTGTGTTAAGGACGGATGTTACTTTTTCCCTTAAATGCTTTTCCTTCACCTGTCGAGATGACCAAAGATTTTTTTTTTTTATCCTTTATCCTGTAACCATGGAGAAATGCATAAATACATCCATGGTAAAGCAGGCTTTCAATCCGGGGTTAAACCAAATGGGGTGATAGTGTGCGACACGGATTTTTAGTGCTACTCAGACGGTGTGCTAAATACGTATTTTTAGGATTTTGCATGTATATTTATCGGGGATTGCAGCTAAGTGTGCTTTGGCTTGCCGTCCTCGTCGACGGGCACGAAGATTTTTTAACCCTCACAGAAACGGCTAGGGAATGTTCTTTTTTGTTCTCTTTTCCGAAAGACTTTGAGTAAGATGGGCACCACCTGTGCCTTGAATACGTTTAGCTAGAACCTTCCCGTAAAAAAGGCTGAGGCTAGTTTTCACGTTGTGGGAAGGTTTCCAAAACACAGGAGAGTTTTGCTGTTGTTATCACACCATTCAGGTTGTGGCTCTTGCGTTTTCCCGGGAACGTGTTTCATCTATATTTTCGAACTTGCGGGCAAAAAGATATCCGCGATCCTGCCTCGTTAACTTCGACTCTGTCCTGCCGTCTGAAGCTGTGTCCTCTGTTCCAGTCCTAGGGCTTTTATTCCAATGATTATTTTATTTTATTTATTTATTTATTTTTTTAAATTTTTTTTTTTCAACGTTTATTTATTTTTGGGACAGAGAGAGACAGAGCATGAACGGGGGAGGGGCAGAGAGAGGGAGACACAGAATCGGAAACAGGCTCCAGGCTCCGAGCCATCAGCCCAGAGCCCGACGCGGGGCTCGAACTCCCGGACCGCGAGATCGTGACCTGGCTGAAATCGGGCGCTCAACCGACTGCGCCACCCAGGCGCCCCTCCAATGATTATTTTAATCGATCCGTCTTGCCAGAGGCTTGTAAACTACATTAGTCTTCCCCCCAAACCAGCCTTATTTTTGTCCTTCCTCCCCTGTACCTTCATTTTCCACTTCATTCATTCCCATTTCGTCGTTTCCCCTCCATTTCTCTCTTTCTTTTTTAGCTTATTTTTTGTGAGAGCGAGCGAGCGAGCATGAGCAGGGGAGGGGTAGAGAGAGAAGGCGAGAGAGAATCCCAAGCGAGCTCTGCACCACCAGCGCAGAGCCTGATGCAGGGCTCGATCTCACGAACTGTGAGGTCATGACCGCGGATCACGACCTGAGCCGAAATTAAGAGTCGGGTCTTTCACCGACTGAGCCACCTAGGTGTCCGTTTCCCCCGTTTTCTTTGGAATTACCTTGTTGTTTTTATGTAAAGTTTTAAAAATGATTTTAAGTTTATTATGAGAGAGAGAGAGAGAGAGAGAGCGGAGGAGGGGCAGAGAGAAGAGAGGGAGAGAGAGAGAAAATCCCGAGCAAGCTCCCTGCCGTCAGCACAGAGCCTCACACAGCTTCTGTCCACCGCCCTGACCCGACGCCCTCCGGGCCTTCCTTCTTACTCGGCCACGGCCACGGCCACGGCTGGGCTTCCTGCCTGCGCCTCTGTGCAGCCTCCTCCAGCCTCGGACCGACCGGCTTCCCCTGCAGCCGCCTGCCCAGCCCGCCCCGCCCCTGCTCTGCCCCCTGGGCGCCTTCCCCAGGCCTGTCTCCTCCCCCAGCTTTCTCACTTCCCCTTCAGCTGCGTCTACCTGTGGTTCATTCAGTCTTTCCAAGGATTTCAAGTTTTGTTCCTGCTCATATCCGTCCTAGTTTGTGCCTTTCTTGTCCAGTCTTTCTATTCTCCTGCGTTATGCTTCCGTGCCCCTATTTTGTGTCTTTAAACGCGTTTGTCTTACCCGCTGCTCCTGCTAAGTCACATCCGGAGTCTCGACAGACCTGGTTTCTTGCGTCGTGTCCGCCTCGTCAGCATGTTGCCCGACTCTTGTAGGTTTTTTTAATTGTTAAAAAACATTTATTTTTGAGAGAGCGAGAGACAGTGTGAGCAGGGGAGGGCAGAGAGAGAGAGGGAGACACAGAATCCGAAGCAGGCTCCAGGGTCTGAGCTGTCCGCACAGAGCCCGACGCGGGGCTCGAATCCGTGAACCCCGAAATCGTGACCTGAGCCAAAGTCGGATGCTCACCCGACCGAGGCCCCCAGGCGCCCCTCTTAGAGGTTTTGAGATTTGGAAAACATTTCCGATGTGTAGGTGTTTCATACAAATCCCTAAATAACTAGGTTTGACCTTGACCTTGGAGCTCTCTGAGGCCTGGGCTGAGATGTGCTCCTTCAGAGAAACCCGTTTGCCTCAGGCAGACCCGTGGCACCCGATGGGCTCATGTTAAATTAGAATTCTGACCTTGCCATTCTCGGGGTCACGCAGAGAGTCTAAAATTCAGGCCGCAAACCCTCCCCAGGGCTGACCAGTGCCACGAATTCCCCAGGGATTTTAAGAAAACACCAATTTTTCCAGGACTGACGTTGAGACAGTTTCCTAGAGAAGGCTGGGAACGTTTTCTGCTTCAGTGACTCACGGAGGGTGAGGCCCGTCCTTAGTCCCGCAGGCTGGGGGGTCTCTGCCCCACCCCTACCTGGGCCCCTCTGGGCACAACATACCGCCTGTCGCCCTGGGGGACACACAGTTCAGTACCCGCCCCCCCCCCCACACCTCCTGGACTCCCGTTGGACTTCGTACCCAAGACTCAGGCTCAGCCCTCCTGGGCAGGGTCTGTGGGCCGTCCCCTGGCAGGGGGGTGGCCCCAGGGTGTTCGGTCCAGCACTTCTCCCATTCTGGCTCTCATCAGTATCTCCCGGGGCGGCCCGCGGTGTGGCGGGTGCTGGGGGGGCGGGGGCCACCCCAGAGCCCCCAGAGGTGGGTGCGCACCCGGTCACGCACATGGGGACCGCCAGGTCCGTGGTTCCGCATGAGGCCCACGCCCCTGCCTCAGGGGTGACATGCGAACTTGGGCGCAAGGACCATCTGGGTGGTTCGTGGGGACACACGCTCTGCTCGCCGTCCGCATCACTCTTGGTGCCACGGAGCCAGCTCTCGAGTCCACGCGGCTCACTGATCACGTGGTTTTTATGTAAGTTCTGTCTTCTGTTTATTCTTTCTTCCTATGATCCTTTTGGGTGTGTCTGATGTGTACATTCTCGCCTCTATTATTTCTTGTTCGGTCCCGCCTTCCTTCTGGCGGTCTCAGCTGAATCCCGAAGTGTAGACGTGTCGCGTTGTCTCCGGCCGTCCAGAGTTTCAGTGTGGTTTCTCACTTCCTCTTTGGCTCAAACCTTGTGTAGGAGACTACTTGGCAAGTCTAATCCTAAAACGAAGGGGCGCCGGGGTGGCTCAGTCGGTGAAGCGTCTGATTCTCGGTTTTGGCTCAGGTCGTGAACTCATGGTTCGTGAGCTCATGGTTCGTGAGCTCAAGCCCCGTGTCGAGCTCTGTGCTGACAGCAGGGAGCCTGCTTGGGATTCTCTCTCCCTCTTTCTGTCCGTCCCCTGCTCCTGCTCTCTCTCTCTCCCCCTCTCCTGCTCTCTCTCAAAATGAATAAATAAAACTTAAAAAAACAGACGTTTAAAAAAATAAAAGTCTAATCATAAAATGCGTATTAATTACGAGCCACGCTTCAGTGTCGGGATCTGGCATCGTAAGCATCGATTTGTGTGTGCGTTTCAATATATTGCCAATCTTTCTAAATGTCACATCGGGCGTGTTCTCTGCTTCAATGAAAAGTAATTGGCATGTATGTGTCTCTTGAGTAAATCCTGTTAACTACCGCGCTCAGGTCCCCCTACGTTTTCTTACCTTTGCCTCCTCGAGTGAGTCCTGCTCTGTCCCCAGCTCAGTGCCCGGAAGTTTCCAGATGGCCGCAGAGGCGGGGGCAGCCGAGGGGGCCTGGGGGGCGTCCAGAGAGGAGGCCACACGGGGGTGGGGGTGCACCGGGCTGCTGCCCCCTGAGCCTCTCCCGCCCCCACCCCGACCGTGTCCCCCAGCGTGTTCGCGGCCCCCTCCCGGTGCCCCGCGTCCCGGGGGAGCACCCCTCTGCCCTCCCTGAACACTTCCCTGCCCGCCACCCCCCCTTAAAATGCCGTGTGATTTCTCTCTGACTGGACGCAGATCACAACTTGAAAAATGAGACCAAGTGGGCCCCAGAGCAAGTCGCAGGACGGAGGACGTATGAGGTGCAGGGAAGGACAACAGAAAAGTCATGAAACCAAAAGCCGGATCTTTGAAAGGTCAATAAAATCAATACATCTTCAACCCGAGGAGGAGGGGGAAATGATACATTACCAACGTCATAAATGAGACAAGGGGCTGTCGACGGGGCGTCACAGACAGCCTCGTGCTCACACATTCCCCGTTCCTTGTGGGGCCCGGCCCCCGACGCTCACGCAGCAGGTGCAGAGACACGCTGGACGGTCCTACGGAGTAAAGAACCGAGCCTCCAGGCCCGATGGCCATCCCGGTGCATGCCACCGGGTATTTAAGGAAGACGGGACACCGGCCGCCTCGGAAGCTCGGGACAGGCGGCGCTCAGCTTGTGAGGCCAGCGTGACCGATGCCAAATCAGGCAAAGAGGCTACAGAGAGATGGAAATTGCAGGTCACACAGACCCAAAACCTTCTTTAAAAAGTAGCAAACAGAATGCGGAAACGTCTAGAAAGGGCGGTCTATCGGGACGGGTGGGGTTTATTCCAGGAATAAAAAGGTTGGTTCAACGTTAAAAACAACAACAACAACAACAACAACAACAGCAGCGACGTAACTGACCACGTCCACCAAGCAGAAAAACCACGGCATTAGCTCCCCAGGTGCAGAAAAGCACAAATGTTCATAATAGAAGCTGCAAATTACGGACCGAGGGGAAGGTGAGTCAGACTCGGGGTTCAGAACAACCGGGACCATCGCGGCTGAGGACATGCGCACTCCCTCCTCTTGCAAACAGCAGGGGAACACCGCCTCCCCCTCCCCTCCCCCCGGGGCACACGTGCAGCGGGTCCCAGCCATGAAGGAAGGGAGGAGAAGCGCCCTCCTGATTTGCGGACACGACTTGCGAACCCAGTGAATCCAGAAGAATCTACAAGCCGTTGGAATAACAAATTCAGCAAACCTAAGTGCCATCTTTGGGCCCCAAGGTAAAGCTGAGGCATTAGAGGCCGGAATCCGCGGGCCCAGAACCGGGCCTCCCCCTCCGGCCCCGTGACACGTCGCGGGCAGTGTCACAGGACCACCTTCCCCATCCGTCAGTGGTTGAGGAGCCACTGGATCCCACGGAGGGAACAAGGAGCCTTCCCCTCGCCCACACGTGACTTCGATTTGAGGTGGGCCCGGCTCTCCGCACGAAAGCTAACGCGCGGTCTCCGGGAAGAAGCTAGAAGGTGCTCAGAGCTGGGCGCGCAAGGCTTCTCGGATCCCTCGCGAAGCGCTAAGCGCTGCAGACAACGAGGCACTTGTGGGCGCCGGAAGGAGCACGACCAGAGGGAGGCCTGCGGCCGGAGCGCCGACGGCCAGGACGGCTAGCGGCAGAAGCTTCGCGCCCGCAGTGCAGCAGGGGCTCTTACCAGTCAGTGAGGGGACAACAGGCCAAGCCCCGCTTCCCACGCCTGGCCGCGCGCAAGGGGCTCCGAGGCCCACCCAGTCCCCCCGCAGCCGCAAAGCTGAGCGAAGCAAA
This sequence comes from Prionailurus bengalensis, assembly GCF_016509475.1. Lineage (NCBI taxonomy): Eukaryota > Metazoa > Chordata > Mammalia > Carnivora > Felidae > Prionailurus > Prionailurus bengalensis. The sequence goes on from NC_057357.1 coordinate 2,070,901, forward strand.
GCTTCCGCAAAGCTGGTCGGCAGCTCTCAGATCCCGCAGGGAAGTGAGCTTCCGGGGGAGACCAATGTCCCCTCGGGAGACGGACGAGCACAACTCACCGGGGCGCCCCAGGCAGGTCCTCAGCGCGCGGGGGTTGGGCGGCGTGGCGAAGCCGGGGGGCCCGTCCCGGGGGCCGCACGCCCGTGAGAGCCTCGTGTCCGTGGGGTTTTGCGGATGGAGGGCGGGGCCCACGGATTCTGCGGGTGGAGGGCGGGGCCCGCATGTGGAGGGAACGGCCCACGCGTTCTGTGGGTGGAGGGCGGGGCCCACGGGTCTGTGGGTGGAGGAAGGGCCTGCGGGTTCTGCAGGTGGAGGCAAGGGCCCACAGGTTCTGCGGGTGGAGGGAAGGGTCCACGGATTCTGCGGGTGGAGGGCGGGGCCCGCGGGGTCTGCGGGTGGAGGGCGGGGCCCGCGGGGTCTGCGGGTGGAGGGCGGGGCCCACGGGTCTGTGGGTGGAGGGCGGGGCCCGCGGTTGGAGGGAAGGGCCCACGGGTTCTGCGGGTGGAGGGCGGGGCCCACGGGTCTGTGGGTGGAGGGAAGGGTCCACGGATTCTGCGGGTGGAGGGCGGGGCCCGAGGGTTCTGCGGGTGGAGGGAAGGGCCCATGGATTCTGCGGATGGAGGGAAGGGTCCATGAGTCTCTGGGTGGAGGGAAGGGCCGCAGGTGGAGGGAAGGGCCCACAGATTCTGCGGAGAGAGGGTGGGGCCTACGGATTCTGCGGTGGAGGGCGGGGCCCGCGGGGTCTGCGGGAAACAGGCCGCGGCAGGCTCGCCCAGGAGCGGCCAGTTAGCGGGAGCCCACCTGGCCGGCCGCGGGGCGGGCCTTCCTTCCCGCAGGAGCGGCGGGCACCGCGCAGGGCGGCAGTGTCTGGCCGGGGAAGCCCAAATTAAAGCCGGCTGGGATAGCGCTCATGAGGGTTTTTGGGAAGGAGGGCAGACGCCACGCGTCCCTGGGGACGTGGTCACCAGGACGCTCGCTGTCCGTGGATCGGAGGTGGCCCGACCCCTCCGGAGGCCGTTCGGTGGCCTCCACGGTGGCCCAACGCAGCGCTGCTGGGCGTATGCCCGTGGAGACGTGGCAGAGACGTGGGATGGGGCAAACGTAATGAAATATTAATTCGAGGGCAGGAGTGTGTGTTTTTTTTCCTGTCTGATTTTGTTCGTGTAAAGTCCACAAGTGGGCCGGGTCTCTCCGGGGGCGAGAGGTCACCGGCAGGGCCTGTCCAGGTCGGAAGGAGGCGATAGTTTCTGATGTTCAGACAATGTTCCATGTTGGGGGCTGAGCGCCTGGAGGGGTCACCGAACTGCGCTGTGATTTGTGCATCGTTTTTCATGTTTTCATGCTTCAGTGACAACGCTCGGGAGCGGGGATAGAATGGCCGGCCTCACGCTGGAGAAGGGTCCACCTGTGACCCGCCTGCAGCCCGCGGCCGGGAAGCTTCACAGGTGCTCTGTTTTATTTTACTATATTTTTTATGTTTTATTTATTTTTGAGAGAGTACCAGCAGGGGAGGGGCAGAGAGAGAGGGAGACACAGAATCCGAAGCAGGCTCCAGGCTCCGGGCTGTCAGCACAGAGACTGATGTGGGGCTCGAACCCAGGAACCGGAGATCATGACCTGAGCCAGAGTCAGACACTTGGCCCACTGAGCCGCTCAGGTGCCCTGACAGGTGCTCTCTTTAAAATGAGGCCACAGAGTCACTGCAAGAAGTCACAGCGTCCCCCACCATCCTGCAGCGGCGTCCTCGCTGTGGGGTCTCTCAGTACCAGGGGTGGCTCTGTGGCGGGGTCTAGGGGCCTGGGGGGGGGGGGAATGGCCCCCGAGGGAGACCCGCCCCTCCTCCGACACCTGATTTACGGTGGCGTGGGCGGGGAGACCGCGGGGGAGAGGGGGCCGTGCGCCAAACGCGGCCAAGACAATTAGTTATTCGTGTGGAAAAAAACGAAATTGGATTTCTGTCTCACTCCATAAATAAGCATCGCTTGCAGACGACAGCGCGCGGCGTCCCCACGGCCTCCCTGTGTGGGGAGGGGGTGCCGAGCGCACGGGAGAGGCAGACCTTTGACTGCATGAGCGTCGAGAGCTTCGTGTATGGAAAAATAACCAAAAAAGGGGAAAGGTGAGTCATATGGTGGGAGGAGCTGTTTGCACGGATAAACCAGCAAGGGATCGATGCACAGAGTGTTGGGGCCACGGCCGAGGGAGACCCGCAGCCCGCAGAGGAGTGGGAAGTAGGCGGGGCCGAGCAGCTCACGGGGTGTGCGGAGACCCGGCCCCCGCGTGGAGGGGATGGGGCACAGGTTCCGGCGCCCCCGAAGTCGCGGGGCTTCCTCTCCCCAGGCCCGATGCCGGCGGACCCCTCGACCCAGCCTTCTGCTCCTCGATAAACCTTGAAGAAACACTTGATCCTGAGCCCGACGAGGCACACGCTGGGTCGTCCAGGTGGCTTTTAGTAGCGAAACCTGGGAAAGCGGCCGGATGTCCACGTGACGCGCGAACGGGCACACCTGTGCTGGGAAGCTCCCCGCCGTGGAGTTGTGCCCGGAGGCCGGACGGTGTCACCGCGGGGCACGGCGGCCCCGGCAGACCGCCGGGCGTCACGCGTGGGTCCCGCACCGTAGGCGCAAGCGCACACCGAGCCGCGTGCCGTTCTGCGCCATGTGACCCTCGGGCGAGAGGACGGGCGGCGCCGCCTCGGGGCGGAGCCGGAGGCGGCGGACTCGGAACCGGAAGGCACTGGGGGTCCTCGCGGTGACCTTGGGAGGGGGCGGTGGGCCTGCGAGGTCTCGTTGCGCGCACGCCCGATGACACAGAGTCACCCAGCGCGTCACATGTCACGGGACCACATTAATGAACAGAAATGCACGTTTCTGAGGCCCGAGCGTCTCGGAACAGTCCGTGTCCATCGAGAGGAATGACGGATGCTTCCTGCCGCTTAACGGACGCGCCTGCGGCGATGCCTACGCTCGGTGCTACTCAAACCGCCTTCACTGCTTCCCGCGGGGGGCTTGCTCTCCGCGAGCTCGCGGCCTCCCGCGCCTCCAGGCTGGACGGCACCTCGGAGGGTGGGGTGGGGGGGTTCTGGGCGGCCCCTGAGCGCCCGCGGGTGGGGGTCTTGCCCTGGCCACCACGTGCGCCTGCTGCGAGTCGGAGACCACGGCTCGGATCCGCCCTCCCATCCGGTCTGGGTGCCCCCTCCCCCGCCCCAGCCTCTCGGCGCCCCGTTTTGAAGGGCAGAAGCCAGCCGCACCCCGCTTCCTCTGCAGAGTCTCTCCTCACACCCTGGTTCCCTTAGCTGGGAGGCGGGGTCAGGGCTCCCCCCCCCCCCCCCCCCCCCCCCCCGCCTGCCTGCCCGCCCGCCCGCCTGCCCGCCCGCCTGCCCGCCCGCCTGCCCGCCCGCCCGCTTCTGGCGGGGGGGGGGCTGCCCAGCGCACCCTCCCGGGCCTGCTGTCTGTTGAGTCTGTCCCGGGTCTTGAGTCAAGGCTAGAAATGCAGCTCCGGGAGCCACTTGCTGGGCCCAGGGTGCTTAGAGGGACAGCCCGTCACACAGTGTGACGTCGTGACCTTCTTGGACCCTGGGCTGGCGATGGAGACGCAAGGGACGGTCACCGTGGCCGAGGAGCGAGCTCGGCCCGGTGCCTCGGCCGACCCACGGGGCCCTGTCCTCGGAGGCTGGTCGTGGCCGCCCCGGAGATGAGCTGTCACGGCACACCCGGCGGCCTCCCAGCGGGATCTCTGTCTCCGGGGGAGAGGAGTCTCCCCGCTCGCCGCGTGGTGCCTAATATTGCTAATCTGACGCATCTATTAAGCATATTTCCCTAAATATTTAAACACTTGCACAATTAATGCATCCCAACTAGAAAAATTAACCAATAAAATTTCCCAGATATTTAGATATTGATTACAAACTTTAATCAAATGCTTCTACATGTTTAATTAAAATCACAAGGTAAAGATACCAGATTTGCTCGAAGCGCCTTTACAACCAGGTACAGCCTACGCGCTGTGTCTCCCCACAATCCACGTGCTGAGGCCCTGACCCCACCTGACCGCCTGGAGACGGGCCTCCAGGGGGTGACACCTGAAGGGACACCCGAGCGCCCTCTCCGACCTCACGAGGACACGGCCGGCCAGGGGCTCCACCGGAAACCGGCTTTGCTGGTCCCTGACCCTGTGACCTGAACGTCTGTTGCTGGGGCCCCCGGTCCAGGACATTAGTCAAGCAGTTCCAGCAGCCTAAGACACGGGTTCATGACCGTGTGGAGCTGTGCCCACCGGGTGGCCTGTCCCGTCCGCGGGTAAGAAAGAAAAGCCTTACAGTTTCTTTCGCTGAAACCAGTTACCAGCGACGCCTGGTTTTCTCTGTTCTCGTGTCGCCCCGAGATCTCTCCACGGTCGGTGGCCACGACTTTCCCTCCCACGCCCTCCCATCGGCCTCCCTGCAGGATCTGGGTTCTCCTTGAACCCACTTCTCTCCCGTATGCCTCCCAGTGAAGTGCCATGGGGGAGCTGGTCTGTCCGCGTCGGGCGGCCCCCTGCCACCGTCCGCGGGGACCTGGGGCCGTGGGCCCCTCAGCAGCACGTCCTCCTTGACAAGTAGCGTCCCCCGGAGGCGAGGGACCCTCTTCCTCCTATCGCCGTGTGCCTGGGGCTTCGCACAGACTGGCGTTGTCCCCAGTGACTCATTCACCTGTGACCTGTGTGTTCCCGGTGCTGAAGGGCCACTCCCTGGGCAGTGAGCCTGTCCGGCTGGCACGTGTCCCCCAGTCCACGGGTCTGCTTCCCAGGACGCCGGCCGTGGCTGCAGCGGGGGGGCCGCCCGAGCGTCTGCTGCTCCCGAGATGCCCACCCTGTTCGGCACCGACGTAAAAACACGTCAAATACTTCATCGTTAGGCCGACGGCAGATTCTACGTTCTTCCGATCTCTGCACGCACCTCACACCTGACCTCTGCTGTGTTGACATCTCTGAGCCTCAGTTTCTCCTCCGTCACGCGGGATGACACCGTGGGTGCGTCAACCCAGGACCGGTCATTAGGACGCCCGCCCCGCACACGTCCTTGCCCTTTGACCCCCCAGCTGCCCTTTGACCCCAGGCATTACTGGCGATTGCTGCAAAGTAATCATAACCAGAGGGGGAAACCGACGTCCCGACAAAAGGGATCCGACAAAGAGAACACGCGGGGGCCGGGCGCGCAGAAGCATCACGACACGCTGTGCACCCACGTGCACACACACGCTCAAGGGGAAAGTTCCGGAAGACGCGCCATCCAAAGTGCACAGCGATTATGTTCCTTTTCTTCCTGAGACTTTCCTGCATTTTCCAAATGTTTGACAATGGCTGGTATGAATAAGAAAAACAAAACCCCCACGTACGTGTGCTTTTTAAGCAGAAAACACCACCGCTGCCTCCTGCCAGGGTCGCCGATGAGAGAGGGTCACGAGCCTGGGGCCTGGTTCCCTGCGTGGCAGCCGTGGGGACCCGGGGACCCAGGATCCCAGGATGCGGCCGTAGGAAGGGCGCAGGCTGGCGTCTCTGGCCCCCTGGCCCGCATTTCACCCTCAGACCCTTGGTCAAGCCAGCCTCAGGCCAGCTCAGAAGGGGTTAAGATGTGCCACCGATGCAAATTAGGTTTAATTAATCCTTTTCATCAGTTGCAAATATACCTTCTGAACCCTATTAAAAACATGAATATGCAAATGCAGACCTTTTTAAATTCTCATTTTCAAGGACTTGGTGTTGGGGTTTGATTAGTGAATTCCGTTAACAGCCTGTAAACCTGCTGCAAAATTTAATTTCCATTTTCAGTTAAAAAAAAAAGGAGAAAAGAGTCATGACGGCTGTTGGTAATTGGGCTAATTACGGTGTTACACTCACGAGACCACACAGGGAGCCCTGGCGGGCGGAGGGGGCAGCGACCGGGCAGGGGGAGGGCGGCCCCCAGCGGGCAGTCCATTTTCGAGGTGTGGAGACTGAGGCTCACTGTGGGGAGACCGGGAGCTGTGTAGGCTGGGGCAGAGCCAGCATGGGAGGGCCACCGGGCCCCCAGGCCAGGCTCCGAGGAGGGCGCCCTGGGCCCCTGTCTGTGGGGGACGCCGCTCACCGCCCCCTGGTCCTGCCAGGTCCCCATGGACTGCCAGGTCACCTGCTGGGACAGCCACTTCTCTTAGTTGACAGGGCCCTTCACACGCACAGTGAGGCCCCGAGTGACCTGTGGTGGACACGACAAGGTCCTATCCCAGCTGGGGAGGGCGGCAAGTGGGACAGAAGACAGCGGATTTCCCAGACGCGGCGGACGGTAAAAACACAGTAAAATGATGTCTCCTTAATTATTTACACTGATTACACATTGAAGTAACCTTTTGGAATCGTTGGTTTAAATAAGATCTATATCTTAAACTTAACTTCACCTGTTTCTTTTTATTTTTTTATTAAAATTTTTTTTAATGTTTATTTATTTTTGAGAGAGAGACAGAGACAGAGCGTGAGCGGGGGAGGGGCAGAGAGAGAGGGAGACACAGAATCCGAAGCGGGATCCAGGCTCCGAGCGGCCCGCACAGAGCCCGACGCGGGGATCGAACCCACGAACCGCGAGATCATGACCTGAGCCGAAGTCGGAAGCTTAACCGCCTGAGCCACCCGGGTGCCCCTCTTCTTAAATGTGGCTACTAAATTTCAAGTCACACGTGTGTGGTTTGCATGTTCGTTCTGTCGGACTGAGCTGCTGTCCCGTGGGTTCCCGAGACCACGCGAGCCTGATGGACACTGTGCAACATGTGTGTTGCTGATAAACTACGCGTGAGGAAGATGGCGGGGGCCAGAGGTGCCGTAAGGGAGAACGGAGCGGGTTCAGGAGACGGGGGCGGCAGCGGTCAGTTTGGGCCGCTGTAACAAATGCCGCCACATACTGGGCGGCTGAAACAACGGAAGTGATTCCTCACGTCTTGGAGGCTGGAAGTTCGAAATCCGGGCGTGGGGAGGGCTGCTTCCTCCTGAGGCCCCTCCGTGGCGTGTAGACGCCGTGTTCTCCCCGTGTCCTCACATGGTCGTCCCTCTGCGCGCGCGTCCGTGTCCTATTCTCCTCCTTGTATAGGACCCCAGTCCTGCTGGGTCGGGGCCCACCGTCGTGACCTCCTCTTACCTCAACCCCCTCTTCCCAGACCCCCCTCTCCAAGTACATCACATTCCGGGCCCCGGGCTTCCACCTGTGGATTTGGGGAACTCAACTCAGCCCCTGACAGGGTGTGGACCCGGCCCGTGCACGCATGTGAGCGGAGACCGGGGCCTGCCCTCTCTGGACGGGCCCCTGTGGGGAGCCCACAGGCGGGAGGGAGCTCTGTGAACTGGTTGGTTCCCGTGGGGTGAGAGCTTCACGGCCTTGAACCGGGCATGAGAGCCGCCTGGGGGTCGCGTCACGTGCAGATTCTGATTCAGCGGGTCCAGGCGGGACCCGAGAACCGAGAACCTGCGTCCCTGACCAGCTCTGGTGCTGCCGGCCCGTGGATGCCGAGGGGGGCCGGGGTGCTGGCGGCGGCTGGGGGTCCGGCGGACGCCCCGGCAGGCGGCGCTGTCCTCCCTGGGAGCCTCGGGGAAGCTGGGAGCCGCCTGTCGCACACAAATCCTGTTACATCCTGGCAATTAGAGTTTATCGCTGTGGCACTAATCCCTTAAAATTAGTCATTAGCGGCTTAAGAACCATTTAGTGTCGGGTGCCCACTGATGAGCTGGCAGAGGTGGGGATCTGCCAGAACCAGAACTTTCTGTGGCCTGGCGGCCGGGGCCTCGGTGGGCCCAGGCTTGCGTGGCCGTCTGCGCCTCCCCCGGCTCCCCGGGTGGCCCCGAGGGGACTGGACCGAGTCCAGCAGCGGGAACGGGGCCAGCCCCGGGGGACGTTGGCAGGAGCTGTGCTCCCGCTCCCACTGTTTGAATCTTCCTGCTCCCTTCTGGAAAGGAAAACCCTGGAATCGGACGGAGCACAGCCGCCATCCAGCCCAGGCTGGCCCGTGCGTCGGCGTCTGGAAGGGGCCTTGGGAGACCCTCTCCCTGTGGAGGGAGGAAGCTGGGGACCGTGGCAGGGATGGGACATGTGCCTGGGCGTCTGCACCTGAGGGTGCGCCTGAGGGAAGGCCTTTGCTGGATTTGAGCTGCCCGGCGCCCACCCCGTCCTCAGAAGCGAGGACGGCGGGCTGTGCCAATGCAAGACCCAGCCAGGCACCCTAACCCGAGAGGGGACGAAAGCTTCGGGGACGGTTTAGGAACCATCTTGGAGGTTGGTAGTGGAGCCCTGCAGCCGTGGGGCCTCGTGGCCTGTGTCGGGCAGTGGGTAGCTGGGGGCCACGGGGCTGTGGCACCATGCAGCCCGTTTCCTCAGCTCTGACCCAAATCCTTCCAGAATATTCCTCTTTCGCCTGGGCTGGCCTAGCAACCAGCACCCCTTGGGGGGCATCCAGCCTCCATGGCCCACTGCGGATGGATGTTCCCTCGGCCGCCCACGGGGCAGAGGTCAAGAGCTTCTGCCCTGGCCCACGATCCAGGACATCCCCGTCCCTCGAGGCCCTCCTGCCGTCAGGGCCCGGCCGGACACCCCTACCTAAGCCATCTGAGCGAGAACCAGCCCCACGCCCACTGCCCTGGAGGGTGCCTGTCCCTGGTAAGCGCCGTCTGCACACAGGGAACGTGCTGGTGTGTGTACTCCTGCCCGTGCGCGAGGGGCCGCGCAGAGCATTTTTAGGGGCTGGTGATTTCGCGTGGCCTTCTGAACTGAGCGTTTCCTTCCTGTGCACAAGCGGCCGGCCCTCCGTCTGCTCCACGGGGCAGAGAAGAAGAAGGGAAGGCCGGCCTCCCCGCCCACCGCACCCTCCAGGCTGGAGCCTACAACAGGTGCGGGGGCCTTTCCTCACACCAAAGCTGGGACGGTTCCCGCTGTAGGCTTGGGGCCCCCACGTGCGGGGAGGGCAGGGCCAAGCCCAGAGGGCCTCAGCAACAACCCCCCTCCACCCCGCCCCACCACTACCCTGCGGGTTTCTGATGGTGCGGAACACGAGCTCAGGGACCAGGCCCTAGAACAGAGCCCGGGAGGGAGTCCACTCTGACGTCTGCCTGAAACCCAGCACGAGGGTGGGTGGTCTTTGCTGCAGAAGCCAGGACCCCCAGGAGCTTCCTCCCAGTTCCCAAGGGGCTGCTCCGCGGGGTTCGGCAAGCCTCCCACGTGGGGGAGCGGGTTTGGAAATGGGTGCTGTCGGTGAGACAGGACGCGGGGCAGGGGAGCCTCGGGCCTCCGCACGGGCAAGCCGGGGCTCTCAGCCCGTGGAGGGCGGAAAGCCCCCGAGCTGGACCGGGGTCCCCATTCCCACTGGCTTGTGGCCCTGGGAAGCCACGTCACCACCCCGAGCCCGTGTTCTCAGTTTCAAGGTGACCAGCAAAGCCATCCGGGATGTGCTGTGATCAGGGAAGCCAGGGGGGCTCCGGGTTCAGGCAGGACAGCCTGGTGGCCCGGCGGCCAGCCTTGCTGGTGGCCCTGGGGCCTGGCCGGGCCGTGTCTCCATCTGCCCACGGTGAGGCTGCCGGCCACGGGCTGGCACCGCCGATGCAGCCACACGGGCGGCTGACGTCAGGACTCATTGTCCCCATGACTGGTGACAGGCCTGGAGTGCTGAGCCGTGCGCATCAATGAGGTGCCACTCGGGCGCTCCAACGCCAGGCGGCCCGTCTTCTGTCCCCCAACGTGCCGTGCTGGGGGGAGGGGTGGGCCACCACTCCAGGCCTTCCCGAGCCCCCCAAACCCCTGGTCAGTGGGCCCCCCAGGCCCGGAGCTGTGAGTACAGAGGCCAAGGTGCCCCCGGGGCTGGCAGCTGGACCCCCTCCCACAAAGGCGGCCCCCGTCCCTGTGCCCAAGGGTCCGGGGAGAAGGCCGACCCGTGTGCTCTGGTCCCCATCCCTGCCCCGGGTGCCCAGGCGTGTGCAGGCTGCTGGTCCTGAGGTCGCCACAGGAAGGAGGACGTGGCCGGAACCACCAGCGTCACCCGTGGGGGCCTGGGGTTTGGGGTGCTGGCTGCCAGCACTTCCACACGGGGCCTGGAGCCGCCCTTCCGGCCAGCACCTGGGGCCGCAGAGTGCGAGCGTCATCGTCGGTCCGTTGGCGGGGGGAAGGTGGGGGCGTGGGGGGCGGAGCCCAGGGCAGGGGACGTATCTTGGCCACTCTGTTCCACCTGAACACCCGCTCCCTCTCTTCTGCTGGGGGCGGTGGCTCCTGGGCTGCCACCCACCGTCCCCTGGCATCCAGGGGCTGCCCCGGGGCCAAACCGAGGGCTGGTGGGCAGGGCGAGCCCGTCCTCTCGGACGCACACAGCGAGCCGGCGGGGTGGCCGAGGAGCAAACTTTATTTCATACGGAGCAGGGACTCTGCCGGGTTTGAGCGGTGTGTGGGCGGGGGTACACACTGGGGAGGGGGCCGGAAGCGGGCCCCCCGGGCCCCCCCCGGAGCGGCGGCACCGAACGTCCTGGGCGAGAAGGAGGGTGCGGCCTCTCCCCTGCCGGCTACAGGTGCGGGCCGCCCGGGCCTGTGGGGCCGTGTGGCGGGAGGCAGGGTGGGCCCGGGACCTGGCGGCTGCCCTCTTGCGCGTGAGCCGCAGGCTAGGCCACCGTCTGGCGGCTGAAGAGGTCGAGCGTGAGGGCGCTGAGGAAGGCGGGGATGCTGTCTTGGCGCAGGAGGTGCAGCTCGATGAGCTCCGGCACCGTGCGTGAGAAGGCCGTCTCCAGAAGCTGCATCTTGGCGCCCGAGGGTCCCGTGGCCTGGAGGGTGGGCGGGAGACACAGAGGACACACGGTCAGGGGTGCGGTGGCCTGCGGGGTCCCCCCGCCCCTGCCCCAGGGCCCTTCAGTTACAGGACAGGGAGGGACGGAGACCCCGTCCCCAGCGGGGGTCCAGAAGACGGGATGTGGGGCGTGGGGCGTGGGCTCCGGGTGCCCAGCTGCCCTCTGTCGGTCTGCCCAGCCCTCCCCGTCCTCAGAGCCCGGCCACCGTGACGGCAGCTGACACCCCGCCCCACCCCGCGATGCTACAGACGAACGGGCGAGGGGCCGGAGCCGCCCCAGAGAGCTGCTCTGCGCCCGGGCGGACGGCCGTGCCCCCTGGTGCTCAATCCCGTTTCCTCCGTCACACGGCGCCGGCCACAGAACGGGGGGGGGGGGGGGGTTCCCACTGGCGGCCCGGCTGGGAGGCCAACCCCACTCGCGGGCCTTGCTTCTCCGCGGGAGGAGCTGCTCCCGGCCACGATACGCGGAACGGCCGGGGTGCGCACGCCCTGACCCCTGCTGCACCAGGGACGAACCCCAGACACGGAACAACACACGTGCGTCAGATCACCCGTAGGGAGTGTGCAGAACGGCGAGTCCGCGAAAGTACATCAGTGGCTGCCAGGGGCTGGGCTGGGCACGGGACAGACTGCCAGCGGGCGTGAGGGTCCTTGGTGGGCCGACGAGAGTTCTGAAATCGGGTCGTGGTGGCGGCACAGCTTGGAAGACACCAAATACACCAAAAAGCAAGCCGCGGGGTGAACCGCACAGCGTGGGAACTCCCCCCCTCCACCCCACCCCCGGGGCTGGGCGCGTGTACTAAACCCCCGTCTGCCCCAAAGCCTGACGGGGCCACCCTCCTCCCAGGAGCTGCGGGGGCTGCCTGGCTCCGCCCTTGTGCGCGGCTCGGCCCTGCACGCGGCGGGCCACACGCCCGGCCCGCACACCGACCTCCGCCCGGGAAGGAGGCCTGGATGCGCCTGTTGGGAGGCGGTGGTCTCTCCCTCCGAGACCCCAGGAAGGAGCCGGTGCCGGCCTGCCTGCTCCCCCGTCCTGTCCCACGAGCCCTCCCAGCGGCCGTCGGGGCTCGTGGCGCCCAGCGTCTGAGCGGCCCCCGCCTGTGTGCCGCGCGGACGGCCTCTGCTGCCTCCCCAGGGCACCCAGCCTGCTCCCCTGCACGTCCGCACGTTTAGGCTTGTCACAGTTCAACACGGACCATTTTTAAACAAAAGTAAGAGAAACCACTCTGACCTTTTACTGAGAAAATCCTTTCATTTCTGCCTTCTGCTCAATTGTGAAAATTTCCCCTAAATGTCAGAGGGGCTGATCCTCCGGCAGCGGAGGGGCGGGGAGCAGACGCAGGGCACCGCTCGGGCCGGGGTGGGGGGGCGCTGAGGGGGGGCGCTGAGGGAGGCCGTGGCGCCCGCCTGGCTCGGCGACTGAGTGGCAGCCCTCCTCCGAAGCGGGGTCCCTCCACACCGCGCTGCGCCTGGCCGGGACCCTTGCCCGCCCGGGAGGTGGCCTTCAGTCCGGGTGTCTCCCCAGATCCCCGTTGGGCTGTGGGGCCCTAGCCATGCTTTACACACATCAGACATCCCTCGCGGCTGCCAGCACTGCGGCCGTGTCTCGAACAATCGTCACTTGACGCTCGCCCACGCGAGGCCCATCCTGGGCACCTCAGTGCACCTGTCCGGCACTCAGGAGGCGAGTGCATGGCCACAGAGACACTGGCTGTGCCCTGGGGCCGGCGGGGGGCGTGCAGGAAGGAGGCGTGACCAGGGCGGCCTTCTCAAAGCCGAGGGTTTGTGAGCCACCCGCCCCCGGCCGTGCCGGCCCATTCCGTGGGAAGGGCCGTGTCCTTGCTCAGAGGCGGCGTGGAGCCGTGTGGCTGCCAGCATGTGCCCCGGTCACGCCATGCCGATCAATCTCTGCTAGGCTCCACCGTGCTCAAATACCACCCGGTCCCCAGGTACCTTGTAAATCACTCTAATTAGGGGCTGTTCGCTTAAAATTAGAGAGCAATTTTTTAAAAAGCAAATTGCCCAGTAAGACGCGTTGGCTGTGGCTAGAAATATTTATGGCCTGTGTCTCTGCCTCCTCTGCCCCCAGCGTTTGGGAGTGACAGGCCGCGGTGTGGCTGGCAGGCGCCCTGTGGCGAGCAAGGCGCTCCGCCACAGTAAGACCCCCGGTGGCCCCTGGCTGGCCGTCAGCGCGGTCCGGCGCCCACACCTCAGCCTGGACTCGCCTCCAGGCCTCCCCTCCCTCCAGACGGCGGAGCTGGGCCTGCCTCGAAGGGTTCGGCCGGGACCCAGAAGGCCAGGTCTGTCCGCCACGGCGCGAGTCTGCGGAGACGGGCCGCGCGGGGACGCCGGGGGGGCTCCGAGGCTGTGCGTCAGCGGAAGGCGAAGCACGTAGTGGCTCCAAAGGGGCTCGTTAAATGCCAGCCTGTGGCGCCCCAGCTGGCGGGACGGCACGCGGCGGGCCCTTTGTGACATGCCCTGAGTAGGGAACTGCCCCCGCTTCGGTGGCCCCCTCCCAAGCCCCCGACTGCCCGCGGGACGGCACGGGGGGAGGGGATTCCCGTCGAGTGCAAGCCTACCGCTTGCTGAGGGAGCCGAAGGCAATCCCGCGAACGAAGGCACGGGAAGAATCCAGAGATGAGACCCATAGCGAGGTGTGGGTCCTCACGTCCCCACCCGAGCAAGATTTAGACAACGCAACAAGATGACCAAACAGGCAGTGCGAACACCGCTCTCTCAAGACGCTGGGAGCGGGGTATCGTCTCTGCGTCACGGTGGCATGGCGGCTTGTCACAAGGCCCCATCGACTCCCGAGGAAGCGGCTGACGGCGGCTGGAGGGAAACGCAGGACGACGGGAGCATCTTGGGGCCTGAAAACAAGACGGCGGACAGTCACAGAGACTTGGGGCCCCAGCTCGGTGACGAGAGACACATGAGATGACGCGGCGTGCTTCCGTGACCCCGGGGGCCGAGACGAAACGCGGGGTCATGGCTCGCGGGCGCACCGGGCAGACCCGGGGGGACACAGAGCCCCGGGTGCCCTGCTGGAGACGAGGGACCACCCGCCAGGTGGTCCTGCCTCTCGAGGCAGAGAAGGGAAGGGTCACGATCAAGGAGGAATGAACGAAACTGACGACAGGAGAGGGGGTGTTGCAACCAGAGGCCGGTCTTCTGAAACCAGCAACGAAACTGACGGAAGAGAAAAGACAGAAGCTGCCGATGCCAGAAAGGAGATCCTGGAGCTGTTCCGAGAATAATAAGAAAACACTTAAAAACCCTTTATGCCAATAAACTTGACAGCTGGGAACAGAGCGTCCCTTAAACACCACGGAGCACCAGGGCTCGGTCAAGATGAAGCAGCGAACCCGACCAGTCCGGCGGCCATTTAGGAAACCGAATTTGTAATTAAAACGCTCAAGAAGAAATCTCCAGCCCCACGTGGTTTCACTGGAGAATTTTATCAGACATTTAAACAAGAATTAACGCCCATTTTCCACGGTCTGTTCCGGAAGACGGAGCAGAGAGAGTACTTTCCTGTGCACAGGCGTGTCCGCCCGACAGCAAACCAGAAATGGCGCACACGCACAGGCGGAAGAGAGAAGTGGACTTGGTGCAGAGACCCTCAACAGAGCTCAGCTAACGTGGTCGGGAAGTATAGAGCGGGGACCACGCCAGGACCACGCGCAAGGCACTTCTGCGTGTGGCCGGTGCGCTGACGACCAGTCAGGACGCGTCACCACAACCCCAGGGCACCCAGTCCCACTGCCAACACAGGAAACGAACGCCTCTGACAAAACGCGACCTCCATTCCCGAAGAAAACCCTCGGCAGACAGGCGCGCACGGCCCACGCGGCCTCCGAGTGGGACAGGCGGCGCCGTCCCGTCCTGGGGGCAGAACACACACGTGGGGGCCTCGACGGAGGTCCACACTAACGTGCCCCATCAACCTTATTTTTTTTTTTTATTTAAAAAAAATTTTTTTTTCAACGTTTATTTATTTTGGGGACAGAGAGAGACAGAGCATGAACGGGGGAGGGGCAGAGAGAGAGGGAGACACAGAATCGGAAACAGGCTCCAGTCTCTGAGCCATCAGCCCAGAGCCCGACCCGGGGCTCGAACTCCTGGACCGCGAGATCGTGACCTGGTTGAAGTCGGACGCTTAACTGACTGCGCCACCCAGGTGCCCCTCAACCTTCTTTTTTTAAAAAAAATTTTTTTAATGTTTATTCATTTTTGAGACAGAGTGAGACACAGCATGAACGGGGGAGGGTCGCAGAGAGAGGGAGACATAGAACCTGAAACAGGCTCCAGGCTCTGAGCTGTCAGCACAGAGCCCGACACGGGGCTCGAACTCACGGACCGCGAGATCACGACCTGAGCCGAAGTCGGACGCCCAACCGGCTGAGCCACCCAGGCCCCCCCCAATCAACCTTCTTAACGCAAGTGCCAGAGCTGCCCCACGGAGGAAGACGAGAGAACTGAAAAGAATTCTGACTTAAACCTCACACCTCAGGCAGAACTAAACTCCAAGCCCATCACAGACTCACGCATAAAACATAAAAACCTTCCAGCACAGAGATGACACTTCAGGACCTAAGACCAGGCGGAGGACTTGTCAGACTTCACACAGAAAGCACAGTCCGGAGAACAGAATGAAGACGGACAGACCGATGGGCCTCATGGAAACTGCCAGCCTTTGCTCCCAAGACACAAGCCCGCCCGGGAAGGGGTACGTGCGAGTCTCGAGTGACCCGGGGCTGGCATTCTGTGTCCCGGCGCCTCCTGGAAGGTCAGGTGCACAGGTGGGTTTCGCTCACGGCTGTCCCCCCCGCCGGAACAGGGCCCCCTCCTCCTGCACAACGCTGACCGCGGTTGCGACGGTCCGTTCATCTCTGTGACTCCCTGAACCGTCTCCCTCCGTTCCCGGGAAGCCCGGGGAAGAGGCGGCGGGAGTCAGGATGGGGCGGGTGGGGGTACTGACAGCAGCCCCACGCCACCCCGGGGCTCACCTCGCCCACGCGCTCAGATGCCCCGAGGCCGGCCCTCCACTCCCTCACTGGCTCCCCGGCTGCAGGTGGGAAGCTGGTGGCTGCAAGGCCCGGGGGAGGCCGGCTGCTTGGAGGCCGTCTTTAGTCGCATGAAGGCTCACGTGCGGATCTGGGGGCGGCAGGCACCTGAGCGGACACAGCTCCAGGCGGCCCTGCGTCCCGCGAAGCCCGCTGCTCCCATCCCGGCCCCGTCCTCGGCGCCGCCCCCGGGCCTTTGTGTGCGAGGCAGGGGCTGGGAGCCCGGGCACAGCACAGGCATGGCCTCTCTCCAGCCGGGTCCTGGCCGGGCTCCGCGGCCAGATGCTGGCCCCGCGGGGACAACGCGGGGTGGTCGGTGTGGGCAGGCGTGCGCAGACGCCTGCCGCGTGCCGGGCCCCCCCTTCCCGCCGCCACGCACGCGTACCCCGGGTCTTTGGGGTTGAGCGGCCGTCCCCCCGCTCAGACGCGACCGCCCAACACCTCTGCTCTGGCCTCTCCGCCTGGACGGCCTCCTCCTGGTGCCGGCCCTGGGTGACCTGGGGCGCTCTGGCGAAGCTCGGGTCCCGCGCGCCCGCTGGGTGTGAGAGCCCCCGCTCGGCGGGACGTGCTCGGTGGTGGGTGGTGGGTGGCCGTGGCCCTGTCTAGGGGAGGAGCCTTCTACCAGGAGCACAGGTGCTGCCTCCTCCGGGGACCAGCCCGTGCAGAGGGGCGGCCCAGGCCGCGCACCCCGGCTGCATGCACTGACCAGGCTGCGAGGGAGCTCCGGCTACGCGGGCGAGGGCCCGATGCACTGCCCGAGCCGGCACACGCCCACCGGTGATGCGCGAACGGCGGCTTCGCCACGTCCGCCAGGACGTCGCCGTGAACTTCCGTGCCGGAGGAAGCCCCCTGAGCGTGCACCGCAGTGGGTCACGCTCACACATGACACGGCTCTACACGCACAGAGAAAAAGCGTGTAAACCACAAAACCTAAGTGGTTAGCTCAGGGAGCTGCGATGAAACGTGGCTCCTTACGGCTTTGTGCACTTTGTGGATTTTTTACTGCGGCCGCACGTCGTCTCCGTAACCAGGGCCAGCCCGATGCGAACTGTGTCTCCGAGAGCGGCACTCCTGACACAGGGCACTCATCACACGCGCTGTTCTTGCCACAGGCACGGGCGAGTTCGTGGGCCTCACCGGCCACCTGGCCCCGGGACTGGGGCCCCTGGGATGCCCGCCACGGCACCCGCGGGTCTCCCGCCCAGAACCACGCACCAGGGCGGCGGTCGGTCGTGGTGTAAGTGGCCCGGCCCACCCGGGCCCCGCATGGGGACACGGAGGTGACCCTCGGCCCTGGATCCCTCCTCCGCACAGCCCCCACCTGGCCGCTCCTGCTGCCCCCCTCCCCCCTCCCCAACTGTGACTGTCTTGTGTCTCCTCACCTTGTAGGCCGGGCTGGGCGAGGAGGCCCTTCCCACCTCTGCCCCCCAGGCGTCCCCCCACATGCCCCGCCAGCCTCCGGCTCTGGTGCGTGTCCCCATCCACTGCTGTCCCTCAGGGAGGGGGGGCGGCGTGGGGGGGGGTGACCCCGGTGCTCGGCGTAGGCGGACCCAAGCAGGCCTGGGCACAGGCAGAGGGACGTGGTGGCCAGCGGATCGGGACGAGCTGGACGGAACGCCGAGGAGGCCGTCCCAGCACGAAGCTGCAAACGCCGAGCTGGCAAAAAGCATGTCCAGCACGGGGTGGAGGGAAATAGCTCCCCCAATTATCCCCGCTCAATTGTGCCGGGAAACGGCTAAATACCGCATGTTCTAATTATACCGGCGTTGCTGGAGTTACCGTCCCCGGCGAGGGGCGACCTCTCCCCAGCGTGCTCTGGGGGGTGGGGGGGGGCGAGGCCAGGCGCCCCAGCAGCTGCAGATCGGTTCCGAGCCCACAGTTGTTATTATTATTACTCTATTTATACGGCTCTGCATCCCTCGTGCCTCGCCCCGGTTTGTGCAGCTGCTCCCACAGCCTCACGAGGGAGGGGCAGGAGGGCGCACATGGGCGGCGAGGGCCCAGGGTCATTTCCAACGAGCCTCGTGCATCACAGGTGGGTGCCCAGGGGGCCCACAGGTCATCGGCACAGGGCCAGGCTCCGTCTGGCGTCCCACTCCCGGCCCAGGCCTCCTTCCCATCCCAGGAGGAAGGTGGGGATAACCGTGGAGGCCGGGCCACCTCCCTCCTACTGGCTCCCAGGGGCAGGAGGCCAAGTGCAAGGGGTCCCCAAACGGCTCTGAAGGCCGGACGTCCCGGGAGGGCCCGGGCCAGATGGGCTGGAGCACGTGTCCCCTAGCCAGCCACCCTCAGCGCAATGACGCGGATGGCACCAGGTCACGTAGGAAGCCCCCCTCCCCGTCCAGACAAGCTGGTACAGTGGAGCGCTCACGGGGACACAGGCGGCCGGCTGGGGGAGCGGCAGAGACTGAGCTGGGGACCTGGGCTCCGATCGTGGCTGCCCCTCCCACTCGCCGTGTGACCGTGGCACCTCCCCTCCCCTCTGCGAGCTGGACTTCCCTCAGTGGAAAGGGGCACACGGTGTCTGTGTCCCCACCTCGGATATTAACTCACTCACGTGCTGACAAGACGGATGAAGCCAGCCGCCACGTCACGGGCTGTCCACGTGAGGGGGAACTGACGGTGGCCTCTGCCCAACGGCCCGAGAGGAACTGAGCGGACCCACGCGGGTCTCTCCCCAAGAGACTCGTGGCTGTGGCGCGAAGGAGGGCCCACCTGGGCGCAGTCCGGCCACCGAGCATCGGGCCACCGCCACCGTGCTCGCGGTGAGTGCTTGTTCCGCCATGGACTGTCGATACAGGAGGGCAGAAAAAAAATCCCTTTAGAAAAACATCCTGAAAGGTGATGAAAACCTTACCGAACATGAAAGGTAAGTCAGGAAAATGACACCAGAGTGCACGGTAACCCAAGCGCTCTAAAGCAGGAACAACACATCTTAAGATACGGCGGCCAGAGACAACCAGACACATGGCCAGAGGCGCAGGATGGGGTGACGGCGGACGCTCACTGGCGACCACGGAGGCCTGCAAAGTACAGACGCAGCAACCAAACACAACCCCCAGCGCCCCCCACCCCCCGTGGAAATGTTCACAAGGTGAGGCCGGCTCCAGACGCGCACGAGTGGAAATGGGAGCACGGAGAGCGGAGGGAAGCCCCGACTCTTGAAATCTCTTCACGTGACAGCAGCAGGCCACGAGCCTCCTCGCGTGCACAAAGTGACATCCCAGGGGAGCTCGGAGCGGCGGGGTTCTCACGCCCCACGTCGCGAGAAGGCTGCGGGGAGAGGCACGCAAGTCCTTCGACAACCCTCAAAACAGCACGAGAAGAAGTACAGACAGTAAGTCAAAGAAGGAGGCAGACCCACTTGTACAAAACATTCCCCCGACCCAGAGGAAGGCAGAGAAAGAGGTTCAAGGAACAAGACAGGCCGGAAACAACGGATTTTGGAGCGAAGACCGTCACTGGGGATGAGGGTTGCTTCAGAATGATGAGAGGACTAATTTATACATGAAATAAAAAAAAAAATGACAGAAATACAAGAAGGCACAGACAAATCCAGCATTAGTCAGAGATTTCAACGCTTGTCTGTCTTTAATTGACAGAAGAGATAAAAAATCGGCGAGACTCTGATAGAAGGTAGGACACTTGACAACATTATCAAAGAAGCTGACGTAACTGACGTTTATAGCACACGCTCCAGCAGAATACACGGTATTTTTAAGTACGTTTGCTACACAGACAACATTCTGGACCTTACAACAAATTTCGACGAATTTTAAAGGATTAACGTCATGCAAAGTATGTTCTCCGACCACGATGAAATTCAGTCAAAACCTAATAACGGAAAGGTAGCTGGAGATCGTCAGAATACTTGGAAACTTGGTAACCTACTTCTAAGTAACCCCTGGGTCAAAGAAGAAACCAAGAGGGAAATTACTAAGTCATTTCAACTGAATGAAGATAAAACAAAATCATCCGAATTTGTGGAGAGACTGAGGCAGACCTTGGGGAAGTTTTTAGCGCTAAATGTCTATGCGAGAAAAGAAGAAAGCGCTCCCATCAGTGACTTCAACTTGCACCTCAAAAAGCTGAAATAAAAAGGGCAAATGAGACCCAATGTACGCAGAAGAAAGGAAACAAAGATCAAAGCGGAAATCAATGAACCAGAAAGCAGAAAAGCAAGAGAAAAACATACAACCCGCAGTGGTCCGCGAAGATTAACAAGGCTGACGCACTTGGGCCAGACTGCTTAGGAACGAAGGGCGGAAGACGACTGATGGGGTCGCGGGGGACGGGGGTGACAGCACGGGTCCCACAGATGTCAGAAACACAAGGAGGGAGCACTACCGGCTTCACGTCGGTGAG
The DNA here is from genome assembly GCF_016509475.1 of Prionailurus bengalensis. NCBI lineage: Eukaryota > Metazoa > Chordata > Mammalia > Carnivora > Felidae > Prionailurus > Prionailurus bengalensis. The sequence continues at coordinate 2,091,185 of NC_057357.1, forward strand.
TCCGACAACTTAGATGCAGCGGACCAACTCTGAAAAACAGAACTCGCCGAGCTCACCGCAGAGGAGGGCTAAACCCGCTAAGCCCTGCGTCCGCTACGGAAAACCTCTCACGGAATCTCCCGGGCTGGTGGCGCTCCCCGGGTCCCAGGCAACACGCAACACCGGAGGAAGCGATGCCAGCCCGACATCAAGTCTGAGACACCCGATGAGGACGAGCACGCCCCAAGCCCACGGCGAGCCCAGCACTGCCGATACGTCAAGAAGAAGGGCCACGTGATTCTCAGAACAGAAGGGAACTTCCTCAGCCTGACCGACGGCACCTGCGAATAACCCACATTCACGCCACAGTCGACGGCCCGAGAGCGAGCACCTCCCCGCCCGCCGCAAGCAGAGGCTCGCCAGCTGGCTCAGCATCGCTCTGGAGGCTGTGTGGAGCAGGTGCAACGTCACGGTCCAGGTAGAAAATCCAATCACTACAAAGATACCAGGAACGACACATGAGGTTAGCGAGGGTGCAAAAGAAAAGATCAATATTCAAACATGAACTGCTTTTCTACAGTAGCAACAAGGAGAGATCAGAAGCGGAAAAGCAATCCCCTTGACAACAGCGTCAAAACACCAAACGCTTCGGGACGCACCCGACAAAAGGAAGCGATGGTGCGGAGAGACACTCTTGTCGACCCCGTGTTGCTACGATGGCCATTCTCCCCTCGATGACCTGGGAGGCTCGCGCACCCCTGACCAAAACCCGAGCGGACGTGTGCTGTGCACGCACACAGGGGCCTCAAACACGGGAATGCAAACACCCGGGAATACCGCCAGCGGCTCCGAGTGAGGAGGCGGGGGGCGGCTCCACAGACGCCCTCCCTGCTCCCAGCCGCCTCCACGGGGACTTCCTGGCTCCCCTGTAGCCCCCCATGGCCTTGGGAGAAAGCGCTACGCGGTCTTCTCACCGGGCCCTACAGCACAGTAAGCCAGCGGCTGCGGGTACGGATACCGAGGGTCCGCAAACGCTTGGTCCTGTGCCATCGACAGAGCGACCTGGCTGAGAGAGAGGGATTCTCTCCCGCCGGGCCCAGGCCGCCTCCTTTGGCCACCACCGCGGACACAGCCTCCAGGCCCCACCCTGGGCCAGCGGCACAGAGACACAAGTGCCGGGCCCGGCCGTATGGAGAGGCCGGTCCCGAGGACCCCGAGACCAGATGGGGGAGCCGCTTGGCTGGGGGGGCAGCCCGCACTTCACAGGTGGCTGGCATAGCACGGCTGGTGGCCCGGGTGCCTCGGCCGTGGTCACACGCCATGCAGCAGGCACATCGTGCTAGCCCTGGGTTAAAGACATCCCTGTGACGGACGTGACTCCCGGAAAGTTGTGTCTCCACAGTCACGATGGCGTAAGAGCAGCCAGATGCGCTGTGCGCTGGGCCTCGCCGCTCACCCGGCTGGCGCGTGGCTGCCACGGGCCCTGAGCGACGAGGACGGAAGTGGTCACCGCCCGGTCGCCATGGGATCGGGACCTGCCGCCCGGCCCTCACCCTCCTGCGTCCGCGAGGGTCGCGCCTTAAAGCAGCCTCCATCCTGGCAGCAGAGTCCCCTCCTCCGTCTGCGCCGAGAGAAGCGTACAGGGTGGCTCTGTGAGGGCCCCCCGCTCCTGCCAGGTGCCTCTCTTCCGCGGGGGTCCCGAGCAGGGAGGCTGCTGGGAGGCTCGGCGGGGCCGGGCGACCTGAAGCCGGGGCACACGCGGTCCAGGTAACCTAGACCCCCCCCCCCCCCCGGAACGAGGGGCCGCGGCTGCCGCGCAGGGTCCCGCTGGGGGACGAGGCCCCATCTCCCGGGTCTGTGACTGCCCCTGACTCGGGGTTCTCCGTCCCCGCCAGGAACCACGGGCGCTTCTGGCTGAGGCCCCGGGGAGCCGGGCCCCACAATGTCCCAGGGTCCCCAGCCCTCACGTTTCTGCCACCAGCTCTGCGCGGACGACCCCGCTCAGCCCTCTGGCGTTGGTATCATCTGCAAACGGCCTTGTTTTTCATCTTTGGCAAGGCTGAAAATCTGATCATGAAAGGAAATTTTCTTTTTTCTTTTTTAATTAGTACTCGGTAATATCACCAAGCTGTGAGTTTATGGCTTTGTAGATCTTGTGTTTTTGACACTAATTACTCACAAAGGCTTTTTAAGCCTCATCTCAACTCTGCAACTGCCACGCCGGTAATTACACAAGAGAGGGAGTCCCAACAGATTCCACAGGTCACACCCGGCTCCTCCGACCCCTACTCCGGGCTTGTGGGGGGCCGCCACCCCCCTGGGCCCTGGGGCAACCCGGCCGTTCCCAAGGTTCTGGCCCAGGGGCCCCAAGGCCACGTCCCCGGGACTGCAGTCCCCGCCAGTCCCGGCAAGGGGCTCGGGGCTCAGGCTCTGCTCCGCCCTGAGGAGCCCGTCACAGTCCCCGGCAGCGGCCGGAAAGGACCCGGGGCAGGAGTCCTGGGACCCCGCGGTGGGGGGTGCCTGCTCCACGGTGATGGTCTCCTGGGGCCTCCTAGGAGGGCCCGGCCCGGCTGAGGACAGACTGCCCACCTCCTCGGCCCTCCTTTCCTGCCCGGGGCCCTGAGCCAGCACTGACCACGTGCCCCTGTCCTCCCTGGCCTGGGCTTCTGCCCCCCTCCTGCCCCCTGCCCAGGCCACTGGGGTATGACGAGGCCGCGTGCACCTCCGCCCGCCTGTGGCTCAACGGGAAAGCCCGCCGGGGAGAGGCGGCTGGCCTGAACCCTGAGCCGAGGTGAGGCCCCAGCACGCCCACCAGGCAGGCCCGCGGCCCGGGCTTCCCGTCCTCACTCTTGGGAGCACTCACCGAGCCCTGGAACCTTGCCGGCAGGCAGGGTGGCCGGAAAAGCAGGAGCAGGTCACCCTCCGCCGCGAGCCTCCGCCTCGCTGTGAACCCTGTGGGATGGCGTGTCCTTCCCTCCTCCTTCTTGGAGAACCCAAAGGCTCTCGGATGGGCGATACATCGACTGAGCAGAACAGGAACCTCCCTCTTGCTCCCGAGCCCCAGGCTGAGCCTGCTGCGTGGCGGGCTGCACCCGGAAGGCTCCCCGGGGGCCGTGGCCCGATGAGCGTGCAGACCTTACGGGCCGCCCAGCTGACTGCGCTGGGCCGACCTGAGATACGATCGGTTGGTCACGGTTCGGCGTTCTTTATTGCAATCCCCTCTTAAGATGCAGTTAAAACATCTCATCGCCGAAGCGCCTGGCTCCTACCGGGCCTTTCCGCCTCAGGCGAAGGCGTCAAAGTCAAAGCCGGGGGTGCCGGTTCAGGCACCCCTCTCGTTTCCAAAGGGGCAGGTCCGGCGAGGACCGGTCTCCGAGGACACGCTGCTCTCGCAAGAGCCGTCCCGCTGGCGCTCCTCCCCCCGGGACAGGCTGGTGAGAACCTCCCTTCTGTTCCGCACTTCGTGCCGCCGTGGCGACAGGACAGCCCGGAAGTCTGGTCCCTGCAAACACACGCGCCCGCCTGACAGGAAGGAGGCTCTGAGGGGGTGAGCCGAAGCCACCGTGGGGACATTCACGTGAATCGGCACAATCTCACCACGGGTGAAAAGACAATGAAGCAAAGAACTAGCCATGCCTGGCGTCCCCGTGCCTCGCCCCTGCTGGCCCCGCTCGGGTCACATCCTGTCATGGGGCCGCGTGCATCCCGCCGACGAGGGTTGGGCCGTCACACACTCCGGGACGCAGCGACGGTGCGCGCTCCTGCGGGACCCTCCGTGACCTGTAGGGTGACCCCGTGACAGGGCAGGCCTGAGCCCGAGGGACGATGGGAGGGACGATGGGCGGGAACCCAGCAGGAGACGGGTGGACGCCCCACAGGCAGACCCCGAAGAGGGCGGGTGGGCGTGGCGGGGGACACAGGGCCTGTGGCGGGGTGGGGGCTGCCACACCTGGGACCTTCTCCTTACGCGGGGGACCGACACCTCCCCTCACATCTGCCTCTGCCCCGAGGCGGAGAGCGGGGCTGCGATGACACAGGAGCCCCGGGCTGCCCCCAGGGTGACCTGACAGGACTCGGCATGTGCTGGACACTGTGCAGAGGGTCCCAATGTCTGACCCCGTCTTCCCTTTCCACCTGGGGGGGGGGGGTTGCACCAGAGGTGAGGGGCTGGGAGCTCAGCCAGAACCGCCTCCCTGGGCTGCACCCCACCACTGTGAGCCGGGGCGGCATGACCATCCCCGTGCTGCCGTCACGATGCACGGCCTGACGGCCAGGGTCACTGTCCCCTCCATCGAGAGCCCATGTGGCAGGATGATGGGGGAGGGGACCAGGGTGACGCCCAGAGCTCGTCTCGCTCTCCCCGGGCACGGGCGCCGCCTGGTACCATTACGGGCACTGCCCGGGTGGGCCGACCGCAGGGCACGGGGGGCGCTGGAGCAGAGGTCTCCTGCTTCCCACGACCCCTCCTGGCAGACTGGCGGGCCACTGGGCGGTGTGCCGGCCTGGGGTTGGGAGTCCACTATTTATTCCCAGCCCGTGGGAGGCGGGGACTCACGCTCCAAAGCGCAGCTCGGTCCAGCACAGCCGTGCCTAGAATACTGACGCAGGGGCGGCCGCGGCTCTGGCCTCGGTCGGTTAGCGGCCCTTGCGGCTCCCTCAGCGTCTGGCGGCCGGGAAGTCAGCAACCCAAAAACGACGGCCCGGAACCCCACTGACTGGCCCGTCTCCCTCTGGTTCCAGAATCGAGTGCACTGAGCAGCACGGCAGCCGGGGTCTCTCGCTCGCCTCTCTGAGCTCGAGTCCCTGGGTGTGCACCAGCCGGGCAGCGGGCCCGGGGTGACGGACCGCCTCGGGTCAGGCGCACAAAGCCACGCTGGCCACCCTGACTCCCTCCACAGGGCCTGGGGGGACCACAGAGTACCGCGGACACGCTCAGCCTTGCCACCAAATGGGGGCGGGGGCCTCTCCCTGCAGCCGAGCTCCACGGGAACCCATTCTAAGGCACCACCACCCGGGGCCGTCAGGACGGCTGAGTGGCGGCTGTGCCTCGGGAGCGGGGGACAGACAGGAGGGGACACGGCTGGCCTCTGGGCCCTCCATCCGTGCTCCAGGGGGCACGTGCCACCCCACTCTTGCGCGGGCCCCCACCTTCAGCTCCACAAGGGGTACAAAAGTCTGGGCGAAAGCCGGAGCACAGCCAGCGTGAGATGCGGTTTGCCCTCGTGGGGCAGCATCTCACCGCCGGGGTGGAGGCCACCAAGGCCACCAAGGGAGCAAGCACCAAGACCCAAGGATGCCGATCAAACTAGAGTCATTTGCACCCAAGGTGTCCCCAAACCGAGGGGTGACTCAGGACCAACAAAGCACTCGGGACAGGACACGGCCACCTGGCTGGCGGGGTCACCAGGACCGAGGGCTCTCCCCTCCGCCCCCCTCCTCTTGGACAAAGAGCCGGCTGGAAGCACAGGGTCCCGGGCTCCCCCTGCCACGGTCCGGCCCTCAGGGAGGAGACGCCATGCCGTGTGGGCACCCGCGTTGGACACCTGAGCAGGCCCGCCCCTCGCTCTGCGGCCAAGGGCACGGTGCGACACTGCTTCCCTCCCCCAGACCCCTGCCCTCGGACAATAAAAGCCAGAGGAAGGGAGTCCTTCGTTCTTGGCAAACAACGCTCGGACCAAAGCCATCTGCGGGTGCAGACCGTGTGACGCGTGTTCTCCGTCTCGTCAGCGCCTCGGCCGCACGGAGCTATTTGCTTTCAGACCCGCTTCACGGGGCTGGAATCACATCGTAGGGTTTTCTTCATCCTGCAGTAGAGTCCACGTCCTGCTGATAACTCTGCATTTTCACTGACCACGTTCGTTTGAAGAAGAAACTTGAAAACGTATCTGCAGCGATTCGCTCCTCGGCCCCAAGAACGGATACGAGCCATCTGCTCACATCCCGCAGGTATCTTCCTGTGATTTAATTTCGGAAATGATTCTCCAGCCTGTTCTGGGAAAGGCAAATCACCCCTCTCCTTGGGGGTGTCTGAAGAGCTCACATCTGTCCCCACCGAAGTCTGGCCTCTTCTGTTGAGCAAGCACCAAATCTCACATCCAAACGAGCTGGGGCCATGGGGCAGCGGGCCAGGTGTCCAGGGACGGGACGTGGCTCAGGAGGGTCTGGAAGGCCCAGCACCCCTGCCAACAAAGGGCGGGAAGGCGGTCACAGTCGCTGTCCTGAAGCAGCGGTGGTCCGGGCAGCTGCGCCATGCACAGGGCAGTCGGCCAGGCTCCCAGCGGCCAGGGCCCACGCACTCCGACCCCCCAGAGCAGGAAGGCACTTCCCGGGCCAAGAACTGTGTCTGTGATATCTGGGCCGGTGCTGCCTCCGCCCTGGGAGGCCCCCAAAGGTCCTGGTGGGGAAGGGACACGGGCCCGACGTGGGTGGACGTGGCTCTGGGGGCGTGCCACGAGGGTCGCCGAGGCCCCTCTCCCTGGACGCAGAGGGGGAGAGTGTGCTTACGAAGAGAGGGCTCACGTGGGCTGGGCCTCCCGGACGAGCACCATCAGCCAGGCTCTCATTCCTGAAAACAGTGGTTAACGTTCCAGCCGAGCGTGTGACATTAAGGGGATCTAACTTCCCGAACAAGCCGGCACGCGCCGTTTCTCTGACTTCCGCCTGCCTTCGCCGGAACACTGCCCACATGGCGGCAGGGCCCCAGATCCGCTGGGAGGGCCTCCCTCTCAGGGAGAGTCACCCCTAGACCACAGCCCTCCAGGTTCCACGCTGCTGTCCCCGCTGCGGTGTTGGGGGAACGGCCGTCATGGCACAGGCCAGACCTCAGGTCACCCAGAGGAGGCTGCTCTCGGAGCCTTTGTCCTGGCAGAAAGGTTGAGGGACACGGCCTCCCGTCCCCGAGTGACAACGGAATGGGCCGGCCCGGGGCAGATGCCCCAAGTGTTACAGGGCGAGCGCCCTGGAAACACCGGGCGCCCCACTCTGGGGCACCTGTGGACAGTGACCTCCCCCTCCTATTCCGACTCCCTGGGACCAGGACAGGCCAGCACCGGACGGCCTCCACAGGCGCCCACCGCCCCGAGCAAGGCAGCCCACGGGCGGGGAGCCCAGGGGCTGGTGCCTACCTCGGGGATCTCAGACGCCCAGGACGGGGAAGCGCCCCCTACGTGCCATCACCGCCTCCCTGGCCGCCACCGTGCCAAATAACTCGTGCGAGGCCCGTGTTTTCAAAGTGCTCCGGGATAAGATGGGTGGTTTGAAAGCTTGAAGGAAGCAGATCACTTCCCGGAAAGTCACAAATTACTGAACGCAGGGAGACCACCAAATGGAGCCGGACTAAAGGCCGGGCGGGCGCTGCGTGAGGAGAGGTGCCCCCGTGCTCCTCCGTAGACAGACGTTCCCGATGCTCCAGCGCGTCTGCACCCGGAAACAGAGGCAGACCCGTCCGGAGGGTGCAGCTGGGCCTTTTGGGGGTGCTGCGGGGTGTCGGGAAGGGAGGCGGCCAGGCACGGACGGAGCGGGGCCCCGCGATGCCCAGAGGGCGGGGCTGGCACGTGCTCTGGAAAACCTCCACGGCCGGTCTCATCGTGTCTGGGCTGCGGGTGGGCGCCTCTCGTCCTGTGGTGAGACCCCGCGTCCGCTGGCCCGGGAGGTGCCCACCGGCCCGGAACCTCCGGCGGGGCAGGGGCCGAGGGCCGCGGCCTGGACTCTGGGGGCTCCCAGGGCACCTGTGGGGGCAGCACGGCGGGCCGCCCCGGCCCAGCCGGGAGCCGACATTTGAGAGCGGTCCGGGTGACGCTGTGTGATTTAAAAGTTAATTAAACCGAGTAAAGTGTAACAGCCCCAGGTGTTTATTTCCAAAGAGCGTTTGGAAGGAAAAGGGGGAAATCTAATAAAAAAGCTCTGAGGTATCGCATTAGGAAATAATCACGTCGCTAAATCACCCGTGTCTCCAGTGGCCTCCGGATGACTGGGCTCCAACTCCGCCCCCGCCATCACCCAGGTGACCCCTCTAGGCGCAGGCGGCCAGGCCTGCCCCAGCAGCACCCTCCAGAGGCGGCCAACCCCCCTGGCGGCCGTGCATGCAAACTGGCTCACCGGCCCGCCCGCCCACCCGGCCCGCCGCCTGCTCACCTGCCCGTTCACACTGGCCCGTTCACTCACTCGTTCATTCGCTCACCCATCCATTCATTCGTTCACACAACCGCTCGTTCACGCGATCGCACGTGTCCCCCCTGCACCAGCGCCCTGAGTACTCGCCAGACCACAGCGGGAGGCAGAGGATGGCAAAGGACACGAGGACCTGCTGTGGTGGCGTGGGGCGGGACCAGTCAACAACGCACGCGGAGACCCAGCCCCTGGGAAGGCAGCATTTGGGCCGAGACCCCAAGGAAGTGTAGCCTAAGAGGGGCACGTGGGTGGGGGCTCCAGGCTCACGGGGGCCCTGAGATACAAGGGACCTCAGATGCCATCTGGTCAAGACAGCCGCCTTCTGCTAAGGCTGGTGACCCCACTTCAGCAACGCCCTGACGGGGAGCTCAGCACCTCACATGGCCACCTTCATGTGTCACTGGATCGAAACCCGCCTCCCCGGGCATCCCGTCGGCCCACAGAACTGCACGGCAACAGTGGGAAGACGGGCTTCCTGAAGCTGAGCCCGGGGCCAACGCGGGGGTGCCGGGCAGTGGTGGGAAGCCTCGGGAACCCGCGGAAGGTGGGCAACACGCACACAGTATGGCTGGAATTCATCCATAAAACGCTCACCGAGGCCTCCTGTTCTGGGCACCTGGGAGGCACCCTCGGGGCCTGGTCGGAAGGCACGGCGGGTCTTCACCCTCCTTCCCGAGCTGGGTACAAGTGAGGTCCCCTCCCGCCGCAGCCGGCGGGTCTCCATGGGGCTGTTATAGCGGCCTGGCTGGCGCCTTGGGGGGCGGCTCCCGAGAGCCCGGGAGCGGCAAGGGGAGAAGCCACGGGACAAGAGCTCGGTGCAGCCCGTGTTGAGTCGTGGAGCTGCGGGCAGCCTGAGGACCTGGGCCAGCCCCCACCGCCCCCAGGGTGCGGACAGGGACACTGAGGCAGGGCGTGGGCTGGAATTCTGGCGCGGGCCTCCTGACTCCAGGCTCCGGCCGCACTGCGCTGGCTGGCACCCCAGGAGGGGCCGCGTCCCGCCCCACGGTAGTCCACGCCCCCAGCTCCGCTGTCACCGACTGCGCTCTGTGACGTCAGGCACCCAGCACGGGGCGGGGTCTGGGTACAGGGGCGGGAAGGAGTAGGGGTGGGCGTCGGGGAAGGAGGGGCGCCTGGTACTCACAGAGGGGGTCTTTGGGGTACAGGCGCCTGACCTGGGGGAGCACTCAGGGGCCGGGTGCCCCGCCGGCCCGCAGACCCGCACCTCCTCCCGCTTGGCACCTGCCGGGGGCCAGGACGTGTCCTGGGGCCGCTGGAGCCGTTAACTACGACAGAGTAGACAACTGTGTTTTGAAAAATGCGTGTTTCTATGTGATTGCTTTTTTTAATTGGTTGGTTTAACATTTGAAATCTGACTTAATTTCAACCTGATTTTCCTCACCATGGGGTCAGGCTCAGAGCCGGGAAGTCATTGCCAGAGCGCCCGTCACCAGCGGCAGGGATCCCGGAGCCGCGCGCCGGGTCCCTGGGCACCGCAGTCGGCGTGCTGGCACCAGGACGGTGGCGCCCTGCGTGAGAGGGGGCGGCCGCGGGGACGTGTCTCTGCAGATGCCAGGGTCGTGGGGTGGCGGGCAGCGGCACCCCGAGACCAGACCCACACGGCCTCCCCGCCCGCTCTGGAGCCGACCAGGCTCGGGTGCCGACCCGTCCCGTGTGAGGTGGCACACGAGGCTGGGGCAGCTGCGGGGACCTCAGGCGGGAGTGGACGGTAAGCGGCGCGGCTGGCCTGGCCCTGAGGGGGACGCGCTCCCCGCGGCTGGCAGCCCGGCCCCGAATCTTCTCCGGCAAGCGAGCCCTCTTGGGGCCTTTGTCCCTCCCTGACACACCAGGAACGGCGTCCGCCTCGGGGCCCTCTGGGAGGACACGAGAAACGCACCCAGGGAGCCGAGGAGCTCGGCCGGCCGGGCCTGTGCGCGCAACGGAGGCTCCACCGTGCTGCCGCCTCCCCGCACCCTGAGGCCACCGGAAGGCCACCCGCCGTCCCCTCAGCTCCCGCTGCCCCTGACACAGGCCAATGCCACAGGCAGAAATGCCACGCCCCGCACCCTCCAGCCACGTGTTTCCCACACGCGTTCCACGCTCTCCTGTCTCGTGCCTTCGCGTGCGCTCGGTCCTCTGCCTGTGTGACCCGCTCCCAGTGAGGCCCTTCTCGTCCTCCAAGGGCCACCTCGAAGTCTGCTTCTCCTGTGAATCCTCCCAGAGCCTCCAGAGAGGATTAACTGCTTCCTCATTCATTCATTCATTCATTCATCCATTCATTCATTCGTTCATTCATTCTTCACCCACACACCCACCATCTGCCTACCTGTCCACTCACCTGTCCACCCACCATATTTCTGTCCATCCATCCACCCACCTACCATCTGTCCATCTGTCCCCCCACTCAACCATCCAATCACCACCTGTGTGTCCGTCCACCCATCCACCTGCCCACGATCTGCCTGTCTGTCCATCCGTCCGCCCATCCATCTACCCACTTATCTACCCAACCCACCCACCCCTCCAACATGTACTGAATGCCTATCATGTGGCAAGCGCTATTCTAGCTGCTAAAAACACAACTGGAAATAAATTAGACAAAATCACTGCTCTTATAGAGCTTACAGATCTAAGTAAAAAAACAATGTCAAAAAAAGGGAGCTGGGGAGGCCTCTAGAGAGGCAGTGGGTTTTCTTCCACATAGATGGTCATACAAGGCCCATCCACAAGGTAACCCTTGAACAGACCCCTGAATAAGGCAGAGAACGAGGCATATGGCTCCGAGGGGCCGCAGGAAGTGGGAGAGGTAGATGCCAAGGTTCTGAGGCAGCACATACTTGGTGCATCCAGGGGGAGCCCAGTGGCCAGTAACCCCTGACGGCAGCGTTGGGGGTACGTGTGGGAGGAGCGGAGGCTGGAGACACACATGAACTTGAGGAAGTTGCTGGGGTCAGTGCTACAAGCAGACCCATCTTCTGGAACAGGGGTCAGCAAAACCATGGCTCTTGGGTCAAACCCACCATCTGTGTCTTGTAAATAAAGTTTTATTGGCACACAGCCATGGCCAGTCAGTTACATATCCATCTGTGGCTGCCTGTGCCTGACACGGGCACAGCAGACCATCGCGACAAGAGACTGCACGGCCTCTAAGGCCCACAACAGTTGCTGGCTGGTCCTGCACAAAGTTCGTGAACCCCAGCCTGGCACGCTCTCCGAGGGACCAGCCCCTTCTAACCCCGGAGGCGCTTCCTACAGTTTACAGTGTAAACAGACCCCAGGCTGGGTAAGGGGAAGGTCCTGAGCCCCACGTGGGGAAGCTGGGGTCAGCCGGGCGTGCATCGGGCGTACCCGCCGCGGGACCTCAGGCCCGGGCAGCGGTGACTGCCCTAGCGGGGACCAGGGCTCGGCTCAAGAGTCTCCCCGAACCCCTGGGCCCCAGTTCGCAGGTGCACTGCCAGCCGCCACTCCGCGCACGTGGCTGGGACGGGCAGAGAAGCAGCAAACGTTCCAGAAAGACAGACGGCTCAGAAGCGGCTGGGGGGGACCCGGGGCAGGGGGGGAGGGACGCGGCCTGGCACTCTGGCGCCAGCTGCCTTGCCGGGACTACGGGGAGCGCCCTGGCAGGTGGTCACGCACCTTGGGGTGTGCTCTCCGTCCTCTGGAGGGCACGTCAACACAGCCCTCACGGAAGGGGCGCAGGGAGGGAGGCCGGACAGGACGCCACTGGAAGACAGAGGCCCCCGAAGCCCAGGTCTTCCCTGTAGGAGACACGCACCACTCCTCCTCCAGCGACCCGGGGCCGAGGCTCCCGGAGGGGAGACAGAGGCTCTCCTGGGGGTGGAGAGGTGCGCACCTGGAGCCCTGCCTCCCTGTGCCACTTGGGCCAACACGACACGGGTCGCCACAGACAACTTCCTGGGAGCTGTGGGCCTGGTGGACAGGGGAGACCCGCCCAGCGGTGGCGGTGCCCCAGAGGCCGCACCAGCCTGTGGAGAAGTGAGGCGGGGGCCTCAGGCCCAGGGGGACAGGGCAGGTGAGAGAGGGGCCAAAGCCGTAAGATGTCACCCACGTGAGACGGATCCCTGGGGCGGCATCAGACTCTTCCAGACCAGCACGGGGTGAGGGCCGTGGAACGAGTGACCAGGCTGCCCGGTGGCTGAGGCCAAGCACAGTCCCATCACGCGTGTAGACAGCAACAAGCAGCCCCCCAGCCACACCCCAGGACCCCGGCGGCTGAGCCGATGTGACAGTGAGACGGGGAGACGCCCCACAGCCAGGCAGCTGTCCTCCCGCCACCCTGGGTCCCCGGGTCTCAGAACGCCCTGCCTGCTTCCTCCAGTCTCCCCAGGAAAAATTGCTTTAATATTACGTACAGCGGTGCAGGGGAGGGAAGACCAGACAGAAAGACGGATCTCGTCAGGACTCGGGGAGGACGGACACCCTGAGAAGGTGCTCAGTGTTAGCATCACCACCTCAGCGAGGAATCCGGTCCTCCTGCAATTGGAGGCCGCTCGCGCCAGCTCCCCGAGGAACGCCCTCTGCAAACTTTGATGCGAACTAATTAAGTTTGCACAGTTAATCAGGACCGGCTGCCTCCGAGACCCGGCATCGACAGACACGGAGGCCGCGGGGAGACGCAGCGGGGCCTCTGCGTCACGTCGGTCTCCTGCCTGCATGCGGCGAGCAGGTGCTTCTGAGCCAGGGTCCTGGTGACCACGGGCAGCCCAGTGGCACGACAGCACCCACGACGGGTAGCGTGCCCAGGCGGGGCCCTCGGGGACCGCCGGCAGGGGTGGGCACGAACACGGCGCCCGGGCTGGCCGAGGTTGCAGCTGGCGGGACACAACGGCCGGGGCACGGGGGGTGGCAGCACCGGGGCAGAGCACCCTCCGCCCGGCGCCCGCCCACCTGCTCCCTCAGCACCTGCTAGCCGTCACCTACACTGTAGCAGGACTCCGGGCGTGTGGCCTCCACTGTGCGGGCCCCCGCCCCGGCCCCCAGCCCACCTCCCCCAGGACCTCGGGCGTGTGGCCTCCACTGTGCAGCACCCCTCTCTCTAACCCCCGGCCCCCAGCCCACCCCCCTCGGGAGCCCTGACTGCGGCCCCTGCGGGAGCTCACCGCGGGCACTGCGGCAGGGAAGGAAGTGCAAGATGGCCATGGGAAGGAGGCCAAGGGACGGGGGGCTGGGCCCGGTGGGATCCAGTCCAAAGGAGCTCCCAGAGCTTACTGAGGATGGATTAGGACACGTGTAGGAGGTGCTGCCCGGATAAGAACCGCATAGTGAAGACACCGTCATGTGGCGAGGAACGACACTTGCTGGGAGGCCCTCCAGGCCCGCGTCCTTCACGCTGGGAGGCCTGGAGGTGCAGGAGGCGGGCCCACGCGCCATTCCGGATTCTCTCAATCTGGTCGAGGCCGTGCCTGAGTCGGCGGAACTGGGACCACAGACCCACCTCTTCCCGGCCATGGTTGGTCAGAACCTTCTGGAGTCCTCTCTCAAGCCCCCTCCCTATCACTGGGACTCCGAGGGCCATCCGGGCCTCTCTGGACTCTGACCCCGCTTGCCCTCGCTGACTGGCGCTGAAGGCACCTCCTCGGCGAGGCCCTGCCCGTGCCGCCCGCACCCCCACTTTGCACCTCTCGGGCCCGGCCGGGGGGCTCCCGGAGGAACCCCGAGGAGCCTGCCGCCAGGCGCAGCCCGCCTGTGTTTGCGCAGAGAGCCTGCAGAAGTGCTGACAGCCACGCTGACGGAGCCAGGAGCTGAACCAGCACTTTGTGCCGGGACCGCGGATGAGACCCGAGTTGGGGTCTCATGGCCCAACTTTGTGCCGGGACCGCGGATGAGACCCGAGTTGGGGCACGCTGTGCTCACGGGAGAAGCCCGCACCCCTCAGTGTGCTGTGGACGCCCCCCCCCCCCCCCCCCCCCCCCGCAGGCAGGCGGGCGTCCGGCAGGGACACACGGCCACAGGGCCTCAGCTGTGCACCGAGCCCTCAGGGGTCGTGGGTGCAGGAGGTTCTGATCCGGGAGGCCACGGTGGCCGACACCTGCACCCGTGACAGGCGCCCAAGGGGTGCTGGTGCAGCCAGTCGGGGTGGACAAAAGGTCCCCAAAACAGCGACTGGCTAAAGTGGCACGCACGTCCGCCTCGGTGGCACTGTGTCCGCTTTGGACTGACACGCACCCCCCCCCCCCGGCCCACCCCAATTCACAGCATGGAGGTGCCCGGAGGCCATGAAGGGGGGTCGGTGCCGCTACAGAAGAAACCCCGGGGCGCTCCTTACCCCTCCTGCCGTGGGAGGGCCCTCCACCAGCCTCAGTGGCCTCCACGTGCCGCCGCCCGGCTGTGGGGTCGTGACTGCAGTGTGTGGACGCAGGCAGGGAACCTGAAGGTGTCCTCTGCCTTCCAGTGCCCGTGACTCCCCCTACCGGCCGCAGCCCTACCCTCCTGCTCAAGGGGACAGCGGGGCCTTGTTCCCGAGGGCCAGAGCCCTGGCACAGGGCTGGCACATGTCGGCCGCCCTGGGGTCCCCTCCCCCACCTTCGCCACAGAGCTCACCCCACACTGGAAACAGTGACGTGACCGAACATGACCCTAATCTAACCTGGGGTGTGCCCTCAAACTCCCAGGTGTGGGGGAGGGGGGAACTCAGTGGGTCAATCCCACGTTCACCTGCTGCCGTGCTGGACCCTTACTCACAGGCCCAAACTGGGCGCCACCGGGCTGCCCCCTCAAGGGATGCAGAAGCCGAGGGGGGCGGCCGGCTGGAGGGCTGGCAGCTGATTGCCCGACCCACCTCCCGCCCCCTGGTGGCGCCCACACGTAACCTACCCTTGGCGGGTGGAGCCTCAGACACCTTGCTGCGGCCCTGCTGACCTCCAGCCAGAAGAGGGACGGCGGCGGCTGGACCGTGAGCCAGACTGCCCCACGCGCGTCAGCGCTAAGGCCAATCGCGACATGCACGCGTCCGAAGCTTCGTGGCACAGGCCTCTGAAACCCACCACCCTGCAGTTCCAGCCGGGTCAGGGAACACTCGGCCGCCTGGCCGGGGGTCCTGGCGTCACGGTGGGCAGCCCTCATCGCCCTGGGCGTCCCTCCACTGAAACCCCAGCCACGGGTAGCTGCAGGGGAGTGCGCGGGCGCACGGTCAGGCTCAGGCGGTCGCACCCTGCTGCCGGGGAGGGCGCCGAGGCCCGGCCAGCCTCCTGCTCCTGGCGGGCAGTCTCTCCTCCCAGCCTTCTAGCAGGCATCACCTGGGCTCCACGCCTCGCCGTGGGGGTGGCTCCGGGCCGCGGGGGCCCTGTCTGGAGGAGCTCGTGCTACGTGTGGCCCCAGAAGGCCCACGCCAACGTCCCCTGGTCCTTAGGGTTCCAGGGCACCTGGTGCAGGAGCATCCGGAGGCTGGAGCTTGGAAGAAGATGTGGCCCCACCTTCGCCCCCGATCGGCAGCTTCGGAGTCCCCAGCGGCCGTCGCGAAGGCTGGGAGCACGCAGACACGCGGGGATTTGCCCGGGTGGAGGAACAGGTGTGCAGGTGACGCTCACCTGGGAAGGTGTCAGGTGCCGGAGAAATGCAGCGAGCCGGCGGGGACGTGGGGGGACGGAAGGTGATCCGCAGGACCCCCACAGGCACCGGTGGAGAGGGCGGGGGCCGCTTTGGGCGTGTGCGTCCTCGGACCAGCCCTGGTGGCTTTGAGGAGGGAGGTCCTGGGACAGGCCGTGCCGTGGGACAGTGAGCTGGCGGGGGGCCCCGGGGGGACAGGGAAGCCAGGCAGGCGAGGCCACGGGACGTAGTCTGGGGCACAGACTGCCGGAGCGCGGGGTCAGCCCCACACCTGGGACGAAGCAGACGGTGAGGAAAGGGGGTCCAAGATGGCTGCCGAGGAGACCCCTGTCCCTCAGGCCTGCCTGATGTGGGGAGAGGACTCACCCAGCACCCAGACGGGGACGGAGCCCCTCCGCCCCCGCGTCTGGGAGCTCATGGCGGTGAGGCGGCTGCCACTGTGGGGATGCCCTGCCGGCCCGGTCAGGGGTCAGGATGGGCACAGTGGGCACCTTCATCGGGACAGGGCTGAGGCCTACCCCGCTGGTGGCTTCTATCCCCACCCGGGGCCCCCGCTCTGCATCCGAGCAAAGCCCTGTAAGGAAGCTCTGACTCCAGAGGCCAGGAGAGTAGACTGGCTGCTGCCTGGCCACGGGGCTGTGCCTCTAGTCAGCACGGGCCACGGGGGGCGAGGTCTCCAGAGGATGGGTTACCGGACACACGGTGGGCACACGTCCCCTCCTCTCTTCAAACGCTCCTCATACACCGCTCCTTGGGAGGAGGGTAAGGAAACGTGGCTCCCGAGGGTGGTGGGGTGGAGGCCGCTGGACAGAGGCCCGGGGCAGACCCGGAGGGAGCCGAGCCTCCGCCGTCCATCCCGCCCAGACCGGGGTGGAGCCGGTGCCAGGGTCCAGGCTCCCCGGCCCCTCCTCCCCTTCGTGCCGCTATGCCCTCCCCCCGAAGCTGGGAAGGCAGGGAGAAACCCCTCGCCAAGAGGGATCAGGAAGCAGGTGGGGGTCCCGGTCCTGCCTCCAAAGCGTCAGGAGCTCGGGACAAGGGGCGGGCACCGGAGTCTGGAGAGGGGATGCGGACACAGACCAGGCTGCCCTGGGGGGACCGATCACCCAGGGCAGGAAGCCGCCCCTCTCATCCCCCGTAAAGCCGGCTGGCACCCCCCGGCCCTTGTCCACTCTGGGCTGCCCAGGAGGTCGGCTGGAAAACGGGAGAAAGGTCTCCGAACACCGGCGGGCATGAGAGAAACAGAGACATGAGCCACGGCGGGCCGTCTTCAGCACACGCCAACCTCTGGCCCAGGCGTCCCATGCGCCTTGACCAACGCCCTGGCAGCTGGCCAACACGAGGCTCTGCCCCACCGCGGGGGCGCCCCCCGGCCTGTCCCAGGGGTGGGGGAGGGGTGGAGGCTTTACGGCAGCGGGAATCCACAGAGCCAGCCTCGCGGTGGCCGGAGGTGGAACCGGCATCGATTCCCAATTCACAGCTGGGCCCGTCGCCAGCGGGGCTCGAGGGGAAATGCCCTGCCGAGATCAAGTGCAGGGGTGGTTTTTTAGGGCTCCTTCAGCCCAGCCCAGCGGGCGTATGGCCCGCGGTGGCCTCGGAGCGGCCTCCGGCCTCCCAGCTGCATGAGACCCCCGCCGCCTCAGCACCTGGGTGGATCCTACTCCCCCTCCTCATCTGGGGTCAGGGCTCCGGCTGACCCTCAGCACCCTCGGCTGGCGGGTGGAGGACAGGCCTCAGCATCCTCTGCCCAAGGACAGCAGACGTGGCCGGCGGGCAGACCGCGGCTGTGGGAGCGGTGCCTGCACGAGGCACCCTTCGCATGGCCAGAGCATCTCGGTTGGGGGCGGGGGTGGGGAGGCGGAGGGGCTGTCCCCCTGATCCTAACGATCCAAGTGTCTGCGCAGCGTGCGGGCTGAGTGCGGTTCCCTTAAAGACCGGGAAGGGTAACGAGCTGCTCTCACAGATCAACATCACCCAGGGACAGCGGCTGCTCATCGAACGCCTGGCGGGCCCCAGCGTCGAGCTGCGAAGAGCGATCATCTCCTGGCCAGTGGCAGGGGGAGGGGCCAGCGCTCCGGATCCCGCAGCCCCCGTCCCGAGAACCAAGCAGCCTGCATCCTGCCGGGGCTGCCGCGGGGCTCTGGGGCCCCTGCCCCCCCCCCCCCGCCTCCCCTGCAGCGGGGGCTGGGCAAATCCAGGCGTCCAGTGACCCAGGTCCCTGCCCTAGTCGGAGGCTGCTAATGAGCAGCTCCCCGCCCCCCTGTCCTCCACCCGGCCTTCCTGCACCCCAGCTCCGAGCAGCAGGACGAGCCTGTCCGTGCCCGCACTGGGGTCTGTGCTCGCGGCCGAGGCTGCGGGCTCATGGGGGGCAGGAGCCGGCAGACCAAGGAGAAAACATCCCTTTGCCTGGCGGACAGGCCACCCTTCCTCTGGGCCGGAAACACCACTGACAACTCAGTCTGAGGGTTTTGTGGGCACGTCGGAGCCACAGCTCTGTGACCTCCCTGGCTCCTCAGATTCCGGGCTCAGTGGGGTGTGGGCACAGGGCAGGTGTGTCCCCGCACGGGAACGGGGGGAGCCAAGTGCCAGAAGGCTCGCGGAGAGAAGAACCCGCTCTAGGAAAGCCCCCAGCAGGCATGACAGATCCCGGTCACGTATGACTGATTACATGTGCCCGTGGGCACGCGGTCCACATACACGCACGGCCGCGTACGAGTATCTGACACGCTGAGTGGAACAAGCAAGATGCTGGCAGAGCCAGTGTTACTAGCCGGCCCGTGGCATTGGCTGTGGCGGCCTCGATGACCATCCGCAGTGTCCGTAACACAGGCTTATCCGGTAAAAACCCAGCCCCGTGACACGCTGCCTGGCTGTGGTGAGCGTCGAGGCCTCAGGGTCGCCTGCACGCCAGCGCCCTGCCAGCCGCCATCCACCCCCAGGGCTCTGGGACCCGCACGCTGCCCGACACCTGGCGCCGGGACCCGCCACCAGGCCGCGATGCCCTCCCGTGTCCACCAACCCGAACCCACCCCACGGTGACATTGCGGGTTACGGCCAAAACGCCCACATGCTCGCCCGGTGCGCGAGCTGCTTCAGAATAATCGGGGCAGCAGGGAGGGCTTCGGTGCGCACGTGGGGATTCTCGACACCGTCCGCTTTCACAGATGCTTAAAACTTTCCGCGACGAACCTGAGGACGGCAACGGGTGGAAACAAACCTGGAAAACCAAGGGCCGCTATTCCCCTTGCCGGCCGGTCACACGGGGGTCTGGGGGAAGGACTGGCTGCTGCTCCCAGGAGCTCAGAGCCCCATCCGCACACACACAAGGACCACCCCCCCCAGCACGGGCACGGGGTAGGAAGCCACTCTTGAGGGGGAGGGGCCGCCCCACCTCTGCCCGTCCTGGGGCACACCCAGGGCCATGGCGCTTCTGGGAAGGTGAGAGGCCTGTGACCTCTGCCCGGGGATCCATGCTGACACAGACCACATCTCCTGAATGCTTTCGGGGGTCACGGGGGCCCCCGGGGCCCCCCAGTGTGGGCTGAGTGCTCTTCTTCGAACGTATAAACTGGGACCAGACCTGCCTCCGTGTCATCAATGACCGACACGATAGACAAAACACACACGGTCAAGTGTTCGCACACACTGGGCAGGCGGCTACGGTGATCCCCGAGGAAGAGACACGGGAGGTGAGCCCACGAGGCTCAGGCTGGCGGGCAGTCCTGCACAGGACGGAGCCGAGCGGGGGGCTCTGGGACACAGGTCCCCAGGACAGAGCCGAGAGGGGGCTCTGGGACAGCAGGCCCCCAGGACGGAGCCGAGCGGGGGCTCTCGGCCAGCAGATCCCCAGGAGTTTGCAGCAGGTGCCCAGGGTATTTACCAGAGACCCCGGAAGGGTTACATCTCAGCAGCAGAGTTTAGTCCTAGAATAAAAGCAGTCTTGACCAGCCCTGCCAGAGCTTAAAAACAAGCCTCGCAAGGGCCAGCGGACGGACTTGCCTGCCAGATAAAGGGATCTGAGAAGAAAAACCCACCGGAGACGAACAGCACATGAAAACCCCCCAAAGAGCAGGTCAGTGAACTTGAAGAGGGGGCGACGAAGAGCATCCAAAAGGAAGCACGGAAGACAGACACACACAGCATCAGTGACCAGCGGGATGAAGCCAAGTGACCTTAAATGTGTGTAACGGGAGCCCCAGAAAAGAGGGGAGGGACATAGAAACGGTACTGGAAGAAATGACAGCCTGGATGATCCGATTCTGGTCAACTATAAAACCACAGATCCAAGACGCCCCGTGAACCACAGCAGAACAGGTACAAAGAATATCTAGAAATCAGCCCAAGGTAAGAAGACTTCACGTTCACAGCACCGAGGTAAGACCGCTAGCCTTGCGGGCTCTCCGGACGTGCACCACCCCCCCACCCTTAAAGGGCACGGCTCTGTTTCCATCTGACGCTGGTGAAGCTTTCCTTATCCTGAGCTGGGGGCTGTGTCCTGGGATCCCCGCTGCCGTCCAATCCTACCTCCAGAGCCCCTACCCCAGGAGGGCCCAGCAAACAGCGGCAAGCAGCAGCTCTGCCTGGGGCGCCCACCGGATAAGCACAAGCCCGGCCTCTCCCACGCGAGGCTCAGGGGGAAGCGTATCTGGGCAGAGGGGGCTCAGGGAACACTCTGGGCCACCCCGATTCCCACACCTGTTCAGCTGACGAAACGAGAGACGTTTAGAAGTCAGTGTGCGTTCAAAGCAGCTCCATTTGAAATTCAGAGGACCCCCCCCCAAAAAAAAATTCAAATTAAGGTGTGTGTCTGGGCCCTGTTGTTACAGCAGGAGATGGGAGCGCTCCCAGAGCAGGCTTCTTCCCACACGAGCCTGTGCGCGGCCCCGACGGCCAGTCAGGGGAGGGGGAGAAACCTCGCAGCCTCTCACCCCCTGACTCCCGACACGGGAGCCCTGTGGGCTCTCCACCTCCTAGCGGGGTCTCATGGACCCAGGCTCGCCCACCATCCTCCCTCAGCCCTCACAGAGCAGGGACGAGGCCGGGGCCAGAAGGGTCCCTGGAAGCCCGAGGGGCGGCCCCTCATTCAGGGGGCGGTGAGAGACGCTGCGGCTTCTCCTGGGCAGTCTGCGTGGGGACCGGAAGGTTCCCGACACTCCTTCCAGGAGGCCCAGGGAGCCCTGTCCAAGTCAGAAGAAGCCCCTTCCAGGCCTCGCTGGCTGGCGGCCCTGGGGGCCAGCCCTCAGCACCTGGCGGGGGCAGCAGTGCCCCCAGGCAGGCAGCAGGGACAGAAGGCCAGGTTCAACCGGCAAATTCCGAGTGCCCTCGGGTCCGGTATTTCGGGAGAAAACAGAACAAGCCCCTTTCCTTCCCTGTTCCTCAACTTGAAACCGACACTCCAACCCTGAGATCCGGCATCTCACTGGAAGTGACCGGAGGGTCAGTGCCCCTCGCAGGACGCCTGTCCCATGCACATAAATGCAGGGGTGACACCAAAGGAGGGCCGAGGACCCCAGAGGCTCGACCGTCCTGTGAAGGTCAGGACGAAGCCACAGTAGCAGAGAGGGTGTGTAGGCCCTGCCCCTCGGGCCGGGCTGGGTGCCCCCCGACACTCAGGCCGAAGGTCATGCTGGAGGGATGCCCGCCTGCCCCCCGGCAGCCAGCCAGCCGCCTGTACTTGATGCTCCGCTCCACCAGCCACAAGGCCACCTTTGGGGAGACTAGCCCAGGGGCGGGGGTGCAAAGTGACGTGGCCACCAGGAGGCAGCTCTAGGACTTAAATGCACCGGCCGGTCTCGGTGGGCCGGTCAGTAGCCAAGAGACCCCGCGTTCCTCGGCCGCCCAGAGCTGTGGGCAGCTGCCGGCCGGGCAGGAACGCCTGCCGATCTGTTTGGCAGGGGCAGACTCCGGTCAAAGTCTCAAACCCGAAGCCCACGCCTCGGTGTCACGGCCCCACCAGCGCCCCGGCCCACAGGGAGGCCTGCACGTGGCTTCACCGGACAGGCCGTGGGTCCTCACTCACGCCGCCTACGCCTCAGCCCAGACGCGACGCGACTTGTTTTGATCCAAAGCACACGAGAGAGCGGCCTGGTCCAGGCCAAGGGGCGCCCCAGGGGCATGCTGGCAGGGCAGGGGGTTAGGGGTTGATGTGAGAGGGCAGGCGGCCCACACTGGTGGGGAGAGGAGAGCCGCGGTGAATCCTGGCCAGGCTGTGCCTGCCCCGTGTCCGACGGGCCTGAGCAGACCTGGCAGGACGTTCTTGTGGAGGGCGGGGGTGGACAGCACTGGGGTCCTGGGGCCTGCCGGCCTGCCCCTCACCCTGCTCTCTCCTACTGACAGGACCCGGGAACGCTGCCCCTGAAGACAGCACAGCGGGGAATGGCTTGCATCCGCCAGAAGATGCACAGGCCCGCTCCTCCCAGGAACTGCCATCAACCACTGGACCCGACACAAGGGATCCGGACAGATGACGGGGTGACAGGGTGGGGGCCCACAGCAGGATGGAGGGAGAGGAATGTCCCTTATCTGGCCTCTGAGCAGCCGCTCTCCTGACACGAGGTCCCAGTGTGTGGACAAAGCCCCTGCTGAGGAGCTGGCCATGGGTCCCCTGCAGGGCTCCACACGGGGCCACCAGCCACCTGCCCTGTCTGCCCCCAAACACCCTCTATTCCGACTCTGTTGCGGGGAGAAGGGCGCTTCTCGCGGGCCTGGAAGCTCACGTGCACGGCTCCGAGGGCCAGGCAGGCCAGGCACGCTCAGAAAAACCCCAGGAAGCCACAACACGGGTGTCCCATGGGCCACGTGGGACCATGCTGTCAGGTCCGGTTCTGGGTCAACACCTGACCGGCGGAGCCGTCCCTGGGACCTGGGGGGAAACTGCGGCTCCCGGAACCCCTCTTCTTCCTCCTCCGACCAGGAGCTGTTGCCACGGCAACCGCAAGGCTCCCCAGCCTCGTGCCAGCGAGATGACGCCACTGGGACGTCGCCGTGAGGCACGAGCTTCTCTCCTCACTGCAGTCTGGTCCACATCCTCTGTCTTGCTTGGCCCGACCGGCCCGCCTCTGCACAGGGCAGCCTGCCTCTCCCCCACCCGGCCCCTGGCCCTTCCCACCCCTGCTGCCCCACAACAACTGCCCCGGGCTCAGTACTCCACGGGAGGCCGGTGGCCTGTCTGTGCCCGTCAGACAAGAGTCCCGGGCACTGGTGCCAGTGGGGCCCGGTGGGGCAGAACAAGCCTGCGCTCTGTGGGTGACGGGGCCACGGGGCCGACCCTCTCACTAGTTTATGAGGAGAGAAGGCGGCAGCCACGGGCAGCCCAGGGGCAAGCTCCTTTGCGGGGCTGCACGGCCTGCACGGGCCTCGGTCCGGGTCAACATGGCCCCGCCGGCTGCCGGGTCCGCAAGGGCCACGGCGTGTGAGGGGGGACAGAGGTCGGAGACGCTGGGGGACAGAACGGCCAGAAGGGCAGTGCAGGTGTGGTGGTGGTCGTACACCAAGTCCCTTCCAGGGACGAGCCAGGTGGACACAGGGGGCTTGGAGTCACCATGTCCCCCGAGTACTTGCTGCAGTGACAGCAGGAACTCTGGAACTTTCTGAGGACGTGCAGCAGCCAGATACTGAGCCGGCGCGGCCTGTGCTCACCGTGCCACGGTTTACGGGTTTACACGCACGCCTCTCCCCTGCCCTCGAGCTGCTCCCTGGTGCCGGAAGTGGTGCCCCCCGCCTTGCCTGCTGGCCCGAGGGAGATCCCCGGGGCCGGCAGGGAGGACTCCCGCGTCCACAGCCGTGTCCCAAGGGCACTCACACGGGGGCCGGGCGCCGAGACTCAGCCACCGGCGTACCCGCCCGGTCTCCCTCTTGGGACGGGGGGCTCGCCCCGGCTAGTGGTCAGGAGGGAGGGCAGGAGAGCTCGTGAACCACAGCCAGACAGAATGACAGGCCCAGAGAGCAGGCCTCCGGAGGTCCCGGAGACTCGCACGCACCTGTGGGCGACACGGGCGCCCCCACTGCTGCCGGCGCGGCGAGGCCCACTTCTCCTCCGGCACAGGGGCGGGGGCGGGGGCGGGGAGGGTGGCCGGGCCCCTGCCGGGCCGAGTTCCGGGCCGAGTGCCTGCCTGTCCTCGGAGTGGCGGCCCCCGGGGGCAGGCAGCTCCCACCCACGCGGCAGCAAGGGCCGGGCCGCCGGGCGCCGCGTCTTCTGGAGCAGAGCGCGTGGGGTGAGCCCGAACCCTCAATCATGCCGGCGCACATCTGCAGAGCCCGCTCAGCCGGAACGGCGCTCAGCTATTTCTAACTCTGCCTTCAGCCCCCTTCCTGCCTGAAAGATCATCTCTGGGAAAATAAAATAAAATAAGCCAAAGGGGCCAGGAGACTGCAGCTTTCTGCGATCCCCCTCCAGCCTGATTGCGCCACCGCCGCGTGGGTCTGCGCTCAGCCCCCCGGGGCAGGGGCCCCAAGGCCGCGTGAGGGTCGGCGGGTCGGCCCGTCTCTCCGGCTGGTCTCCGTCCCGCAGCATCTCTCACTTAGGACCACCGGCTCACAGGGAACCCTTCCTTGCTGCCCCAGCCAAGGCTGAGCTCGCTGGCGGAGCCCTTCTGACCCCGGGGCGCATCCAGGTCAAGCTCCTCACTGTGGGTGGGGAAACCCAGTCCCGCGGGGTGCAGTGGCCCGGCCAAGCGTGAGGGCTCCAGGGCACCTCGTGTCCCCTTGGGTCCCGGGGCAGTGCTGGGCAGGGGCTGCCTCTGGCTGGGTCCCCGGAAGGCAGTGAGGATCTGCACGCGGTCAGTCTGCCGTCTCCCTTCTACGTGGCTTCTCGCGCATTCTCCCCATCTGTCCGTCTGTCCGCAGTGCACAGCCCGCACGCGCCAGGCCGAGCAGGCAGACGAGCAGCGGATGGGATGGGACGGGGCCTCCTGTCACTGAGCCGTAACAGGCAGAGGCAGCAGGTACTTCACCGGCAGTCACTCCCTGCCCCTGCTTAGAGACGTCCTCACAGGCTCGGCAGCTCCAGAAGCACCTTCTTTGGGGCCCCTGAGGGCCCGATAGCACCCACCCCGGAGAAGCTCAGAGGCTCCGCGTTTCGAGTGTCCGGGAGGACTGCGGCCGAGCAAGCGAACGCACACACACGTCCAGACGGTCTGCGGATACCGCCACGCTCTGGGGCCCTCCGCTCTCCGCAGCTCAGCACTTTCTGCCAGTGGAGGCGCAGAGGGAGGACAGGGCCACCGTGGAGTGCAAGCCCCGGCCGGGCACTGCCCGAGGCACGGCAGCCGGTGCGGGAGGCCGGCACCTCGGGAGGGTGGGGAGGTGTCCGGGGACAGAGGGCTGAGCCGGCCCAGAGGATGCACCTCTCACCCGGCCCCTCCCGTTGGGTGGCCCGTGAGCTCCCGGGAAGGCCCCACACGGACGTGCACGGGCCCTGAGCGGCAGATGCCCATGGCTGTGTGAGAGGCGGCTGACACTGGGGGTGGGGGCCTGGGTGGGGGGCTCCTGGCTTGTCCATACCTACACCACACTTGAGGCCTCCCAGGGCCCAAGGGCCCGACATAGGACGGTTCCTGTCCCTGAAGAACAGCTTGTGTAAAGGAACAGAAGTCACCTACGTAATGACCAAGCAACAGAAAGTGACGTGTGTCCTGAACGGTGTAAGTTGAAGACAGTTCCCACCTCTGGGGAACACCGGAAGCCCTCCCGGAGGAGGCGACTGTGAGCACATTACGGCTCTGTTGGGGGGTGGGGCGATCTGACCAGGGGCAGGGCCCAAGCGCTGGTGTGCAGGGTGAGGGGACCCCCAGGGGAAGGCAGAGATGGGGGCCCTGTGGGGCTAACATGGGCCCTGAGGGGCAGCTTCTGTCTGCTAAGCGCTCACTGCTTGAAAACACAATTCTGACAAACCCTGAAACCCAGGGTAGGTCCTCAGCGATGCTGCTGGTGCCCCCGTGTCAAGCACTATGGGGGCTCGTGGTCGTGGGCTCTCTTAGCTCTGACCCCTGACTCACAGACGATGAGACCGAGGCTCAGAGTGGTCTCCAGGTGGGGAAAGGCAGCGTGTGGGTCCAAGTCTGGCAGCCTGGACGAGGGGCAGCTGGCCTGTCTACCGGGTCCTTTCCAGACAGCTCTCTGCACGGCCTCCGAGGACCAGCGGGCACTGTGCTTCGCATCTCACAGTCGGCGACGTCCCTCCACGTTTTCCCTGACGACCCACGCATCTAGAACGTCACGCAGCTAGAACGTGGCGGGGCCGTGAGCAAACCCGCGTCTCCTGATGCTGTGCACGGGACTGCCCCCTACCTGGGGGGTGGGGCTGGAGGCCCAGCTGGGACGGTGGGGGCAGGGGTGCCTGCTGTGGGCGTGAACAGAGGGCTGAGCCGTCGGCCCTCCTGTCGTCCTCGGGGGCCGGCTCACACCCATGCTGCTCCCGGCACATCTGGCCCTTAGGTCCAGAGCCACGCCTGCAGCTGGGAGGCAGGGCACCAGTCAGAACTGTGGGTGTACTGGACCCTGCAGGGGACCCTCAGGAGGGGAAGGTGTTGGGGTTACTGCAGCAACACCCAGGAACTGAGCTGGGGTAAGCTCTGGGCGTGGACACACTCAAGGGGCCTGGCAGGGGGCAACTGCTGAGCACAGTGAGGCCTTGCACATGCAGGAGAGCCGAGGGTGGGGAGAGACCGCAGACAGCGTGGGTAGGGGCAGGGACAGCCGACGATCTGTAGGGGAATAGTGGAGGGTCCGGGGTGGGGGACGGCGGAGGGTCGGGGGACGGTGGACAGTCTGGGGCGGGGGAGGGGGGGGAGAGAAACGGCCTGACAGTGCCTTTGCGGATCTCTGCTCCACAGGCGCTGTCCTGTCCAGAGTGAGGGTTTGTAAGACCTGAACATCTCTGCTTACACGCTTGACATTTAAGAAAACCGTGTGGGGTTCCCACAGCGCACGAAGTGCTCGTCAGGGTCTGAGTTCTTCGGAAGATCGCGGAATGACACAGGAGAGACGTTTCTGAGAGCTTGCTTAGAAACGTAAAAACAGACACGCGGGACCCAAGACGGCCGGGGATGTGAGAAGGCAGCCATCAGGCCGAGACGCGGTGCTGACCTCAGGACGAGGAGAGGCCGCCAGGAAGGAAGGGGGATGGAAACGAAGTCGGGGGGGGGGCCCCACGCCGACCTGCGAGGTCGGGACCCCTCTTCCCTCGGCCTCCCGCGACCCGGCGCCTCCGGCTTGGCCAGCACCTGTGCCAGGAAGCAGCCGGGCGGGCACAGGTTTAGCGTGAGGCTCAGTTCGCGATGAAACGAGACAGGCAGGACTTCCTTTGCTACCGCGTCCTGCTCCACGTGTGCAGATCGCACGGGTTACGGCTGCTTTACGGACCCAGAAGAGTGGGTTCTTTGTTTTTACAAACGTGGGCAGAGCCAGGTGGACGGCCCGCTTCGCGCCGCGGCCACCCCGCGTGGGGACCTCCGTGCCGACCGTGGCCGCCCACAGCCATGCCGGGCCCACGTCGCCGTCTTCCAGCAAAGGGAGGGGAGGCCAGCGCGGCGGTGGCGGGAACAGCCCTCCTGGTCGGCCTGGCAGCGCCCCGGTCCTGCCCCTCACGTGCGGGTGCGTCATTCCCCGCGACCGTCCCAGTCCCGAAACCCGGACACCACCCCGGGCCTGGACACGGGTACAGCCACAGGCCACATGCTGCCTCCGACTCCGAGGGGGCTCCTCTGTGGGGGCCCCCACCCTGCTGGCTTCTCCAGAAGGAGTCTGGGGCCAACACAGGCCGCCAAGTTCCCGCCCTCGCGTCTGTCTGGGGTTCCAGCCCTGGCGCCTCAGGCAGACCCGAGGGCCCGTCCCAGAGAGATCCAGCAGCTTCCGTCCCCTGTCCCGTCTGCCACACGGTCCAGTCCTGAGGCCGCCTCCCTGGCCCAACACGGACCCTCACCCTCTTACTTCCGCCGCCCCCCGGGAACTGCTGGGGCTGGATGCCCCGGGCCTCGCTGCCCCGCCCCTCCCAGCGACGGGGCCAACGCAGCACAGGCGGACGGCAGACACCCAGAGGCGGCCAGGTCGGGGCGGCCGGGGGTCAGCAGACTCCCCTGGAAGCAGCGGGCCACGCCTCCTGAGGGGAGGCCGCCACCCTCCCGCTCCGTCGTGCACCAGGACGACCGGGCGGACGTGCTCTCCACACCGGTGGCCGTCACCGCGGTCCCACCTTGAAGATGAGGCAGTCGGCCTTGTGCTCGGCGTACATGGACGTCAGCCGGTACTGGCTCTCCGTGGTGACGTCTATCTGGTAGCCGGTGAGCGCGTAGCAGACCTTCCGGAACTCCTGGATCTTTGTGTGAAAGACCTCCTTCAGCCGCTGGTTTCTCAGCTCGGCACTCTCCACCTGCTTCTTCAGCTCTGGGGGCGACAGGGGACAGGGTGAGCTTGCAAACCCGGACCGGATGGGACGCGGGGCGGCAGCGGGGGCCAGGGCCAGAGTCACCGACAGCGGGTCGTGGAGGAGACGGGGTCCCGCCCAGGCAGAGCCCTGACGCGAGCGAGCGCGAAGCTAGGGAACGAAGAAAACAAGCACAGGGCCGGCCCGACCTTTGGGCGCGGAGTCGTTCAATGAAACGTAAATAACTCGAAGGACAGCAGTGACTCTGAACACAGAGGGCCTCGTCCCAGCTCTGAGCCCTGACTCGACCCCCGGTCTGGCGCCTTTTCTGAAGGGCAACAGGCAACACAGAGTCCTTCCCAGGGCCGCTGAGGAGGCTTAGGTGGGGCCTGGCCCCTCACGGGCAGTCTTGGGTCTGTACCTGCTGGGGGGCTGGCCGCCCACTCACACAGGCCAGCGCTGAGAAGTGGTGAGCAGGCAGGGGGCCTTGACAGTGGATGCCCGGGGGCTTCCTGGTCACATCCCTGGGGCTCCCCCCCCAACCCCCCCGCCGGAGACAAGGCCACTGCGCGCAGACAGGCCCCTGGGACCCCGCCCGCCCCCTCAAGGCTCTAACAGGACGGTTCAGGGCAGAGGCCCCAGGCCCTCCCGTCACGCCTGCCACGGTTCAGGGCCGCACAGGAGAAACCAGCTGTGCCAAGCACAAAGCCATCAGGAGGCTACACAGCAATTATCACGAATCCTTCACCCAAGGTGCCTTCCCAGTAATTAAACCTCAGTTCTCCCCTCACTAATTAGCAAGGCTGGCTCTCCTCAAACACCAGCCTCTGAAGCCAGGAGCTTCCTGCTGGTCCCTCTGGAGCTGATGTCGGGGAACCCCTCCAGGGCCCGGGGACGTCCTGGGTGGGACTGGAGCTGTGCCGTCTAAGAGGGTGGTGGGAGACCCCAGGCCTTGGAGCCGGTCAACCGGGCTGTGACAGGGACAGGAACCCTCTTGCTCAAGCTGAAGCAAGAGGCCCGTGGCACATCCTGTGACAGTCACCAGGACGGGCCCGGGCCCGGCAACCAGAGGCTCCCTGGCAGGGCTGAGGGCAGGGAGAGAGCAGGAAAGGTCACCTCCTGGAGCAGGTGAAGGGGACGGGGGAGCTTGTCTTCCAGGGAAAGACACACAGGAGAGCCTCCACCCGTGCGCCCTTCCGGACCTGTGGCCCTGAATGTGTGACCCTCCAGCTCCCAGGTGCGTCGGGTACACAACTGCCTGAGGAGGCGTCGCAAAGACAAGCTGGATCCCACGGGGCCACAGCACAGTGCCGTGTGGGTTCGGGCCACACCTTGGATGGTGGGAGCTCGGTCAGCTCCAGGCACCAACACGCTCTGCAGCCGTCACAGGGCGACGCGGAGGGCGTGGGTTCTGGTTCACAAACGGGGCTTGTGACATTCACTGCCCGGCCACGCGTGTCTGGCGTGGGGAGCGCCATCCGCCCCAGGCCAAGCTCTCGCGGCCCCGCTGCCCCTCACGCGCTCTGGCCTGCGCCAGGCTCCTGGACACGTATCCTGGGTCTTGTCTGTACCTCGTACAGCTCTGCGGGCAGCCCGGGGCCGGCCGCGTTCTTGCTCTGAACGAGGAATCTGAGACCAGGGCACGGCTCCTTCCGGCCTCCCTGCCATGCGGGTCCCTCCACCTGTCACACGCCCTGCCCTCACCTGCCCTCCATCACCACGCGGCCCTGATGGCCCCGGTGGACATCCTTCTTCCGGAGCAGAGAGCCTCTCCATCGGGACACGGGCATGGAGCCCTTGATTAATCGAGTAATCAGACTACGAAATCCAAAGGGTAATTGGCGGCTCTGACCCCGTGCTCCTCCCTGAATCTCTCGGCCAGCCCACCGAGGACGGACCCGTCAAGCAGGAGAAAAACCCATCCTGGAAGGAAAGATTCACTGACCACGTTTCTGCGGCGATAATTCACCCCTGTCAGACTGCACTGCCTTTAATGGAGCTCAGATGCCCATTGGGAAAAATTTAATTTTGGGAATAATGCAACCTGACCTTGGAGAAGGTAACAGCCCCTTTGCCCACAGATATCAAGAGGCTGCCCATTACTCAGTCCACGGACTCCTACAAGTACACGGACTCAGGCAAATGCACGGGTAAGCCGCGCCCCTCCCGTCCCCCTGGGGGCTGCGGACGCCTGGGGTATGAGCTCCGCCCCCCCTATCGGGCTCCTCGCACACTCTGTCTCACCCCGTGCGGCCCCCACCACACCAGGCGGGCCCCCTGTCACCCTCTGACAAGCGAGGGGAGGCTTGGATGGGGGAGTGACTTCCTCAAGGTCACACAGGCTGTCAGAGGTACAGAGGGCTCTGCTCCCCGTCTGCTTGGTGTGGGTCCTCAGGTGCGGTCACCTTAATGCAGCACGTTGGGGTGGGGACGCCGTGAGCTCTCGCTGTGATTTAGGGCACAGCAAAGTCAGTGCTCTGACCTCCCCCCCTATTCTGCCGTTCAATCGCTTACATAAACGTGAATGAATAATTCACACGATGGTTTGGATTAAATAAATAAAAGATGTGCCTTTTGCCTTGGAAAAGCCATTGCTCGGATGCGGCCTCTTCCCCAGAGCGAGCCGAGGCTTCCTGTGGGTGGGGTTAGGCGGCCTGCCAAGGGCCGGTGACCCCTGGGGTCCACGGTGACCCCGCTCCGCACCCACCCGCAGGCACCCGGCCATGGCCACCCACAGAGGCCATCGGGCAAGGCCGGCTCAGCACTCAAGTGGCCTCGTCGGGTCTGCGGAGAGCTCCGGGCCTGCCCGCTTTCGGACCCCTCCTGCCGTGTGCACGTCTCAGGCATCACCAGATGCCTGGGATGAGGACCTCGTGCCCGGACCCCCTCCCCTCAGGCCTGGGATCAGGCCCACGGGTGGAGGCTGCGCCGGGCCAGACTCACCCTCCGTCCCGTCCTGCCCTCTGGCGACGCGGGCTAAAGGAACGTGCCCTCCTGCCACGCTCTTCTCTCTTTGGGCCACCCTGTCCATCTTCCCCGTGGCAGCCCTGTGCAAGGCTCTCCAAGAGTCCTCGGTGAGGGACAAGGGAGGCCAACGAACAGGCGGGTGCTAGACAGAGGACGTGGTCGCCCAGAGCTCAGGTGTGCAGGGCGGGCAGGGGTGGCGCAGGCCAGGGGTGGATGGCAAGGTCCAGGGGCCATGCGCCTGCTTCTCAACTGGCACGTGGCCCCATGCAGGCCGGCTGGTTCCCTCCACGGCCACAGCCACATCCACGGGTGGACGGCCCCTGGTTGGCTCGGACTCCCCCCCACCCCCCCCTCCCCATCCGTGCCCAACACCTGGCTCCTTCCGGAGTCCTAGAAGGCCGCCGGGAGAGCCCGTGGGAAGGACACGGAACAAAAATAAACTCTCCCTTACGTAAGGCTGGCAGGAGAGAGCGGAGATGGCACGATAAAGGAGCGGTTATGGGCACATGGCTCTGGAGAGCGGTTCACAGTCTAAAATCCGGAGAAAGTCTTATCCCAGAGGAGCAGGGAGAGCAGGTGAGAGACAGACCAGTGGACGGCGGGACCCTCCCAGCAGCAAGCCTTTGCGGGGCCCCCACACGAGGCCGCACCGGCCAGCAGAGCCCGGCTGTGCCTTCATTTCACTCACAGCACATGCGCCTCCGTGACTCAATTCCCTGCGTACCGGTTTGCTGGGGAAGGTGCGGGGAGCTGGAGGTTGGGGGGGGGGGGGCGGCAGCTCCACTTGGAGGTCCCGGTCGGCTCCGTGGGACCTCTGACCCAACCCTTAGCTCTGAGCTCCTCTTGCTCCCAGGGCCTTCGAGAAGCACAAGCAGTCAGGACACGGCAGAGACACGTGCCAAGATGCCAACGGCCCTTAGGAGGGCAGCCCGGGGCCTGCGGTCCACGTCTTTCCTCTCGCGTGGCCTGAGCACGCCAGTCAGGTGACTGGGTGTGACTCTGCACGGTGGCCATTCTGAGGGACAGACGGACCTCGGGCCTTACCCCGTCCCACACGCGGTGGCCTCAGCTCCATCCTGGGACCTTTCAAGGCAATGGCCCCCTGTTAATGGGCTTCCCTGACCCACATCGTGGTCCAGAGGATTCTGAGTATAGAATAAGCACCATCCAGGGGAGGAGGCTGGCGGGGGGAGGGCTGGAGACCCACGCAGGGCAGAGCTGGGACCGGGATCCCAGGCCTCCCAGCACAGTCACCGAGCTCAGAGCGGCACTGGCCGCTGGGTTCTGTCCCTTGGGTTCCAATCCTGTGCCGGGGCCTAAGTCCTCTGGACAGAATTCTAAGCTCTGAAGGGGAGACACGGTCTGAAATGAAACCCTGTCCTGTGGCCACGAGGCCTGTGCCGAGTGTCCAGGCCCCGCCTCTCCAGCCACACCTGCCCTGGCTCTATTCCAGAAGCACCACTCTCTTCCCCACCTCAGGGCCTTTACACATGCCTGGAGCAGCCCATCATGCTTCCTAGCTGACTCCCAGACTCCTCAGCTTTGAAATCACTTCTTTGGAATAGATCCGGTCTCGTGTCACATGTCCTCGGCGTACGTGACAGTGTCTGTTTCACACAACAGAGTGTCTTCAAAAGCTTCTCTGAGTAAGTTATTTTCCCCGTAGACTCCACACTCGCTGCAGGGAGGACTTTCTGTCCCACTGAGTTTCAAGTGCGCTTCAAGGAGGCGGGAGTCCACGAAATGCCATTTCTCCAAAACCCTAAATCATAACCCCGGAAAGGCTCTAGTCAGTGTCAACCAAAGGGAACATACATACGGGGCTTCCCCACGGACACGGCGAGTAGAACGCACGTGCTCACCCCTGAACATACGTGTTCGACCTTGCCCCCCACCGCAACCACAGTGGAGGGCGGGGAGGCAGCGGCAGACAAGAGGGCGGACGAAATCTTAGAAGATGAGCGAATTCAGGAGAGGAACCAGGCCCAGCGGGCCTGGGTGAGTGGGACCTCACCGTCCTGGGCGGCAGGGAGGCCGGCTGGAGCTGTGGTGGGGGGTCCGGACCAGGGAGCAGGACTCCTCCCTGCACGCCAGGTGATGGCCCTGCCCCTCCCGGAGAGGA
The DNA here is from genome assembly GCF_016509475.1 of Prionailurus bengalensis. Taxonomy (NCBI): domain Eukaryota; kingdom Metazoa; phylum Chordata; class Mammalia; order Carnivora; family Felidae; genus Prionailurus; species Prionailurus bengalensis. The sequence goes on from NC_057357.1 coordinate 2,124,343, forward strand.
GACAGTCCCTGCTCCCAAGGCAGGGGTGACAGGCCTCAGGGCTGCCGTGACGAATGGAACACCCCCCGATGCCTGCGCCCCCGGCCCCCGTGGACCCGGGGTCCATAAGCACAGGGCCCGGCAGGAGGTCGATCTGCGCCAGCGGCCCCTGCGGGGTCTGAACCGGCCTTCACACGCGGCTGGCGGCAGCCTTCCCGGTGCCCAGCAGACCAGCCCCAGAAGGAGGCCCGCCGGCCCGGAGAACGACCCACAGGGCGCAGTGCCTGCCTCCCGCGCACGCAGGTTACGATGGAGGCTGTGGAGGAGAGGCGTCGGAGGCAGCAGCAACAATGTGCAATCCGTGGAAGCGATGCCGTTACAGACGCGCACAGAAGCGTGGACACGGAATGCGGAAGGGCCTCCCCGACAGCGCCCCACCAAAAACAGAGACAGAAAACGCCAAAGAAAAGATACATCCGGAGATCCTGGGAGGGGAAACCACACAAGGGAAACCCCAGAAGTAACCGACTGGTCTCCAGGCTGGGCGGGCAGGGCGCAGGGCTATGTCAGACACCCCCAAGGAAAACCCCCACCCCCCCACCCCACAGACAGACCTCCTCCCTCCCGCCCTACCCCATGGACAGAAACCCCACCCCACCCCATGGATGGACACCTCCCACCCCGCAGACAGACCTCCTTCTTCCCACCCTGTCCCCACAGACAAACTCTCCCACCCCACGAATGGCTCCCGACCCCTCGTGAGGGAGGCCGGGAGGAGGACACAGGGGGCAGGGCAGCCGTGTGCTGGCCGCCGGCCGAGCCGTCAAAGGCAGGCGGCCTGGCCCCTGCAGCTGCGCTGTGTTTAAGAACTGGAAGCAGCTTTTGAAATTTCCCTTTGGGGACTCGGGACAGAGTCATTTTTCTTTCTGAAAAGTGAATAAAACCACTTAGCCAATGCTAAGGTTCTCAGGTTTAGAAAACAGGAAAAGGCACTAATATTTCACCACTTGAAAGAATAGCTCTTGGAGCCCAGGCTGAGCCGGGGTGCTCCAAGGGCACCGTGTGCCAGGCAGTGAGGGGGGACGATGGCCTGCCCGGACCCGGCTGTGGGCGAGGCTGGATGACCAGCTGTGCTCCGTCCCCAGGGCCCAGCACTGCGCCCCTGCGGTCTGGAGGGGCCCAGGGGGCAGGGATGACGGCGGGCACGCCCGTGGGGTCCACGGCCAGGGACGGCAATGGCAAGAGGCCAATCGCCCACCTCCCGATGCTCACCGAGCTCCGCTCCATGGCCTGTCCCCTCGGGGTGTCCGTGTAGAGGCGGGATGAGGGCCCTGGCTCCACGGCGGGGAGGCTGGGGCTCAGAGAAGGGGTGGGGCCGCCGTGCACCGAGGGTGGTCGGCCTCTGGGCACAGCGCTTCCTGCCCGCTGTCTCTGCCCACACTGCCCGCTCAGGCTCTGAAGCAGGCCCTGCCGGGCACGAGGGTCGAGGAGGATGACGCTCAGCAAACTCACCGCCCCTCGCCCTCGCCACGCCCCCCGCCCCGGACACCAGCAGCCTCTCGGCAGCCAGATTGGGCTTTTCAAAGCCAGGCCAGCGGGTGCCGTGGGCCGCCCCGGGCCCTCGGGTCTTCCCGAGGTCCGGAAGGGCACGACTGAGACCAGTCTGGATAGCGGACGTGGGGATGAGTGAGAGGCGGGACGGTGCCGTCATCTGCCATGAACAGGCTCTGGGGGCGCCACGGGTCTGCAGGTCCAGGTCCTGAGTTGGGTTTTTGCCTCCTTGGGTTCAAGAGGCCGGTGACGGAGCTGAGGGAAATGACCTCTCAGTGTCCAGAGGACAGACACACGTGGGGGCAGCAGTCGCACAGGTGGGAACCGAGCCAGCGAGGCCACACGGGAACAGCTGTTTGACGTGCACGTGCTGGGTCTGGAGATGGGGGCACAAAACGCGTCCCTACGTTATCTGAAGGGCACTCGGGATGAAAGCACACGTGTTCGGAGCTGGTCCTGCAGCCGAACAAAGACCAGCGAGGCGACCCGCCTCTCTGAGGTGTGCCTCGGGGACAGCTACGTGTCAGGGTGACGCAGGGGCCCTCACACTGAGCCCGGGCCTGACCTCAGATGAGAGAACCGCACCCATGCACGCGGGGACGCCCGGCCACACAAGACCAGGCCGGGCCAAGGAGCCTGGCTGGGCCCGAGGTGTCCCTGTGGAAGCGTCCCTGGGCCAACCTGGCAGGTGCACGGGGAGGGGGCTGCAGGGGGCGCTGGCTCTGCTCAGGCCCAAAGCCGCGCCACGCCGCTGGGGCTGAATTATTGGCATCTTGTAACTTCTAACTATTTCAGTTTCACGTGTTTAAATATTTAGTAATTAGGCATCAAATATTCATGTAATTTTATCAGCAACTGCGGGAGCCGGCACCACAGGGCGACGACTGTGGGTCCGGGTCCTGGTCCCCGGGGTGGGCGGTGGTGCTCACCGCCGGACCACGGCCCCAGGCAGGCCTTTCGTGGGTGCCGCACACAAGAGTGGGTCCACCACCCCGACGCAGCATGTACATCCTGACGGGCTCCCCCTCCTGCAGATGGCCTTCCCATCCCAAGCCCAAGCTCCAGGAGAGGGGCCCGGGAGGCTGGCAGGCACGGGGGGGGGGGGGGGGGGGGGGGCGGAACCAGTCTGGAGATCCGCGCGTGCCTGTGCCCTGCCTGCCGGGGGGCTTCAGGCGCCCACCCCACTCCTCGCGCGGCACTCACGGCAGCCTGTCCGTGAGGGGGCACAGCGGACACCACCCGACCGCTGCCTTCGGTGACCAGCGGACAGGCCCCTGCCACCCGCCCGCCACGGCCTTCTGCCATCCTAGGGAATGGTTTGCTTGAACTGCCTGGAGCCAGAGGGCCCCTGGGACAAAGTCTCTCCATTATGAGCCCATGTTCCCCTGCTGGGCCGGAAATTGCACGTTTTACACAAGAGAGAAGACATTCGCCCTGGAATTATATGCAGATGAGCAGCGTGTGTGCCCACCGCCGGCTGCCTGGCAGACGCCCGCCCTGGGTAAGCTCGGTGCCAGCTTTCAAACAGGGGCATCTCTGTGTGATTAACGGCTCCCTCCACAAGCAGCCTGTCACCTTGCACAGAAATGATCTGAAAAGACACCAGCAATTACAGCCCACCAGATTACGGGGTGGGAGAGTCCCGGGGTGACAGGCGGGCGCTCATGTGATATCGCATTCCCGGGAAGGCTCCCTCCCCCACCGCTGAGAACAGAGAGCGGTCGAAGCCCCAGGAGACACCCCCCCCCCCCACCCCAGCCTCCCCACCCTGGTGCCTTTGCGGAGGGGGAGGACCAGCTGGGCCACGTGGAAGGCCACGGCTGGCCCCGCGTTCAGGCAGCTGACAGATGTGGGGTCAGGCCCCGAGGAGGTCAGCGCCTTGCTCCCGGTCACCGACTGGGGAGCAGAGAAGCCGGACGTCCAAGCCAGGACTTTGGAGCGGGGCAGATCCCCCAAGTCCAGCAGGCAGTGCCGGACTCCCGGTACCACCTCGGGCTGAGAGGTCTGGCCACAGATGCCTGAGGGAGCCTTCGCGGCCATCCCCCCACCAGGTGTCCCTGGGGGACCCGTGTGCCTGGGGTGTGTACAGAGCTCACCATCCTCTGACTTTCCTCACTTGTTTCATTGTTCACGGCCCGTTTTTTCCAACTAAAGCACACCCCACGCCCCCTGGAGGGTAGGGACTCACTGCACTAGGGCCAGCCGGCCTGCACGGGAGACCCCAGAAAAGAGCACCGGGTGGAGACCTAACGCCCTCCGTGTGCACTGGCTCCTCTTAAGCTCTGGGAACACCCAAGAAACATCATTACATCCGCCTCCGTTTCACGGGTATGGACCCCGGGGGTCACACGGTTAGAAGCAGACCACCTGAGGCACACACTCACACATGCACGTGCACACACATGCACGCACACATGCACGCACATGTACACACTCATGCATGTGTATGCATGCATGTGCTCTCTCACACACACCACACATGCAGGCATGCGTCCACACACTCGTACACGCACATATGCATCTGCACACACACACTCATGCATGACCACACACACGTGCTCTCACACACATGTGCAGGCACACGTTGACACACTCGTACACGAACCCACGCACATGCACACACACACTCATGCATGCACGCATGTGCTCTCACACACACACACACGTGCAAGCATGCATTCCCACACTTGTGCACGCACACACATCCACTCACACACACCAGCCAGAGCCTGAAACCATCTAGAGGAGAGAGCCACCCAAGTCTATCACCTCACAAACGCCCTGAGACGTAAACCGGAGAACACCAGTGCTTAACCGAAGTTTCCGGCAACTTCTTCCCGCACGCACACCAGCAGGTGACCTGTCAGGCTCACTGGCAGCGACGGCCTGTGGCCACCAGGTGGGACGGCCCGTGGGTGAAGGCCAGGATGCCGGCAGCCGCGGCAGGCTCACTCCAATCCGTTCTGCGTGTCGTGTGCGTTATTAATCTCCAACAGCGGGCTTAGAGAAGCCGAGTTCCTGGAAGGCGAGCTTCCTCTTGGAAGAGGGAAGAGCCTCTCAGAGCTCATCTTTTATTGACAGAGTCATTTTCGAGTCAATCTGTCTGCTTTGGGCAAGACAAGACTTTAAATCTTTCTCTCTCTCCCTGCTTTCAAGATGTGGCAGTCTATTAAGACCGGCTAATGTATGCGGCCAGGCCTCGAGTCTGAAAGGGAAGGCATGAAGGAGGAGGACCGAGAACCCAGAGAACCAAGCAGGGGTTCAGCAGGTGCAGCCGCCCACAGACCCGAGGGGAGCAGCGGCTTAGCCCTCTGGGGCTCGGACGCAGGAAGGTGGGGCGTGCGGTGAGTAGGGGCTAAGTTCGAGGCGAGCAGGCGTGTAGCAGGTGCACAGCCTGGACAGGGAGGGAGTGCTCTGAGGTGGCAGGCGCCCCTCCGTCAAGGACACGCGGCAGGCAGCCAGGACCAGCGTCCGGCCCTCCTCAGGTCCGCCAGGCGCGGCAGGAGCAGGGGCCTCCTGACAACAGGTGACGCGCACGGCGCGCTCCCACCCAGGGAACTCCGAGGGAAGTGTTGGCCTTCCCGGCCCCAGCCCCTCCCGCCGGTGCTGCTGAGCTCTGTCTCCAGCCGGGCCCAGCCCCTCCGTGCGGGACGACCACAGGCACTGCCCGTAGACGCCCTGGCGGGAGGCAAGACGAAACACCCCCAGGGGTCCCCCCTGCTCCCTTGCCCCGGGGTCCCTACCCCACGGTGGGCTGGCCCACTGTGCTGTCTGCCTGGGGTCTGCTCCTGCCCCTACGCCCCTGAGTCGTAAGGACCCAGTGAGTCAGAGGCAGGAAGTTTCTCCAGTCAAGGACAAGTGACCAAGACAGGCTGTGGAGGGGTGTCAGAGCCTGATGCCCAGGACCAGGACCGCTGGCTCATCGGCAGAACCCTGCAGGTGCCAGTAAGTGAACTAAGGAGGCAGAGACTGTCCGGGGTGCCCGTGTCATCACATGGCTCCTCCAGCGATGAGGCAGGAGGGTGGCAGGACTGAAGAGGACATTCCGCTGTGGGAAGTCTGGGAGGGGCCGAGCGCCAAGGAAAGCGGCCACCGCCAGCAGCTGGAAATGCCAATGGAACAGGTTCTCCCCAGAACCTCCGGGGGCCGGCAGCCCTTTGACGGGAGACTTATGAGCCCCAGCGCCATCGGAGGAGACATCTGGGGGTGCGGGTGATGCCACGGCAGCCTGAGTACAACCTTCCTGCCCCTCAAGAGCAGCAGCAGGAACAGTTCTCAGATGAGCAGCCCAGGAACAAAGGCTTTAGAAAAGCTGCTCGGTTACTTACTCACCCAACAAATAGGTGTCAAGGGTGAACCACGTGGCTGCCAGTATTCCAGGCTCGGGGCAGGTGCCAGTGTGGACAAGCAGGCAAGGATCCCAGACCTCAGGGGGTTACATCCCGACAGGGGACTCAGATAAACACACAGGAGCGGGTGAGTGGTCTCCAGAGGTGGTAAGCGCCACGGAGAACGAGAAAGCAGGGTCAGGAAGGGGCCGGTCACAGCAGCCCTCTGGGAAGCCAGGACATGAGCCTAGGACACGGCGGGTGGGAGACAGCCAAGTGCAGGAGGCAGCGTGGACCATTCGAGAAAGGGGAAGCGGGTGGCAGCATGGACCATTCAAGAAAAGCAGGGAAGATTTGGGCAAGCCGATGCAGAAACGGACGCAGAAATGCAAACAACCCGCAACCGAGAACGGTAAGTTGGGCTGCGGTCATCAAGGCCGCACTACGCCACTCCGCTTCGGCAAAACGCCCGTTAGGGCCTGTTCTCACTGTCCACGAGAAATCCAAAGAAGGTTTTCTCACTTTTACGCGAGAAGGTGAAAAGCAAAAGCAGCATCCGGCATCGGTTTTGCGGCGAGCCCCTGGAGGCAGTGTGCACCGCCGGCAGGGCCCCCCAGCTCCGTCCCCGGAAACCGCGCTCAGCATCCCGGCGTCCGGCCGCCAGAGCTCTGAGCTGGGTCCGCGAGCATCCACGCGTCATCCTGAGTCTGTGTATCCACTAGCAAGATGCGTCCCAACGTCTCAGAGGAGCCCAAGAGAGGGGAGTTTTTCAACAGCTGGGTATCTAAATAGCAACAAGCGAACGTTGACTCCTCCTTCACACCGGACACAAAAATCGATTTGCTGTGGGTCACAGGTCCACACGTAAAACCTCCCAGAAGCCAGGACATGGCAACGCTGGGGTGAGCAAGGATTCTGCAGGCAAAGCGCTAGGCAGAGAAGAAGAAACGGGTAGATGCGACTTTCTCAAAATTTAAACTTTCACTTCTCAAAAGGCAGCATGAGGGAAATGATCACGAGAAAACAGATTACGTAAAAAATGGGCTGAAGATTACGGAAGTTGTTTCAGCACAGGAGACGCGCGAATGGCTAACGGGCACGCGGGAAGGTGCCGGACGCTGCCTGCCACCGGGGAGACCCGGCCACGGCGCGACGCCACGTCACACCCGTCAGCGCGGCTGGACCCAAGAAGCCAAGGGCTCGCCGGTGCCAGAAGGACGCGGGGCACCAGAGCGCGCACGCAGGGGCCGTGAGGTGGCAGACCACTTTGGAAAACCAAGCAGCAGGTTCCTAAAGAGCTGAATATAAACTCACCCCCACGGCCCCCCGAGAAAGAGCCCCCCATTCCACTCCCACCCAGGGCACACGGGGCCTTGTGTTCAAAAGCCTCCAGCAGCAACATTCGAAACAGCCCAACAATGGACCACGTGTCGGTGTCCGTCAAAGCGTGGTCCGTGCCCGTAGGCTCATTCGTAACCGAGAAAGGAAACGAAGCACCACCACGCACGCACCGCCACGGCCAGACCTCACACACGTTCCGGTGAGGGGCGGAGGGCAGACACGAGGGCCCGTGTGCTGCGTGACCCCACTGTTGGGAGAAGTCCAGAAAAGACGTCGCCAGAGGCAGAGCGCGGAGTTGGCCCGCGACCACGCGCTGCCGCGGACGCTGGCTCCAAGTGGGCAGCAGGGCCCCCTGTGGGGTGACGGAAAGGTTCACCGTCACGATGGCTGCAAACCTTGCGTGTTTACCAGACTCACCGTATGCTTAAGACAGGTGAAGATCGGAGCTTATTTTTTTTAAGGGCTCTCAGAATGGTTTTAGTTCACAGCGTGACCGAGCGTAAGGTACAGAGACCTCCCTTATACGGACGCACAAGGCCTCCCCCACTATCGACGTCCCTAGGACAGTGCACTTGTCATAATCGGTGACCCCACGCTGAGACGTCACCACCCAGAGTCCACCGTTCACGTGAGGGTCACCCTGCGTGGTGTGCAGTCTGTGGGTTGGAAAATGTGGAAGGACATGTGTCCACCAGTATAATCATACAGAATATTCAGTGCCTGTGCCCCACCTGTTCATCCCTCCCCCGCCCCCGGCACCCACCCGTCCTCTACCGGCTCCCTGGCCCTGCCTTTCCCAGAAGGCCACTCGGCTGGGATCACCCAGGGTGCGGCCTCTCCAGACTGGCTTCCTTCACACAGTAACCTGGATCGAAGGTGCCTCCGCGTCGTTCTTGGCTTCGCGGCTCCCTTCTTTCCGGGGCTGAGTAATACCCCACTGCCCGGATGGACCACGGTTCGTCCACCAGCCACTGAAGGGCATCGCGGTTGCTGTCCGGTTTTGTGGATGATGAATGAAGCTGCTGCAATCACCCGTGTACAGGTTTTGTGTGCACGTAAGTTTTCATCGCCTGTGGGTCAACGCCGAGGAGCGTGACGGCTGGGCGCACGGCAAGCACATGGTCAGTTTTGTAGGACACCAGAGTCCCTTTCAAAGCAGCCGCGGCATTCCACGTCCCCGCTGCTCCCCGTCCCGCCAGCACCTGGCGGTGACGTGTTGTGGGCCGTGGTCCTTCCTTGTTGCCGTGGAAGTTCAGATTTAAACATACAAACCTTGCGATGTCTAAGGGACCCCCAAGTGGGGGTGTCCAGGAGAGGGACGGGCCGCGCACGCTTCTCTGGACGGATGCCTGCCCAGAACTCTTCCGCCAGGTGATCAGGGACGCCCCACCCTCTGGTCCCCAAGCAGGTGCCCAGGGCGCTGGCTCCACCGTCCGGCCCAGAGGCTGCACCCAAAGCAGTGGGGGTGGGGCTAAGCAGCAGCGGGAAGGTGGACCACTCCCCACCCCACGCCGGCAGAGCCGAGGTGGCCTGCCGAGGTGGACCACTCCCCCAGCCTGGACCAGGCTGGCCCAGGACTTGTTGGGCACTGTCACGGCTGCAGGGCCACCGGGGGAACCCTGCCCCGTCTGCCGGCAGACCTGGTGGTTATGTTACGTGACTTCCTTACAACTGCAATCACACACCCAGTTGATGGTGTTGCCCTTTGTACCTGACACTGAGAACAGACAGACAGCGAGGGGAGAGGACAGCCTGGGACACGCGGTAATTAAAGCGCCAACCAGTTTTCAACAAAGCCCGCTGTCTGGAGGCAGCAAAGGAGGGTGGGGCCGGGACCCTGCCACAGTGTCCCCGGGCCCGCCCGGCACCGCCGGGGAGACAGGACCTGGTGTCTCTGTCGAGGTCACACCGGCCCCCCACGCACCGGTGGCCTGACCCCGAAGCCACCTTCCCTCCCCAAGCCTTGCTTCCCGTGCAGCCTTCAGAGGCACCGCTGACCCGAGGTCGAGGGTGGTCTTGGGCTCCACTGCAGCGGCTCTGCACAGCTTCCTAGGCCGACGTGCCCCCGCCGCTCCCTCTCGGGAGAGCGTGAGGACAGATCCTGTGCGCAGACGACTCTGGCTCCGGGCCTCAGTGGCCCTCACAGCCACCACGTCATTTCACAGACGGGGAGCCGAGGGCCAGAGAAAGGACGGGCAACACCCCGACCACCCAGCTGTTAGGTGACCCCGGGGCCACCGAGTGACTTCCACCAGGGCCAGGCCTCCCCGGGTCCCCTCTGCCTGCCTTGCCTGCCCGAGGGTGTGGGACCCAGGCTCCTGCCTTTGACTAAAGGGGGACGCCTCAATCGGAGCTGGTGGGTCAGCACGCATGGGCCACAGGACGCGTGGGGTCATTCCTGCTTCTCCACCCAGGACGGCTCTGCCTGGACAGGCAGGCTCTGGCGCGGGTCCGGGTCACCAGGGCTGATGACAGTGGCCATTGTCACGGCTACCCCATTACCGCACACCGAGGGCACATAGCACACTCTGAAGGCATTGTGCGGGTGCAGGAGGGGTCTCCATGCCAGCCTGGGGCGCAGCTCAGACTGGCCCAGGGTCACACGGCCGGGCAGCAGGGCAGGGACCCCCAGAAGTGAGCGGGGCCTGATTCGATTTGGGATCCAGACTCTTGGGGCTCTCCAGTCGGGGCAGCTCTTCCCTCCCTGGCTCCAGGGGCCCTGCTGCGTGGGGCCCATGGTTAACTTAAATGAATGAGAACCTCGCACAGATGTATCTAGGGAAAAGGTCCCAGGGGCCGGGGGGGGGAGGGCCACTCACACCCCTGCGTCAATTCACAGGGTGGCCAACCCAAGAGCACCGCACGCCTCGTACAGTCAACCACACAGCCCTGACCGGCCACAGAGCGGTCACATAGCCCAAGGGGCCACGGAGCAGGGGACTGCTCCTTCCTCACCCTGCCGGGTGGTGGGAACAAGAGTGGGCACAGAGCCCCTCAGGGTGCAGGATCAGGGAACCTAGGGCTCCGAGCTGGGCTGAAGGGCGGGGTCACAGAGAGCTCGTTACAGCGGCCTCATGGGGACTTCTGGCCCAGAAAGATGGAGCAATCTTCCCTGCTCCTCCCTCCCAAAGACAACCGCGTGCGGGAAAGGGCAGGGCAGCACAGCAGAGCTGGAGGGTGGGGGCAGGGGAGAGGCCCGGGACCCGAGACTCCAGGCAGAAGGACTCGTGACCGCACCTGGCAAAGGAAGGCGGCGTGGGCCCCGCGTGTGCAGACCCCTGCCCAGCAGCGGCAGGAGGCCGGGGCGGCCGTGCGTGTGCAGCGGCAGGAGGCCGGGGCGGCCGTGCGTGTGCAGCGGAGTGCTCCCTCCTGCAGCCGGGCCACACAAGTGTGCGCCCGGGAGTCCTCCCTCCCTGGAGACAACAAGGAGCAGCTGAAAAGTCGCCTACCAAAGTAACGTACGACCTGAACGGAGGTTCAGTAAGAACCAAAATCTCCATGGCTTTTTCGTGAACTCTATGGAGTAATTCTGAAATTCACTTAGACTAACAGAAGATGAGAAAGTCCGTAAGTGGAAAAAAGTAACACCTTACTCTACACTGGACACTAAAACACATTTTAAAGTTACAAGTGCAAAAGGAACACAGTACAAATGAAATTAAAAAAGTGGAACGTACGAACAGATCTTATTCTGTGTCAGAACCAAGCAATCGATGGAGCGCGGAATGATTACAGGAAAGAAGGTGGTGGGGTGATCTGGGAAGAGCTCGATTTAGACCCTTCCTGACCTTGCGCCATGATTACGGGACAGACAACGGTGGGGCGGTCCGGGAAGAGGTCGATTTAGACCCTTCCTGGCCTTCAGGCACACACCAAAATAAGGTCCAAGTCGATTAGATCTTTAAATGTGAAAAATAAGGCCAAAAAATCCCAGAAGAACAGAGAATTATCTATCATATCACGAAAGGATTTCATAAGCATAAAAATAACGGAGTTAACAGAAGAGATTCCGAAAACAGTTAAAACTTTCTATATAAAATCACTGTGAAAAAAACCCAGAAGCTCCTACCCAAACTGAGCAAGAAGGTGATCGAGGAGCACGGACGTGGCGAGACCACGTGTACGGGGCACGCAGGGTGGCCTTCCTTGTCAGCAAGCAAAGGAACACACGCTAAAACAAGGAACCAGTTTTATCTAATATTTAAAAAAACGCTGTGCGGTAAAATTGACATTTTTTGGTGCCTAAGTCCGCAAGGCCACCGGCTCCAAGGCTCGGGACTGCTGCGCCACCCTGGACGGCTGACCGCCACGGGCTCGGTGCCCCCCGCCCCCCCGCCCCGCATGCCTCTGGGACACTGACAGGTGGCCGCGTTCCCTCGGCGGGTGACCCGCCTATTCCGCACTCACCCGATACAGGGCGCTGCGGCTGTCAACGGTCTGTGGGGACCGCGTGTGGCACCGCCACACACGCGAGCTCTGGGAAAGACGCAGCCGTGGACTCCAGCCCGTCTCTCGGCGAAGGCGCTCGCGCCGGAGGGAATGCCGCCGCTGGCCCTGAAGGGCAGAGGCTGCGAGAGGCTGAGGACGGGGCCTGGGGCCGGCGGCTCCAGGCGCAGGGCAAGCGGACACTCGCCGTGCGGGGCCTTCCCGGCCACGAGCGCGGCGCGTCTCCCCCTTTGTCTGGAGCCCCTCTGACTTCCTGCCTCACTGCCTCCTCCTGGATGCGTTTTGCTGGACTCACACCCAGGCATTTCACTTTTGGAGCATGAACAGAAACGGCAAGATGCTTCTGATTTCAGTGTCCACGCGTCCGGCACGTAACACACAACACACACAGACACACACACACGCACGCGCACACTCACGTGTCCAGCTGGCTGGTACATAACACACAACACACACACGCACTCACGTGTCCCATAAAGGGTGGTCAGCAAGGCTGCAGGACACGAGACCCCCTGGAGCACAAAGAATCCATCGGTTTTCTGGCTCGTCCGTTTGTACTTCTTGGGGTCTGACATCCAGTCAGGCATCTGTTCCCTCCCATCCCCACCCCCACGCCTGCTCTTCCCTGGCTGCCTGGACGGGGACTTCAGGGCGCCAGACCACTGCTGCCTTATTTCCGGTCCAGGCGAGCGTGGGGTCGTCGCCGTCAGGTCCGGGGCTCGAGGCAGCGCCCGCAGACCCTCTCCGTCCGGCTGAGGAAGCCCCCTCTTTGTTTATTTTGCTGAGAGTTTTCCTGAGAGCCGAATTTTGTCACATTACTTCATCAACTGGAATAAATACGAAAATAAGTTCCTCCAGGTCTCATTTTCTGTCTGGTTTTCAAATTAGGGTAATATGTGCTTCATAAAATGATTAAAAAGGGCTCCCTCTTCACTTTTCTTGACAAGATGGTCAGGACTGGTGTTCGTTGTTCTTCGTTTGGCAGAATTCGCCAGTGAAAAGCACCTGGGCCCGGACACTTCTTTTCTGGAAGCTTCCTGACTGTGGATCCCACGTGTGGAACAGCTGCAGGACCGCGGAGGCTATCCGCTTCTCTCCGGGCGAGCTCTACAGCGTCCTGGGTCTGCCAAAGCCAGTGGCCGTTGCCGGTTTGGATCCCGGCGCCCCCTCCCCGGGCCGGACGCAGCGAGCACCAGGTGCAGACAGAGCTGAGACAGAAGCCCTCACCTGCTGGCCCAAGAAGCAGGTAGTGGAAATCAGCTTCGTTCCTCTTCTCGTGCTCCCCTCCTCTGGGTTGTGGGCAACCCCACAGAGGCACAGGTGCGGCTGGGCGGGCGCCTAGCACCTCAAGAGCTGTGACCTCAGGGCAGTGGGGTGATCCTCGCCCATCTCCCTGCTGCACCCCACGGCGTGGGCCGAACTGCAGATGCGGTCGTGGGAAGTGCACAGGGGAGCGGAGCGAGCACCGCCCTGGGTTTCTGGCAGGGCCCTTGGGGACCAGAAACTGCGGGGCGTCAGGAGAGGGGACTCTGGAGGGCATGCAGAGGGTGTGCGGGCCCCCGAAACTGAACTGGTTTGTTAGCACAGCAGGCGGAGGGCACGGGAACCGCCACCTTGGCCCACCTGAGCAGACCACCTGCTGAAATCAGCCGACCGAGTGACATTCTCCACAGGGCTACGGAAAGGCCTACAATCTCCTTAAATGGCATTCAAAACCTCCGGAAAACACCCCCAATTAAGCAGCACTTGAAGAACCAAGAAAATACAAACCTGCTAGGAAACACACAGCCAACAGGTGCCAAACCCCAAAACGCGGAGATGTTGGAATTATCAAGCAAGACTTTACAGATGCTCACAAGACAGGTACTTAGCTTGTCGTGGTCTACTCAGAAACAGTACTGCACCACTGAAATTGGCCGCGGAGACCACGTCAGCGTACAGGTCCCCTGCCCCCGGACACTGCTGCGGTCCCATCCCTCCACTGTTTCCTGTGATCTGAGTTTCTTACACAGAGGGCAGGTGACCCGACTGACTGCAGATGACTGATCAGAAACCACAGAGGCCAGAGGTAGAGAGGCAATGTCGATTTCCAAAGTGCTAACAGATAGAGCCCCTGACTCAGAATCAGCAGGGAGGTCCTTCAGGAATGAGGGCAGGACAGGTGTCACCACACGGATGGAGCCCCGGGAACCCGTGACAGCAGACTTACCCTGAAAGAAATGCCTGGGGAACAGACAGCAGGGGAAACCTGGGATTTCAGGAATGGAGAGAAAGCGACAGAATTCTAAATGTCTAGGTAAAAATCATGAACTGTTTTTCTCCTCTTACGCTCTTTGAAACACATATGACAGTCTGGGGCTCCCGGGTGGCTCAGTCGCTTCAGTGTCCACCTTCAGCTCGGGTCATGATCTCACAGCTCATGGGTTTGAGCCCCGTGTTGGCCTCTGTGCTGACAGCTCAGAGCCTGAAGCCTGCTTCGGATTCTGTGTCTCCCTCTCTCTCTGTCCCTCCCCTGCTTGCAGTCTCTCTCAAAAATAAACATTAAAAAAATTTTTTTTAAATACATATGACCATTAAAAACACAATTTTAGTCACTTTAAAAAACATCCATGGAGATACCAAAACACAAAGATAAATCAAAATGGAATACTAAAAAATGTTCAAATAACATGGAAATAGGTAGAAATGGGAAAACAGGAATAAAATACATAGAGAGCAAGAAAAACTAATCATAATAGCAGGCCTAAAACCAAATGTATTAAAAATTTACATTAAATATAAATGGCCTAAACACATTGATTAAAAGACTGAATACACATTCTCACCAAGTGCACACGGAACATGTACCCAGATAGCTCAGAACCGGCCATCGGACAAATTCGGAATTAAAAAAAAAAAACCCACAAGATATTATACAGAGTAGTTCCTTAAATGTAAACGAATTAAACAAGAGATCAATAACAGAAAACCACCTGGAAAATCCCCAGACATTCTGAAATTAGAAACGCACTTCTACATAATGTATGAATCACAGAAGACAGCTAAAAGGAAATCTGAAAAATTTTGAAGTGAACAAAAATGAAGCTACAACATACTAAAATCTGTGGATACAGCTAAAGCAGCACTCGGATGTAAATTTGCAGCATTATACACGAACATTAGAGAACAAAAAAGATCTCAAGTGAGCAATCTAACTTTCCAGCTTAAGAAACCAAAGAGTAAGAGAAAGCCAGAGCAAGCAGATGAAAGGAAATCAAATGGAAATAAGGCAAAAAAAAAAAAAAATCAATAAAATCGAAAACAGAATACCAATACTGAAAAATCAATGAAAGCAAAAGCTCGGTCTTTTAAAGACTGATCCAAGGATAAATCTCCATCAAAGCTGACAAACAAAAAAAGCAAAGACACAAATCGCCAAAATCAGGAAGGAAAAAGAGGATAACTGCTGTAGACTCAGCAGAGATTACAGAACTGAAAAGCAACAGTACAAACGGTCCCTGCTATAACTCTCGTGACTCAGACATAAAGGACCAGTTCCCACCAAACCCCAGGCACCACCACGACTCACCCGAGCGAAACCAGACAACCTGATATTATTCCTCTGCTCTTAGACCACGCGAGGCGTGCAGCAGAAAGTCACACACTGGGTGGTTTATCGACACAAGCTCGTGTTCCTCACGGCTCCGGAGGGCAAGGAGCCTGAAGGTACCAGCAGGTCCGGGGGCCAGCGAGGCTCCCATTATTGGCTCGGATGGTGTCTTCTCGCTGTGTTCTCACATGGTGGAAGGAGCAAGGGAGCGTCCTGGTGCCACCCACGGGGGCTCCGCCCTCAAGACCTTATCGCCTCCAAGGCCCCATCTCCTAACACCCTTACACAGGAGACGAGGGTCGCAAGACACGTTCTGTGTGTTGGGGGTAGGGGGCACAAACATTCAGTCCACTGCCCCCGTAGCTAGTCTTCCACGACCCAGATCTACAGGTCCGGATGGTGTCCAGCAGAGATCTGTCTACAAGAGTGTTCAAGAAATAATGGCAATTTTACCCCGTCTCCTCTAGAAAACAGAAGAGGCACGAACATTTCCCAACTCGTTGCATTCATTACGCTGATAACCAAGTCAGACAAGGACGAGAAAACTCCAGACTAACAAGAACAAAGACACAAAAACTGTTGACAAAATATCAGCAGGTTGAATCCGGCAACATAAAGAAGGAAAAATATACCACAACAAAGGGGAATTTATTCCAGGAGTACAAGGCTGGTTCAATATTGAACAATTTCACAGGGAAATCTCCCCACTGATAGTCTAAGGAAGAAAGAACACGTGACCTTATCCATCGATGGAGTTGGGAAGTTCCACATCCGGCACAACAAACACGGCACACTTAAGAGTAGAGGTGACCTCCTCAACCTGGCCAAGGGCATCTACACACGGCCCACAGCTCACAGCACCACTGGCGGGGAGGGACCGAATGCCCAGGAGATGAGGGGCAGTCGGGGTTCTGGAACAGATGGAACACGCCCGGAGAGGAGGACCGAGGCCAGCGCGCCCTCGCTCACCACTACTCTGCCCCACACTGGCGCGTCGGCCGGGGAGTGAGGCAAGAATGTGAAATGCGGGCAGCCGGTTTTACAGGAAAAGAGAAAGCAGTCGCTATCCACAAATATCATGACCGCAGAGAAAAAAAGAACGAAAACAAAAGAATGAAACTCCCCAAATCGGTGCGCGAGTTCTGTGAGGCCCCAGGACCCAAGACTGAGCCTATTTCTACACACAGCAACATCCACTAGAAACGGTCAAAACGCACGCACACGCACTTAGGATCACTGCAAGAAAGGAAACTCCTAACAACACACTGAGTGGGGGTGTGCGAGACGCTCGGGAACCGCTGATGACGGAAACCCGGGCCGGCCGGGGCCAGGGCAGACACTCCGTGTTCCAGCCCGGAAAGCCTCACCTCTTAAACGCACGGACCCTCCCCAAGCTGACCTGCAGACTTAACGGAGTTCTTGTGAAAGTCCTGGCGGGATGTCTGTCCATATGGACGAGCCGAGTCGCGAATTTCTACGGAAAAGCAGGGTCACTAGCACTGGTAAACGTGTGCGAAGAGGGGGCCCGGGCGGGACCGGTGCGGACTGTCTGGCTATGGCCACCGGTCGGGGGTGGGGGAGAGCAGCGAAGGGACAGACGAGTGGGCCAGAGGAACAGAAGGAGGCCCACATAACTTCGCCAGGGCACATGATGAAGGAGCAAAGGTCATCAATGCCACAGAGGCGTAACACGCTTTTCCGCAGGCCGACACCGGGACGATCGGACGTTCGCAGTTCACGTGAACTCCCCTCACGATTCCCTCGACCCAACCTCACACCGTGTGCAAAACATAACTCTAAACGGATCACAGCTTTACCCATAAAACTAAATCTCTCTTGGTAGAAAACAGAAGAAAAAAGTGTCTTGACCTCGGGTGAGGTCAAGTTCCTGGATGCGACTCCCGTGAAAGGAAAATTCATCGTCCGGGCGCGTCCAAATGAAAAGTATCTGCTCTGAGGAAGCCACTGCCAGAAAATGAAACTCCCCGAGCTCAATACAAAGAAAACCGCCCGTTAAAAAAGGGGGAAAACTGGACCAGACGCTGCGTTCCAGAGGGCGCAGAGACAGGCACGGGCAGAAACAGACGCTCGTCTTCAGACAGCGGGGAAACGCCCGTCACGACGGGACAGGCTCCGCCACACAGTCCCCGCCAGCAGCAGTGCCGGTGGGGACGCACGGCCACGGGCCACGGGCCACGGCCCACGCGCAGACACCAGGTCAGGGCCCAGAGTTTACAAAGCCAACCACACGCTTACCAGCCGCCCGGCCCTTTCCCTCCTAGGAGCATGCCTGAGGACACGGGCTAGCGCAGCCACTAGCACCTGCGTGGTCCTTTCCCGTGCCTGGTGGTTTGCTAACAGCGTATCCGGGGGCCTCTGACCCCGTTCTGAAAGTTCGGGGTCGACATCAGCTGTTTTGAAGTCTCTGTGGTGCTTTTCAGATTCGCCCCAAGTGTGCCCCACTCGGGCACCGGCAGCCGCTTCAAAGACACAAGACTTCCTTCCCTTCCCACCTGCCGCCAGGCCTGGGGCGGGGGGGGGGGGGGGGTAAAGGCTGTTTTGCGGGGCGGGTGGGTCAGGAAAGCCCAGCACCTGGACCCTCCCGCAGCTCCCAGTGCTCATCTGGGGTGGGGGACGGAAGCGGCCGGAGAGACCCTACGTTGCTCCCCAGATCGTCTGGGCACGCTGGCCTTCTCTCCCCACCTGGATGGTGCATTGCTCGCCCCGGGGACACAAGCACAGCACTTGCTGTGGCCTGGCACAGGGCTGGGCACCTGTTGGGGGGAAGGGCAAGGTCAGGTGACCCCTGCCAGGAGCACTAGTCCTTCTCTCCTCCCACTCAGCCCACAGAGCTCACCGAAGCCACCCCCACCCCCCCCCCCCGGCTGGAGGAAGCTGCCAGGCCGCCGCGGTGTCCCTGCTCCGAGGCCCTGGCTCCCATGGCCCTCCCGGGGGCCCTCGGGAGCCCATCGCGCCTCTTCCACACCGACACCGCACCCTCACGTGCCACGAACCAATGGAAGCCAGGAGTGGCTCCCTTATTGGAGGGCACGGGGGTAGCAATGACTCAGCCCGTGTCTCACAGAGCTGGTGTTCAGATTTCCGCCGCTCTTGGCCCATGACCGTGGCCCTCCCGCTCGCCCCTGGCTGAGCCGGCGTGGGCTGAAGCGGGGCGGTGGGGGGGGCCGCCTCACAAGCCCACAGACAGGCCGGACGGCAAGGGAAGAACACCGATCTTTGTGCCCTGGGCCCCTGTGGTGCGAGCAAGTACCCCAGTCCTCCAGGCCACCTCTCTGGGCAGAGTGGGTGGGCTCCAGAGAGGAGCCATGGCACCCACCGCCAGGAGGGAGGAGCCACGGCACCCCCCCACCAAGGGACACCTTGGGATCAGCTGCACCCACACAGCTGGGTGGCGACAAACTTGATCACCTTCACTGTGCTGCTGACAAGATTAGATTACTTGAATATTAATGACCTGCCTAATTAAGCTACAATTAATAATCTCCCTGGCCCAGGCTGAGCTCAGCAGGGGGCCGTGTGAGGAGTCAAGAGCCGGGAGGGGGTGGGGGGGGGGGTGGGCTGAGGACTCAGGTGTCTGCGTTCCTGCCAACCCAGGGGGCTGTGCCCCTGCTCTGGGTCCTTCAGCAGCTCCTCTGTCAAAGATCTGGAAGAAGCTCGCACCAGCTTTTCCCACACGGGAAGGCGGCCGTCCCCGGCTAGCCCAATGGGCCCTTCTCTTCCCTCTTGGCAAAGCGGCCTTCCCATCACTGGTCCGGCCACCACCCCTGCCCACCCCTGCCCACGGGGCACCTGCTCCATCCGAGGGCTGCGCTCCACTCTGCAAGGCCCGCCCGGAGGCCACGTCCTGGGCACGGCAGATGGGAACCTGTCCGGGCCATCAGCGCCCTCCGTTGTCATCTGTCAGGGGACTGGCCGCGTTCCTATAGGGTCCATTGGCCTGTGCTAACCCTGGGGTGCCTAGGGCAGGGGCCACCGTACGCAATTCTACCCTGTCTCTTGCCCGGCCGCCCTGGCAGCACCGTGCGCACAGCTAAAGGTCTGGGCAGGGGGAGAGCTGCCCACTTAGAGGTGACAGGGCAGGCCGGACTGTGAGGTCCAGGGTGGGGGGTGGCGATGTCGGGAGTACCTGCAGGTGTCGAGGCTTCTGCAACTGGCGGGAAGGTCACGGGTCACAGCCCAACAGCACTGGAGGCCGGGGGGGAGCCTGGGGAGGGGGGAGGCACGTTTGCTGCCTCGTGACTTTGCTGACAACGCTGAGCCGTGCAGGCAAAAATAAACAAGCGGGGCCGCCAAAGAGGCGGCGTCTCATCACCACGCCCGGCTATGCGCCCACCACCCACTCGGCGGGTCTCGGCCATCGGTCTACCCGGTGCTTAAGCGCCATCCACGAGGCGCCCGACTGCTCCACTAACACGCTCTCTGGGGCCGAGGCTGCTGCCGGGGGAGGGGAGCGGCCTATGGGGCTGGGGTCCCTGCCCAGGCTCACTATGTGGACAAATGCCTGGAAGGAGGCCACGGGTCACCGCCGGCGGCCCGCCCAGTGGAGCATCCCTGAGAGGGTCCCAGGAACGCCCACGCGCCCCGGACCCCTGCCAACCCTGGCAATGGCGTGGTCACCCCGTGCCGCGAGGAGGGCAGTGACCCACTGCTTCCTCACCCATACCCCCCGGGTCAGCCAGCCACCGCCGGGTGCAGCGGGGGACCTCTGAGCAACCCCCCGCTGCTGCCCACCCCCTGGGCCCGTGAGCCTCCCGAACGCGGCCCTGGTCTCTGCCCGCTGCCTCCGCCTGCCCCGCCATCCTCCCAACCCCCACCCGGAGCTTCGGTGCTGCTGGCGCTCACAAGCCTTTTAGACCTCAGGCTTTGTTTTTAGGCCACCTCCCCCTGCACAGGTTTTAGAGTCCGGGGGCGGGACAAGGGCATCTCCCCCTCCCTCGGGGCAACGGCTCCACCTGCTGGCCGGTTACTTGGGTCCCAAGTCCATTTATGGAAGCACCAGGATGGCCTGGGCCTCCTGCCCTCCTGTCCTCCCACGGACACCATGACCCGATTCGCTCGCATCATGACCCCACACTGTCCTGGCTGCAGCCCCTGAAGCCAGCCTTCGGGGAAGATGGGAACCGAGAGCCGTAACGTGGGCACGCAGCTGTGCAAAGGCCTGGTCCACGCTGCCTCTCCAGACACCGGACACCTCCCATTCTGCAACCCCATCTGTCTGAAGAGGTTCCAGCACTTTCTGACCAGTCTCCACCTGCGCCGGCTGCTCCCGAGGCGGCTGCCCGGGGTCCCCCCGTCTCTCGCGGGCTGGGCTCGGGCCTCCTGTGTCTAGTGTTGCTTCCTGGTTCCCCCCCTCGTTTCATGGGTGCGCGTCCTCTGTGGCCTCGTGAGAAAGGGGGCGGTGAGGGGGCGCTCTCGGCACGCCACCCACGAGAAACCGAAATGAACACTCCCTGAGGGAGGCGTCGCAGACGCCCACGGCCCCTCGTTCCCTTAGCCTCTCCCCCTGCTTGCGTCCTACCATTCACTTAAACGCCCCAATCTATAAGGTCCTTTGTTCAGGCCTTCATCTCACTCTTTGATGTTGTTAATTTCCAAACGTTCACGTGCTTCCTCTTTGAAGATGCTTAAGTATTGTTTTCTAACGATTATTTATCTTTGAGAGAGAAGGAGACACAGAATCCCAAGCAGGCTCCAGGCTCCGAGCTGTCAGCACAGCCCAGCGCGAGGCTCAAACCCAGGAACCGTGAGATCGTGAACTGAGCCGAAGTCAGACGCTCAACCGACAGAGCCACCCACGCACCCCAAAATGTTTTTAAAGTACCGTATCCTCCTGTGTGTCTGCAGAGGTCCGTGGACAATCACCGGAGGCTTTCTCTTCCCCTGGTTGTGCTGCCCCCGCCCTCAGTGCCCGACCGCCCTGGGGCTCCTTCACAAGGAGGAGGGGGCTCCATGGGTCCCGCCGGGAAGGCCTGGTCGGGCCTCCGACGTCAGGGGACTCTACGACAGAAGCCCACCCAGAGGGTGTTCCGGGGGGTGACGGGAGACAGAGGTGGGCTGGGGCGGGGCCCCGGCACCCACGTGCACCCCTCTGTGTTGGCTCCAGGGCTCCCGTCCAGGGACCCTCTGTGAACCACTTCCCCCAGGGTTTCCAACCCAGCGGGCCTGGCACAGAGCCCGAGATCCTGGGCTCCTAACCAGCTCTCAGGGAGGCCCTGCCCGCGTGGGGCCTGCTCGGTGGGACTCAGCGCTCCCAGAGAATTACCCTGGTTTTCGGTCTTCTGGGGGAGGGGCAAGTGTCTACCGGAAGCTGCCGGGTGGATGGCCTGAGGGGCCACGTTGCGTGACTACACCCTTTGGGGAGCACCGTTCATCCTCCTCCTCTCGGCCAGTCGCCCTCCCTCCCCCAGGGCCTCTGGCCACCACATCTGGCCTTGGGGGCTCCGGGGACACCGCTCAGACTGGCCCTACCACTCCTCACCCTTCGACCACCCACACACCAGCCTCTCAGATTCCAAAGTCTGCTGTGGGATCATTTCTCTGGGGTTTACGTCCTCTTTGCAAATG
Source organism: Prionailurus bengalensis (assembly GCF_016509475.1). Taxonomy (NCBI): domain Eukaryota; kingdom Metazoa; phylum Chordata; class Mammalia; order Carnivora; family Felidae; genus Prionailurus; species Prionailurus bengalensis. The sequence continues at coordinate 2,146,162 of NC_057357.1, forward strand.
AAAAAGCAAAACCCAAGACCTTCTCTACTGCAACTCCAGGAAGGGTGTCCGGGAGGGGACAGAGTAGATGCCACGTGCAACGGGCCGGCTCCACCCGGGTGCCTGCGGCCGGCACCAGCCGCCTCCTTGCCACGCACCCTCCCCCTGCCACCGCTCTGCCCTGTCCGGCCTGGGCCCTGGCTCCCCGGTCACCCCCATGATCCGTCAGAGGGGCTGGCCAACGGCCTCCCATCCGCTGAGGCCGCGGGCACCTGTCTCAGCGCCCTGGCCCGTGTGCGAGCGACTGTCCCCGTGCGGAGTGCCACTCTCGTTCGTCAGGAGCGCGGCACACCTCACTGGGCAGACGGATGACCTATCACGTCACGAGGGGAACAGTCACCTGAACGCGCTCCGAGTCTGGACCTTTGGCTCTTGAATTTGTCAAGGACACAGACAGCTTGACACAGGACAAACTTTCTCAGCTGAGAAACACGAGAAAGACCAGGTGGCGGCCAGGGCCCTGCCACCGCCATGGGGAGGAGATGACCCGAGTGAAAAGGAGGGGCGGGGGCGGCACACAGGAAGGGCACCTCAGAAACATGGGAGGGAGGTGTCGCGGCAACTGCCGCCTGGCCCTACGGTACGGACGGCCCGGTGACCTCGGCAGGGCTGTGCCAGGAAGGGCCAGGCGGGGGCCCCTCGCCCGGCCCGGGGTACCCACGGGGCCCGACTGTGCACGGTAGCCCCGGGCAGACTGGGCTCCCAAATGCTCCCTGCCTTTGCCGGCGAGCCCCTCTGTGCACTTGTGGGGCAGCTCCAGCGTGGGACACGGTGGGAACGGGAGGGTCACTTCCTTGCACGGGTGGTGGCGAGCCGTGCGCTTGGGGGCCGTTACCCTGAGGTGCGGAGCTGCAGAGCGCGAGCGAGGCCGCGATAGGACAGGCAGCCTCCCGCACCTGCGCCCCCCACGCCCGGCCACCGCCGGCCTCTGTGCAGACGCCTCTGGGTTCTGTGAAAGGTACTCAGACCCGTGAAAGACGGTCCCCATTGCCGGAGTGGTGGATTTACTCACGATTAACGGGACACGTATAACCTGGAACACGGCATTAGTCTGCGTGAGGGGAGGCTGCACACAGTTGACCCACGCGTTTCCCCACTGCTGCCCGAGTCACCTCCCGGGGCAACCCGCGGCACGCAGGACGCTCGGTCCCAGGCCCTCCCGCGGCCCACTGCCCACGGGATGGGGCACGGACGGGGGGCGATGCCTACCTGCCACCTCCTTGGACGAGGGCAGACCCGCGGCGGCCTCCAGGTCGGCGGGGACGGGGCCGCCCCGCTCCAGGGCGCGCACGAGCTCCCGCAGCCGCTCACACTCCTCCTGCAGCCGGGCCTGGTCCTCGCGGAGCCTCTGCTTCGCCGCGCTGGCCGGGTTCATGCTCATGTGCAGCACTTTGGTTTTGCTCTGGTCGTAGCCGCCCTGCGGGACCATAGGGCAGGTCAGCACAGCCGGGACCCGTGAGTGCGAGGACAGGGACCGCCGCGCCCCGCCCCGGGCCTCCGGGCCCTGATCGTGCACCGGGAGCGGCGGTAAGTTATAACCGGGGAAAACCCAGGGAAAGCTGCGAGACGGCCCTCTGGAACGCTGCAGGTGCCCGGGCCTCAAAGTCCCCTCCGGCTTCTCACACGGCGGTTGTAAAAGCAAACCGGGGAGCAGGGGGGGACATCCCAAAAGTGCTACACTTTCATAACGCTCTGCCGACAAATGTCCCAAAGACTGGGGGCCCTTGCTCCCACACGCCCTGCTGGCTCAAGGTCTGCAGATTTAAAAATGAACACAAAACTCAGAGATAATCTGTGAGGAGAGCTCAGAGTCCCCACATGGCTGGGCCCCGTGTCCCTGTCACCGACACCCCAAGGGCCCCAGCCCTCACCGACACACCAGTGTGGACGCTGGCCTCGCTCGCTGGGAGAGACACCCGTCTACGAACGTCTCCAAATGCAACCACCCGAGTCTACAGTAAACTGAGCCCCCGTGTGCACGGACGTCCTGTCCCCACCTCCACGACCCGCCACGACACGGCCCAGCCCGGCCCTCACCCAGTTCGGGTCTGGCACCTGCGTGCAGCAGGACAGAAGCGGCGGGGCCCTCGCGCTGCCGGTCTGCAGCCTCGAGGATTCCCGGGTGCAGAGGCCGGCCCCTCCCCCACCCACACGCTCTAGGGTGGTTGTTCTCCCACATCCCGGAGTCCGCCTCGAGCCCTGGCCTGGATGCTTCTAAAGTCACGCACACACCGATGTTCACCGTGCGCTGTAAGTTCAAGGGGCTCTGGCAAGTGCAGGCACGTGTCCAGCAGCGCGGCATCAGAGTCCCAAGGCGCCCGTGCACCGCCCACCCACCGCTCTCACTGCCTGGCTCTTCTGGACACCGTAGGCCGGAGGCTTTTGAAACCGGTTTCTTTCGCTCTGCGACACTTAGCAACACGCACCGCAGGTTCCACCACGCCTTTTGGCGGCCTGCTAGCCCATTTCCGTGCAGCGCTGAGTGACATCCCCTTGTACGGACACGCCAGCTCGCGGGTCCACTCACTTCCAAGGGACGCCTCGGGAGCTTCCGGTTTCGGCAGTTGCGGAGAGAGCTGCTACGGGTGGTCATGTGCGGGTTCTGTGTGGACACGGGTTTTCCAACGACCGCACCCAGCTCCGCTGGGGTCCTGGAGCCCCCGGACGCCCCACGGGAGAACACTCGCTCAGCCGGCAGGCCCACCTTGAGGCCCTCTCTGCTGCTCCTGCCTGCCTGCCAGCTGCTGCCCCTCGGAGTAGCCCCCGCCCTGGGGAGTGGAACCCCCTTGGTCTGACCCCGGAAACCAGCGCGAGGTGGCCCCGTGACCTGGGCAAGGCCAATCATCTCCCTGAAGTTTTCTCTTCAGGAACTGGGAAAGAAGCTTCCTCTTTCCTGTCCCGCAGCTGGGACATCGAAGGCCTCGCCGTCTTCCACGTCCCATCTCTTCCCTGTTGGCCTGGAAGAGGCCCGCCCGCCACGGGGAGACAAGATCAGCTACGCAGAGACGGAGAGCGAACGAGGCCCGGCACCAGTACGGAATGACCCACCCAGGGCCCAGATGAGCCACGCGGCCCGCGGCCATCCTGCACGGCCGTGAGACCATCTGGCAGACGCCACGCGACGACACGGTACAGTCTGCGGCGGCGGCGACCGCAAGCCACTGACGCACGGAGACCGGGAGAAAGGGTGGCGTGGGGTCAACGGGATGATGACCTCACAGAACACAAAAATGACGATGCCTAAGCGACGGCAAATTTACACACAAAAGGCAAACCAAAGCGGGTTCAGAAGAAAACAGAAGAGAACGCCACGGCCTTAGAGTAGACAGAGGTTTCTGAAACAAGGTTGTGAAGGTGCTGACCTCACGTGAAAACGCAAGCACACGGGCCTCAGAGAAAACGAGACCTTCCGGTCACCAAGAGTAAGAGGGCGGCTGGCACAAAAGCTGACACGGGGCTCACACCCAGGATACCTAAAGAGCTCCTGCAAACGAGAAAGGGAGAGGCAGACAATCCAATTTTCAAAATGGGCAAAAAACGTGAACAGACACTTGACAAAAGAACATGTCCGAGAGGCCGGCAAAAAGTGAAATGGAGCTCAAGTTAATCATCCGAGCAAAGCCAATTAAAACGGCCCAGAGATGCCCGAGCTCCTCCCCCACGCCCACGGCACCAAACAGACGGGAACGGCATCAAGGGCACAGAGCGGCCAGAGCTGATCCCGGTGAGGACGTGAACTGGCGAGGCGCCCTGGGAAGGCCACGTGGCGGTGTAGCTCCTCCCCCCTGAGCGTGACGCCTACGGCCTGCACCTCGGAGCCTCGTGCAAATGTCCACGGGGAGCCAGGCACCGACAGGTCCCCATGGGGAAGAGCACCCATCTGCAGGAACGAGCACCTACAGACACAAACAACGATGGGGTTGGGCATCACCAACAATGCCGAGCAGAAAGAGTCAGACGCGGCGGAGGCTCAGCCCACGAAAGCAGACCAGAGCACTCTGTGCCGCTGGAGGCCAGGAGGACCGCCTGGGGCTGTGGTTGGGGCAGCAGGGGGCCCCTGAGGTGTTTGTGCTGCTCTGTTTCCTGCTCTGGATGCTGGTCACCAGTGTGGACAGTTGACGAAAATGCCCTTCTGGTGTCCTGCCCAGCGGCTGTGATGAAAACGTGCGCCTGGATACAAGGACCATCCAGATACTCACGGGGAACTGACTGCTCGACTCCACCAGGGTTCACCCATGCTCAGCAACAAGGCCAGACACACACACAGGTGCACACACGTGCACACTCACATTGTGCCCACAGATATGCACGTGCACACAGTGTGCACACGGATACACGCTCATGTGCACATTCACACACACGTATCCATAGACACACATGTGCATACCCACACGTGTGCACAGGTACACTCCTTCAGATACATATGCATACACAGATTCACATATGCACACACATGCACACGGACACGTGCACACTCACACGCACGTGTGTATGCACACACATTCACACGCATGTGTACACCAGACACGTGTGCATACACACATGCACAGATACACACTCGCGTGCGCACATACTCCTAGCACACATACACACACACACTCACAAACACGTATACACTGACAAGAGCACACACACACGGATGCATGTGTTCGTATACATACACAAATATACACACGCATCCACACGCACACACGGATGGGCATGTGACACACAGACTTACACACACATGTCCAAAGGTCAGAGAACTCCAAGGGGAAGGCAGGCTTGAGTCCCTTGCCCTGGTGCTGCTGGGTCTCCACTGTCCGTGGAGTCTGACTCAGACCCTGATGACCCCGAGCCAGCCTGGGGGGGGGGTCTCACCTCTTCCCCCCTCGTGCCCCTGGACCTGCTGAAAGCAGCCCTGGTTTTTCGGCCAGCATGGAGAATGTGTCTAAATGACCCGTCCAGTGTCCTGAGCCAGTGAAGGCAGGGCAGGAGCTGGGTCCGAGGCCCCTCCCTCTGGGACGCCCCCCGTGCCCTCCCATCTACAAGGCTCCTGAGGGCTCAGGCATCAAGAGATGCCCCTCCTGGAAGACGCTGCCGTCTCCTCACTCAGGAGGGACATTTGTGGGGTCACAGCAAGAGCCACGCCTCTCTGGTCTCCCTGACAAGGACAGGGGCCGCCGCAGGGCAAGGGAGGGAGAGGGCCGTCTCGAAGTTCTCACGTCTGCTGGAGCAGAGAACTGCCGTCAGGTGGCGGAAGGCCCGTACCCATTCTGGGACGGGCACTCTGGGAGGCTGGCATCTCCTGAGCAGACGGGTAGGAGGCCGCCGACCCCGGGAGCCCACCCCGATTCTGTAAATGAGGGACCTGGGCCAGCCGAACACACCGTGGCCCGTCTCCCTTTCCGCTCAATATGCGGTGATTTTTCCTCTCTCTCCGACAGCCCCATCTTCCGCCGCTTTTGTGAGTCCTGCCCACACGTCTCTCCTCGCTTTTCCAGGGACAGCGGGTGGGGGGGGAGGGCGGGGGACGGCATCCTTTATTCTGAGCATCTCGCTCCCCGGGGAAGCAGGCTGGCCGCGGACACATTCATTAAGTGCAGCAGGGCCCGCACACGAGCTTGAGCTGCCGTGGGCGCGGTCCCGCCGAGTCACTGAAGGACAGTGAGGCCACCGTGGTGCCTGGGGAGGGGCCAGCCCAGAAGCCACAGAATGTGCCCCGAAAGGAGAGGCAGGAGGGGATGGGGAAGGAATGGCAGGATCCTCCCCGTCCTGGGCGCCACCTCCAGAAAGTAAAACACCTTCCTGGGGTCGCTGGCACACGGGAGGGCAGCCACAAGCCCCCTCAGAGACAGGAGAGCAGGGATGCAGCCCTCCCCTCAGAGACAGGAGAGCTTTGGCCACAGATGCAGCGTCACCAGCCGTGGCCCCCTCGGCCCCTCTTGTCTGGCATCACCTCAGAGAGAGGCCAGGGCGGGGGGGGGGGGGGGATGGCACAGCGCGGTGAGGCCTAGACACGGCTGTCTGCATGAGCCCATGGGGAAGGCGCTGAGAAGGGAGGACTAGGGGCTCTTTACGGGTTTCTGAGAACCTTGTAAAAGCCTCAGAGAATAAAGAGACATCCTGTAGCTCCGGCTGAATCACAGACTCTCTGGGTGGGAAGGGAGCGTTACTCCCTCCAATTTTAACACTCTGGGAAAGATAACCGTGAGCATGAAATCCATCGGCCCCGTGCAGCCCGGCAGAGGCCCTGTGGCAGCAGACAGGCCAGCAGCTTGCTTTCTGGGCCTCTGAGGGCTGAGGTGGGGGGTACCCATTATTCATGCAGGAGGCAAGCAGGCAGTGAGGGATGGGCCAGGGGGCAGGCACGGCAGGCCTGTTACTAGCCTCCATCCGCCAGCCAGCTCTGCGTCCGCACGGGGCACCGGGAGTGGCGTCCTGCAAAAGCACAGACCAGCTCCCGTGTCCCCAAATGCTGCTCTTCCTTTGGTTTTCCTTCAACCCTTCAAAAATGTAAGAACGAAGACGGGCCCAGGCCCACCCCTGCTGAGCCAGAGGGTCAAGCTCCTCCTTCCCTCGGCCACCAGGCAGAGGCTCTCCTGGGCCCGAGACAGGATGAGACCGCTAACACCCGAAAGGAGGCAGGTGCAGGTGAATCGGGTGACCCGGTGCCTGGACATCCCGGGCCCGGGGCAGGATGCTGTCCTGGAGGCGCCAAACCCAGGGGAACAGGAAGGAGAACACCGCTCCCCGCCGGGACCAGGGGTTCCGAGCAGCAGCCTGCGGGGAGGACCCTCCCTCGATGGGGAAGGGCTGATGGTACAAACGAGGTCGGGGACTTCCGGAACCCGCAGGGCTTCGCCAGGCGAGAGCAGACAGGGGGCGGAGGCAAAGCGGAGAAACTCTTACAGGTGTCATGAGTCGGGACAGATGGCCCTCTGGCTACAGGGGTCAAGGTGAGCAGGCCAGGCACTGGGAGGCCCCGGCCCCGGCGTTCACAGCGAGAATGGCTCTGTGGGCTTGGTGCCCAAGCTCTCGGCCACGGCACCAGTCACCCCCTGGTGTGGGGACGAGCTGCAAAAACTCTCACTCCCCGTGGCCCTGGCCACAGGGGGCAGGATCGCCGCTGACCCCAGACGGTGGTCGGTGGCCCACGGGGTCCCGCCAGGATGGCCGTCCTGACGGGCTGACTGCAGAGCCCAGTGCAGGAGGCCAGTGTCATGTGAGAACACAGATCCCCTGCGGCCTGGCTTCCGCCCTGGGGGTGGAGGGGGGCACCTGTGTCACCGAGGCAGCACCCGTGGCCAGCACCATGGTGAGTTTTGCTGCCGCCACACTGCGCCCCCAGCCCTGGGCTCCCTCACCTGAGAAATGGGGAATGCCGAGGACGGACCGGGCGACACGTGTTCAAACCCTCATAGACCGTAAAGCCCTGCGCTGACGGAGCCATTTCTTAGCACGTGGGAAGCAGCCGAGGTGCTCAGGACACCGGGTAACGAAGAGGGAAGGTCTCCGGGGCCCTCCGTGGAGATGAGACCCATCTGCGGACGTGAAGGCCACGGCCAGACTCCCCGGGCGCGGGATTAGCCTCTGGCCCTTCCCCGTGGCCCGTGTGGGGCTGAAAGGACCTGGTGGGGCGGGGCGGGTGGGACAGGGAGGGGGGCCACAGTCCACGCCCCAGGGGTCGCCCCTGCGCTGCGACAGGCCTGCCGAGGACAGCCGTCAGCTGTGCGTGCCGCGTCTGCCAGCCCTGGGTCCCGGGGAGCGAGCGCCCCAACCCGGCCGGTCCTGCAGAATCAGGCCGTGAGGACATCACACGGCCTGTGGCTGATCAGACCCGAGCGTGCGAGCCCACAAGGCTTCTTGCCTCTTCACGGTCACGGTGACAAGCGAAGGCACGGCCCGCTGGCACCACTCGGTCTGCCCTGCTCCCGCCCGAGGACTAGCACCCAAGTCAGAGCCCCATTTCCGGGACCAGCCCCAGGATGTGGGGGACGTGCCTCTGTGTGCAGAACCCGCCCCTCCCTACAGTGGGGGGGGGCAGGCTGCTCCTGGGGAGACCAAGCCTGAGCCCCCCGCCCCGCCCCCCCCGGACAAACGGCGGCCACGGGGAGGCCGGCGATCCCATCTGTGCGCCCACTGCCCCCCAGACCCTCCCCGTGAAGTCGGCCTCGGCCCCCAGGTCAGCGCGGTGCGCCCGAGGGCCGAGCGTGCGCGCGTCCAGCCTGCCCTCTTCTGACGCACCCGTGGCGGCACGTGCTCTCTGCCGGAAGCTGCACCTGCTGGAAGCTGGAGACGGCACCCGGGGGAGCCCAGCACAGTCACCCAGACACCAGCGAGAACAAGGTGGCTGCTGTTTCAGGCTGCTAAGTTTTGGGGTGTTTGCCACAAAGCAACTGGGAAATGACACGGTCTCTAGAGAGGAGGCTAGAGGAGAAAGGAGCCGGGCACCCAGGGCGTCCCGGTCCCCGCCCGGCAGACGGCAGGCTCCCTGGGAGGCTCCGGGCCGAGGCTTTTGGGTTCTGCACGCATCAGTAAGAACAAGGCCAGAGGTCGTGCTCCAACCTGGGTCACCAGAATGACCGGACAGTGCACCGCCGACCTCCACCCCATCCCGATTATGGAGGGGAAGTAGGGGGACTCACATCGGCTGGGGGTGGGCAGCACAGGCCTCCCCAAGACGCAGGGGTGAGGGGCCACATCGCAGCACCAGGGACAAGGTGCCCGGGGCCACGGTGCAGGCCCTGCTCTGCCCCGCCGGTGGTCACGGTCCATCCTTGACAAACCCTCGTTTTAGGGGAACAGGCAGAGAGCAGGTCAGGGGACAGAGGCTAGGGCCCCGACGGCTGGGGCAGGCGAGGCTCCTTCCCTCGGGCCCCCTGGTGGATCGCTCTCCTGTTTTCTGGAGGTGTGTACCGTGCAGGCCAGCTGGGAGGGGGCAGAAAGTGAGCACTCAGGTCTGGTGGCCACACAGCCTATTATCATCGTGACGTGGGGGCAGCCGCAGACGTGCATAAACTGGCGGGCCCCACCACGTCTCAAGAAAGCTCTATTTGCCAAAACAAGCAGCTGGCCGGACCTGGCCCGTGGGCTCTGGCTCGCTGACCTTGGGTGGAAGGAGTCTGAGCAGGAGGCCGGGAGGAGGATAAAGGCCCGCCCACGGGGAGGCGCTGGGGGATGTGGGGCAGGCAGCACCAAGGCCAGTCCAGAGGCTGGCATCCAGGGCGCCCGGGGGCCAGGGACAGGCGGCAGCCTCGCCCCCTTCCTGTCCCCAGCGCACCGAGAGCAGTAGGGAGCAAACATCGCGGGCAGGGATTAAGGACGCAAATAGGCGCCCGTGGACCGGAGGACACGGCCCGTGACGATGGCCAGACCCAGCAGGTGCACACGTGGACCTCGTCTCCCCAATCTCAGCTGCTTCTATGATTCACAGGGAGCTGCAAGAGGTTCAGAATAATCCCGAATAATCCCGAATAACCCTGAATAATCCAGCCATCCTGAACGGGAGGACAGAGCAGGAGGATGCCCACTTCTACTCCAAGGCAGAGTGGTGCTAGCGTCACGGCGAGCTCACTGGAACAGAAAGGAAGCCCGGAGGAAACCCTCGTGTCCCCAGAGAACTGACTTCCTACAAGGGCACCAAGTCCACTCCGTGGGGAAAGGAGTCCTTTAACACACGCTGCCGGGACCACTGCACATCCGTGTGCAAAAGGTGTGAGGCTGGACCCCTACCTCACACCGTATAAAAACTAAGTCAAAACCAAAGATGTAAGTGAAAGAGCTCAGACCACAAGACTCAGAAGAAAATGTGAGTGTAAGCCTTCGTGACATTGGATTTGGCCACGGGTTCTTGGATAGGATGCTAAAATCAAAGAACAAAAGAAAAAAAGTACAAATCGAACGTCATAAAAATGAAAAACTCTGTGCTTCAAAGAACACCATTGAGGAAAGGAAAAGACAACATACAGAATGGGAGAAAGTATTTGTAAGCTGCACATCCAATAAGCAACTCGTACCCAGAATAATAACAAAGCCTTGCAGCTCAGTAGCAACAACAAGACCCAGGTAACTGATTTAAAAACGGGCAGGGGTCTCACTACAGGCTTTTCCACGGAAGAGACACAAAAACTAGCAAGTACACGAGAAGACGCTCAGTACCCATGGCATCGTTAATCGAGACAACAAGCGTTGCCGAGGACGAGGAGGAATTGGGGGCCCCCACGACTGTCAGCACAGATGTGAAACAGCACAACCGCTGTGGGTAACAGCTCCTCGAGCGGTGAGACAGACAGCGACCGCACAAACCCACAAGTCTACACGCCGGTGTTGGCTCAGGAGAAATAAAACCGATGCGCACCAAGAAACCTGCGCCCCAACGTTCACGGCAGCAGGATTCATAACAGAAGGCGGGGAAAACCCAACATCCATCAACTGGTGAACGGTGAGCCGCGCTGGGTGCACAGTGGTATTTCGCTCAGCCGTAAAAAAGGGCGGGGCACTGACGCCTGCTACCACTCCGTTTCAAACACGTGAGGTATGCGGCATATAAATCTCCATAAAGCTTTTTTTAAAGGGGCACCTGGGAGGCTCAGTTGGTTGAGTGTCTGATTTCAGCTCAGGTCATGATCTCACGGTTCATGGGTTCAAGCCCCGCGTCGGGCTCTGTGCTGACAGCTCGGAGCCTGGAGCCCGCTTCCGATTCTGTGTCTCCCTCTCTCTCTGCCCATGCCCTGCTTGTGCTCCGTCTACCTCTCAAAAATAAACATTAAAAAAAAAAAATTAAAAAAAAAAGTTTTTAAAAAAAAGGAAGGGAAGAGGTAGGGCGGAGAGCCGGCACCCACAAGGGAGGGGAGCACCGAGCTCGGTGGGGGGAATGCATGCTGGGTGCGGTGGAGGCCAGAGCCTGACCTCCACGCCACCCGGGGCCTGTCTGGCTGCCAGGCCGAACCTCTCTGAGCCTCCCAGGCACCCCCGCACCTCCATGGGCCCACGGCCGGTCAGGACTCCCCGCCATAGTCCCCCTCGAGTGACGCCCCCCGACCTCATCCGCCCAGGCTTTCAGGCCCCGTGTTCTCAGGCCACCTTCCCGTGTGCACCTACCTCCCTGACCCTGGACCCTCAGGGCTCTGAGGGACCCCCACCGCCCCTGGACCATACACTGCCAGACCCCGTCCGAAGGGCGGGAGACGGGCCATTCTGCTCCAGCCGGTTTCCTCCAAGTCTTTGACACGGGGGTGCACGGGGTGCGGGGTACGTGCAGACCAGACCTGAGACTGCAAGGTGGGGTCAGAGGCCCGTGTCGGGACAGACAGCAAGCTGCTGCAAGGCGCGGCCTGCTGGCCAGTCGCTGCAGCCGTCACAGTGAGGCCCGGTCGGCAGGGAGAAAGCTGGGGGCCGGGATGAGCTGTCAACACCCTGAGGGCCTGGGTTTGCCGTAGGCACCTGCCACCTGCAACTCCCACACAGGGCTCAGAAGGATGAGGGCTCCCTCCCGGAGACGGCGAGAGGAGGTGAGCTGGCTGGTGCAGTCGGGGCCGCCCGGGAGTCTGTCACGGCCGGGGATCGGGGAGCACGCAAACCGGGTGGCCAGATAACGCCTTCCAGGGGCCGGGGCGACTGGCTCCCAGTTAGGCCCGGCCAAACTGGACTCGGACCCCATTCTTCTCCCCCCAACACGCCCAACAGGGCTGTCCCCGGGCCGGTGGCCGGCAGGCGGGGGCCGACCTATCGGGACCCCGCGGCCGGGCTGTGCGTCCACAGGCTCGGCCTGCGGTGACACCGACCCCGCGCGGTGGGAGGAGGCCGTCCCTCTGTGGCCACGAGGGCGGCACGGCGTGGCCGACACCACGGAGGCCCGGGAGTGGAGGGAGACGCTGGCGCCCACGGCCGGCTCACCACGGGACGTCCAGCCGCCGAGATCACGAGTTCCCCAGACGCTTCCAGCAGGCCGAGCCCCGCCCGGCTCTCACGCAGCACATCACCTGTGACCTGCACCTCACCCCCAGCCTCCCGGCCGGAGGAACGTAAGGGCAGGCCCCTGGGGCGCGTGCGGGGCAGAAGCTGTGTGGCCACCGGGGGGCGCAGCATGCCTTCGGGGGCTGGCACGTCCACGAGGCACACAGGCGGGGCTCGGGACACCCCTGTGGAAACGTGCTGCTAGATGGCGGCTCTGAGACACGAAGAGGGAAGACGGCTGTCGTCTCCTCCGGAGACGGGTCTGATTCCCAGCTGAGGAACCACGTAGCGACGATAATCTCAAAAGGAAACGTTCTGGGCTTCCTCCGGCCAGACGGCGGGATCACCGCGTGTACAGGCCCCTGTCACCTGCGGGGAGCTGCCGTGTCTGCCCCAGAATGACCCCGGGGAAGCTGAAGACCGGGGCTGGGCGTGGGGTGGCCGGGGTTCTGGGGGAGGGGGCGTCTGCCACGCGCTTCTGCGGAGACCCGCAGAGTGCCAGGCGGGACTGGGCCGGAGGGCGAACTCTGCTCGTCCCCCAGAGCCCGGAGGCTCCTGCCTCGGCCTCACCGCACGAATCCTTTCTTTCGCCCTAACTCCCTGACAGCTCCCAAGAATGGCCGCTTTCCTCCGCGACCAGGCTGCTGTGCCAGCGTCCTGAGTCCCGCGGGGAGCATCTGCGGCCTGGCCGCCCTGACCCACGCTGGCTGCTGGCCCTTCCCCACCTGCAGCAGAGCAAGGGCGGGCCGCCACCCCCAAGGACCTTCGGGGCCTGGTGCTCACAGGCCTGCACAGAGGGCAAGCCCCAGGAGCCCCCGTCGGCCTGGCCTGCGGCGGCACGTGCTGCCCAGGGCCCGGGAGGGAGGGCGGGCGGGCGCCTGCCACCCGGGCCTGACGCGCATACTGAGGGCCCTGCTGGAAGAGGCAGAGACGCAGGGAGAATTAAACGGCTCAGTTAAGTAAGTGCTGGTCTTGATGCATATTCATAAGTCACCCGGCCTCGAAGCTAAATCAATACCTCTCCCAGCCCAAGGGAGCACAGCTCGGGGAGAAGAGCAGGAGGCTCGGGGGCCGGGCCGGGCTTACTAGATGGGGAGCGCAGCCCTCCCCAGGCCCTGCCTCGGTGACCTTGCTCCCCAAGCCTGGCCCCGCGTCTTCTGCACAGGCCCAAGGCTGGTGCCCCCTCTGCTCAGGAGCCCCATGGCCTTGTGCAGGTCCCTCAGCGGCTGGCCTCATGTCCCTACTGTCTCACGGGTGGGGATCGTGGCAAGCTGGGTTCTCGCTCAGTGCTCAAAGGGCCCTGAAGCCTCGGGCACACAGCAGACCCGGTCCCCCTGCGTGAGGCCCCCCAGACTGTGCTCGCGGCAGGTGCACAGGGTAGGGAATGGCGGAGGGGATCACACAGAGCAGGATGAGCCGGACTCCTCCACCCCCCGGATCTGCGGCATCACGGGCAGCTGGCTCGTCTCCTGGCTCAGAGACTGAAAAACCGAGGCCCAGAGAGGACTGGAGGCCCACGCGGCTATTCAGGACTGGTCACCGGGTGGGGTAAAGAGGGGAGAGGCCGGGGGCTGGAGGTTCCCAGAGGCAGGTCCCCGGGGTCCTTCCTCAAGCCGCAGACATGTTACTGAGGGAGAACAGGTGCTCCACAAGCTTCTGCCTGTCCTTGGGCCATCAGGAAGGCTAAGGAAGAGGCTGGGGACCACGAGGGTCTGCCCCTCCCTCCTCTGGCTCCCCTTGCCCCCCCAGGACAGAAGCTTTACTCAAAAGCTGGGCACTTGGCATTCCCTGTGGCCGAGGCACCCTTGGAAAACATACAGGGCGTACAGCCTGCCACCCAACTTACAAGAGGGGGTTGTGCGCACGGTGTCCAGCGCCCACTGCAGCCTCCGAGGGGCCCGGACCCTCTGGTCAAAGCTGGTCAAGGGACCCAGCGCAGCAAAGGGAGGACGCAGCCTAGGGGAGCAGCCCTGCCTGGGCCGCCACACGTGGGTACGGCTCTCCTCACTCCACCCTGCGGGCGACCACCGTGCCTGCTTCCGACCCAGGGCCGGAGACCGCAGCACGATGGGTCTGTCCACTGACGGCCACGTAACAAAGGGGAGAAAGATACGCCACGTCCCGTGGCCGTCCGGAGGAAGACCAATGGTGATGGGGGGCCCGGAGGGGGCCCTCGCCCAGCCAGGCCTGACACCGGTCCTCCTTGGGTGCAACACCCAGAGGGAGGCCACTGTGCTCAACCTCCGGGCCCGTCCCCGGCCCAGAGTTCACCCCGCGGTGGTGGTCTGGAGCCCTGCCGGCCTTGGGCACCGGGGCAGGCTGCCAACACGACGCCGCTAACCTCCCGGAGGCGGGCAGACAGCGGGGTTGCTCAAGAGGGCGGTGGGGACCGCCTCACCAGCGCCTCCCTCTTCCCGGAGACAGAGTGGCAAGATGGGCCGAGTCCTGGGGCCCAGCAGGGTGCCCGTCCCTCCTCTGCCCGCACGCAACCCGCGGCCAGGCCACAGGGCCTGAGGGAAAGATGCCGCCATCCCAGGACACCGGCTGGGGCCCCGCGGGTCACACGCAGAGCCCCCGCGGCCCCGACCACAGAGGCCTGGCCTGGCTCCCCGGCCTGACTCAGCTGCCCGGCCAACAAGCCCCCTGAGGCTCCTGTCCCCAGGCTGGGCCCCTCCCTGCACCTCTGTCACAGCAGGGCAGGGACACCGAAGAGTGTCACCTGCGTGGGCACCCAGGGCCATGCTCTGTGGGAAGAAGGGAAGGGACGGGGTGTCTTCTGCTTGTGCTCGTCCTGCTAGTCAGGAGGCCACAGTTGACGATCCCCCCTCCACCTGCCATCCCACGGCAATGTCACCAAGCGAGCGAGCCAGGCCCCTGCTTGGCTGCGTGGACACGCAGAAGCTGGGGAAATCGGGTGGCCGTGGCTGTCGTGACGTCCCTGTCAGACGGCAAACAACAGGCACAGCCTAAATCCGGTGGCCTGCCTAAGCGGTGAGAGCCGGCGCAGACAGCACTGAGGTCGGTGCTCACTGCCCTGGGTGCTCACCGGGACGCCGGGCACTTCGTCCCACCTGCCCAAGGGACGGGAGGTACACAGATCAGAAAGTGCTGAACAAAGCCACTCGATTTTTTCAAAATTGTGGTAAAATACACATAACGGAAAATTAACCATCTCAACCATTTCTAAGTGAACAGCTCAGTGGCACCGAGCACATTCACGCTGCTGTGCAGCCTTCCCCACTGCTCGTCTCTAGAACGTTCCATCTCCCCACACTGAGAGTCTGCCCCATTACACACAGACCCCCAACTACTCTCCCAGACCTGGGCACACTTTCTACTCTGTGTCCTTGAATCTGATGACTCCGTGACCTCATGTGAGTGGGTCCCAGTGCGTGTCCTCCTGTGTCCGTTGAGTCTGACAATCCTGGGACCTCGTGTGAGTGGGTCCCAGTGCGTGTCCTCCCGTGTCTGTGAGTCTGACGACCCCGGGACCTCGTGTGAGTGGGTCCCAGTGCGTGTCCTCCTGTGTCTGGATCGTGTCACTCACCATGGTGTCTGCAGGGTCCGCCCATGTTGGAGCAGGTGCCAGAATTTCCTTCCTTTTTAAGGCCGAGTGATATTCCATTGTGTGGATGGACCGGGTCGTGTCCCCCGGTCCAAGATGGACACCGTGATGC
This sequence comes from Prionailurus bengalensis, assembly GCF_016509475.1. NCBI lineage: Eukaryota > Metazoa > Chordata > Mammalia > Carnivora > Felidae > Prionailurus > Prionailurus bengalensis. Next base: position 2,161,815 of record NC_057357.1, read on the forward strand.
TGCCGTGAACGTGGGGGTGCGCGTGTCTGTTCGAGTCCCAGGAGCGGGACCGCAGGGTCACGTGGTTAAAGAAGGCGGCTTCGTAAAGTCAGTTTCAGCATCTGTGGTGGGACGTCAAGAAATCCCCACGGGAGGCAGTTCTAGAATTCTGCGTTCTGTCCGTAAACCGCCTCCACAAAACCACCTTTCTACAAGAAGGATCAAGTAAACCGGTCATAATTTCCTTCCTTGCTGGGCTGCTGAGCAGTTCAGCTTCAACAGTGCCTGATGCCAGAACACTCCTGATCTACTTCCTGTGGGTATCACGTTATCGGTGGCCACAATACTGGGATCTTATCTAAAACAAACAGACACGACTGTGGAATATAGTCAAGTTAATACTCACAGACTGAAGAAACTCAAATTCCCCAAGTAATCTGGACTCTTCCAGAACTTCCGTGGAGAGCCTAAGCACCCTGAGAGGGTGACTTCCCCTGGAAAGCCCTGGAAATCCTGGCAGTGACATTCCTTGTCCTCTGTGCCACAGAAGGAAACCAAGAGCACGTGGTCCCGCCAGGTCCTCGAGCGGCTCCTCCCCGAGTCCGTCCCAATGGCCTGCTCTCCTTCCTAGGTGTCCCCACGAGTGATGACTCACGGGTACACCGGGCCCACGGTTTGTGTCTCCCCACCAAACACAGGCTCACGGAGGTGGGGCCCTGGCTGCCTCAGCCTCTGCTGTCCCCCACGTTAGAGCAGGACCCACACAGCAGACCCCAGCAAGGGGGCAGACACCCCACACCCAGCACCGGGGCGCCAAATGACCGCTGCTCTGCTGGGGTCCATCCTCCCCTCTGGCCAAGCCACCCCAGGGACTCGTTCAGAAGGAATCTTGGACCCTAAGCCCTGGAACGGAGCTTGAACGGCAAACATCGTGCCATGTCCCAGCGGGGCAGAGTCGGAGGGAGGCCAGTCGGAGGATGGCAAGGAGGAGACAAAGGAGGGAGACCAGCACGGGGCTTGGAACAGACCTGGCCTGAAGCTCCGGTTACCTAAGCCCCTGGGCACCGGGCCGATGACCACAACCCCCAGCGCCCTCGCTGGGGCTCCTACCGGGCAGCCCCCGCACCCCCCCCAACCCCCGTCACCACAAACATTCCTAAAGGAAGCTGGAGGGGAGGGGGCAAGCCGGGCCGGATGCAGCAGGGGAAGGGGAGGGTCGCGCACAGACGAGGAGTCTACACTTCCCTAAGCGCCAGTGCAGGCTGCCCACGGGACATACGTGGATGCAGGCGCCAGGGAGAAAGGGCCTCTGGCAGCACGAGACGCCCCGAATGCCCTCTCTGTGGCACCCCTGCCTCCCGCCGCGCGGGCCAGAGCAGGGGACGCAGGCGCACGTGAGAAGCCCCTCTGCCAGCCCCTTGTCCGGGGTCGGGAGCATCTGACTCCGGCCAGAGGGCGCGGGCCTACGGCACCTGTGCGGCGTGTGCCACCCCCTCAGCTGTGGCCCTCGCAGCACAGGGGCCATGAACGGGTCTTCTGGAGGCGGCCCGGCTCCGTGGGCCCTGGGGACGGTGCCACAGTAAGGGAGGACGGGAGCGTGCCAGACTCCGCCGAGGCCGAGGCGCCGCGGGCCGACCCCCAAGCTGGGCTTCCTCCCCAGCACCGAGGCTGACACGGCACGTCTACACGAGGTGACACAGCCGCCACGAGGGCTGGGCGAAGCCGGCAGGGACAAGAGAGCGAGTTCCCCCGAGGCAGCCGACTCCAGAGCCCTCATCTGGTGGGAGCTGTGACCCGGTCAGGGACACGGATCCAGGGTGCTGGTGGGGTCCGAGCGGGTGCTGGCCTCACAGGGAGGAAGGGGCCAGGTGTCCTGCTAGCCCTGAGCCAGTCACAAAAACAAGAGCCCAGGGTAAGAGCTCCTGAAGCTGGTCGCACTGCTGCCCGTCCCACCTGTCCCGGCCCGGATACGCCCTGGCTTGACGGGCCTGAACGGACAGCTGCCGTGGCAGTGAGGCCCCGCGCCTGGCGTCAGAAGAATGGGTCTATCCTGGCAGGGCCCCAGGGGCTCAGTTCCGGGAGGGACACGCGGGGATCATGGGGCACGAGGCCGCACCTGCCCTCCCTGCCCCCGGCCGGTCCCGAGACGTGGCCTCCGCCACCCGGCGAGGGCGAGGCTTGCAGCCAACGGTCTGCCCTCCGCCCGCCCGCCCGCCTCACGTGGCCGCTGCGACGCTGCGGGTCCGTCCTAAGAAAAATTCAACTGGCTTGAAAATGATAATTACGCGTGACTTTTCAGCACGCCGCTCGTCTCTAGGTGTGTGGGGAGCCGGGTAACCCACGCGTGTGTCTAATGGCCTGGTGACGAGCAGACAGGGGTGAAGCGGGGTCGGCACGAAGTCTGAGGTGGCCGCGCCGGGGCCCGCGTACGGCCAGCGGCACAGCGGGCGGGCCCGGCACCCTGAGGCCTATCCCGAGGCAGGGGCTCCGGGGACCCTCAGGGTGCCGTGAGGCCCCCCGTGCAGGCGTGGGGCCGGGCGGCCGGTCTGGGGGTCTGAGGCCCCATGGAGACGCCGGCTGGCACCGGCTCGTGGGACGGGAAGGGGCTTGTTATTCAAGACACGTCCTTCTCGTGGAAGAATCAGAAGAGATCAGCGCCTGTGGAAACGTCTCCTCACAAGTGCGCGTCAGCAGGCCGGCTTTTTTTAGTCCTCGGCGTTAATAAACATGAGCGGCCGGGCGCCACGGTGGGGAGGGAGGTTCGGGCTCTTTCCTGAAGCGCCTTGTTTTACACGTACGTCGGGGAGCCCCGGCCCGGGGCACGCGCCCGCCCGCTCACTCCGGGTATGAAGGGGCACACGCGGCCGCCACGAACAGGGTCACGCACCTCCCGGGCGGGGCCCGGAGTGTGTGCGGCAGGGACACCGAAGGTCCCCGCCCCAGAGGCGAACGACACAAGAAACGTGCAAAATGAAGACACAGCCGTAAAACGTGCCGGTGGGGCGCAAACAGGACCCCACAAACGCGCCCACGCGCGAGACTGACCGTCCTATGACGTCCCGTCCCGGGAGGCTCACCGTCATCTTTCGTGAGACCTAACAAATTCTCAATTAGTTGGGGGGTGTGTTAATTCCAAAGGGCACATAAACATGAACAAGAGGCACCGGGAAAAATTCTGCCGGACGAGTCACGGGGCAGGCGGGAGGGGACGCATCAGCCCTGGGAGCGGCCCACACCCAGTGACACGCGGGCATCGCGGATCCTGGGCACGGCACCTGACACCATCAAGGACAGGCTTTGTGGACAGTGGTCCCGGGACCGTGAGGGGCCGCCTTTCAGGGAACAGGCTGATGTCAGGCTTCCTCCCTTGGAGAACTCCAGACCAAACCCGAACACCAAACCAGCCACGGATTTACACGTGAAAAACAAAACCACCACGAAGAACCCTTCCACCACCTGAAGCCAGAAGAGAATACTAGGTAAACCCACCTATGTAAAAATTCAAATATCAAAATCTTCTTGGTAAAAAACACCTCAAGCAAAGCCAAAAGACAAACGGTCAATTGGGAAAACGTGTTCACAACTTAAAAACGCCTCAACTCCTTACAAGACAACGACTCCAAGAAATCGACAAGGACCACCAGGAAGCTGGACCACCGAGGACCACACCCAGGAACGTAGTTAAAGACTCGCATGCTCACATACCACACAGGGACCGAAGATCGAAAGCACACGGACCTAACCCCTGTCCACCAGCCGGGCTGGAAGATCTTCCCCTGTGACGGTGCACTCTGGGCTAGGCCGTGGGGAACCGGCACTCTCCTGGGTCACCGCTGTCCCACAGGGTGGGGCGTGGTCACGGACGGACCGTTGTGACCAACCATCTGGCAGCATCGGCCAGAATAAGTACCGGTGCCCTTCGATCTCATTATCTCCCTCCCGGAAATGTATCCCCCACACGCTTGCGCACACGGAAATGCTACACACAGGACGTGCACCACAGCCACGTTTAAGACCACGGAAAGGGGGGACGGTGCCCGCGTGGCCACTAACAGGGAGCGAGTGGAGCAAACCCCGGCATGCCACCGCCACACAGCTTGCAGCTGAGAAAACGAGGAGAGAGCTCCCAGATACAGCACACAGAAAACAAAAGGCACGGGATGGTTCGCCACGGGCTATCTTCTGAGTTAAAGGGGGGCGGGCACTCCATCAGGAAAAAACTCAACCACCAGTCAAGGAGTCACTACACGGGAGGAAAGCCCGGAACGCTTCATGTACTTAACCCTCCCAGCCTCCGCGCGACTCGGGGGCCGGCGGCTGCACCCACCCCTGTGCGCTCCCCGCGCCTGTATGCCCCGAGAGCCCGGGCTGACACGCAGGCCCGAGGCTGGCGTGTGCAGGTGACCCGGTCAAGGTTACTGCCCTCAGAGCTCACGGTCCAGAGGGCCGACCCGCAAACAGGTCCCAGATGTGGCGTGAAGGCGATACCGAGGCGGCCCCGAAGGATGGGCGGGGCTGGTGGGCAGGCGTGGGGTGCCCCAGACGGCAAGTCGTGGGAGCCGGGGGTGCAGGCCACGGACAGGGCCCCGAGGGAGAAGCCAGTGGGTGGCGGTGGGGCCCCGTGGTCCCCACACAGCCCCCCAGGCTTTCAGGGCAGGCACGGGGGCTGATGGGGAAGCAGAAGGCCTGGGTCTCTGCTGAGGGGATGGGGGGTGGGGCTCATGGCAGCAGGTGGGGGTCCTGGAAGTTGGGGGAGGTGACTGAGTGACCTCCCCACACCTTGCGGCCCGGTCACCAGCTTGTGACGCCGGGTACCCCCTTCCCCCAGTAACGGAGGCCCTCACTGTGCGGCAGAGGAGGAGCTTCAGGGGCTTTAGAAGCAGGGAGGGGGTAGTCCCCGAACAGCAGAGGCCAGTGCCTCTGGCCGAGGGCCAGTCTAGTGCCCTGTGCCCCCGTCACCTGGCTGACCCGGATGAAACCAACCCTCAGAGACATCAGCACCTTCCTCACCCCCAGAGCAATCTCTGGGGCTCCCCCTATGCCCACACATCCCCAACACATGGCCTGTGGGGTTCGGCGCCCCCAGGAAGCAACACCCAGAGAGCATTTCAGAAGTGGGGGCAGTAGGCCAGTGAGGGGCAGGACAGGCCCAAGGGCGTGGTCAACAGCCAGAGGGTCCAAAGGGGAAGAGCCAGAGGTGGGAGGGTTCTGAGAAACAGAGGTCAGGCCTGCATTGGGCCCATGGCTCCCTGGCAAGTGAGAGCTGGTGGGAGCAGGTGGTAACAGGTGGGAGGAGGTGGGAGCAGATGGCAGGAAGTGGGAATAAGGGGGAGGAAGTGGGAACAGGGGAGAGGAGGAGGGAAAAGATAGAAACAGGTGGGAAGGAGTGGGAGCAGGTGGGAAGGGGTGGGAGCAGGTGGGAACAGGAGGGAAGAGGCGAGAGCAGATGGGAACAGGTGGGAACAGGTGGGAACAGGTGGGAGCAGGTGGGAACAGGTGGGAGAAGGTGGGAACAGATGGGAGGAGGTGGGAACGGGTAGGAGGAGGTGGGAGCACATGGGAGAAGGTGGGAATAGGGGGGAGGAGGTGAGGGCAGGTGGGAACAGGTGAGAGCAGGTGGGAGAAGGTGGGAAGGGGGGAGGAGGTGGGAACGGGTAGGAGGAGGCGGGAGCACATGGGAGAAAGTGGGAACATGGGGGAGGAGGTGAGAGCAGGTGGGAACAGGTGGGAACAGGTGGGATAGGAGAGGTCCAGCCCTGGGGGCCCAGGCAGGGCAGGAGGAACCCGCAGGTAAGAAGGAACCAGAGGGGGCCCCTGGGGGTCCATCGCAGCATCGATTGGGAGAGGGCAGCGCGATATGAAGGGTGAGGGCCCCTCTCCCCAACCCCGTACTCAGGAGGGAGGAGGGAGACGAAGGCTGGGAGGGTCTGGTTCGACAGTGCCTGCCTGGTGACGCAGGGACGGGAGCGGAGACGTCTCCACAGGCACCGTGAGCTTTCCGCTCACAGGCAACCCAGCAATTTTCTACCCACTCCGTTTCCAAAAAAGATACTTATTTCAAATGTCACCGGGCCGCAGTCTGGTCCCTTTCCTGCGCAGCACCGCCGGCTGGCTACGGCAGCCCCGCCCTGGCGCGGGGGGAGCAGGCGCGAGGGGTGGGGGGGAGAGCGGGACCTCCACCCACCCCTGACCATCACCTGCCTGAATGAGCAGCGTAATCAGACAACATTGAGGGGCAGCGGGACGTGGGCTCAAACCCCAGAGATGAATTCTGCTTGATTACACGCACGCTGGAGCGTTTACAGGGAACGGTGCAGATGTTTGCAATTTGCTTTAAAATGCATCAAAAAAGTTAAAAAGATTGACGGATGGCAGAGGGGCGGCAGCACAACACACATCAAGTGCTCGTGCCGGGACGTGGGTGGTGGGTTAGGGTCCGCACTGTGCAACTCGCTCGTCCGTGCTGTCCATTCCAGAACGCTCCTAAGACGCCGGGGCAGTGCGTGGCCAGGCCGTCTCGGTGCCCTCGGGGCGTCCGGCCTGGGCCAGCCTCCCCCGTGACCCAGAGCTGCCGCGCGTCCGGCCGCCTCTCGACGGTGCGTGGGGAGCCGGTGTGGCTCGTTGCCGTCAGTCCCCAAGTCTGGCCCCTCAGACACACAATGCCAAAGAGCACGTTTGTCTCCTTCAAGGGAAGACACGGGACGGTGGCATTATTAACCACAGCGGCAGAGGCGCTGGCCGTGCTCAGCTGGCACGGGAGGCGCCCCGGCTGGGCGCTCCCCCCGAGGTCGCCGAAGTGGCCCTCCAGAGACCGGGCCCACAGCCTCCACCCTCCACGGAGAGCGCCGATCGGAGTCAGGGCGGACGAGACCAGGGTGCCGTTCCTCCACCGTTCTGGTTCTGGGAGACCGAGGCCGGCGCAGGGGCGCGTGGGGCGGGGGCCCAGGCAGGGAGGACCAGGGCTGCGGCCGTCGGCCATCCTCGCTCTGCGGGCACCGACGCGCCACGAGTGTGTCCTGGAGCCCCCAGGTCCCGCGGCCACGCGGAGAGCGCACACCCGCCCCGCTTCCGGCCCGGAGGACGCGGCGCGTGTCCGACCCGCTCGGTAGCCAGAAGGGGCGTCGGTGACCCAGGCCCCCCCCCACCCCGAGGTCCGCCGCCCTGGGCTGCATCAGCGGTGCATCGGGACACCGAGACGGTGGGGACAGCCCGCCGCCCCGTCCGGGCTCCCAGAGGGCACAGGGCAGGAGGGGCACGCCCAGCTCCGAGCAGGAACGGAGCTCCGTCTCCTCAACAACCAGCTGTGAACTAATTACAAGAAGTTCTAACTAGTGGCTCCCTCTCCAAGCATATGTTCCCAATTAAGGCAAACTGCAGCTGATTTTAATCAATCTTCCGTGAAGCGGCCCATCTCGAAGCCTCTCCGTGGAGGGAACGAGGGCACAGAGGGGAGGGTGTCTGCACGGGAGCGCCCCGGCCGCACCGCCGTGCCACTGAGGTCGCCCCCCGCCCTGCCGGCCGTGGCCGGGCCGCACTCCTGAGCTTGGCCCGGGGGAAGGCGGGGGTCGGCGCCTCCCGAGCTCCGGCACAGAGGTGAAGGGGTGAGGCCTTTGCCCTCACGGTGGAGAAGACGGGAAATGACAAGAGATGGACTCGGGGATCTACCGAGGGCCACGTGGCGTCAGACGTGGCATGCCACCTCCCCGGAGCCCCACCTGGGCATCGCCATCCCGAAGTCCTAAAGGACGTACCCGATGTGCCGGGGGCTCAGATGGCAAAGCCCGACACGTCCACGATCACCCGGCCAAGGCACAGGACGGTGTTCTAGCTGAGGACCCCATGACGCCCCCTGTACCCACGTGTCCGAGTCACCCTCGGGCCCACTCGGCCGCCGCCTGGACCCCAGCCAGGCGCGCGAGTTCTCCGGGTCCGCTCTGGGCGACAGCACGACCGCCCACGCTGCTCTGACTCGCCGCCTGCGTTCCGGTCTGCCCCGCGGGGGGCCAGGTTCCAGGACGGGCCCGTCTGCCTACGTCCTCCATGGGGCCCCGGGCTCACGGGGGCTCTTCGTGAGCTGGACGAGTGGACGGCATCCGGGTCGGACGGGAACTGCCACCAGCAAAGCCAGCGTCCAGACCCCCTGGGAGGGTCAGCTCAGCCCCGAGGTGCCGACCTCGCTCGCCCACACCACTGCACAACAGACCCGGGTCGGGACAGCCGGTGGCGGTGGGGGGAGCAGACCGGGGGGTCCTCAGAGCTGAGGCTGGGCACCTGAGAATGGCAACTGGCTGTAGGGACGCGGCCCCGCTGCCGCGAGGGAGCTGGGCTCCGAGTCCTCTCCCGCCGGGTGCCCTCGGCCAAATTACGGACCCTTCCTGCTCGGAGGACCCGCGTCCGAGGACCGTGGACACAGAGAGGCCCGTGTGGCACAGCGACCGTGCACGGCAGAGGCCGGAGCCAGTTGTGACAGCTGAGACGAGCAGCCGGGAAACGGGGATCCTGGCGGGCCCCCGCATCACGCCGGCCTTCTGACAGGAGCCCCATTTGAGGCGCCCTGCTGGATTCGTGTTGGAACCGGGAACCTGGGGCGAGGCCGTCACGGACCTCCTCGTGCTGTGGCGTCTGGAGGCAGGACACGGGCGCCGCTGTGGGACGAGCAGTCGGTCCCCCGACTCGAAGCAGTGGGAGGGAACGGGGCGCCCGTGAGGGGCCGCGGGACACCCACCTGGTGCAGAGGCGGCGGCCGCCTGTGGCTATCTACAAGCCTCTGCCACCCCTGCCCCGGGGCCGTGGCACAGCTCGGGGAGCACCGCCATGCCTCCACATAAGCACCCGAGCCCCCGGCGTGACGCAAACCCATCTCCACACGGCACCCCCCCCACCCCAAATCTGCGCTGTGCCCCACCCACGCTCACAGGCAGGGACGCGGAGGCCGCCTGCCCCCTGTGGGCAGGAGCCCAGCCCCTCGGCCGGGAGCGGCCCCAGGACCCGCGCGTCTCCCGTCAGGGAGCAACACCGGAGACGGGCGAGCCGTGGACACCCCGTCTCCCAGGGTGCTGGGGGCAAATGCCCCTCGGGCACAGCGCTCCCCAGCACCTTGCCTCAGCAGCCCCGCCTACGGCACGGCAGTCTCCCTGGGAAGGGCCTGGCAGGCCGGAGGCAGGAAAAAGGGACGTGAAGGATTTCAGCCGGCCTCACTGCGCCCCGACCCCGGGGACCCGGGGAGCCGTCAGCCCCGATCGCAGGCTGTGCCCGACCGAACACGCGGGAAGACGCCCACCCGCCCTGTTCTGACAGGGCCTGGCTGACAGGCCGCCCGGGGCCGACCTGCCAACAGCCCGGCTCTCCCTTCGGAGACCGCGGCCCAATTAGAGCGGTACGGGTCCCAGAGCTGAGCGCCGCCAGCCGCGGCTCCCGGCACCTCGCTTCATCAGACTTGTCACTTCCCCTGGCTCCAGGAATCGGTAATAAAAAAGAGATTTGATTTGCCTCTAATAGGTGTCAAGATAGAATCAATGGCCTGTCCAAAATCTGGGTAATCACGAATCTGCAGGTTTCTTGCCACGGAGCAATTCAGACGGGAGCATAAAAATGAAAAACAACGTAAAGGTGCACCGGCGTAAACAGAGCTGTGGCCTCCTGACTGCAGGCGGCGGGCACGGGCCTGGGCGCACACCCGACCAGAGACCAGCCACGGGCCACGGCCGGTGCAGGGAGGGAGCGGGAGGGAGCAGGAGGACCGATGGAGCACGGGGCCGGGGCCACGGCTGGGACACCCTCCCCGATGCGCTCCGAGCACACGCCCCGGTGTGAGGGCCTGCGTATGGGGGTAGGTCGTGGCTTCGTGCAGTCTGGTGAACCAGAAGACGGGACGTCGGCGGGCGCGGGGAGAAACCGGAGGGCAGGGAGAACCTGTGGGAAAATGTCGCGTCCCGGGATAAGCCCCCGCCAGTGGCCGCCCCCCGGCACGCACCTGCAGGGTCAGCCGCTCGAGCTGCGCCTCTAGCGTCTTCTTCTCTTCCTCCAGGCGGCTGCGTTCCCCTTCCAGCTCCTCAATCTTCAACCTGCAAGGAGAGCCAGACCGTCAGGACACACACCGTGGCCCGCGCGTCCACTCCTGCAGACAGGGCCCTGCCCGGATTGGGGGGGGGGGTGTCACGCTCAGGCCTGGGGGCGGGGTGTGGCCCGCACGTCCGTTCTGATGAAGGGGGGTCTCCACGGACCACAACTCGAGGGGGCAGGACAGATGGGAACCTGCACGCGTCCTGTGCTCGTCGGCCCACTCCCAGGACGCGTGACCACGTATCGTAGAGGACACAGAACCACGGAGTCGACCCAGAGGGAGACGTGGGCTGGGGAGGGAAGCTAACTGGGGGGAAGCAGGCTCAGAGGGACCGTGCAGGGTCCCTTCTCCCTCGTGGGCCCGGACACCAAGGCCAGCGGCCGACAGAGGCGTGCGTCACGTTTCAGCTCACGGTAACTAAGTGCGCCTATTTCTGCCTTCATTTCCAGATTTTAATTTTTGAAAAGCACTATATTCACATGATTTGGAAATAAGGAAGTTTGTCCAGGAAGCAGTGTGCAGCACGTACATAGGCTAAGGAATAGGGCCTTCCCACTACTAACCAGCTGGAGTGGAAAACTCACATTTCATAGATTATTCAGGAAGGTCTTGGCTCGGGAGCAAGAGATAATTATCTCTAGACAGAGAAGTGCTCCAGGACGGCCTAGCAAATCACACAAGATCAGAAAGGACCAAAACTCTTTCCAAGAAACCTAATTACGTCTCTGAAAAAAGCTCGGGAAGATTTATACGAATACAAAAACATTCAGAATCAAACAAGCCAAAATTTACAGTGTCTGCCAACTAATCAAAGACTACGAGGCATTAAAAGAAGCAGGAAAATATGACCCGTAATGAGGAAAATAGTCAATCAGTTGAAACCCACCACGAACTGCAGCATTGAGTAACATCCAAGGACATCGAAACGGTTATTGCAACCGTCCGCTGCTCAACAGCTCAGCACAGAGACGGAGTCACGAGCAAGACGGCCCCAGTTCCTGGAGGGGTGAGCCCCAGTGCCCGAGACCACAGACACGCTGGGCGGGTAACACCAGAGCAGACTGTGCAGGGGGAAAGCCTACGCACTGGAAGACCCCAGAAAGAAACGATACAAACCAACACACGGAACAAAACACCCAAAACGATCCCAAGTAAAAGAGAGAGGAAAAGGGATATCTGAGGCTGACAAGACGGTCACCAAGGTGTGCGGGGCAACTTCACGGAGCACAGCGGCCGCCTGGGTGGAGCCCCGAAGGAAAGGGCGGGAGGCAGACCCTGGGAGACGAAGCGTCGGCTTTGATGACAAGCACACACAGATCCGAGACGCTCGGCAACCCCCCAGCACAAGACACACGGGAAACGGCCCTAGCGTACCTAGTAACCTAACGACTCAAAAAGCCGCCAGCGGAAGGGAGAGATGTCACGTACAGAGGAATAAAGCGGATTTCTCAGCAGACACGATGCAAGCGAGAAAGGGAAGAGAAAGCTTTAAAATACTGAAATAAATTAGAAAATACCGAGAATTCGACCGCCGGTGAAAATAATCACAAACAAAAGCAACATAAAGATGTTCTCAGACAAACCACACCTGCAAGGACTCGTCACCAGCAGGCCCGCTCCCCGAGGGGGTCAGGGGAGGCCCTTCTGGCAGGGGGGCAGGGACGCCAGAGGGAGGCACGGGTCCACGTAAAGGAGCGAGGTGCAGCGGAACCGTGACTGCGTGGGCCACCGTGTGGCTGTCAAGGACGCTTGATGTCCGGCTGACATCCGCTACCACGTGTGTCTCAGGCATCCAAGAGTGACTGCGCTATTACGGACACCCCAAGATGCTCGCCGTGGTCGTGGTCTGTCGCTGCACAAAGTCACCACAGGATCAGCAGCTGCGTGTCACAACCCTGTGCTGTATGTCACATCCCCGTGACCTACTATTTTATGACCGGAGGTCTGTACGCTGAATCCCCTCTATCTCCCCGCTCATTATCTAGGCGTCTGTGCATTTCTTTTGTTTTTTTAGATTCTACATGGGAGTCAGATCACACGGCATTTGTTTTCCTGTCTCAGTTCACTCAGCGTCATACCCTCTGGGTCCATCCACGTCGTGGCAAATGGCAAGATCTCATCCTTCTTTATGGCCGAGTAATATTCCACGTGTATATATGCCACGTGTTCCAGCCAAGATATGAAAGCAAATGGCTATCTGTTAACAAGATTAGTTGTTGAAACGAAACTAACAAAAATGTACTGGGGTCTAAGATAAAAATACAAGTGGAATGTGTGACACACGTAGCAGAGGCCGGAGGGGAAAACAGACGATGTAGTTAGGAGGCTGTGCGCCTGACGGTTGAACATCGCTCGCAGGCAGACCGTGATCAGCGGGAGGCGTGTACCATGCACCCCACAACAAGCCCTAAAATAACAAGGAGTGACAACCGGTAAGCAAGAAAAGGAAATAAAGTGAAATAATAAAACACACGCAACGATTCAGAAAGAAGCCAGGAAAATGGGAAACGAAGAGGAAGGGACGGGACGGGTGGACGGCAGTAAGGTGACAAGACAAGACCCCGTCGTACCGGCTGCCACAGGACACGTCAACAGTCCACACACCCAGTTAAATGCAGGCTACCCACGCGGACGAAGCAGCAACCCCCCGTTACGTCACCCGCGGCACGAAGCGGCAAACGGACGTGAGCCGCTAACACTGGGAAAACCAACAGAGAAAGCCGGAGAGGCCCCTAGAACCACAGAGAATTTCAGAGCCAACAGCGGCGCCGACAAGGGAACTGTGTGAAGGTGCGGAGGCCGAGTGGCCAAGAGAACAGTATCATCCGGAACACCTAGGCGCTAGGGAAAGCCCTTCGAAAGGTGCAGCAACCCTGGTAGAAACACACACAGAAATATCCGAGCCCGCCATCGGAGCCCGAGATTTCGACGTCAGTCTCTCAACAGCTGATGGAACGATGAGCAGAAAACCCGGAAGGATGAAGTAGACAGGCGCTGGACCCAAGCATCCCGCAGCAATACCGTGACCACGAGAGCAGAGGGCATGGCCCTCTCGGGCGCACACACACAGGTTGACCAACAGAGACACAGGCTGGCCCATGCAAGGAGGCTCAACCTACCGGGAAGGGTATTAGTCATTCAAAATCTCTCCTGCAACCAGAATGGCGCTAAGTGATCCATGCAAGGACACCCGGGAAACGCGACTTACAACTGCACACAGGAACACGGAGCGTGCGGGGCTCAACCTGGAAAACCCGTCCAAGACCCGCCCTCTACAAGCACGAGGTCATCCGCCGAGCTGAGAGGCGCTGACGTGGGCCCAAACGCGAGGGGATACACGTGGTCGTGGCTGAAAGGCTCCCTTGCTGGGATCTGACGATTCCCCACACTGCTCTAAAGAGTCCACACCGACCCAGTCAGACCCCACACGTTTCTTCGTACAACCGGACAGTTGATTGTAACAATCATGGGGAAGTGTCACAGCCCCGGAACGCCCAAAGCAGCACCGGGGAGAAGGCTGGAGAGGGAACACCCAATCTCAAGAACTGCCATAAAGTCACGGCAACCAAAACAGCACTGCCCTTGAGCCGCACCGACGAAACACAGCAGGGCCCAGAAACAGACCCCTACGTGCAGACGACGTATTTTGATAAATATTCGAAGGCAATCCAGTGAAGAAGGGGTGTCTTTTTAACAAATGGTGCTGGAGCAGCTGCGTGTTCATTTTTCTAAAGGCCCTAAAGTCTGTATTTTGTACAATGTAAACAAAACTAACTCAAGATGGAGATATAAACCCACCTATAAGTCGAAAAAGGGTAAAATTGCCAAAAAACGTAGGGGGAACCCTGTGAATCACAGCTACGGTATCCAAATCACAATCAAAGAAGAAAACAGATAAGACTTCTCTTTAAAAGCCTTCATGAAGACAATGCAATGACAAGCCGCAGAATGGGAGGGAATATTCGCAAACAAGTAAGTCTCCGGCAAAGGACTTGCGCCCACAATCTGCAAGGGACTCCGCAGACTTAGCGAAAAGCAGCCAAGTAAAAAACGGACAGTACTTAGAACACTTTGCCAAACCAGATGCCAGACGACGACAAGCGCAGGCAAAGATGCTCGTGTCGTCAGTCGTCAGGGAGACAAAATTCAAACCACCACGAGCCGCAGCGCACCTGTTAGGATCGCGGTGAGAGAGGCGGACAGGCCCAGGGCCGGCGAGGAGTCAGTGGTGGCGGGGACGCTAACTGGTGCGGCCCCCTGGAGACACGCGGATCCACAGAAAACGGCCACGTACACGCGCCAGCCATCCCACGACCAGGTGGTGTCCCGCCGGAGTCTACACAAGGACCTTCTCTGTAACGTCAAGCGGCTCTGTTTACAACAGCCGCGAGCCGGGGGAGAGTGAGTGTCCAACAAGGGCACACGGACGCGAACAGTCCCCGGCCGTAAAAAGGACCACGGCACAGATGTGTGTTCGCAGTAAGGCAGACACGGAAGGGTGGCCACCGTGTGACTCCATTCATATTCAACGTCACCAAAGGCCAAGCAGTCTCTAGGACTGAGAGCACATCAGCGGCTGCCTGGGGAGGAGGAGGAGGAGGAGGGATGGGTTCCAGCCAGGCCAGAGGAAAGGTTGGGGGTGACGGACAGGTCTGCCACCTTGAGCCTGGTTGGCACAGCAGGGTGTGCGGGCGTGTGCGTGTGCAAACGTCACACTGTGCGCTTCATATTTTTAAAACTTTTTAAATGTTTATTTTATTTTTGACACAGAGAGGGACAGCATGAGTGGGGGAGGGGCAGAGAGAGAGGGAGACACAGAATCGGAAGCCTCGAGATCACGACCTGAGCGGAAGCCGGACGCTCGACTGACTGAGCCACCCAGGCGCCCCACTGCGCGCTTTAAATACGTGCAGTTTGCCGTACGTCAGTTACACCCCAAGAAGGCTGTGAAAACACCTGCCGACCCCACGCTTCACACCTGAGCGAGCACTGCTTCCCTGCTGGCTCGGGGCGTCTCGGAGGGACAGACCTGGAGGCGTGAGCTGCCCCGCCCCAGGGAGGTGTCCCCAGGGGCGTGGGGCGGGCCCGGCACCCAAGGCCACGTCCGGGAAGCCGCCGTCTGTGGGCAGGACCCCTGCACGTCAGGGGCGGGCTGCATGAGAAGCCCCGCTGGGCCCCGATTAAAACCGGACGCTACGGACTCTGAAGGCTCGTGAGCAAACGTTCTCAGGGGCTAAATTCAAATAAGCGCGTGCACGCAGCTGCAGGCCCATCGATAAAATGGCTTGTGATCCATCCCGCTGTCAGAGAACAAACCCGCATAAACAACACTTGTTTACGTGTCTTCAGGCGGGGCCCCTCCCCTTCCCCGTCCTCCTCTTGAGGCGAACCGCCACCTTGCTGAGGGAGAAAATGAACCCGCGTGTGTTCCCAAGCTCACAGGGCGGCCTCGCCTTCAGATGCTTCGAAGCGATCGGCTGTGGCCTAAGTTTCTTGAGACTGACTGGCTCCACGTTCTCTAGACGAGGAGGGCGCTACATAAACCGAACGACATCCCAGATGGCTTCTGGAAAAGACTAAGCGAGCCAAGGCAGGGTGTGCGTGCGTGCGTGTGCACCACAGGCTAGGATGAGGTAGCTGTTAATTGTTCTCGCTGGACTAAAGAAAGGGTAACGGTGGGGGGAGGGGTGCCGGTGGTCGGGACCCCGAA
Organism: Prionailurus bengalensis; assembly: GCF_016509475.1. Taxonomy (NCBI): domain Eukaryota; kingdom Metazoa; phylum Chordata; class Mammalia; order Carnivora; family Felidae; genus Prionailurus; species Prionailurus bengalensis. The sequence goes on from NC_057357.1 coordinate 2,177,567, forward strand.
CGGCCTGAAGAAGGGACAGCCAGTGGCCCTGGAGGACAGCTGGAAAAGCACGTGACCCACGACGCACCATCCAGGCTGAGCGCCCCCAGATCCCACAGCCGACGCACTGCCTGCTGCTTCCTCCCTGACAGGCCCTGACCATCCACCGGGGACTAGGCCACCACACTGTCACCGCAGGCCTCTCCGTTCCCTCTGTCACACGCCCGCCCTGTGTTTCCAGCACAGAGCCAATGTTGGGCCCCACGGGCAGAGGGGATCAAGTGCGCAGACAGCAACCATCCGTGTCCCGCACTAGGAGGCTGGAGCACGGAGAGGGTGACGGCCCTGCTCCGGACTCATTCAGATAAGGAGGGGGCGTCCTGCTACGGAATGAACGTCTGTGTCTCCCCACATTCTTAGGTTGAGGCCCCAACCCCCGTGTGATGGAGCGTGCAGGGAACTAGGGTCAGGTGAGGTCACGAGGGTGGGACCCTGTGACGGGCCAAGTGTCCTGGAAAGAGCGAACCCCGAGAGCTTGTGCGCACTGTCCCCCGGTGGCGAGCGCCTGGTGTGAAGGCGTGGCCCGCAGCCACAACAGTCCTCTCCGGCAACAACCACGCGGCACCGTGGCCTCAGACTTGCGGCCTCCGACAGAGAGAACGTAAATGCCCGTTGCTTACGCCACCCGGGCCGGGGCCTCCGCTGTGGTGGCCCGAGCACAGAGGCAGATTTGGCCGTTAGGGGAGGGGGCCCGGTGACAAGTCCCTGACCGTGGGGACACGGCTTTGGAGCTGGTGATAGGCAGAGGCTGCGGGGAGCTTGGCTGAGCCACGTGCCTGTGTCGTGCGGAAGGCAGCACCGGCACGCGGCTGTTCAGCTGAGATTTCCGAGCAGAGTGCGGAAAGGGTGGCTTGCGACTCAAAGCAAACGAAGGACGTGCGTCAGGAAGGAAGTGCCAGCATCCCGTACGGACCCCTGGTCTCACGTGACGGACCCCTGGTCTCATGTGACGGGAGGGCCTCACCCCTGTGCCCTTCCTCCCTTCAGCCGAGAACCTGGGTCTCCCCACGACACACGTGAGACATGCCCCGCCTGGGGACCGTCCACGGCCGCCTGACCAGTGCTGCCAGGGTCACGAGACACAGAAAGATAGGGACGCTGCCCAGGAGCGGAGGCGGCAGGGTGACCAAAACCAAGGCAGGGCCTGGACCGGACGTCAGGGGGCAGACAAAGTAGTGCCGACAACGGAGGGTGTCACAGGCTCACGGCAAGCATGCCACGGGAGGGGAACACGCCGGCGACGCGGGAACACAGGCAGGGCTCGGCTGAGCTCTCTGTCCTGCTCTCGAGAGCTTCCGGCAGATCGAGCCCATTCCAGCAGCGCCTGGGGGCTCAGCCGGCGGAGGGTCCGACTCTGCTCAGGTCACGGCCTCACGGTTCGTGGGTTCAGGCCCCGCATCGCGCTCTGTGCTGTCAGTGTGGAGTCTGCCTGGGATTCTCTCTCTCTCTCTCTCTCTCTCTGTCTCCCCACCCAATATAAATAAATAAACTTAAAAAAAAAAACTTATTCCAAAGTGAACGGTTGGCACGAAGTCACCCTGGACAAGATACTTACTGTCTCTCCCTTCCTTCACCCATAAAATTGGGATAATAGCGCAAACTGTGTACTTTCAGTTTGTTTTGAGAATCCAATGTGTCACTGCAAGTAAACTATTTAAAGCTGTGCTCGGGCAGGTAGTAAGGGCTCACGAGAGAAAAATAAAACAGAACGGAAGGATGGAAGACAAGAGGACAAGTCCAAGCGGTTGTGCGCAGGAGGCTCTGGGGCGGGGGACCAGACGACTGCCTGGCGGGAAAGGGCTAGGACACAAACGCAGGGGCGCACCTCTGAGACACTGCGGGCTCGGTCCCAGAACACCGCAGTAAAGCAAATGTCACAATAAAGCGAATCAAATGAATTCTTTGGGTTCCCAGTGCACGTAAAAGCTAGGTTTACGACACACTGCAGCCTACTCACAAGGCGGTCACATCGGGTCTGCAGAAACGCACAGGCCTTAATTAAAAATACTTTATTGCTCATAGCGCTAACCATCGTCTCAGCTTCAGTGATCATAACCACCGATCACCAATCATGCTACACATAATAATGAAAAAGTCCCAACTGTTGCGAGAATGACCAAAATGTGACACAACACATGCTGCTCGTTCGCCAGGACGCAACCACGCCAACCGTACTTCCTCCTAGAAGCAGAGCCGCGTCAGGCACGAGGCACGACGCGGCAGAAGGACGGGGGAGCGCGAGTGCGGCCGGACACGGTGATGAGCACGACCCACAGGCAGGAGGGCTGAACGGGACCATCCGCCGAGTGGATCTAACAGGAACTGGTACAGCGCACCAGCCAACAACAACACAATCCTTCTCCGGGACAGACCACATTTGGGGCATTTAACAAACCTTACCAAATTTTTTAGACTGACATCACACAAACTACATTCACAGACCACAAGGGAATGAAACCAGATGCCAGGGACGCGACAGGAAAATCCCCAAACATCTGCAAATCTAACAACACACGTCAAAACAATAGGTCGTTTAGCAAGACGACTGAGATGATAAACTACGTTTACCTGAACGAAACGAAGCACAGCATCCAAAAAGGTGGGACGCGGCTGAAGCAGTGCTCGGAGCGAACTTTGTAGCCGTGAACGCTGATATTACAAACCAAGATCTCAAATCAATAATCTAGGCCTCCACCTCAAGAGACTAGGAAGAAGGAAAGAAAATATACCAGGAGCGGGCAGAAGGAAGGATCGACAAGGAGCAGAAATTAACGAGACAGAAAACAGAAAAGCAAAGAGAGAAAGGGGAGAAAGCAGACACCAGTTCTGTGAAGAAGCCTGTTAAACAGCGAACGTCCGGCAAGGCTGCAAAGACCAGAGAACACGGAGAACGTGAGGTAATAACGTCGGGAAGGAGAGGCTCCCGCCGTGGGTCCCGCAGACAGAACAGGAACTGTACACAGCACCACACACAGGCCCCGACAACCCACATGGGACGCACCAATTCTCCCAGGTACCCAAATTCTCTGAGACAAATTACCCAGCCTCGGTGGGTATTTCTGTGACTGGCGGAGGGATGACATCGTGAGTGAAAAACCACACGCAACAAGGACGCCTGGGTGGCTCAGTCGGTCAGGCCTCTGACCCTCGATTCGGCTCAGGTCACGATCTCCACAGTTTATGAGTTCAAGCCCCGCGTCGGGCTCTGCACTGACAGCGCTGAGCCTTCTTGGGATCTCTCTCTCCCCCTCTCTGTGCCCCTCCCCTGCTTGTGCTCTCTCAAAATAAATAAAAATATTTTTTACAGATTAAAAAAAAAAAAAACAACCCACACACAACAGAAATACCCAGCCTCAGATGGTTTGCCTGGGTGCAAACTTTTAAAAAGGAAGTAATGCCAGATCCACACATCCCTTCCAGAAAACAAAAGAGGACGGAATGCTTACTAACCCATTTCACAAGGTCAGTATTATGCTGATAAAAACCAGACAAGAACAGTGCGAGAAAGATGTAAGGCCAGGATCCCTCATGAGTACAGACACAAAAATCATCAGCAAGAAATAAGCAAGTTGAATCCGGCAATATGTAAAAAGGACAATGCATTAGGGGCGCCTGCGTGGCTCAGTCGATTGGGTGATCTACTCGAGTTAGGCTCAGGTCATGGTACCAGGGTAACGGGATCGAGCCCTATGTGGGGCTCTGCGGGAAGCGTGGAGCCTGCTAAATATTCTCTGTCTCTCTCTGTCTCTCTCTCTCTAAAGTAAAAAAAAATTAAAAGGACCATACGTTATAACCAGGGAGGGTTTACCTAGGGTGGCAAGCAGGTTTAATACTGAAAAATAAATCAATATAATCTGCCATGCTGACAGTGTAAAGAGGAAAAACCACATCGTATCAATCAATTCAAAGAAAAAACAGAACTTGAAAAAATTCAATATCCATTCATTTCAAATCAAGACTAGAAGCGAGCTTTTACATCCTGATGAAAGACCTACAAAGGGGGTGCCTGGGTGCCTCAGTCAGTTAAGCATCCAACTGAGGTTCGAGTCATGATCTCAGTTTGAGAGTCGGAGCCCGTGTCAGTCTCTGTGTTGACAGCTCGGAGCCTGGAGCTGCTTCAGATTCTGTGTCTCCCTCTCTCTCTGCCCCTCACCTGCTCACACTTTGTCTCCCTCAAAAATGAATAAATGCTAAAAAAAAAAAAGATACCTACAAAAAGCCTACATTATTTCCAGTGGCTTCAGACTGAACATCTCCCCACATCCAAGACCAGGAACAAGGCGAAGGCATCCGCCCTCCTCACCCCACAGCAATGTCACACTCGAAGTCTCAATCAGCACAAACTGTAAGTGGAGGAGACCAAAGGCATACTTCTTGGTGAAGATGTAAAACTAACCAAGTTCACAGACAACAGAATATCTATGTAGAAAATCCCACAAGGAATTAAACACAATTAAACAAACAAACAAACAAACAAACAAAAACCCTCACAGAACTGATAATTTAGTAAGGCTGCAGGCTATAAGATGAATAACTAAAAAGTCAATCATTTCTATGTGATCAAAAAACAAAACAAAGCAAAATTTAGAACAGATATAAAAAAGACATACTTGGGTCCAAATCTATTAAAATATGCAGAACCCGTATACTGAAAGTACAAAATGCTAATGTAAGAACCAAAAGACCTAGATAAATAGAGATGCATACCATGTTCATGGAGGGAGGACCCAGCATGGTGCAGAATCGGTTCTTCCCAAACTGAAGGTGTCCACTTAACACAATACCAATTCAACTCCCAGCAGAGTTATTTTTGTAGATATAGCCAAACTGTCCTAGCATTTCTTTGGAAATTCAGAGGAACTAGAATAGCTAAAATGATTTTGAAAAAGAAGAATGAAATTGGAAGAGTCATACCACCTGATTTAAAACTTGCCATAAGACTGTGGTCACCAGGAAAACGGCGGTGAGACTAACATGTAGATCAACACGGACACAGAAGCAATTCAGTGAAGGGACGCCTGAACATCTTAAGGTAAAGAATAAAATAAAATAAATAAACGTTGACCTAAACTTCACATCTCATACAAAATTTAACCGAGTGTGGATCAAGGAGTTAAACGTAAAATGTACAATTCCTGTTCTTTTAAAGGTTTTATTAAGATGAAAAATCACACTACAGACTAAGAGAAGGTAGTTCCAAGTCACATTTGACAAATATGTCTGAAATGCATAAAGGACTCGCAAAATTCAAAAGTAAGTTAAGAAAACAAAAATAAAACTGGGTGAAAGATGGCTAAAATATCTGAACAGACATTTCACCAAGGAGGACAAGCAGATGGCAAGTAAGCAATGAACAGATGTTCAACATCAGCGCCCATTTGGGAGCCACGCGTGAAACCTACGATGAGACACTGCACACCTGTGGGACAGCTGGCATTAAAAATACCACCAACACCAAGCACAGACTAGGATGTGGGTATTTCTGTTCAAGGAACTGCCAGACCATTCTCCAAAGCTAAACATTACCCAAGGTATTACCCAGAAATGCGACACCTGGGTATCTACCCCAGAGGAAGGAAGACTGAGGGCCCCCCCCCCCCCCCCCCCGGGACACAATCTACACACAGCTATTTACAGCAGCTCTAGTCAAGATGGCTCCAGATTGGAAACAGCATAAATCCCCGTCAACAAGTAAATGGATACAGTCTTTTTTTAAAAGCTGTGGTGCATCCACGGAGTAGAATGGGACGCAGCCACACAAGGGAGCAACTACACCCAGACAGAAAATGAGCACAGAAGCAGCACACTTGGATAACACTACAAACCAACTAGACCAACCACAGGGTGCGTGTCCTCGTCAAGTGCACACGGGATCTCCTCCGGTAGAGACCACGTGTTAGGCCACGAAACAAGTCTTAATACGTTCGATTTATTAATTTGGTGGAATTAATTCAATGGAATTGAAGTAAGAATCAATAATGGAAGAAAAAATGGAAAACACATGTGGAAACAAAACAACACAGTCTTAACCAACAGGTCAGAGAAGAAATCAAAGGAAATTAGAAAATACTTGGAGATGAATAAAAACAAGACACGAGATACCCACACTTAGGGGGCACAGTGAAAGCAGTGCTCAGAGAGGAATTTGTAGCCATAAATGCCTACGTTAAAAAAGAAGAGAGTTCAAACCAATAACCGTAACTGCCTTCAGCAAATAGAAAAAGAAGGGCTTATTACACTCAAAGCTAGTCGAAGGAAGAAAATATTAAAGATTAGAACAGAGATGAATTAAGTAAAGAAGAGCGAGAAAATCAATAAAGCCAAAAGTTGATTATTTGAAAAGATCAACAAAAGTAACAAAACTTCAGCTGAAATGACTAACTGAAAAAAAAAAAAAGAGAGAAGACTCAAATTATTAAATCAGAAATGAAAGACAAGACCCCACTTCTAATTTTATAGAAATAACAAGGATTGCCAAAGAAGACTGTGGACAACTATACATAGATTGGATACGCAAGACGAAGCAGACAAGTTCCTAGCAATTCACAAACTACCAAAACTGACTCAGGAAGAAACAAAAATCTGAGCTGACCAACAACCGGTAAGGAAACAGAAGCGGTAACAAAACAACAACAACAACACGCAGGACCAGATGTCTTCACGGGTGAATTCTCCCCAACATTCACAAGGGAATTAACACAATTCCCTTCCCAATTCTTCCAAAAAGTGAAAGAAAAGAAAACTCTCCCAAATTCATTCTAAGAGACCAGCATTATGGTGATACTACAAGCCAGGCAAAATACCACAAGGAAACTACAGGTCACTGACCCTTATTGAACAGAGGGGTAAAAACCCTTAACAAGACACTAGCAGACGGAATTCAGCACCATGACCATGTGGGATTTATACCAGGAATGCAAGGTTGTCTCAACATGTGAACATTAATCAGAGCAATACACCCCATTAACATAACGAAGGGGAAAAAACCCACATGATCATCTCAGCAAATGTAGAGAAAGAGAAAGCACCTGATGAATCCATCAATACTCAACCAACTAAGCAGAGAGGGGAACTTCAACATGAAAAAGGGCATTTTTGAAAAAACCCGGAACTATTACCAATCTCAATGGTACAAGGTTGAAAGGTTTTCCCATAAGACCAGAAATAAGACAGGGATGCCCGCTGGGGCACCTGGGCAGCTCAGGTGGTTAAGCGCCCGACTCCTGGTTTGAGCTCAGGTCATGATCTCGTGGTCTGTGAGTTCGAGCCCATGCTGACAGTGTGGAGCCTGCTTGGGATTCTTTCTCTCTCCCTCTCTCTCAAAATAAATAAACTTACAAAAGAAAAATAAACAAGGATGCCAGCTTTCACCACTTCCACTCAATATACTACGAGAAGTTCTAGCCAGAGCATTTAGTAATAAAAAGAAATATAAGGTATCCATTTTAGAAAGGAAGAAGTAAAACTATCTATATTTGCAGCTGCCACGATCTAGAAAACCCAAATAATCTGAAAAACCAACACTCATTAGAGGTAATAAATGCATTCAGGAAGCTGCAAGTTACAAAATCAATATGCAAATTCAGTTATATTTCTATCTACCAGTAATTAAGAACCTGAAAAGGAAATTAAGGAAACAATTCCAGGGGCACCTGGGTGGCTCAGTCAGTTAAACGTCTGACTCCTGACTTTTGGCTTGGGTCATGATCTCACGGTTCATGAGTTCAACCCTGCATTGGGCTCTGTGTGACAAGTGAGGAGCCTGCTTGGGATTCTCTCTCCTTCACTCAAAATAAATAAATAAACTTAAAAAGAAATCAATTCCATTTATAACAGTGTCAAAAAGAACAAAATACTTAGGAATTAATTTACCCAGGGAGGTAAAGTTTTATATACTGAAAACTGCTAAACATTGTCAAATGAAATAGGAAAAAAAAAAAAAAAAAAAAAGGTAAGGCAAAAAAAAATAAATGGAAGGCATCCCATGTTCATGGATAGGAAGACTTTAGTGTGGTTAAGATGCTGGAAGAGTCCAAATAATCCTGAAAAAGAACAATGAAGCTGGAAGATGATGCTTTCTGATTTTAAAACACACTAGAAAGCAACAGCAGTCAGAAAAGCCAGTGTCAAAAGATTTCGTATCATAGGATTCCATTCTTTGGCCAGTACTGACAAAAATGGAGAATGTGGTTGTCACGTGGTTACAAAGGGGATTTTGAGGTGATGAAATCATCTGGTTCTCTGACTAGGGGGTGATTAAACATCACGGAATTGTACAACACCCCACCCCACAAAAAGGGGAATTTTACTATAGAACAATTTTTTTTTTAATTTTTTTTTTCAACATTTATTTTATTTTTGGGACAGAGAGAGACAGAGCACGAACGGGGGAGGGGCAGAGAGAGAGGGAGACACAGAATCGGAAACAGGCTCCAGGCTCTGAGCCATCAGCCCAGAGCCTGACGCGGGGCTCGAACCCACAGACCGCGAGATCGTGACCTGGCTGAAGTCGGACGCCTAACCGACTGCGCCACCCAGGCGCCCCTACTATAGAACAATTTTTAAGGTGAAATACAAAACATCTCCTGGTAACATTCTGCATTTTATTGGGATGGTGAATGCACGCACGTGTGCACTTCTGTCAAACATGCCTACAGCACCTGGTGGGGGTGAAGGTGTGGGGAGTACTTTTATTGTGGACTTTCTTTAGAAGTGAAGGCACACAGTGGTAATAAAAAAGCAGACTGGCTTTTATTTGGTGTCATTACTGTTTCAACCTTGTCCAAAGAGAACACAGCGTCTTAGACCTGCGCCCTGGTGGGCAAGTGCACTACCCCACCCTGCTACTCCACCAGCCGTCCAACCGTACATTCTTCTGTGTGTTCCTCATGCCTCTGTAGAACCGTGGCTTCTCAAACGCTCGTGGACTGTTTCTGGAATTCTGCAGGCTAACGCAGAGAGGGCACAAGGTGCAGACAGAGCCCGGCCCACAGAAGGCACCGCATTGGCATTAGCAGCTTTGAGCACAATTATTACCACCACTACCAGAGCCAGGAGCCATCCTCACTCTCAAAACCATGGTGCATCCGAATCCTAGACGCGGGCAGACTCCCACAGTCTGAATACTGTCAGGCTTCAGAGACCCAGAAAACACGCTTGCACGCGTGTCAAAAAGTGAGTAACAGTTAACGCCTGTCCATTGTGGGCTGTTTTTTGTTTTTGTTTTTACATTTATTTTTGAGAGACAGAGAGAGGCAGAGCACGAGCTGAGCCGGGGAGGGACAGAGAGAGAGGGAGACACAGAATCGGAAGCAGGCTCCAGGCTCCGAGCTGTCAGCACAGAGCCCGACGCAGGGCTTGAACCCAGGGGCTGTGAGATCATGACCTGAGCCGAAGTCAGATCCTCAACCGAGTGAGCCACCCAGGCGCCTCCCTTGCATGGCTTGTTCTTAATGGCTGAAAATTTGAAACAACTCAAGCTCTAAAAGTGGGTTAGTTAAGTATACTTTGGAACAAACCATGCATTAACATTTATAGTCTGTTAAAACATGGGAAAGTGTCATGTCATCAAGCGGAGAAACACGGTTTGAACGAGGGGCTTGCTTCACTGTTTATAAAACAGCAAGACTCGAGGTACAGCTGAGGGTTCCAACAGACATGTGCGTGCAGTCTCCCAAAACCTTACTCAAACGAGACTCCATGTTTTCCTTACTTTTCTTCCTCAGCTTTGTACTCCCAAGGGGACAAAGAAAATAAAGGAAGGGACAACATCAAAAAACCTTTAGAAGCTGGAAAGCAGACGGGGGAGTGGTAAACAACTCAAAAGCTCAATCCTAGGCCAGTGGAGGGAAAGCCAAGAAACTTCTCAGGAGTCTCAGGACTGGGCATGACCAGTAGTCACTTCTAGAGACAGGGAGAAAATAGGGCTCCAGCTGGAAGATTGCTTGGAGGTATGTGCGTGTGTGTGTGTGTGTGTGTGTGTGTGTGTGTGTGTGTGTTAACTTTTCAGGAAATAATCACAGGACTTGCCAAACACGTACAAGGAGGCTCTTCACTTAGTCTCCCTTGATGGGGACAAGTGGAACCAAATACAGTTCGCTATCAAAGCCGGGACCACTGACACTGGAGCGGCCCCAGAGGCTCACACTCACTAGCCTGCGTGAGAGCCTGGACGTGCACATCTGTGTAGCCACCACGGCCAAGACGCAGAGCTGGGTCAACACAGCAGGCCGCTCACACCATCCTCTCGCAGACACCCGCACACGCCTCCCCCCAAACCCCAACAAGCCCCTCTGATTTCTGGAAGAGACTGCATAAAGTCGACATTAGTCTTTAAGGGTTTAGAATGCTCCACAGACACCATGTGGACCCGGAAGTATCTTCCCGGGAAGCATCTTAGTTATGAATTCCATTCGTTGATGCTTCTAAGACCGTGCAGATTATCTACTTCACGTGGTTGAATCTGGGAAGCCTGCGGTCTTTGAGGAAGTGGACCACCGCTGCTAAGGCAACGAACCAGTAAGCATAAAACCATCCATGGAACTCCCATCATACCCCTCAGGTGGCTACGGGATCTAGCCACGCCTCAGCTCGTTCCCGATCTGGATGACTACCTTCTCTTTCCATGTCGGTCTGTTTTGCTAGGAGCTTATTAATGTTATTCCTGTTTTTCAAAGAATGCTTTGTGTCAATAATTTTCTCTGCTGTTTTTCTCCCTTCAATTTCATTACTTTCTGCTACTTATTATTTCCATTTCTGCTCTTCCTTTCCCCAGGTCCTCAAGTTGAAATAGATATTAAAGACTTTGTCCCTCTGAGCGCTATCCACTTCCACGGTACTGAGGGAGCCCTGTCTCGTGGATTCTTGTACGCGCCTCTCCACGACCACTGGGACCACTGGCTTGTGTTTACTTCTCCTTCCAAACTTCCTTTCTCACACGCGGGCCATCTGGAAGTGTGCTACTTAATGTGCAAGCGGGAAGAGACTGTCCTACTGTCTTCCCTTCACTCCTAGTTTGAGTCTGTTGTGGTCAGAGAGCGTACTCTGTAACTGATTCTTCCGAGTCTGTTCACGACCCCGGGCGCGGTCTGTCTTGGTGAATGCCCGGCGCCCTTGAAAGGAGGGTCAGCGGTGACGTTGAGTTCCTCCATGACTTTGTGCCGTTCCTTCCGGCAGTCTCGCCTTTGGAGCAGTGCTGAGGCCTCGACCGCGAGCAAGGGTGTCTGTTTCTCCCACGGCTTCTACCTTCTCTACCTCGCTTCATGCTTTAAGCTCTCCTGTTGGGTGCAAACACGTTTGGGGAGAGCACGTCTTCCTGGTACACTGATCCTCACATGATGTCCCTTTTTGTCCATGTAATGTCCCTTCTTTGCACTGAAGTGTGTTCTTCTGATGTTAATGAACGTGGCCACGCCTACCTGAAAAAATTAATGCTCGAGTGGCGCCTCATCGTCCATCCTTCCCTTTCAACCCACCTAGATCGCTGGGCTTGAAGGGAGCCTCTTGTCCACAAAACGTGGTCGGGTCCTGTGTTTTCACCCACCGGCCAACCTCCAGCTCTTGACTGGCGCATCTAGATCATTTCTATTAGAAGTAATTACGGATTTGCTCATGCTTAAGTCTATCACTGCATTATTTGCTCCCCGACGGTTCCTCCGTTTCTTATTTCTTGCCTTCTGGCAGGTTCCTCGGATGGTTTTAGGAGTCCTTTACGATTTGCCGACAGTGGTTTTGGGTTCAGCAAACGAGACCACTGTCTTTGTGGGTGCCGCAGGCACTCGAACACGCATCTGTCCCTCGGCCCGGAGGCATGACCGCGCCGGCGGTGAGGGGTGGATGCGGGCCGGTCCCTGTGCACTCGGAGCACCACCACCGCACGACCCTGTGGGCTTTCAGCCACCCGGGGCGAGTCAGCCAACACATGAGGGCGGCAGAGGAAATTCCCCTCCTTCCTCCGTTAATGTGCCTTTCTATCCAGAAGATTCCTTCGCGGTTCATTAAGGGCAGGTCTGTTAGGGACAAACTTTCTTACTTTTGTCTTGATTTTCTTCTCATTCCTGAAGCGGATCTCCCCTGGCTGACTGCGTGTTTCTCTCGGAGCCTGAAAAATGCTGGTGCACTTGACCTGGCATCCGTGTCTGCAGATGAGACAGTATCCCTGCGGACGCTGCCGGTTTCGAGGCTCCGCCTTTAACTTTCAGAGTAATTAGCAGGTGTCACGTGTGACTTTGCGGTTTGACACTGTGTGGGGTTCCGCCCAGCTTCTTAAATCTGTGCGTTTACGCCCTTCACCGAATCCTTCAGAAAAATTTCCAGCTCCCACCTTCGTCTTCCCTCTGGGGCTCCAATTAAACGCATGTTTGTCTCCGGGCCCTGGTCCCAGTGGCTCTGCTCCGTCCCTTGGCCGTCAACCTGTTTCCCTGTCTGTCTGTCTGTCTGTCTGCCTCTGAGCTCACGACTCTCGTCTCCGACCCAATGCTGAGTCTGCCAGTGAGCTTTTCATTTTGGTTTTGCTGGAAATTTCCGTTGGGCTCCTCTTCCCTTTCATTTTTTTTAACTAATTTCTCCTTCTTTGTTGAGGTTTACGGTTTTCTCGTTTAAAGAAGATCCGTAACTGTTTGCTGAAGCACTTTTCTGATTGCTCTGCGATCCTCGTCGGATAATCTGGGCACCCGCCGCTGCCTGCTGGCTGTCCGCCCTCTTGGGGCTGTGATGCCTGGCTCTGCGGAGGGCAGACTGCTTACCCACCGCATCCCGCGTCCTACTGAGTCTGCTTTGGGCAGGCGGCCCTGTGCAGAGGCGGTGCCAGGCCCGGGAGGCAGGTGCAAGTCCCCAGACCCGTGGGCCCCGTTCACACGACGCTGGCAGAGGGGGGCCCTGCAGCGAGTGGGGTGCAACTTGGGCTCCCCCCGGGGTTCCGCGGACACCAGCGACAAGGAAGCAAGGACCACCCTGCTGCTACAGGTCGGCATGGGGGCTTCCTGCCGAGCCTGGGTCAGCGGGAGGGGGTGAGCAGCCCCCCTGCCATCTCGCCCCGGCTCTCCGATGCCGAGGGGTGGGGCTCCGATTCCCTCTGGGGCAGGGAGACGTGGGTGGTGCCCCCACCCAGCGGGGCACAGAGACCGGCTCCCCTCGCCCTGCTGACACACCCGGCACGGCCTGCTCGGAGGGCTGGAGAGGAAGGTGGCTCCCCACTGGCCCGGCGGACACGGCCGGTGGGGACTGAGGGTCCTGACTGCTGTCGTGGGGCAGCTGCCGGAAGAGACAACGGCCCACCTGGCCACTCAATCCAGACAATGCTCAGGGTTTGCTGCAGCGGCTACGTGCCAACAGGGAAGACAAAACCAGGCCCTGCTCTGCTGAAAGGGTCCCGAGGCCGCCGCTTATGTCTCCCCCGGGGTTCCCCTGGTTTGCTGGTTAAAGAGTGATGTTCTGTAGGCACACGTGTGTGCAAACACTACACGTATGCACTTATCACACCGCCTGCACCTCCCATCCTTCATCACGTGCGAACGCGTGTGGGATGCATGCATAACAGACCTATCTGCCAGCACGCGTCCCCGTCCCTCAAGACCATGGGCTGCTCGTGGCCGGCGGGCAAACCGGGGCACGGTGCCAAGGGCAGGCCACGAGCAGCCCGCTCGTCTCCCTGGGATCTCAGGGAAGCTCTGCAGGAAGGGGCGGGAGGAACACGGGTCACGAAGGTGGGAGGGCCCTCCCGGGGCTTCCGACCGTCCCCGAGGCGGGCAGCGAGGCCCACGGGAGGAGCTGGGGCAGAGGGGCTGGCGCCTTCCCCTCCAGTCCTTCCCAGCCCAAGGGCGGCCTCGAGTGGCCCCGTGCACGCGGCTTTCCAGGAAAGTAAAGGTGGCATGTGACACAAGGGAAACAGGCACGACACAACTCTGGAATGCTTACCGGGAAGGGGACGCCTGGAGGAGGACAGGCGTCGGGTGCACGGGGTGAATGGTGGTGTGAACTGCAGGGTCCACCTGTACTCCAGCAGCTGAGTGGCTGGCAGGACCCGAGAAAAGGGCCCAGGTCAGGGGCTCCCGGCAGGTGCCCTCGCCACGGGGCACAGGGGGGAGCGTATCAAGTCACGTGTGGTCTCCCGTAGCCACAGCCCTCCCTCGAGTGCGTCCCGGCAAGCGGTCCACACAACCGCCGACCCAATTTCTATTAATCAGCCACGAAGGCTCTTCTCCCACAGCTGCGCTCACCAAATGAGGCAGTGGGACAGGCAGCTTTGATCTTGACGGACAAGAGATCGGTGATAAAGCCTTTTACTCCGGTTTTAAAAACAAATAAAAAGGAATCCACCTGAAGTGTGCAGCCCACGCAAACACGAGCGCGGCTGGCCCCGTTGTGTGGACAGCAGCCAGGGGCCCAGATGTCACACCCACATCTCTAGGGGGAGGCGCCGAGGGCAGCTCGGGCCGCAGCGGAAGGGTGGGCGTTACGGCAAAGCCCGGACGCGGCGTCTCCTCCGATTCCAGCACTCGGTGCTCAGTACGGGGCACCCGGGGCGGCAGCCCAGGCCCCTCAGGAGCGGCACCAAGCAAACCGCCCCCGCCCCCCCCCCCCCTTGGCGGGGCTCCCTGGAGGCCACTCTCGCGGGAAAGCCCAACCACATCCTTGGCTGAGCCCCTCTGCCGCCCACCTCGCCCACTCACTGTCAGGACCCGGGCAGACCCCACCTGCTCTCCGGGGCCACGAGCCCACCCTCGGACGCCAACAGCTGTGCTCCTCGCTGGGCTGGGGCTGCGCCTGGAAGCCGGGTGCAGGGGCGTGCTCTCTGCTTCTCCGCACAGGGGTGCTCCCGCGGTACGCGCTCAGCTGACCCCTCGCCGAGCCCTCTTCCAGGTCCCCGCTCTGGGCAGCCCAGGGGGCTCCTATGCTACGGATGCGACCACTTCTTCGCCCGGCGGGCTTTGCTGACTCCACCGCTCTTGGGAACAAGGCCACATACTTACCGGGACGTCACCCGGCCTGGCCCCCGGGCCCTGCTGGTCTCTCCCCCCACGTCACGTCCTCACACGCACCACCTCCCCACGAAGCCCGCAGGCCCCCAGCGCACCTGGTCTGCCCCTGGATCCCCCGCATCGGCAGCGGCCTGCTCCAGTGGCACGTCCGCCCTGCTTCCCACGGCCTGACCCTGCGGACTTGATTTGGGGAGCAAGTCCCCCAAATGCCCGTTAAACGGCGAATTCAGGAGGTCAGAGCGGACGTGCCCAGGCTCGCCAGCCTTTCCTCCTCACGCTCGCCCAGGACACCCACACTCGTACCTGAACAAGTCAGGGAATAACAAACTGGGGACTTGGGAACTGGGTGGGTCCCAGCGACAGTGAGGTCTGAGGCGAAGGTCCTGACACAACAGAAGCTTTGGAAACGACGGGGAAAGCTGGGACCCAGAGGGCGCTGCCGCCCCGGGCACACTTCTCGCAGGGACGCCCACAGCCTGAACGCAGCCTCACGCAGGTGAGGGACTAGCCCTGGGGAGAGAACAGGGCCCGGCCAACTTACCCTGCACGAAGCAGGGTCCGCGCCCATCGAGTGCCCTGGCGGGGGCCCAGGTGTGTCTCTCTGACCCGCCAGCTGCACCTGTGCCCACGGCAGGCTCTCAGAGACCCGGAGCCGACGCCTGGACTCCCTGGCACCAAGGGATGCCGGGGGGACGGCGTCAGCCTGCCCAGCGGCCACTTTCCAGTAACAAACTGCAACAGCGGGGCCCGTTCGGGGACCCGTGGGGAGCTAGGAGCAGGTCTCCCTGAACACCTCCTCCTTGGACGGCTCTCCCGGTCCAGGGAGCGAGAGGAGGGCCGGCCCGCCGCTCGGCACCAGGAGGTGTTCAGTGTCGGGACGGGGTCCAGAGGAATGGAGAAACGCTGAGGAAGACAGGCCGCGTCGTGAGCTGGCCGGACACACGGGCTGAAGGCGGCCTGGCGGACACGCCGAGGTGCCCTGTGCGTAGCTCTCTCCCGAAACAGGGCGGTCTCTTGGGCTCTGGACGAGCCCCCTCAGCGTGCTGGACGCAGGGGAGTGTCTGTGCAGAGGTGGGGCGGGGCGGAGCGTGCTGGGGCGGGGCAGGGAGGGGAGGGGAGGGGAGGGGAGGGGAGGGAGGACGATGCCGACATACCTGAGCGAGCTCACCTCCTCCCTGGAGACCGGGAAGCCCCGCTCGGAGGCGCCGCTCTGGCACTGCAGCATTTTCACCTCCACCTCCAGCTGCGAGCGAGAGAGCACGGGCGGGTCAGCGGGGGTGCC
This sequence comes from Prionailurus bengalensis, assembly GCF_016509475.1. NCBI lineage: Eukaryota > Metazoa > Chordata > Mammalia > Carnivora > Felidae > Prionailurus > Prionailurus bengalensis. The sequence goes on from NC_057357.1 coordinate 2,193,866, forward strand.
GCGGCCCACCTCCGCCCCCTCGGGCCCCTCGCACCCGAGATCCGGCACCCGACTTCTGGGGGGAGGGCGCGCCGGGGGCCGAGCCACCGTCTCCGGGGCCACCCCATGTCCCGGCGGCCCGGGGCAGCAGGACCTCGGGCCCTCCAGCCACGCAGACACAGCCTCCCCGTCGGCACCCGCCTCCGGGACAGCAACAGACACGCGCTCCTTCCCGGGACGCAGCTCCCAGCCGGGGACGCTCCCGACGCCCGGCTGTCCCTCGGGGCACCGCCTGGCTGACCACGTGGCTTACCACGGCAGACGTGGCTCTGCGCCCGGCCACCCGACGGCGGCCTCTGCGACCGCTGTGCGCCCGGTTCCTGGACCAGAGCAGGCACTCGGTAACCAGGCATGTGACAAGAGAGGGAGGCAGGTCGCGGTGGGCTGGGGCCGCGGGACCCCAGAACCGACCCCCAGCCTGCCCTCGGGCTCCTCAGGCGCACCCAGGACGGTCTGTTCTGGTCCAGACATGGCTCTCAAGCCTCCGCTTTGGGAATATTCGTGCTCAGCCGGTTTTCTGGCCACCTCAGACCTTGGGGTGCTGAGTGCCCCCGACTTCTCGGCATCCAGCCTAAGAGGGGCCGGGAGGGCCGGGGAGGGTGCAGGGCAGCCTTCACCTCTCACGGGGCTCTCCCGGGAGGTGTGGCCGAGGGGGCAGCGGGCACACCACAAGAACAAGGACTCGCCACCTCTCGCCACTCAGGTGGAGCTCGCCAAGGGGCGGGCGCCACACCAGACCCAGACGTTGGGCGGACAGCCTCCCCGGAGGCCGACGGGTTGTTACTTTGAGAGACAACCAGAGTCGGCCGAAGAAAGAAAGAAGGTGTGAGCGGACAGGTGTCTCAAGCTCCGAGCCACCACGGGGAACCCTGAATGGGACAGTGACGGTGACAGTGGGGGAGCGCTGCCGCAGGGGCTGATGGGGTGGGGGCGCAGGGCGGACAGGAGTCTCCCCACCTTGGCAGGGCGTGGCCTGCATGCAGTCAGCCCCCACACGGCCTCTCCCTGTGGTGGCCTGTGCTGATGCCCTAAAGGGAGGCCACTCGACCTCCCCACGTGACTCTCCGTGCAGGCCCAGAGGACAGGTGATTTCAGGGAGAGGCCTCCTGGTGCGCCCACCACAGTGCGGGCTGGGAATGACGTGGCCCGGGTGAGACTGACTGTGGCCCTGCCTCGCTACCCTCTGGGCCGCGTGGCCGAAATGTCTGCCCCCGAACTGGGGTGACCGAGAGCTCCCGGGGCCAGGTCGGGGGGAGCAGAGCGTCTCCACGTTTTTGCCTTCCTAGCTCGAAGGGACAGTCTGCTGTGCTCTCTTCTCGAACACGTCTTCTCCAGGTTGTTCCTGGAAAGGTCGTCCTGGGGCAGCTCATTTAGGAATTCTCAGGCCCGAGGCACCCGGTGTGTAGGAAGCCCTGATTCTCATCATCAAGGTCGCGAGTGACGCCACCACACAAGCGGGTGACCCCAATCCTGCTGAATGCAGATTAGAGAGCAGACATGAGCTGCAGCGGCCTCGGCGAGGTCCCCAGAGGAAAGGACGATCGGGGTCTCCGCACACGGCTGCCCAGCACTGCCCGATGGGCTGAGGTCCCCCGGCACAGATCAGGCACTAAGCGACCACTCGGTGGCACCAGCACGTGGAACAAGGCCTGCTCACACCTGTGGACAAGTGGTGTCCCCCGTGTGTCCCACGTGTGGCGTGTCCCAAAGCCTCTCCTACCCCTCCCCCAGGAGCACACACACCCCTGACTGGCCAGGCGCGCCGCTCCTACCCGATGCCACCCACATACTTATGCAGTGACCGGAGGTCCCTGTGTGTCTGTCCTCAGGCCACAGCCAAACAGGCCACCGGGCACACTGACCTCGCTGGACCCGAGGACTGTCCTGAAAAGGCGCAGAAGGGGCCTGAGTCCAGCCTGGGCTGATCCCTCGGTCTCCTTTTTCGTGTGCGTCGGGCCGCTGATGTCTTGGGCAGAGGAGGCGTGCACACTCACGGCGGCTACCTGCCCGCCCCACAGAGAAAGCCGGGCTTTGGAGCCGCAGGACAGGACACTTCCTGGAGACGTCACCGTCCGGGCCCCAGACCCGTCACAGGCCCGCTGCGCCTTGCTCTGGATGCTGTGAGCCATGGGCAGCCTTCAGATCCGAGGTTCAGATGCGGGACACGACGGGTACGCACCCCAGAGGCCTCCGGAAGGCACCCCGGTCACCCAGGCGCCACCCACGGCCAACGGGAGCCACCAGGCCGCGGGGCTCTGGAGATTCACGCCTCCACTGGCAAGTACGAACTGTCTCTTCCCCTACTTGCTTATCGATTTCTCGTTACAAAAACAGGAAGACGGGCTGCACGCTGTTTTGTACTTCGGTTTCCCCACTTAGCTTATTTTGGGGATATTTCCAAACCAGTGCCACGAGAGCCCCTCCGTGTTCGTGGCTTCATGGAACTCTGCCACGTGGACGCCCCACCTCTTGCTGACACGTCTCCCACGCAAGAGGGTTTCGCCGCTTCCACCTGACGGCGTGAAGTCAGTGCCGAGGCAAAGCAGCTCTTGGCTCCCTGCGTGCAGGCGGATCCCCAGACGGTTCCTCCCCCGGCTGACCTACCGCCCCCGGGAGGGCCCAGAGGTGCCCGCGCCACGTACCCCGAGGCACGACAGCCCCGCTGGTGTACGATTCCATGTTGTCACTCACCCGCTTCCGCGTCTGCTTCTGATCTCCAGCCACCGTCCTGACCACAAGAATTCCCGGGCGCCTTCTCTCTCCCTCCCTCCCTCCTCAACCATCAAAGCAAAACAAAAAAAACCTTTTTAGAAAACACCGGGACCACAGTAAATGCACAGACCGCAGAGAGAGCATCTGAGGACACGATCGCCCGCCCGGCCCCCGGGGGCGCGGTCAGCCTCGCACACTCCCTGCGGGCAGGCGTGCTGGGGGATCTCGTCTGGTTACCCTGATGTGCCGCTGCCGTTCTAAGTGCGTGCGTGTCCTTGTATCGTCTGACTTGTTTTTGTATTTGCAGGACTCAACATCTCTGTTTAATTTTGTTCCCCACCCTCAGTGCGGTCAGGAGGCGGTCTCCGCCCAATCCCGTCAGCTGCACAAGCCAGGGCCTCCCTCCCTCCCATCCGGACGGCTCGCACCTCCACGCCGGGAAGCCTGGACGCGTCTGGGGCTTGGCTGGAACTGGTGCTGGTATCTTCCTACTTACGGCATGTCAGTTTCTGGCTGAAATAGATGCGCTTCATTACGTTGAGAACTCATCCATATGTTCCTATTTTATGAAGACTGAACATGGGGTTTCTGGCAAATGCCTTTTCGGCAACTATGGAGCACATGTCCTAAAACCAAGCCAGCCAGCCGGTGAGGGGGAAACCGCGGGCGTGCCCCAGCACACACGGCGGCATGGGCAGCCCGAGCCCCAGCACGCACACGTGACGCCCACACAACACAGTTGTCGCTCGCCCCCAAAGAGCTTCCCCTGTCCGTGCTCCAGGTCGGGGTCCGTGTTCGGAAGGCCTAGCGGCATTTCCCCCAAAACTGCCTCAGCCCGGTAGGATTTCGGTCTCTTTTTGTTGGGGGAGGGCAGGAGCGGCTATTTTGTGACAACTTTGTAACTGTTTTCTTTAACGTTTCTATCTCTATCGCTTCTGGAGTCAGTACTGATAGGTTGTGCTTTCCTAGAAAACAATTCATTCAGTTTATTTAAATTGAGCTATGATTCAACTTACATTTATTCTTTTTAGATGGTTTTTTCCTTTCCTGTATTTTCCTTTACCAACGAGGTGAAGTTCATGCGCGGTCAAGGGCGCAAGCCCCACATGCCCGGCTCCGTGACCGTGGTGTGGGCACGTCTGTGGGATGCCAGCCACCCCAGCAAGACCGGAAGGGGGCCCCTGCACGCCCCTTCTGGCCAGAAACTCCACGATCATTCTTAGTCCTCATTTGGGTAGTGACGTGTCTATTAATTTTTTACCAGAACTGTGAATAATTCATACGTTTTACTGGTTTTATTTCCAAGCACGAGCATTTGGATTTATTTATTATTTCCGCCATTTTTCACTTTCTTACTAACTTCTGCTTTGATCTTTACAAATTCCTACTTTTTGCTCTATTAGGGTTTATTTTGTTTTCCTTTTCTGAGTTCTTGAGCTGGGTCTTTAATCTGTCTATATTCATTTTTTCCTGTTCAATAATATAAATGTTTAATCCACGAGTTTTCTTCTGAACTCCGCTCTGTTTCCCACGGGCCCTGAGATGTGTTTTCTAGATTCCGTGTACGTCCGCATCTCACTGCTGCTTCGACCCAAGAATCGTTGGAGACGGAGGTTTTGGTTCTGGTTGGTTTTTTTTGTTTCTATCGTTTTTTTTTTTGTCTGTTTGTTTAGGTCACCATTTCAAATTCCTCATCTCGTGATCTGGTAAGGGTGCTGGTTACATCTATTTGAACTTAGGAAGGGTTTCTGTATTATCAATATGTGGTGAATTTTGGTGAATGTTTCCTATGAGCACTTTATAGCAAGAGGGTCTTTAGTTTGGGGGGGTCAAGGGCTTTACATGAAACAGATTTTATCTTTCTATCGCTTATTCTCGACCCGCATGATAGACCAGGGATTACAAAGTAAAACAAATCCTCCTGCTGCTGGCGTCCTTGACAATTTCCTCCCAAACCTCTCCCCATTTTCGCTTTTTGAACATCGATGACGTATCTGTGGCCTATTCATCTCGTTTACTTTTTCGTGTGAAATTCTTGATACTTAGAGACGTCTGTACTTTTCGTTCTCGTGGTTGCTTTCGTAACTCTTGACACGAGCCCTGCGCTTTTCGGTTTCCAACGGTTCCTATCCGCCTCCCGCAGAAGATTAACTGACGGGTTACCTGAGTCCAGCTTACGGTTTACCTTTCCTCGGTTCCATGTGCCTTGGCCGCGTGACGTTAACTTTAAATGTTTTAGTCTTCAGCCACGATGGGGTGAACACCACCGCCCTCCCGTCTTCTCCCGTCTTCTCCCGTCTTCTCCCTTCCCAAGAACATCCATTAAATGGTAAACCGTGCGCCACCGGAACCCACGGCATCTGCCTGGTCCTGTCTCCTGACCTCCTTGCGCGTTTTGGTCTTCTGGCCCCATGGGTTCAGGTCTGGCCCTCAGGCCCTCTAGCTCCAGTTTAACCTGGGCTCCGGGACCGGGGACGCCCCGCAGCAAAATGTTCACAGATGACTCTCCTCTGCTCAAGGTCAGGTTGTTCATTCTTCCCCTGAGAACTTTTTCTACCATCTGGGTTGCTACAAAACTTCTGTGTTTTACAAAATTGTGTGACGTTGCTTTTATTACTCACCAGGAAGGTGACTTTTGCTTTCACTGTGACTTTCACTGTGGAAAGGACAATCCTGACCAGGCAGAGCGGCTCTGTGTGGCCTCCACACACCTTCCGACTTTGCTCTGCGGGGGTGGGGGGGGGAGCCGCGGGCACTCCCCTGAGAGCAAACGCAAGCCCTTCCTCTCTGTCCAAGAGACAGACGCTCAGCCTTGTGGGCATTGACCGGCCCCTCCCGCCACGGCCGGCCGCTGCACCTGCTGCACCTGTCCCAGGGCGCACACAACAGGTGCCCTGCCCCTCCCTGCGGCTGCCCCTCCAGCCCTTTCCCTGCGGCTGCAATTCTTGGCTCAGCCCCGCACGCCCCTGCTATTTCCACTGCTGAGGGCCGGCTCCCTCCCGTGAAGGGGCTTGGCTTTTAGCTGCAGTTCTGTTTGGCCCAAATTTAGGTTTGCCTTTTTTGGCTTTCATTCTTCTTGGTACTTTTGGACACCTTCCAGGAAGCAAGGAAGAAATGCTGACTTATGCTATAGTGTTCAAAGCAAAATAGGCCCTTTTAACTTGTAAGCTTGACTCATAACTGCTTCCCACTCGACCCCCTCCCGCCCGCTACAGCCCACACATGCCGAGGCCCCCAGAGCTGCCCGAGCCTGCCCTCCGAGTGCCTGCACCTGCCAGTGCCCAGCCTAGCGCAGTGGCCGGCTCCCGAGACACACGACAGGGGTCTGCAGCTCAGTCCCCACCGCCCCCCCCCCCAGACCCCGTCAGACCCACCTCAGAGGCCGCCCCCTCCAGCAGTCCTCCCAAACCGGGAGTGGCGGCCCCCGCCCATATTCAACCGTGTAATTCTAAGACTCGTGTGTGTGACTGTTTTCCTGCCGGCCTGGGAACTCCTGAACGTGCGTATACCTCCGCTCACCTCTTAACCCAATTCCCAGCTCAGACGTGGCACGCCGGGGACGGTCCAGGCCCGCAGGCAGGGGCACAAGAGCGTGTGGGTGGCCAGTATGCCAGTCCACGCCTGGCGCTCCCCTGGCATGCGTGGCCCAGTGCCGTGCAGCCTTGGGGACAGCGTGCGGGCTGGGCGTCCGCCAGGACGGCAGCTCCGGGCCGCGAGCGGAGGCAGGGTGAACACACGGGAAAGCACGCCGTCCAGGGAGAACACAGTCCGGCATTTGCCCACCAGCACCCGATTTCAGAAAGTGAACAGATCGGTATCAGTAAGAGGAAACCAGTAGGGCTCTGAAAGGGGTTGCCGGACGACGAACGTCAACGGCGCTCCCGTGGGCGCCTCGGGGAACAGCCCTCCACCCCCTGCCCGCCCGTGAGCCTGGCTGGCTCTAAGGCCACGGCCTCTCCGCCGGGGCCCCTCTGCCCCGTTCACGTGGGAGGGTGGTAAGAGGTGCTGGCACCAGCCGGGTCACACACAGGCTCAACCTCCATCTCCTCATCGGTCGAGTGGGGGCGATGCCTCCTGTTCTGGAGGTCTGAGCAAGAAGTGGGCCGCCCGAGAGGAAAATGCCCATCCGGGGGCCCAGCGCCCGCCACAGCCGAAGCCCCGTCCCGGCAGCACCCCAGGGCCCCACCCTTCCCCACCCTCAGGCCCGGCCCTGGCTCTCCCGGGGGGAACAAGTGTTCATCCTTTGTCTTTCAGCCAACAGGTGAAGCCACGCTGCTCTGACCCGGGCCCGGAAGAAGGGGCAATTGGAGATGCGTTAACACTGCTGTCTGCAAACACCTGTTTCGTGCCTCACTGAGAAGAGTCTGCATTTGCAGCTTAAGACAAAGGAACACAGAGCTAACTGGATCGTATCTTCTAAGAGATTTGCCAAACGACAAAACCCCGAGGGCCGTTCCGCGAGCCGCCCCGCACACGGGGCTCGGAAGGGTGTCTGCAGGTGCAGCATGTGGCTCTGAGCCACGCGCCCACGATGAGGACGAGGCCCTGGGCCTGCCACCGCCCAAGGGAGCCCCTCCGCACAGGCCGCGCTTCATCGCCACACTGGCCTCCCCCAGAGAGGCTCTTCTGCGTCTCCGACCTCTGAAGCCAACGCACACATTTACGTTCCTTCCTTCGGCTCGCCGTCCACATCAAGAGGCAGAATTAGCAGCAGGGCCGGCTGCAGACGACTCAGACGCCCAGGGAGCCCGGCCGCCGGCAGGCTGTGCTCACACCCTGGGACTGGTGGGCGCCCCTGGGGAAGCCCGATGTGCCCGTCTCGCAGCCACCGAGGGGCGCGGGTCAGCCACGCTCGGTCCACGGCCCCGAGGTTGCTGCTTCTGGTTCTGCGGGCGAGCACGTTGAGGCCAAGGAGGTAAATGTTCCTGGCATTTTCACAGCAAACCTGGAGCCCAAAGAGCATGGGGACCTGGAGGCGGCCCGCTGAGCACCGGGGTACCGAAGGTCCCACCGTCCCCAGCCCACAGACATAGCCTACGACTCACCCGGAAGCAAAGGACGGCACGTGGCAGAGCCTTCGTTCCCTCTACGCTCAAGCCACAGGCTGCGTGAGGAACACGTCGGCCTGCACAGAGCCCGCCTGTCTTAAATGCTTTATTTATTTTTGAGAGAGAAGGAGAGACAGAGTGCGAGCTGGGGAGGGGCAGAGAGAGAGGGAGACACAGAATCCGAAGCAGGGTCCAGACTCTGTGCCGTCCGCACAGAGCCCGACACGGGGCTCAAACTCACGAGCCATGAGATCACGACACGAACCGAAGCCGGACGCTCAACCGGCTGAGGCACCCGGGCGCCCCAGAGCCCGCCTGTCTTTATGCAAGGCACCGGGGACACCAACATTCTCCAGGAGGAGGAGCGGGCCCGGCTGGAGGCCGGCTGACCTCTACCATCCCGCCTTTTCTTTCCTTTCTCTGCTTCACACCATGGACGTGTGCTGCTTACTCAAACAGCAAGACAACACTAAAAATATCCGTTTATTGGCCCAGAGCCCAGGCCAGCATCCACCAAGAAGCAGCCTTCCCAGTCGGGCCTTTGCTTTCGATAGCAAACCACAGCTCGTGGCCCACGTGCCCGCACACGCCCCACCCACAGGTCCTCACCCTCCTCGAGGCACGAAGCGCACGTTTACCAATCCTTCGGGCTCCCACCCCAGGAACAGTGAGTTCCGGAGAGACCGCACCCCCAGGCCGCCACAGCACCTGCGGGCCCTCGCAGGGACCGGCGGCACTGAACTGTGTCCCCCGAACTACTGAGCGCGTTGAGGTGTCGCCACCGTCCCGCTCCGGGGTCCCGGCTTGCGTTCAGGCAGGGCTGGGCTCTCCGCCTCTTCACCAGCTGCAGGCCCTGAGCCCAAACCGCAGGGAGGGCGCCCGCTCAAGGCGCCACCAGCACAGTACCGCATGCCAGCAGACGCGTGCGGACGGCAGACAGCGGCGGGAAGTGCTGGAAGGCAAGGGAAGGCAGTCTCTGCAGCAGCAGGAAGTGCTGCCCTGGGGTTTCCGCTGATCTGCCCGCAGCCAGGGCTGTGGGGGCCTGGGCTCCCGGGAAGCACCCGCCCATCGCCCAGGGGACCGGGTCTCCTCGGGGCCTCGTGCCCGTGTCAGGGCACCTCAGCAAAGGCCAGCAGAGCTCGGGGCCCAGTTACAGACACCTGGGAGCCAGGCCCCCACTCCAGCACGGATCAAGCCCAGGAACCGGGGCTCACACTTGCTTGAAGTGTCCCCTAAACCAGGAGTCAGAACATTCCTGGCGTAAAGGCCCAGCGGGCAGCACCCGGCAGTGCCACGGTGCACGGGCGGCCACAGGCCACAGGCACGCAGAGAGGTACCTCCGCCTTGTGGTTAAGCACGTGTGCTTAGAGACCGCAGCGGGCTGCTCTCCTGCCCCTAACCTGGCCCGCCCCCTCCCTGCTGACGAGGGAACAAACCAGCCGGGACAGAGGCCCAAGAGCTGAAGGGCGCACCGCCTGCGGGACACCTACCCAACAGCCCCACGGCCGGCCGACCTCTCTCCTCACTGTCTGAGCGGGAGAGGGGATGCTGCTCGCCACCCCCAGAGCGAGAGGGCAGCTAGCTCTCCGGACTGCGTCCCCGGGTGGGGGCGGCCCAGCCCAGCGCGTCCAGCACCGCGCGAGGCCGGGTGGGGGGGGGGGGGGCAGCTTCTCACTGGTGCCAGCCGGGTATGGCAGCTGGGGGTGCGGTAGCACGGCAGGCTGGGCACTTCCTGCCCATGAGAGGGGTCGGTGGCCACGGGCAGAAGTGCCAGTTTCCAACACGTGGCCGAGCCTGGGCAGCAGCCAAAGCGGCCGGCTGCACTGGGAACTGGGACCCTCGCTCCCGACAAAGCACAGATGCGCGAGTCCTACGGGTTCTGTGGGAAGGCTACGCCTCGCTCTGTTCACGGCGCAAGTGCGCCACGTGAGAACCGGTGTCGCCGTGGTGCCGAGGCCCCGGAGCTCCAGCACAGCCCGCGGCGTGCTCCGCGCCCACCTCCACGCACGCGCACGCGGACGTGAGACGCAGTCTTCTGGGTTACGTTCCTCCAGTCTCCCCGTCACCGGATTCCCAGGCTGCCGGTGAGTGTCGGCGTTTCCGATTGCGCGGGTGGGGAAGGGGCCGTACAATTCACCTGCTGTCAAGGGTGCTGCCGACGGTACAGTGACAGACCGGTGACCAGGTCGCGACAGGGAGCAAAACCTTCCGAAGATCAACAAACCAGCCGTGTGTCTACGTGTTCCGTCTCCGTAAAGCCCACGCCCCGTGGCAGGAGCGGCACCTGCCCCCGCACGGGGTGGGGGTGACTCCCAGGACCTGTGTCCGCAGGACCACCCCCACCCCCAGCAACCTCCGAGCCCCAGACGGCCGAGAAGTGACGACCCAAGAGAAGGCTCCTGTGGAAGGGGCGCCCTAACCGCCCCCGCCCCGTGGTGGGCCGGTCGTCGGCCGACTCTGGGCCTGAACGTTAACCGAGTCCACACGGGTGGGAAGTTGCACCTGCTGAGAAACCACACCACTACCTTGGGCGCAGCTGGACGCAGAAACGTGCCGCCTGTCCACCCGGGTTCGAGGAGGGGAGCGCTCCGGGTGGGGGAGCGCCACGTGGCGGGAAGAGCTCGCATGAAGTCACAGAGGCATCGAGGACACGGAGACGTGGGAGATCAACCACAAAGATCCTAACGTCAGGGATCCCGCTCACTGAAGTCAGGAAGACAAGCACAAGCTGGAGCCGCCCCGGACGGGACGTCCGCGTGGATCCCGCGCGGTCCGAACTCCACACCGGCAACTGGCCACCAAACCCCGTCAGAGTCAGGTGTGGGAAGAAGGGGAGAAGCAGGCAGGACTGTGGTGTGGAGGAGAGAGGAGGACACGGGACAGGACACAGTCTCAGAAGGCCACACCACTTCTAAAAGCCACCGCTCCTCGTACGAGGAGCCTGCAGATGTTAGTGGAATATTTATAGAGACGTGAAAATCCCCTTACCAAGACGGAGATGAATACAACAAAGGCCGCTAGCCCCCCAAAAGGGATCAGAACCTACTACCTACCCAAGTTCCCAGAGACCAAGGCTCACGTCCCAAGCCCTCCCAAGGGCAAATCCGCCCAGGCTGCCTCGGGTGCTCCCGGGCCCCCACCCTGGCAGAGACTGCGGGCCAGGTCCGTGGGTTGCTTAGCATCCGGCAGCCAGGATGAGACCTGGGGCCACAGTCAGGAGATTGAGGTCCCATCACCACAGCAACGGCAGCAGGGAAGACCCCCCGACCAGGCCTGGGCACAAAGTGTAAGTTGACCCCAGCCCCGGACGATCAGATGAAGGCCCCGGCGTGAAGCCACCCCTCAGACCACAAACTGTGGTTTCTTGCACGCGTCCCCGCACATCTGTGTGTCATGGGAGGCTCTAAACCAAAAACACTCTCCCCGGCACCTTCTGGAAGAAATGCCCCGTGCTCTCAGGAGGCCAGGTGCACAACAGGCTGGGGTGAACAGCTGGGCCACGGGACCCCGCGGCCAGGGCCGCCGCTGGGAAAGCGGAAGGCTGGGAAGCACGAGGCAGGCCCGGTGGCCATCCCGGCTCACCGTCTTCAGGGAGTCCGGGACACGGCACAGCCCGGGCAGGGGAGGCAGACCCAGGAGGGCCGGGAGACCGCGGCAGCCAGACTCCACACTGCAGGGAGTGTGCAGGGGGCCCCCACAAGCACGCAGCAGAACCCTGACCGGCGTATACAGGAGAGAAAAGACCTCAGATCGAGGATTGAACCATCACGAGAGACAAGAGGGAATTACCTGTCCAGCTGGGCTCCAAAGCGCCTAACTCCCAGGGTAGCAGGCAGAGCACCCAGGAAGGCCAAGACCCAGAGCTGGAGATGATTAGCCCTAGAACAAGTGCTGCCCTGGGTCAGCCTGGCATGTCATCTAAGTGCCACCTGGAAGATCGGGCCATTTCTAAGGATCTTTGCCACGTTCCTGAACGAAGGAAGCTGGAAGGATCTTCACAAGAATACACAGGCATCCAGCATCCACCCAACACAGGTGTTAGACTTGGCACAGAATGACTGTAAACAGTCAATATAACTGAACTCCATATTTTTAAATATAAGGTATAGACAAGGAGAGAAAAGGAAACCACAGGCAAACTTTTCAGGGTTGTAAACAGCAACATCTGAGCTAAAAATGCACGGGTCACTCCAGTGGAAGACTAGTCCAGGGAGCTTGGAGACACAGCAGCAGGAATGATTCAGAAGGAAAAGAGCACATGTGAGCCATGGGATAAGTCCCGGCACCCGAAATGTGGGTAACCGGACGCGGCCCAAAGGAGACCTTTCCAAAGGACGAGGACAGGAAGTCCACAGAGCTAAAGAACGCAAGAAAGCCCAAGCACAAGGAACAAAGGAAGGTACAAGAAGGACACAGAGGCACGTCGTCATCAAATTCCTCCAAGCGGTGATCAGTGATCACGAAACCACCAGAAAAGCCAAGTTACACGAGGACCCCGGGGCTGGCGACAGGGGCCTGATGGAAACCAGGCGAGTCAGAGGCGAGTGGGGAAAACCTCCTTCAAGTCCTGAAAGGAACAAACATGGCCAGTGAGGGGCGCCTGGGTGGCGCAGTCGGTTAAGCATCCGACTTCAGCCAGGTCACGATCTCGCGGTCCGTGAGTTCGAGCCCCGCGTCGGGCTCTGGGCTGATGGCTCGGAGCCTGGAGCCTGTTTCCGATTCTGTGTCTCCCTCTCTCTCTGCCCCTCCCCCGTTCATGCTCTGTCTCTCTCTGTCCCAAAAATAAAATAAAAAACGTTGAAAAAAAAAAATTAAAAAAAAAAAAAACCATGGCCAGTGAGACAGGAAGTAAAAGAAACAGCCCACCTTTAGCTAGACCAAAAGGGGGAGCAGAGTCCCCGCTACTGACCTTAGGAAGTAAGGACGGTAAGATACAGACCCCGGGAAGTGAGGATGGTAAGACGCCGACCCTGGGAAGCGAGGATGGTAAGAGAGCCCTAGGACAACTAGATGACTCAGACAAACTCCTAGAAACACACAAACTACCAAAACTGACTCAAGAAGAAATGGAAAATCTGAACAGGCCTGTGATGAGTAAGGAGGCTCAATTAGTAACTGAGGATCGCCCAGCAAAGAAATTCCCAGGAACAGACGGCTTTACTGGCGAATGCTACCAAACATGTAAAGTAACACAGAATTCCCCAAGTCTTCTTCTAAGAAGCTGAAGAGGACAGAACGCTTCTCGGCTTATTTTATGAGGCCAACATAACCGTGATACCACAGCCAGAGAAGGCTAAGACCGATAATCCTCATGAACACAGGCCGAGAAGCTCTCAACGAGACAGCAGCTAACCAACCGGCAGCATCCGAAAGGGTCAGACACCACGACCAAGTGGGCTCTAAGCCAGGAATGCAAGAATGGTTCAACATAGAAAAATCAGTGAATGCAGCACACACCGCATTAACAGAAGGAAGGAAAAGCCACGTGATCATCTCAACTGAGGCAAAACACCAGTTGGCAAAAATCCAACACCATTTCGTTATAAAAATCACAAACTAGGAGTAGAAGGCAACTTCCCCAACCTGACGATGGGCATTCACTAACACCCACAGCAAACATCATACGCTACGATGCGAGACCGAAGCTTCCCCATAAGATCAGGAACGAGGCAAGGACGCCCGCTTCCACCACTGCCATTCAACAGTGCACTGGAGCTCCAGCCAGAGCAGTCGGGCAAGAACAAGAAACAAAAGGCATCAAATCGGAAAGGAAAAAGTAAAGCTATCTCTATTCAGAGATGACCAAGATCTCATAAATTGCAAATGCTACGGAACTGACAAAAACTGCTGGAGTTAAAAGACTTCGGCAAAGTGGCGGGAAACAAGACCAACGCACAAACACCAGCAGTGTATCTGCACGCTAGCAGTGAACAATCGACAAAAACGTTAAGAAAGCAATTCCATTCACAACAGCATCAAAGAGAATAAAAACTTATGAATAAGTTTAACCAAGGAAGAAAGACGTGCGTGCTGAAAACCATAAACACTGCTAACAGAGATCCCAGCAAACATAAATAAATGGAAAGACACTGTGTGTTCATGGGCTGGAAAATTCAATGTTGTTAAGACGGCAATTCTCCTCAAAGTGATCCACAGATTCAACGCAATCCCTGTTAAAATCCTGTCTTTTTTTGCAGGAATTGGGAAGCTGATAGTAAAAATTATATGAGATTACAAAAGATCCCAACAGCCAAGTTAATTCTGAAAAAGAAGAAGAACGCTGGAAAATGCACATTTACCAGTTTCAAACCTTACCACAAGTGACAGGAGCCGAAACAGTGTGGTACTGAGAAAGGACAGACCTGTAAGTCAAGAGAACCGAACCGGAATCCAGAAGGAAACCCACGCATCTCTCTTTCGGTGGGGGAGAGAACAGTCCTGGGACCACCGGATGTCCACGCGCAAAACAATGAAGGCAGACCCCAACCTCACACCGTCTTCAAAAATCAACTCAAGATGATTAAAACCTCAGTTAAAGAACTAAAACTACAGAACCCTTAGAAGGAAACACAGGAGTAAATCTTTGCGACCCTGAATGTGGCAACAGTTTCTTAGGCATGACCGAGAGCATCAATGACAAAAGAAAAAAATAGACAAAACGGATAAAATCCAAACCCTGTGTGCACCCAAGGACACGCTCGAGAGGCAGAGGACAATTCACAAATGACCCGATGAGAACCCAGTATACACGACGTAAGACGAGCCGCGCAGAACTCGGATTGCTCAACAAAAAGCCAGACGACCCAGTCTGAAAATGGGTAAAGGATCTGAACAGGCATTTTTCCGAAGAAAATACACAGACGGCCAACAAGCGTGGGAGGAACGGCTCCACGTCACTAGCCATTAGGCAGATGCAAACCCAAACGACAATGAGACGCACCTCACACCCACCAAGAAAACAGCAAGTGTTACGTCTCCTCTCTCGTTCCTGATGTTGGTCACCTGCACCTTCCCTCCCTTCCTTCTGGTTAGTCTGGCTGAGACTCATCAGTGTTGTTGGTCTCTGAGAACCAGAGTGTGGCCTTGGGCACAGAACTCACCTCCGAGCATGAGACCTACAGGGAGGGGGGGACCGACGAACACCGACAGGTAGAACTCTCTAAGGGATCGCTGCCCTGAACAGAAACAGACGAGAGCAGAGAACAGGACACGTGGCTCCCTGGCGGAGCTGCCCAAGCGCCAGGCTCAGCAGACCAGCCTCTGACCTGCCTGTCTCCTCTGGTGACAAGGTCCCTCCCTCTTGGAGAGGAGGCCTGGCTTGACACACTCACTCACAGCTCCAAAGAGTCATGAAACTTTAATGCTAATGGCACTCACGGCCGGCTCACTAGTGCAGCATAACCTTTAAATAGAGGCCGCGTATTTCAGTTTCATTTGGGAAGACACAGTTTGATCCCAGGGCCTTACCCAGTTCCACAAAGCACTAGCCGGCAGGAAGAGCAGAGAAGTGTGCCCCACCTTGACACGATCCCAGTGAACCTGGCACCGTGGAGCACGAGAGGAAGGATGCGTGCACCCCCAGGCCGGGGCACGGGAGGGCCCTTCCGCCTGGGCCACGGACCACAGGTGGTACTGACGGGACCAAGGCCCACTGCATCCCAGGGACTCTCCCCAGAGCTCAGTCTGGGCAGGTACCTCAGGTGTCCCAGAGAAGAGACGACACTGAGGTCAGAGTGGGAATCCTGGCCAAAGGCCACCTTTCTGCTCAGTTCTGGACCCATCACACATCCAGGAAGGTCCCTGTAGTGACTGCTTCTTCTTGGGGAGGCGCGGGAGGGGCCGAAACAGACTGCCCTGGTTACGTTCCGCTCCGTCTGGAGGGACGCACCTGACCTGACAGGCCAGGCAGGCCACGGCAGCCACCGGTGGCTCTCCCGGGGAACTTCCTGGCAAGCACAGCTGGTCACCCGAGCTGGGACACGCCTGCACCCCAGAGACAAGAAGCCCCACCGGAAGAAGTGTGCAAGCAGAACTTCACGCTACAGCGCCATTCCCTACGCCAGCACATTTGCTAAGAAGATCCTAGGGACCCCTGCAGCCCACCCACCCAGGGAACAGGCTGTGGGAGCGTCCTGGGGTGGGAGAGACCAGCCAGGGTGGCCCGGCAGCAGGTGACGGGCTCGTGGTGAGCGGAGGCAGGAAGGCCCAAGAGACAGACCTGGAGAAATCCAGGGTTTTAGCGGGAAAAAACCCGAAAGAAAGGTGAAAGTCACCCTGGTCTGGAGGCAGTCTGGGCAACGTGCACCACCTGGGTGCAGAGGGGTGCCAGCAGCCCAGCGTGGTCTCTGCCGCCCCAGACCCAGCCGCACACGGTGGGCGGCCCATCCTGGGAACACGTGGGAGGTGTCCACGTGCTTCCGTGGGTCTAGGGGCTGGCTGAGGCTGTGAGGCCGCCTCCTCCGGGAGAGCAGTCGTTGAGATGGGGGGTGGGGGTGTTAGAAAGTCCAGGAAAATCCCACGAGGGCAAATCCCCCTCCAGAAAACGCGTGCACGTAGCAGAAACGTGGCCACAGTTCTGCGGGCTCTGGACCCCTCGACGTCTCCACGGGCGACCTCGGCGATGTTGAAGAGGAAAAGGCCTTGCTACAGAACGCCTTCCACTGAGGCCGCTCTTCCAGGTGGGGCTTACCGTGGGCCCCAGGACACCCGAGTTCCCACACTCCCCAGTCGGGAAGGCGCAAGACAAGTCTGGCTCCAGAGGAGCAGGGCCGCCATGGCCGTCGTGCAAGCTTCCCCCGTGGGCCGTGGACCCGGGGGCCTCTCCACGGTGAAGGAAGCAGTGGCCAGACCCTGGCTGTCACAGAGCCCAGGCTGCCCAAGCCTCCGCAAAGGACGGTGGGTGCCAAGGGCAGGACCACGTCTGCCCGGCTCCCCAGGGACACGCCTGCAAGGCGTGCGGCAAGTGCTCGGAGAGGAACCACAGCAGCTAGTGAGGACGTGGCAGATTCACTGATACGGTCAGGAGCGAAATCGCTCAATGCGGACACGACAGGAACTGCCAGCTGAGAAAGACCTAAGCCAGAGAAGGTCACTGCCGAGGCTCGAGACGTTCAAACGATATAAAAACGTCTTACTTAGAACCGGGCCGAGCGTGAGAAGGTCTGTCGCGGAAGACGCCCCCGCTGGAAGGGGCCGCGTGGCTTTTAAAGATAAAAAACCGGGGTGCCTGGGTGGCTCAGTCAGTTAAGCGGCCGACTTCGGCTCAGGTCGTGATCTCACGGTCCATGAGTTCGAGCCCCGCGTCGGGCTCTGTGCTGACAGCTCAGAGCCCGGAGCCCGTTTCAGATTCTGTGTCTCCCTCTCTCTCTGACCCTCCCCTATTCATGCTCTGTCTCTCTCTGTCTCAAAAGTAAATAAACGTTAAAAAAAAAAATTAACAAAAAAAAATAAAATAAATATAAAAAACCAATTTCTATGTGTGGCTGTTAGAGAACCTCACCGTGCCTCAGCTTTGTGGGCTGGGGCTCTGGGGCCTTCCCTTTCCTCCAGGGGAGCGCCAGCCTTCTCTGGCGTCCCTGACCCGGCAAGGGGCCCGGTGGCCCTCGTGGTGAACCTGGGCCGCCAGCTGGGCGAACAGCAACGTGCGAGTGATGGAAACGATACACCAAACTCAAGAGAGAAGGCCGGGAGGCCAGAGGCTGCGAACCGGAAGTCGGCAGCACAGAGCGTCAGCAGCGCAGGGCAGAGGACTCCGCCGGGAGGCCCGACCCGCGACCTCCACCCTCACGTGGGACAGAAGACACGAGGGTATCTAAGACAACACTGACGAGGGAAATAACCGAAGGGTCAGCCCTTCCACAGGCTGGGGCTCTGGGGACTTTGACAGCACGTCTCCATGGTCCAGGCAGGAACAGGCTGAAGCGTTCCCTCCGCACTGGGGGGTTTCCTTCTCCTTTTGGGAACGATCCGATTAAGAGCCAGAAATAACAGAAGCAGACATTTATTTCCTAGGCTAGGAGACCATCTTCTCGGACCCCTGTCCCCAAAACACAGACGGATCCCCGTGAGGTGATAGATCACCAACCTCGCTAGGTCTTTGCAAGCCTGGAGGAACCAAAAAGACCGGGCCCCGCTCGGGGAGAGGGGGCGGGCCGGGCGCAAGCTGCCTCCCCCCATGTCCACATCCCGTCACTCAGCAAATACTTTACAACCAAGTCCAGGGCCCGGCCCCGTGGCACCGTGACGTCCATGCAGGCCGGCTGGCGTGAGCAGGCCTCACGGTGCCCACAGGCCTGCGGCCCGGCCGCCACTGCACCTGTCCCCTCATCTGAGTCATGGCGACGACCCCGGCACCAGGGTCTGCAGAGAGGGCTAAGAGGGATGGTCCGGGTACAGCCGCGAGCACAGCCCGGCACACGGGAGCGCTCGGAGTTCAGTGGCTGCGGCGTGACCGAAAACGGGCCCACAACAAGGATGACAGCCATGGTGACGGTCACAGGCCCACAAGTGAATGTGGAATGGGAACGTGACGTGTCCCTATGAAGGGGAAGCAGAGGACATTTAACTCGACCTGAGGGAGGGCTCGGCCCTGCGGGACAGAAAACACATTCCAGGGGGCGACGGGCAGGTGAAGGAAGCCACATGAGGGGGCCTAAGTGAAGACACGTGTGCGGAGAGTCAGAAGGGTGCCCGGAAGCGGGACTCAGATACTCGCGGGACCTGACAAATACGGTGTCGGGACACAGACGTGTTTAAAGTTGTCCAGCCCGGGGTGCGTGACCCCTTCTCTCCCTCAGGAGCCTCATCCGAAGACAGGACTGCGGCGGCCAAAGGCGGACAGCCTCGAGCTGGCCCCTACCGGGGCCCAGGGTGGAGCAGCACCGTGGGGAGGAGGGGACCCAGGGCTGGAGTCTGGACGCCCACACGCTAGGCCTCGGGGGACAGACGAGCCAGTGTGGCACAGGCAGAGGGCCCCACGCCCACATGCCGCCCTGCCCCCAGGCAGCCCTCGGGGCGCGGCGGCCAGCTCCGCGTCCCTCACTCACCCAGAGCCCCCGGCCCTGAAGCGCCTGCTGGGGACTCTGTTCTTGGGGGTGGCCCTGTGCCCCCCAGGTCAGCTCGACGCTAAATTCTAAAGAGGCTTTGTCGAGCCCTTCTCCCAAAACCAACTCCGCAGCTCCCACTGAGCCGGCCCAGGTGCTCGCCCCCGGGAGCCAGCACCCAGCAGCGAATCTGGGCGGCTGCCGGGCAACGCGCCGGCAAGGTGCGCTGGCCACGGCGTGGGTGGGGGGCCCGACAAAGCCACTCCCAGGGCGTCCGACGGCCCTTTAGTCTGTGCTAACGTGGGTCAGCGCGGTCAGGGACACGAGGGATAGGAGTCCCGGAGGCCCAGGCAGAGGCGTGCGGTGGCCGCAAAGTCACTGGAGCTGGAACCCGCCGGAACCCAGGCCTCTGCCTCCTGAAGAGTAAGGCCAGGCGCTGACGGGGCCACGCCGCAGGGCTCCGGGAGCTCACGTCTGCACAGCTGTCGGAACGGCGCCCGGCTGGCCGTCAGGCCACGTAAGCGTGCGTCAATAAGCCGCCGCGATCATCCCGGTGCTCAGGACACTCAGGAGCAGGTCGTGAGGTTGATTTGGGTCTGGCCCCGGCTACAGACGCCAGACCCAAATCAACCTCACGACCTGCTCACAGACTCGGGGTGCTCGCTCCAGGCCACGCACTGGACACACAAAGACGGTGAGGACGTCGCTTTGACACGGAGAAGACAACACGGCCACCAAGCACCACCGGCCAGCTAGCGGATCTGCTCTCCGGCAGCGAAGGCCTGTCTCCTCCGTGGCTCTGCCGAGGAAGCAGGACAGCCCGGGGGACATGGCGGGGGACACGGCCAGGGACACGGCCAGGAGGAGGACACAGCCGAGGGGACACGGCCAGCAGCTGGCATAAAGCTGCAGAAGCAACAAACACCGGGAGATGCCGGGAGTGAGTGGAGGCGGGCAGGACCAGGTCCCGGGACACGCACAGAACGGTCCAGACCATCCCGGTCGGCTCAGAGCAGATGGTCAGGCAAGTGCAGCAGGTCAAGCCTGGGTCAGGCTGGGGACACGGCCGCCTGCGAGAGACTGACTCAGATGGTGGCTCAGGAAGGCGAGCTCCCTGCAGCCTCCGGGGCCGGGTCCCCCCCTCCCCCCCGCCTCTCCTATAGCTCCTGGAGCCTGCCGTCTCGGGCCCTGATGCCTCCCTCTATCATGCCGGGCCCCAGCGGCGGGACACAGACACTGCTCTGCGGGCACGGAGCCCTGCGAATGAACAGGTTGACCCAAACCCAAGATGGCCACCAGCCTCAGGGACACAAGTCCTGCTGGTCCCTGCAGCGATGTCCCCCATGAGCCTTCCTGACTCGCCCAGCACGGATGAAGTTCTCCCATCGAAGCGGGGGGGCGGGGGGGGGTCTCCCAACCCTGGCTTGGTCCCGTGGCAGCACGGATCCAGGACGTGAAATGAGTCACTGTCAGTCGGAGAACCAGGGGGTTCTTGTAATAATTTTCCGGAAGGCAGCTGGCAACGCTGGCAGGCTGCGATAAGGCCAGGTTCTCGGGCGGCAGGCACGTACGGATGCTGGCTGCCAGCACTGAACAATGGAAGCTCACACAACCCCTTCTGCCGATTTCCTGGCCCTCGATGCTGCTTTCACAGTGACAGACGCATCAGCAGGCACACACGGGTGTGCGTGCCCCTCACAGAGCTGAAAATCGGCTCTCACTGACATCTCCCGTGATCCGCGCACCAGCCCCTCAGAGCCACAGCCAGCGAGCCTGGCGTCTCAGGATGAACACCGCGGGCAGGGAGAAGCTCGGTGCGGGCCCAGAGGGCCGCACGCTCGCTCACAGATGTTGCCCTGCCCCAATGGGACGCCGCCACACCTCGGAGCCCCCCAGGGAGTGCCCGACCCGCCAGAGCCCCTCCCGGCTGACCCTGCTGCGCAGGCCCAGAGGCTGGCAGTGGGAGCCCGCGGGAGCCATAGAGGGGAACGGTATTCAGGGTGGACGACTGCTTAGTTCCCAGAGTCGTGAAGGCGTCATTCCCCCTTAAATCGGAAAATAAATCTCCCATCCTTGCTCCCTGGAGTATGTAAAATATTAGAGGGAGTTTGATAGTTATAATCAAAAACCTCATTTCTCCAGCCACCGCCGGCCGTATCTAATTAGGGTGAGGGATGTTAATGATACAACTATGGCCCAGGACATCTTTCCTTGTGATATTAATTGCACTTAAAGAGAAAAGCCTGAATGATGCCATGCTTCCTAATTAGCACAGGTTTGCTAATTAATAACAGAAAGGCAAACTGTCTTTGTCTTGTCATCTGCAATTAGCTACAGATGTTTAAGTTTTTCTTTTTTTTCTCTCCTTCCCTAAGTAGCGAATCAACTTAGGGCCAGAAAACAGCAGGCTGGGAGAGGCGGCCCAGGAACCGGGCGTCCCTGACCCAGACGGACAGTGGCCACGGGTGCCCCTGGCCAGAGCCATCGCCAACACCGTCACCGAAACCGCATGAGGGCCGCGGAGCCAGATCCAGGGTCACCTCGATCCCCGTGTCACCGCGAGCTCCGGCCCCGGCCCCACGTGGGGCCTCACTCTTCCTCCCACGCCAACCAGGGCCTACGGCAGGGACGAAAGTCCCTCCTGACGCGCTGGGGGCCCAGCCGGCCGGAGGAGGTGGACCCAGGGCCTGGGGAGGAGGCAGGGAGAGGAGAGGCTCGCAGGCCTGAGTGAGCACCTGGACCCACACCGGCCCGGCCACTGCCACGTCTGTTCTCCCTCCAAGTGGGAAGGAGAAGACAGAAACACGCGGGAAACAACTCAGATGACACAACGGAGGCAGAGAGTAAATCCACGTGAGTGACAGACGGGTCAACGATGAATGCCGGCCGCAGAGAACTCAGACACTCAGGGCACGGGATGCACCCACAGGGGCCCCCAAGGCGCAAAGACCAGCGGGGCCGACGTGCACTTTGAACAACACGTGTGTGACAGCAGGATGTGCTCCTGATGGGTGCAGCCGCCCTCCCTGGGGGCCCGGCTCCTGGGTGCTGGAGTGGCCTGGGAGGGCTCGAACCTGAGACTATGCACGCCGGCCCCCGGGACACACACATGTCCAGGTGCTTTGCTGGCCTCGCCTTGGGAGCTCGGACCCCAGGGCCAGGCACCCGGCACCCGGCATCCACTGGCCCCTCAGACGCCCAAGTTTCTCTCCGGCTTTGCCCTCCCCGATCTTCCCATCCTACCCGTGACTCCCTCACCCACCTCCCAGGCCACCCTGCCATCTCTGACTCCTGGACTCATGCTCTCCCTGCGTCTACCTCTGCATGGCCAGTGGAACCACTGCCCACCACGCACCCCTGCAACTCTCCCTCACCCCCACCCGTCAGGGGCTCTGAGCACAGCCAGCCTCAGGCGGCTGCTTCCTGAGTGTTCCATTGCCCTGCGCTATGGCCGAGAGCAGTGCTAAGACAGGACACTCAGCGGCCAGGGGGACAACTGCAGGACGGACGAAACAAGTCCAAGGACGTGGCATGTCCCCTTGTGGGCCACTCTTATTTTGCAAGTGAAGGCCAGGTGACCCGCTCAAAGTCAGGGACCGACAAGATATGACACCACACTAGGAACTGCACTGTGCGCCCCAGGGCCCACCCCAACTCCTCACCCCGCAGCCCCGATCCCAACTGGATGGCATGCATCCTGGGGTGGGGCAGTCCCAGCACACCTGTAAATGTGGCCTGTGGCCCTCCTGTGACCCTGGTGGCTAGGTCCCCACAGAGGCCAGACAGTGGCCGCAGCAGCGCGACGGGCCTTGCGGCTTGTGTGGCACAAGGGCGCAGTCCGTCCCACAAGGTAAGGAGGCCATTTGGTACTGGGCACCCAGGCCAGGGTCGGCGGTGCCTGCCCCCTGCCCCCACCCAGCTCTGCACGCAGCCCCGGGGGGCGGGGGTGCAGGGCAGATGGGGGGATGGTCCCAGGAGAACACGCAGAGAGGAAACCTGCCAAGTGGCTGGGGGGCTCCACAAGCTCAGCAGGGGAACGGGGGCTGTGGAGCCCGGCGGCCACCTCAGGGTGCACACCCCCGGAGGCGGGGCCGCCATGGGCCAGCCGCTGGGGGACAGCCTGAGGACGACGTGGCCATGGGCGCCAAGGCACGGATCGCCAGGCCGCGGGCCCTGCACCGCTCAGGACAGTGTGCGAGTCTGCTCTATGTTGGATGGGTCACGACCTAGGGCACCAGGTGCGTGGTCGGCCCCGTGTCAGAGTGAACCAGGGGACGGCCCCACACCAGCCCGCCGCTGGGGACCCAGCACCCGGCTTCCAAGCCCCACCACACCCTTTCCATTCCCACTGGTGTTTCTGACGACAGGAAGGGCCGTGGCCATCAGGGACCCCCAGGCTTGCACCTGACATGATCTCCTCACACCCAGGGTCTAAGGCACCCCCACCCTGAGCTCCCTGTGGCCACAAAGACTACCACCGAGGGACTCACCATGTCTGCTCTCTGCTTCTGGCCTCCCAGCTCCTCCAGGGCCTGGGACAGCTGAGCCTTCAAGACAAGACAAAAAGCAGGGTCAGTGGGCCTCCCGCTGCCCCTCTCCACCGCCCACACTGCCTGCTGCGCACAGGGGCCCCGGGGGCGAGGAGGTGGCCCTACGTTCCCGCCGTTTGGAGGAGGTGACCGGGGGTGGCCAGCAGACACACGCAAGCGCACGCCCACACCTGCTGTCCAAAACAGTGATGCAGTTACACGCATGGAGACGACCGGGGTGTGGTTTCCACGCCCCTGCAAGAGTGGGGCTGCAATCCACCTCCTCCTGGAGAGCTCACGTTCTGGAAGAAGCAATCAGGGGGACTTTCCCAACAGGACCAACATCCAGGAAAATCCGGGACGCCCCCCAACCAGCAGGACCGTCCCGGGGGCCCGGCCCGTACTGCCCCAGGGCAGAGAGGCAAAGGAGGTTCCCGACCGTGGGAGCCGACGGAGGTGCCTGGCCAGGTCCCAGGGATCCAGGCGGGAGCTCAGGGGTAGCCGCGCGGGCCTGGGCAGTCCAGCCGGCACGCTACGTCTCCACGGACGCCACCGTGGAACAGGGAGCAGACCAAACTCCAGAGCGGCCCCCCCGGCGCCCAGAGCCGGGCCAGGCACACCCGGGCGCTGCTGGCTCACATGTGCGCCGAGTCTCGACGCCCACGAGCGTGGTCTGCGTGGCTCGCCCGTGGTCCTGAACCGACGTCTCCTGAGCAGCAAGAGGCCAGGAAACGCTCACACGGGGAGAGAAAGAGGCCTCCGTCCTGCCCGGAAACAGTGAGCGCAGGTGTACTAAGGGAGTTGAGGGGCCGCTACTTGGACACCGCCAGCGAAAGGCTGAACCCACCTCCCTGAAGAAGCACCGGGCTTGCTGGGGACCTGGCGGCGGCCACAGGGTCTCTGCCACACCGCAGACCCTGTCCTTCCTGGAGTGGCAGGGGACGGACACACAGCTGTCACCCCTGCCATGACTCTCAGGACACGCTGGAGGGTCCCAGGACGCAGCTCCCGAGGCGCGCAGGGAGAGGCCGGCGGCACCGGGTCATCAGGCCACGGGAGACGCGCGTCTCTCGTGACGACGTCCGCGTGCGCCAACCCTTCCGAGGAGGCCAGGGCTCCCGCTAAAAGCTCGTGGGTACTTTGCGAGCCCGCGCGAGCCCAGAGTGACATTCTCAGGAGAACCGAGAACGGGGCAAGTGCGGGCGGCACAGAATCGTTGCCACGGCACGGCAGCCCCAAAACTCCAGCTACGAAACCCAGCTGAAAACCCGAAACCGCACACCAGCATCAGGACCGAGCGCTGGGCTTGAGGCCCCGTCCCGTGGCGGGGAGGGTTAAAAACCAGGGAACCGCTCGGGAAGGTGATTTGGCTTTCCCCTCTCGCTCGGCGACCCTGCCCACGATGCGCTCCCAGGAAACCGAACCGTGCGCCCAGCTGATGGGCGCAAAAACGCCCCTGCCAGCAACCGCAGAGCTGAGATCTGAAACCGCCGGCTGCCCACCCCCCCCCCCCCCGGAAGGGGTGACCCAGCACGCTGTGGCGCGGCCGTGCATACAGAGGTGCAGCCGGCGGCCCCCGTGCGAGGTCAGCCGGGAGAGGCGGAGAGCACAGGGCCGCGTCTGCCCGTGGCCACGCCGGGAGCCGGCCACACGCCTGCACGCACGCTCGGCGAGCCAGCCACAGAAACGCAGTGGTGGCCACCGAGACGTCCAGGCCGCAGAGAGGGCCCCCGGGCCAGGTGGTGAGGCCAGAACTCCGCCGACGTGTGCGGGACACTTCACTACGGCCTCTGCGAGGACACAGGTGAGCCAAGGCCCGGACGCCAGGATGAACAGGCAGAGGCCGATCCACGATGCTCCGCGCTCCGCTCAAACTCCCAGCCGCCGTGTGAAGCGAACCCAGGCGGCGTGCTTCTCGGGCGTTCGCGTGACCCGAGCTATGAAACAGGGCTGCTATACGATAGGGAGCACGAGGGCTGCAGAGACCCCCAGAAACCAGAGTAACTGGCAGAAACCTGTCCGGAGGAGCGTCCAGGCGGCGTCGGGAAACAAGCACTCGCCTCACGTCCCTGAGGCAGACGAGCCTCGAAGCAGTTTCAGGAAAACTCGGGCCGGGGAGGGAGGCCGGGAGGCCGACGCCGGAGGGACTGGCCACGCTTCACGTGTCCCACGGATGCAACAGGACGGCGGGGGGCACCACCCCAAGCCGCCGAGCCAGGGAGAAGGGAGGCGTCCAGAGATGCAGGGGCCGTCCCGCGCAGAGGGCGGGGGTGCAGAGGAGCGGCCCCGGCAGCCCACCGCCCCTGAGTGACGGGCTCCGATGACCCAGCGTGGGCCCCCGGTGAGACGCCTGGTGGACGGCGGCCGCTCTGCGAGCTCTCCCAGCAGGAAACGCGGGCCTGCCTAGCGCGCCGGCCATGAACAAAACATCTGATGCCACACAGGCCTCCTCCGGTGCTTGGCGCCTCTTCCGCAGACCTACCCCACCCCAACAGCACACGTACGTGAACGTGCTCCCCCGCCCTCCCCAGAGCACGCTAAGGCGAAGCGGTGCGGTCAGCGACCGGGCCTAAGTCACGGTGGCCCACGCGGACAAGGCGCCCGTGTGGCATGCCAGCCGTGTCCACCCACCCCGCGGGAGGCTCGGCCCGACACCACGATCCCCGGCACCTGCCGAGGTCCCACCAGCTCCAACACGTCGGCCTTTCCGGAGGACTGAGAAGGGGACACGACACAGACCGCTGGTCAAAGCCCATCCACTGGGCTTCAGCCGGTCCCTCGTTCTGTGGTACTGTCCCTACAGGCGTCACCGCACCCGTGCAGGCACGTCCGGGGCAGCTGGGGAACACGGCTGGGAGCAGCACCGGCCGAGGCGGCGGTTGGACACGATTCCGCCCGTGGGGTCCCGTCTTCACACACGGCAGCTGCTTGCTGGGCCGGCCTGTCCGGCAGCACCGGCCTGGCCCTGCGGTGACTTGCTCCGGCCGCGTCCCTGACACTTGTGCTAGCGCCGGGCTGTCCCCTGAGCAGCAGAGCGCCACCAGGCCACCCACACACCCCCTGGGCTGTTCCACTCACAACACTCTGGGGACCTGGGCGGGGGAGGGGGGGTGGGGGTGGGTGCTGCAGGAGTACACGTGTGTCCTCCACCCAGGCAGGACTGCGTGCCCTGCACGGGACTCAGGTGTCACTCCCGTGACCCTGCCGGCCCCTGGCCCGCCCGTGACCAGTGACCTCACACTGGTGCTCGTCCTGCACGTCGGGGGGTCCTGAGGTGATGGCAAGAGGGGGGCTCTGCAGGCACGGAGCTGGCAGGGGGCTCAGAAGGGAGGCGGGGGCCAGGGAGCAGCAGGCTGGTCCACAGGGCCGGTCGCAGTGACAAGGCTGGAGGCACCACCTGCGGGGAACAGACGCCCGCAGCAGCCGCGGGAGGCCCCGGACCCTGGAGCTGCAGCCCAGCCGACCGGGGGTCTGCAAATCAGAGGGGCTGGCGGGAGTGCCCGCGCGTGGAGGCAGCACGCCCGGAGCACGCGTGAGGGGGACGGGGCGTGCGGAGAGGCCGGGGTGGCCACAGAGCCGCGTCAGCCCAGCAGCTCACACGGCACTTCCCGGTTCGGGGACACGTCCTCCGGCCGGGCCCCCGGGTGGCCGCTGCACTCAGACTCGTGCCCCAGGCCCACGCGCCACTTGTGACAGGCAGAGGCTGCACCGAGACCTCGCGTGGCTATTTTTACCCAGAGGTGAGAAGCTGCTATGTATGAAGAGCCGGCGCCCTGCCAGCGCGGAAGCCCGGGCACGGCCGAGGGGCAGTCCCCGCAGGCCGCGACAGGCTGCCGCAGCTGGCCGACCAAGCCGGGAGGACGCGAGGACACCTGGCCAGGAGGAGGGGAAGTCAGAGCCCACGGAGGGGGCACCCCCAAAGTCGCGGGGCACGTGCAGGGAAGGAGCCGGAGGCCTCGGGTTGCCGGCCCCTCTGCTCCACCACACTTGCGGGTCTGCGGGCCCCGCCGGGTGCAGGACCCAGACCCACTCGTGTTTTCTGCCCAGCAGAGACCACGAGGGGCGAGCAGAGCCGCCCGCACCCCCAGCGTGGACGGCAGCCACAAAACAGACCCCCGGGCACCTTAAGCGGGCAGCCTGCTCACAGGGCCAGGTGACGGCCCGAAGCCAGCCGGCCGCGGCTGCCGCAGCCTGTCAGGTAGAGGCGTCCACGCCACCGAGGCCAGCCCTGTGACCCAGGCGGCCAGCGCCTCTCCCAGCCCCAGAGCACGCCCAGCCCTGTGAGGCGCTCTGTGGCGAAGCCCGGGACCCCGTGCAGGGCTCGGTCCCTCCCGTGTGGCAGCCCCGGGGCTCATGCTGGGGCAGGGCTCTCAGCGTGGCCAGGGACCGGAGCTGCCCCGTCGCCCGGGAGCTCGCCACAGGTACAGCGTTTCAGCCCAGCCCCCCCACACCTCTGAGGAAGGGGCCCACAGCCATCCAAATGTGCATCGAGTTTGAGAACCACTGCCACAGGTTTAATCTGGAGCGAGACAACCAGAGGCCAGTCCCAAAGGTGCTGCATCCCCACAATGAGCCAGGAGAAGCACTGGGCTGGGACGCCAGCAAGGTGGCCGGACAGGGGTCTCCAGCTGTCACCCCACAGAGGGTGGACTGAGATAACTCTCCATTGGTGAGGATGGAAAAGATGACCAAAACTAAGCTGGTGTCTTGAAAAAATAACCAAAACGGACATTTAGTGAAACTCAGTTAAAAATAAGTCTGACAGACTTAAACCAGAAACAAGGGAGGACGCATTACAAGAGACCACTCGAAGGTGCCAAGACTCGTTAAGAGACTACTAGATACAATTACCAACAAAGCAAACGATCGGAAAGAAACAAATGAACTGCTAGAAACGCACAGGCTCTGGAGGATAAACCACAAAGAAACAGAAAATACAAACAGAACAATAACAAGAAGGCTGAATCAGTAATAAAAAAAATCTCCCAACAAAGAAAGGTCCGAGACCAGTTCAAGAATTATTACCAATCCTTCTCAAACTCCTCCAAAACTATGGAAGGGAAAAGAACACTTCCAAACTCATCTTACAAGGCCAAGACTAGCCCGAGGCAAAGCCAGACAAGGACGCTACAAGAAAACCACAGGCCAGTATCCTGACGAACACAGATGCAGAAATCCTCAACAAAGTACTAGAAAACCACACTCCACAGCACGTTAAAAGGATGACATACGGTGACCAAGTGGGATTTATCCCCGGGATGCAAAGACGGCTCAACCTCCACGAATCAAGCGACGGCACGCACCATATTAACAGAACGTAGCATAAAAATCATACGATCGTTTTATCGGATGCAAAGAAAACACCTGACAAGAATCAACACGCTTTCGTGATAACAATTAATTAGGTACCACCCGCCGTCTCCATGCTTACTCAACACAGTACTCGAAGTCCTGGCCACAGCAATCAGACAAGAAAAAGAAACAGACGTCCCAGTCAGCAAGGAACAAGTGAAACTGTCCCTGCAGGTGACATGACCGTACATGCGGGAAATGAGACGCCACCAGAAAACCGTTAGAGGTAACCAACGAATTCAGTAGAGTCACGGGATTCGTAACTCACGTCGCCAGAGTCAGATGCGTTTCTATAGGCTGACAGCAAACAATCTGAAAAAGGAAACAATTCTATTGCATCAGCATCAAAAAAGCAATAAAATACCCAGAAATAAATATAAGGGAGGAGGTGAAAGACCTATAGACTGAAAACTGTAAAACACTGACCAAAGAAACCGAACAAAACACAAACAAATAAAAAGTCATTCCACACTTACGGACTGGAAGACCTAATATTGTTATAAAACGTCCATATTACCTGGGGCACCTGGGTGGCTCAGCCGGTTAAGCAGTCAACCCCTGGTTTCGGCTCAGGTCGTGATCTCCCAGTTTGTGATTTCGAGGCCCACGTCAGGCTCTGCACTGACAGCACGGAGCCTGCCTGGGATGCTCTCTCTCCCTCTCTCTCTGCCCCTCCCTCGCTCATGCTCTCTCTCCCTCTCTCTCACTCAAAATAAATTAATACATACATTTTTTAAAACATCCATTACCCAAAGGAAACTCCGGATTCAATGCAATCCCTACGGCATTTGTCACAAAAACAGAAAAAGTAATCCTAAAATATGTACCGAACCTCAGAAGACCCTGAATAGCTAAAGAAATCTTAAATAAGGACAGCGAGGCTGGAGGCATCACACTTCCTGATTTCAAGCTGCCACGAAGCCGCAGTAATCAAGACGGTGTAACGCCCGCACAAGAACAGACATGCAGACCGACGGGGCAGAACAGGGAGCCCAGAAGTAAAGCTGTCAAGGATTCACGACGGGGCAAGGACAGGCTCTTCAAGGAACAGCCTTGAGGAAACTGGATGTCCACACGCAAAGGAACAGTAGCGGACCCCTAGTCTTACACCACACACACAAAATCAACTCAAAACACGGACCTGGAACCATAAAAGTCCAAGAAGAAAACAGGAAAGGCTCATTCATCTTTTTGATGGTTTTTTTTTTTTTTTTGATTTGACATCAAAAGCACAGGCAACAAAGGCAAAAATAAAGCGGTGGCTCTGAATCCAACCAAAAATCTTCTGCCCGCACAGGAAACCACTGACAAAACGGAAGGTGGTGGGAGACAGTATTTGCGAACCGTACGTGGATAAGGGGTTGACAACCGCGTATGTAAGGAACTCGTGCGACCTGATATCAAATCACCCAACACCCAAACAAACAGTGGGCAAAGGATGCACAGTTTTGCCCGAGAACACGGACGCCCAGCCAATCCGCGACAGGGCGCCGCAAACATGGCCGGCCGGCAGGTCCACGACAAGGTGCTCAGCACACGCAGCATCAGGCACACGCACGTCGGGACCGGTCAGGTGCCCCTCACGCTGGCGAGGGCGGGTGTGCTACACAAGACAGACGGCGAGCGTCGGTGAGGGATGCGTCGTGCGCCGCTGGGGGGACCGCAAACGGGCGCGGCCACCAGGGGAAACCATGGGAGGCTCCTCAAAAACTTAAAACTACAAGTATGACCCGTACGATCCGGTGTTCCCGTTCTGGGAACGTGTCAAAAGGAAACGAAAGCTCCCTCTCAAAGAAGGCCCGGACGCCCAGGTTCACCGCGGCCCGACTCACGGCGGCCCAGACACGCAAACAGCCGAGGCGAGGCGCCCGCCAGTGGACGGCGGACAAACACGCTACCCATACACGATGGAGCGTTATTTAGCTTCAGAAAAGGATGAGACGCCGTCATCTGTGACAAGACGAAGGAGCCCGGAGGACACTGCGTGAAGCGAAAAGTAAGGAAGACACATGAAAACGCTGCCAACCCTCACGGACACGCAGACCCTGAGGACGCCCAGCTCGCAGAAAGGGAGAGCGGCAACGCGGTCGGCCGGGGCCAGGTGGGAGAAACGGGGTGCGGGTGAGAGCGTACTCGCTTCCAGGCGTGAGGGCAATGAGACGTGGGGGCCTCACGCAGCAAGGGGACAGGAGCACGCTAATGATTCGGCGTCACGAGC
This sequence comes from Prionailurus bengalensis, assembly GCF_016509475.1. Lineage (NCBI taxonomy): Eukaryota > Metazoa > Chordata > Mammalia > Carnivora > Felidae > Prionailurus > Prionailurus bengalensis. Next base: position 2,224,806 of record NC_057357.1, read on the forward strand.
TTGGATCCGCCAAGACAGCAGATCACACTCTGCTCCCGCTACAAAAATGACCGGCGGGGGAGGCCGGGCGACGCAGGGGCGACGACGAGCCACAGCGGTGGGGTCAGTGCGGCACCACCCCGCACCCCTTGGGTGTCTGTCGTTTCGTATGGGCCAATCACACGTCAGCGCAGCTGGCGGCAGCCGGCTCCGCAAGCCTAGCGCCCGCCCTTCTCAGAGCGCAGGAGGGGGCAGCGGCCCGACCCGCAGGGCGGCCGGTAGTGACACGCGCAGGCCGGGGCTCCGTGAGGCGTCCTGCGCGGGCCTCCCGCCTCTGTCCCGAGCACAGGAGCCAGTGCCTCCCCACGACGTCTGCCTCCCCTGGGTCTCCCACCTGCACGCCGGGGAGCATTCCCCGCGGAGGGTTCCCCGGGCCTGGCTCTTCTCACTCACCCCTGCTTTTCCCCTTGTCTGTAATACAGTTTAACGGTGCCTCGAGATTTTCCACTGTGTTGTGGGCACTTTTTTCCAGGACAGTCACCCCGAGGTCTTTGTGCAAGGAGAGCGACAGATGCGTTTGTAAGTAACGCGGATCTGTGAGCTCCCCGGGGTTCCTCCGGAGGCCAAACCACCCCTCCCGCAGCCAGGGCAGGAGGGCGCAAGCACTGCGGTCGGACCCTCGCAGAGGCAGCGCGGGGCGGGCGGCCGGTAGCATCGGGGCGGCCATCCTCCCCGTCCTGGAAGAGGGAAGCGCTTTTGGACCCACCGCCATGTGAAGTTGGGATTTTTCCGCACACCTTCCCGAAGCCAACAGCATCGTTATCTGTTTTAATTAAATAAATTGGAAAAACAAACCGGGCTGATATGTTGGATTGGAGCAGCGCGAGCTGCATATTTATAGCTCGGTCGACGGAGGAAGGTTCGTGACGCGCGCTATCAACCTCTGCAGCCGCTTTATTAAATGGAATAAATAAACTCCACGCAAAGTGGCGCCAACTTCACTAGAGACGGGCCGCTGGGATTCTCCCAGTCTCAGCATTCCCCGGTCCGCCTCACTGGGCCGTGTCTGCTGGACTCAGACGTGCTCCACGTTAGAACCACCCGATTAAGCTCAGCGAGTGAACTGCAGCGCCTGGAAAGAAGCAGGGGACCTCGTCAAAGTCGCCCCGCCCCCATCCTCCCCATCAGCGAACAGGTGGGCCCACTGGCGCGGCCCGTGTGAGGGCATACCGCGTGCTGTGCTGGACAGGCCGCGTGGGGCCCAGTGCCACCCAACCGGGCCCGGGAGCCCCACGCTGTTGGGGTGGCTTCACATCAAGCAGCAGCATCCCGGGGGTCCCAGGAAGAGCCGGGGCTAGACCAGGCATCCGACAACTACAGCTGGCCTCCCAATGCCAGGCCCCCCCCCACCTGTTTTGCCACTAAAGTTTCACTGGGACACAGCAGCCCCCACCATCCACAGACGGCCCGAAGCTGCCTTCCAGCTGCCACACACGGAGCCGACCGTGTGGCCACACAGCCCACGGAACTTACCACCTGGCCCTTTACGGACAAGGCTGACCCGCCGACCCGACTGAGGAGCCACGGGGGCCCGGGGTGAGGGCAGGAGCGCAGAGGGCAGCCGTGGCAGAGAGCGGGGCGTGAGAGAGAGAAGACATCAAGGACAGCGTGAGGACCGAACACAAAGACAACGAGGAAGGAAAGAGAGGCCGCGCGGAACCGAAAGGGAAAAGCAGCAGGTGGCGGTGGGGAGAGGCAGAGAGAGAGGTGCACAGCCCACCCCCGCCAGGCGCGCCGAGCGGCGGCATGGCAACGATGTTCTCTCCCTCCGTCCCCCTGGACCTTGCCTTCCAGACCGGCAATCCATCAGGCGGGCGGGGAGCTGCGGAGAGTTAATCCGCCGCCGTCATCAGACCCTGCGGGCTGTGGGGGTGTTCTCCCTGCACGCCCCTCGCGGCTCCCCGCGGCTCCTTAAGGCGGTTGAACAAAACGGGAGCGACTCCGGGGGCTCGCCAGCGAGCGCTCGGCACAAGGCTGCTCGTCCTGGGCCTCCGTGTGCCCCCGGCGCTTTGCCTGCATCGGCACCGTGACGGATGGCTTGTCTGGGAGGCACTAAGGAACCTTAACAACCAGGTTCTATGAAGTTACATAACTTTTCACTGTGTGCCAATACACGATGCTCAACTAATAAACTTCTGTCAGGCCCCCTGGAGCAGCTTTTGAAGCTCTCCGAGATCCTGATACATAAAACGTTCCTGTTTAATAAATAAGAACGGGAAAACAGCCCCTGAACCCTGGAGGGCGGCACTCTGTGGCCTACAGGATCCGGGATCAGCATGTGGCCTCTGTGACCCGGGGGGGCAGGGGAGGGGGAGCGGAGGCAAGGCTGGGGCACCCATGACCGTTCCCTACCTTGGGGCCGCTGGACTGGACCAGCAGGCCGCCCCAGCCCTAGCCCGACACTGGGCCCCAGGCCTCTCCCGGGGCTGCCTGCCCGCTGGGGGTCAGGAAGCACGTAGGCAGAGCTGAGGTCGCAGCCCAGGCCTGCAGGCAGGGAGGGGTCGGGGCTCCTATCTGGAGCGCAGCCCCACGGCTGAGAACGGGAGAAAGGGCTTCGGGGACCCTGCGTGCCCGTGACGAGCTGCCCTGCGGGGGACAGTCTGGACCCGGAGGTCCGTCCCCCAAACCGGTCAGGCTGGAGATGGAAGGAGGGTCTGGCCAGGCCCCTCAGGCCGCCACAGAGCAGACGCTCCCTATGAAGACCGTGAACCCACCGGCACCCTCACGTGCCCGCCCTCCATCGACGGGACGCCTGGGTCTGCAGGGCTCGGCTCCACGGGAGCGTGTCGGGGCCAAACACAGGTCAGGCCAGCATCTGGGTTTCGGTGCCTCACCTTAAAGTAAGGCTCTGTCCCTGCCTTCGGGCACGTCCGTGAGGCTCCCAGACCCGGGAGCGGACAGAAAACTAAACGGAGCAGACCCCGACTCACAGTCCACCACCACTACCCACAGGGCCCAGCACGGGAGCACCGTGCCCTTCTCTCCCGACCCCACCAGCTCCCGAGGGACCTGTTTGCTAGCTTGCAGGGGGACCGCATCCACAGCCTGAGCCGGGACCCTCGCCGTGCCTGACCCGAGCACGGGGAAATGCCCCCGGGCGCTCTCCCTCCTCCCCCTGCTCTGCAGAGAGAGTCACCACCCACGGGGCCAGGGGACAGGACAGGACAACACCTGTCAGGGGATGGACGTCGGTCACAGAAGGTGACAGCAGGAGAGGCAGAGCTGGCCCTGGGTCCCCGCTCTGGCTCCAGCTGCCAAACGGTGCCCACCCCCTGTTCCTGCTGGTGTCGCCGATGGCAGGCACGACGTCCACGTCATCTGGGAGCTCGCCCCAAGACTTTCCTGAACCCAAGACCCCCCTCCCCCACCAAAGCCCCTCCTTGTGTTGCTATGGGCTTACTTCCTAAAGCTGGGCCCCCTTCTCCCTAACCCAGACCTCCTCCTGGGTGACAAGCGGGTCAGGGGTGCCTCTCACGGGGGAACCGGGGCGGTCTTGGTGCCGCGGGAGAGCCTGCGTGAGAACGGTCGCTAGTTGCAAGGTGGCCACTGAGTGAGCCCGGTCTCCGTGCCACCGACGGGCCGCACGGAAGGAGCAGGGGAACGCGGCATCTGGCGCATCTCCGCCTCTTCCCTTCTACACGAGACCCCCGCTAAAGAGCCACCGCCCTCCTCCAAGCGCACAAAGTGCCACTGGCTGCGTGTGCGCCTCTCTGCGCACGTGCGTGGCAGGGACCCCTGCGGTCCCGGCAAGCGGCCAGGCTGCCCCTGCTCCGGCCGCCAGAGCACCGCGTCCCACCCCACACCCTGATCAGACGGCGCGGGCCTCTCTGCGGGGGTGACACACGTCACCGCAAGTGGGCGAGACGGGGCTCCCCCACCGGCTCCCTCACACCGCGTGATGGGTCCTGGTCCCAAGGCCAACTCGAGAGCAGGGGTCCCTCGGTGCCAGCAGCAGCTGGCACGGGACTGAACTCGTCGGACACCGGGTCCCCCGGCAGAAGGAGCTCTGAGACTTGGCACGTGGCGGGCATCGCCACCCCACCCCTGCCCCAGACCCCCGTCCCCACCACTACCCCGCACCCTCCCGTGACATGTGCCGGGCAGCCGCCTCGGCCTCCCGGGGAGGAGGGGGAGGACACCCTCCTCTTCTCCTGGCACAGGTTCTGAGAGAGGCCAGACGGAGGCCAGGGGAGTCTTGGCGATGAGAGAAGGAGCCAGGGCTGGGGAGCCCCCACACCCCCCCACCCCACCGCAGGCCTGAACGGAGCAGGACCTGGTGTTTCGTCTGCTGCCACCTGCTGGGGGCCAGGAGGCACACAGCTCTCCACAGGGGACCCGGGCCTCTGAGAAGGGCTGGACAGGGTCCAGGCCCGACCCCCAGGGCGCACTGACCCAACCACTGCCTGCGCTCCCCAAAGGGGGCCGGCTGCCAATCGCGGGCACCTGAAGGCAGCGAGCTTCTCTCCACCTGCTTGTTGATGTTCCAGAACGGCCAGGGACAGGGAGCGGAGAGCCCGGCCGGGGAATGCCTGGCGGCCAGCCCCCCTGTGCCTGCTCCTCCCTGCAGGCAGCCGCTCGGGCCCTGGTGAGCCCTCGTGGAGGTTACCAGAGCCGGTGAGACAGACCGCGTGCAGGCCCGGAAAGGTGAGACGGGTTAACCGTGCCAGCCCATAGGTTCTCAAGTCACCCCCATCACCCCATCACCCCAAACGCGGCCCTGGAGGTGCCAGAACCGCGGGCCTCGTACTTAAGTGAGGAGGGTGCACGCGGCACACGGACAAGAGGGAGCTCTCACGTAAAACACGCCAGGGAGGACCGAAGGGGTCAGAGAGCCTTCCCCACAAATCTCTCCTCGGTAACGTTTCACACGGCACCAGGTGTGCCGTAAGGAGATGACTATTAACACGCTGATACTTACGGCGACTCGCTGGGTGCGGCAGGAACAGCCATTCAAACCACCACTGAAGGTCTGCACGCGACAGCACTGCCACGGCCCCTTGGCGGCCCCCCTCCCCCGGCCGCCGGTCGGGGCGCGGAGCCCGCACGCGCCGGGCCCGCCCGCACACTCACCTCCATCTCCGAGCTGTGCGCATGCACCTTCTGGACCATATCCTCGGCCTCACGCATCCGACGGGTCAGCTGGGGCGAGTACTCGGCCGGGGTCAGCTCGCTGTCGTAGGACCCCAGGATGGCACGCATGCCGTCTCGCTCCTGTGGGCACACACAGCAGGCGGTCAGGCCGGGGACGGTGACGGGACACCGGAGGAACACGCACGACGTGACAGCAGACGCCACACGGAGGCAGCAGGAGGGTGGGCACGCTGTTGGGCTGGAGGGTGGGGGGCTCATGTGGCTTCTCCAAGGGCTGAGGGGCGTTTGGATCCTCACAGAGCCCCATGAGGCCAAGATGGGGCCTGAGCGGCTCTGAACCAGCAGCCCGAGCACAGGCCAAGGCCGGGCTGGACCCGGGTGCTTCCCACGACCGCCCGGCCTCGAGCTGAAGGGTCTATGGAGGCCTGTGGTGGCCAGAGACCCCTCCCCGGGCCTGCTGACTGCCCCAGCTGCGCAGAGGCCCTCTATCCCATCCCGCCAGCCCCGGGGGCCGCCAAACTCCAGACACGGTCCCAGGAACACAGCGGTGGCGGGACCAGGCCAGGCCGTGGGTTTGAATGCCCCACCGCCTGTGACTCCTGACCTGGCCTCTGGGCAAGGCTGCACGCAGCAGTCGGGAGAGAGGACAGATCCATCCAAGCAGCAGGCGACCGGGTGGGAGCAAGAAGCAGGATGCACGTTCCTTCCACCCAGACGCGAACCGCCCCTGACTCCCCACTCGTTAGCTCTGGCCTTAGCAAGCTCCCTGTCTCCCCACACAGCTCCCAGGATGCCTGGGGCCCCAATCTCAGGCCACAGATGTGTCAATAGGCACCAGCCAGGCCCGGCACCCTTTCTCCGTTTCTTGCACAAAGGGAGAGCCCCCTGCAAAGACGCACCAGGTTTTGGGGAAGGATGTACCGATGCCACTGCATCAGGACCAAGCTCCACAGAGAAGCCACTGCTCAGGGGTGTCCTGCCAGAAACGCTTAAGGCTGAGTGTGAACCAGAGTCAGGAGCCCTGGGAGGCATGGGCGGCTTCTCCTGCCCAGGACTGGAAGATTCCTTCCTCAGATGTTCGTGCGGGGAGACAACCTTCTGGAGGCCAGCCAGGGAAGGTCACAGAGACCTGAGGTGTCCCTAGGTCCAGCAGCCGAGCGGCTCTGGAGGGTCTGCACAGAGGGCACCCGTACCCAGAAAGGAGCCTCTGCCTCCCCTGTGGGCTGCCCACCATCCGTTCTCGTGCCCTGTGAACCTGGATTCTTCCTCGGCCCTAACACAGGCCTGAGCTGGGGCTGGCACCTGCTCTCCCACCCCACATTCTGCAGGCTGCTGTCACCTGGGAAGCCCGCAGGGAGAAAATCCCATCACCCCGCAGGACACCCAGGTGCACCGGCGCACACGTCTCAGAGCTTCACGTGGGCCAGTGTCCCGGGGGTCAGCTCCACAGTCTGGGCTGGGGCCTGAGGGTCCATATCGCACTCAGGCGCCCAGAGATGCTGCTGCTGTGGGACACGGAGCTCCGGGGCTCTGCCTGGGGCAGCAGAGCCCAGGAAGGAAGGGTGGGCTGTGCACGGGCCAGGTCTGGCCCGACTCTGCTCCAGCCGGGGCCCTGAGGCCAGAGCACTCATCCCCGGCATCAGTTCCCGGATTATTGGGTTAATCCCCACTCACACACGGCGGACCCGAGGGCTGACGCCATCACGGATGCAGCGTCCACACACCGCCCCATGAACGAGGCCCAGTGGCCTCATCCGTGTCGGCAAACACACCTCCACGGTTCACGGCGCACCCTCTCCGGCCCCGGCACTGCCTGGCTCTGCGCCGGCCCGGCTCTCGGCCGCTGTCCCATCAGGGCAGGGCGACCAGGCGCACCAAAGGGACAGTCCGCACAGGCACCTTCACGGCCCCGAAACACCCCCCCACTCAACGTCCTCTGGGTTGGAGAGGCCCCTTCTTCTCGGGTGGGACCGGAGGAAGGCACAGGGCTCGCGAGCCTCAGACTCGGTCTTTGCCCGCCACGGGCTGCACAATTAGCTGATGACAAGAAATTCACCGAGAAATTAAAGTTACAAATCCAACTGGAACCGGTCGCACGTCCGTGGGAAATTTGTTTCCACAGGAAGGTTTATCGAGTGTCACAATTTTATTGAAATCCTTTATCTTCGTATTGACTTTTATGGCTCGAGCTGGTTACCGGCGTCGTCCCTACCAGAATGCGGGTGCCCCGGGGGGCCCGGGCGGGGGGACTTGCCTTCCTGAGCAAGCTGCGATCGTCTCCCTGATTGACCAATAAATCCCCACAACCCGCCTTCCAGCACGGCACTCTTCATCGGGTCTGCGGGCGCCTCGGCCGGCGAGGAGGAAAACGTTTGGGAGCAAGTTCGTCGTTCGTTCCCGTTAAAGACGTCGCTTTGTCATTACTAGGAAAAGCAAAAGACCAAGTGTGCTGGTTTTATTTGATAATGACTTTTTAATGACCAATTCCGCTTGTGGTAAAGTTTGCTTTGTTTCCACTTGAGCAAATGCCGATGATTAATCTCTGAACAAACAGGCATCGGGTCCGCGAGGAGGCCTCAGAGACTCGCCCGAAGAAGTAGAAGGGGACACTTGCCGCCGGGCGCAGAGCAGTCCCATGTGACTTCGAGCATGCCTGCTGGTCACAGAGTCATTGGCAGCTCCGCGCGTGGATGAGGGCAGGGTCAGTCGCCCACGCGCAGATGAACCCCAGGCCCCGCCCCGCCCTCGCCGCCCCAGCCGTCTGGGAAGGAGCGTGCTGGCCCGGCAGCCTCGCGTGTGGTAACAGTCACCGGCCCTCCTGCCCCCGGGCCTCCAGGACACGGAGCCTCCCTCCCCACCAAGGGCTGACGGGCCAGTGCCCGACTCCAGGACAGACGCGGGACTGACGGCTCAAGACCCTGCCCAGCCGTCCTGTCTTCCGGCCCACCTCCCCAACCGGCGCTGAGCCCCGCAGGCAGGTTGGTACCAAGGACAGGAAGAATCTTCTGGAAGCTCTGGAATGCTCCCAGTAAGGGGCCGGAACCTGAGGAGGGCAGAGACCAGGGGCTCTGGACAAACTAAATGCTTCCTTCCTCAGCAGAAATGAGGGGACAGGGCTGGTAGGCGGTGCTATGTGACGGTGCACAGCCAGCCCCAACGCTGGGAATGAGTGGCCATCGAGGCAGGCCTCAGCCTTCTGGACAGGAAGCTGAGGCACAGGGGCTGCGCACGCACCAAGGGTCTGGGGTCTCCCGCAGGAAGGATGCCGACCCCAGGGGCCGTGGGCGTGGAGACCGAGGATCCGTGGCAACCAGCTGACATGCTCTGGAAAGCCAAGAGCATTTGAAAAACAGGTCCTATTTTGTCTGGCTTGTATCTACTGATGCGGAAGCCAGAGCCCCTCTGCGGGCAGCTCAGAACAGCGAAACCAACGCTGGCGGGCCCCGGACGCGGGCCTTCCCCCCGACCCCGGCGGTATGCATCTCAGCCGCGGCCGCTCCCCACCGCCCAAAGCACCCTCCACCAGGAGCGGTAACTTCTTCTCCATGGGGCTGGGCAGACAGGTCTGCCTGGGAAGACGACGTCCACTGTCCTCCCTGCCCTTGGGGCCCACACTGGCCGGGCCGTGCTAGCCAATCCTGCCTCTGTCCCAAGGACAGCTCTGTTCACGGGACAGGCCTGCCAGCAGCAGGCCCCACTGCCACCTCTCACCCCTGGCTGGTCCCGGGGACCCAGACCCCCGCCTCTGCAGTCCCACGGGCCATGGTCACCAACGCGATGCCCAGGGACACTAGCGCTCCAGCCCCCAACGCTGGGCCGGGATGCAGGCTTTTGTAAGTTCCCCGAGAGGGTGCAGGAAGGAGGGAGGACACGGGGAAAGGGGCAAAGTCCGAAAAACCAGTGCATCCAGCAGGCACAGCCCCTGGGGCCTCTCTTCTGGGGTCAGGGGTCTCTCTTCCGGCGTCTCCTCCCCTCCAGCCCAAAGCCTTCCTGTTCTGAGGCCAGGGAGGTGCGTCTGACCCACATCACAGACCGAGCCCCCGACATGAAACCCCGGCCGGTGCAAACCCTGGGTGACAGATCCCCTGGGGTGCCCCTCTTGGGGCTCCTCCCGCGTGTGCCCAGACAGCAAACCCCAGCAATCCCCAGGCGGCGGCAGCCGCAGGCACCGCGGAGTCTGGTTCAGGGCTCAGAGCCTGCCTCCTCAGGCAATGCCAGGCCACGACGGGGACAGAGGCCAGAGGGGAGGTGATGCTCCTGCGCACAATCGCCCTGACTGGTGTCGGATGAGCTGTGTCCTCCTGGGTTCCCAAAGACCAGAGCCGCCCTACTCCACGGGCTCCCGGGCACAGACACCCCGGCACGTGGTCCTAACAAACACTGGCCCTCGCACGTGCCCCCCTCACATAAACTGACCCCCGAGTCTCCTGGGCTCCTCCTGAGTCCAGGGGGCGCGGCCGGCCCCAGAGCCCAGAGCAGGAGTCTCCCGGGGAGGGACTGGAATCAGTCCCTTCCTGCAGGTGCCCGAACCGGGTGGGAGACGAGAGCAGAGAACCAGGACCAAAAAAGTCGGTATCCACAGGGGGCAAACCTTACAAACAAACAGATGGTGGTACCTACCCACATAGGCACACACAGCGCTGACTGCCGGCAGATTAACTGTGCGCAGCACCCGAGACCACAGTGCGAGCTGGCTCGTGGCAGGAGCACGCGCAGAGATCCCGGCTGGGAAAGCAGGGCCACGCTCTGCCCATCAAACAAGTTCCAAAGAGATAGTTCTAAGGACCGTAAAATAACGGTAAAAAATACAAATAAATCGCACAAGAAAAATGAAAATAGACCAGCAAGCACTGGAATTAGGAGAATTAGACCCACAGTACTCAGGTAATAAAATAATCGGAAGCGGAAACAGAAAACATGCACGGTACGCTCAAAACAATAAAGAAAGGGACTTAAATTATTAGCGAGAAACAGGACATCGAAGAAACAAGCAAATTCAAAAACAAAACCGAAACGCAAATTAAATAAAGCTCAACAAGGTAAAATAACAATTCAAAGACGTAAACTAGTAGAACAGCGATTCAGATGTGGCTGAAATCTGAGGAACAAAGCAGAAAGCAGACAAAGGACAAACCGGAAAGAGGAGGCAGCGGCTGGGTGACGGGAGCACTGGGAGGCTGTGGGTTTCTATCAAAATCGGGGAGAAACGGCACCTCGGACGGAGGGCAACAGTCAAGGTCACAACGGCTGTGGAACTTCCAGAATGGATCAGAAGCGCCCACCCTCAGCTGCAGAAGATCGCAGACCTTGCAGAGTGCGCGAGGGGCGGGGGCGGGTGGGGTGCGCCCTGGGAGGGCAGACACCCACATGCGTGGATGCGGCCCCCGCAGCAGGCTGGCCACGGGAAGGCCGCCAGACGTGCCCGTCCGCGGCGACACACAGTCTGGGGCGGTAGGGAGCTGCTCACCAGCAACGACTTCACTGGAGGAGAGCACACAAGACGTATGGCCGAAGGCAAGTGGTCACGGAAGCCAGACCGAGAAAGAAGAAAGGAACACGAGCGACGCACTAGCGCCACGTGCTACCACAGCCACAACTGTGAGATCGCAGGGCGCCTGACTCATGGGTGGGGGAGGAAAAGGCAGAATGAACCCGCTCGTCACCCACTCACAAGAAATGAGCGGCGACCAACACTAGATGCTTAAATACCTACGAGACGCTAAGGCTGCAGAGGAGGTGCGGGGCACAACACTTTTCTTAAGGAGATACGGGAGCAAACCATGCGCGTGTGCGCACACCCACACCCACGCGGCCTGTGCAAGCCGAACCAGACCCCTGGCTGCCTCCAGGCAGGTGCGGGGGGGGGGGGGGGGCAGACGGGGCAGGGACAGGTGAACTTCTTACTGCCTACTCGTTCAGGATTTCATGACTTCTCAACTTCTCTACTGAAAAAAATACCAATTAAAAACAGAAATTCAGGGGGGAAAAGAATATAACATATAATAAAAGCATTTAAGGGAGGCCTGGAGCCTTAAATTGCTCCCAAAGGGATAAAGATATCATTACCCACTCTATTAAATATGCCCAGGAACCTCTAAAAGAGAAGAAACCGAGAAAAATATAAAAGGGAGGGAAAAAGATGCAAGAAAAAAGAACACAGCAGGAAACTTATAAATTCACTGTCTACATTAGAAAAGCCGAAAGCTGAAAATTAATGAGCCAGCAACCAAGTCAAAAATAAGAAAAAGAATAAAACAACACAGGCAAAGAGTGTGAGGATGGAAACAACGGATGGGGCAAAAATGGGGAAGAGAAAACGAAGACAGACACGTGTCAGCAGAAACTTCCCCAACTGAGACGCAGAGAGAGAGAGACGATGAGGAAAGCTGCGCCCCAGAAGAACGAGGGCCAGCTACGCAAGGGGTAGGCTCTGCACCATGACGCTAGGAGCAGAGGAAACACCCCTCTGAACGGGAGACTTTCCAGAACGCCACCCGACCCCAGATCCAGGGAGCTCAGAGGACCATGAGCAAGATAAACACCAAAAAACCTACACCCGGCAAATCATATTCAAACCCTGAAAACCGAAGACGGAGAAATCCCGCCAGAGGCAGGCAGCACGTGAGAGACCGGGGCCGGGGCGGGGAGGGACGTCTACTTGAGCAGAGAAAAACCTGCCTCGCCCAGAACTCTGCATCCAGTGAAATCACCCTTCAGAAGCGGAGGGGAAATAAAGGCATCCTCGGACAAAAACGGCACGCGGGATCCGTCGGGGTACACCTGCCCCACAAGAAATATTAAAAGGCGCGTAGCAGTCCGAAGTCGGATCGGTGTAAAGAAAGGCAGAGCTTCAGAGAAGGAGCAGGTGAGGGGCAAGTAGTCTCTGTCACCTTCCGGGTCTTACCTGCTCTAACAGACAATGCTCACAGGAGCAGGGGTAGCAAGGCCTCAGGAGACCAGCGCTGTCATAAGGGACGGGGGGAGGGGACTTGGGACACCTGGTGCAAGGCACCGCGCTACCTGTGCGGGGGGACAGTACCGTCTAAGGACGGACTCAGACTTCCGCCAAGCTGCCAGTTCTGGGGTGAGCATGACAACACAGGCCTTAAGACCTGTAACTCATGAGTTACCAGAGAAAATGAGAGAAACACAGAGTCCCATGAAATGCTCGGCTAAAACCAAACAAGGCACATCGACACAGAAGAGTCAAAAAGGACCAAAGAACAAGTGTCCACGTGGAAAATGCGAACCACATCACAGCGGCCAAACAAAGTGCCTCGGTATCACTGCGAGCGATCTAAACACGCCAACCGGAAGATACCGTCAACGTGGATTAGAACGGGTCCAATTATATGTCTATAAAAAACCTACTGCACATACACAAACACAGACAGAAAAGTTAAAGGGTGGAGAAAGATATGTCGTGCTAACCTCAGTCAAAAGACAGCAAAGCTGAAGGGGAAGCTTTACCAATCTTGGGCCAAGCAGACCTCAGGACACAGAAACACCTATGGAGATAAGAGGGGGGCCACATAATGATAAAGGGGTCAATACTCCCCCAAAGATTTACCAATCCTAAACACGTATGCACCTTACAACAGAGGGTCAAAATACGTGAGGCAAAACTGATAAAACTTCAAGGAGAAACAGACATATCTCCCGGTGTAGCTGGAGACTTCCATGCCCTCCATCAGTAATTGACAGATCCAGGAGGCAGAAAATCAGTAAGGATGCAGTTGAACCAAATAGCACCATCAATCAACTGGATCTAATTGACACTGATAAAATACTTCATCCGCCAACGGTAGGACACACATTCCTCTCCAGCTCGCGTGGAACATTCACCGAGACAGACCACACTCTGGGCCGTAAAACACAACTAAACACACTGAAAGGGGCAGAAATCATACCAAGTAAGCTTTCAGAGCACTCTGGAATTAAAATGGAAATCAGTAATAGAAAGATGGCTGGAAAATCCCGAAATATTTAGAGATTAAACAACGCTTATCTAAATAACACACGGGTCACAGAAATCCTAAGAGAAATATGACGGCATTTTTCACAAGATGAAATGAAAACCAACTTATCACAACGCGTAGCAAAAGCAGGGCTTCGAGGGAATGGATAGCACTGAATGCTATTTTAGGAAAGAAATCTAAAATCAATCATCAAAGCTTCTGTCTTAGAAAACGAGGGGCGCCTGGGTGGCTCAGTCGGTTAAGCGTCCGACTTCGGCTCAGGTCACGATCTCGCAGTCCACGAGTTCGAGCCCCGCGTCGGGCTCTGGGCTGACGGCTCAGAGCCTGGAGCCTGTTTCCGGTTCTGTGTCTCCCTCTCTCTCTGCCCCTCCCCCGTTCATGCTCTGTCTCTCTCTGTCTCAAAAATAAATAAACGTTAAAAAAAAATTGAAAAAAAAAAAAAAAAAGAAAACGAAAGAAAGAAGAGTAATGTAAGCCTAAACCGAGCAAAAGAAAAGAAATGATGAAAATTAGAACAGAAATCAGTGAAATTGAAAGCAGGAAAACAATTGAGAAAAATCAACAAAACCAAAAGTTGGTTCTTTGAGAAGATCAACGACACTGAAAAGCCTCTAACAGGCTGACCGCGTCACAACCAGAGAAGACAAGACAAAACAGAAAAGACACAAATTGCTAACACTGGATGTGAGAGAAAGGTCATCACTATCAATCCCAGTAACGTGAAAAAGAGTAAGATTATTAGGAACAAATCCGTGCCCCAAAACTTCGTAACTTATGTGTAACGGACCAAATCCTTAAAAGGCACAAATGATCGCCATTTGCAAGAAGAGAAACAGAAAATCTGAGTTGGCTTCTATTGAATGAAGTTGAATTGATAATAACCTTCCTAAAAAGAAGGCACCAGACTCCAATGGTTTCCCTGGTGAATTCCACCAACTATTTAATCAAGAAATTATACCAACTCCTTAAAATCTCTTGCAGAAGACAGAAGCAATCATACATACATGTTCGCAAATGATATTTACGTATCAGCATAAATAACATGTATTTGCCAAAACTCACAGACCCGCACAAGAGTAAACCTTACCATAAACCATGGACGTTAATTAGAGATAACGTACCCATACTGGTGTATTCATCGTGTCAGACATGCCCCGGGACAATTCAGGATATTAGTGTCAGGCGAAACTGTGGGGTGGGGGAAATAATACAGAAGCCATCTCTGTACCATCTTCTCCACTTTTTTGTAGACCCAAAACTGTTCCAAAGGGAAAAAAAAGTACAAAGAGCTGGAGAGGAGAAAGTGGACAAGGGACTGGCCCCAGGAAGGGGGTGACTTACTCATGAGCTGACCCGGTGCAAGTCAAAAGGCAGCACAAGTACAGGCTCAAAGGGCGTGGGTGGCCAACCGAGAATTCCATACCCGGCAAAAGAATTTTTTTTTTTAAGTTTATCTACTTATTTTGAGAGAGAGGGGCAGGGTCCCAAGAAGGCTCCACACTGTCAGCACAGAGCCCGACGTGGGGCTTGATCCCACAAACCACGAGATCATGACCTGAGCCAAAATCAAGAGTCAGACCCTCCACCGACTGAGTCACTCAGGTGTTCCCCAGCAAAGTATTCTTTAGAAGTGAACGTGTAATGAATACAGCGTCACACTAGGAAGAACTGAGGTAATCCCTCAGCATCAGATCCATACCAAAGGAAATACTTACTGAAGGGCGTGCCGCAAGCAGAAGATCAGTGATCCAGATGGATGCCTAGAGAGGCTGGCGGGTAACCAACAAACATGTGTAAATGTGAATGAACACATAAAGCCACAGTAACAAACTGGACGATCACATGCAAAAGAATGAAATCGGACTACTTTCTTACACCACACACAAAAATAACCTCAAAATAGATTAAGGATCTTAAATGTGAGACTTGAACTCATGAACTCCTAGAGGAGAACACAGGTAGCAACCTCCCTGACATCGGCCGTAGTAACTTTTTTCTAGACGTGTCTCCTGAGACAAGGGAAGGAAAGGCAAAATTACCTATTTGGACTACATCATAATAAAAAGCTTCTGCCCAGAGGAAGGAGACAGTCCACAAAACTAAAAGATAACCTACAGAATGGGAGAAGATATTTGCAAATGATGTATCTGATAAAGGGTTAATATCCAAAATATATAATGAACTTACACAACTCAGCACTCAAAAAACGAATAATCCAATTAAAAATGGGCAGAAAACACGAACAGACATTTCTCCAAAGGAGACATCCAGATGGCCAACACACACATGAAAAGATGCTCAACATCTCTCATCATCAGGGAAATGCAAATCAAAACTACAACGAGATACCCTCTCACACCTGTCACAGTGGCTGAAATCAACAACACAGGAGACAGCAAGTACTGGTGAGGATGCAGAGAAAGGGGAATCCCCTTCCGCTGCCGGCGGGAATGCAAACTGGTGCAGCCACTGTGGAAACAGAATGGAGGTTCCTCAAAAAATTAAAACTAGTATGACCACATCCAGGAATTTCACCACTGGGTATTTACCCAATGAATACGAAAACACTAATCACAAAGGATACATGCACCCCTACGTTTACTGCATTGTCTACAACAGCCCAGACACGGAAGCAGCCCAAGCATCCACTGATAGATGAACAGAGAAAGAAGACTTGATCTCGGCTCAGGTCAAGGTCTCGCGGTTCGGGAGACGGTGCCCTGCGTCAGGCGCAAAGCCTGCTTAAGACTCTCTCTCTGTCCCCACCCCACGTGCCTCCACACGCTCTCTCAAAACAAATAAGCAAAACATTAAAAAAAAGTAACAACAATAGCTTCTCAGCTGTGTGTGTGTGTGTGTGTGTGCGCGCGCGCGTGTAAAGAACATAACAATAGTCTATACGTAAAGCAAAAAGGTCAACAGATGTCATGTTTTAAGGTTCCTTGAATTATCTAGGAGAGAGAGAAGTATTCAGTTTTATTAGACTTTGATAAAGAGCCTGTTATAATTACCAAAATAGCCCCTAAAAATTACACTAAAGCATATGCTACTACAAGATAACCAGGGGGAAATGGTTTAGTCTGCGACAGGTATTAATTAAAAAAAAAAAAAAAAAAGACCAGCAGAAGGCAAATAAAAAGACGGTTAATTTCAAAACAAATTTATCGTTAATTACAACTAAAATATCTCAACTAAAAAAAATAAATATTTTCAGACTGAATAAAATACAAAGCCTAACCTGTGCAGAAGCAATATCATAATAAAATAAGGAACAAAGACTCAAAGTAAAGCCTGAGAAAGTGAAAGGCACAAATGCTATACAAACGCAAGTGGAGGGATCTGTATTAATATCACACAAAAGAGATTCAAGGATCAAAAGCATCTAAGAAGACTATTTCATAACAACAAAAGGCTAAATGGACCAGGAAGATAATTGTTTGCAGCCTATATGGGCCTAATAAGGCAGAGCCAGAAGACACGCCGTAACTGACCACAATAAAAGGAGAAACAGACAAACTGAGACTCAAGCTGGGATATTCCAACACAACTCCCTCAGGATCAGAGAGAAAAAGAGGGAAACCTCACTGGGGACACGGAAAATTTGAACAGCACGATTAGCAACCGATCCACGGTGTTGATAAGGCACCAAATGCAGCCAGTGCGGAACACGTGTCACTCTGAAGTGTGCACGGGCCGGTCACAAGCCCTGACTTCTACGCGGTCCCTCCAGCAAGTCTCAGCAAATTTCAAAGGACTGGTATGAGGTATGGGCTCAGAAAACAATGAAATTGGGCTATCAATAAATAACGAGGTGATCACAAAATGTTGGAAATTGAGAAATTTACTTCTAAATAACCTAGTGGTCAAAATAAAAATCACAATCGAGGGGCACCTGGGTGGCTCAGTCGGTTAAGCATCCGACTTCGGCTCAGGTCACAATCTCATGGTTTGTGGGTTCGAGCCCCACATCAGGCTCTGTGCTGACAGCTCGGAGCCTAGAGCCTGCTTCTGATTCTGTGTCTCCTTCTCTCTCTGCTCCTTCCCCACTCATGCTCTCTCTCTCCCTCTCTCAAAAATAAACAAACATTAAAAAAAATTTTTTTTTTAAATTACAATTGAAACTGATAAATATTTTGAAATGAATGATGAGAAAAATACAATGTTATCAGAACTACAGCAGGCATGTATGTTTATAGCCCAGAACACAGAGAAGAAAGTTAAAAACCGATCATCTACATAGCTCAAAAGTTAGAACAAATTAAAAAGGAAAAGGAAAAAAATATGAAAATAGAAATTAATGAAACAGAATGCACATGATACAGAATCAAGAATGCTAGAAGTTGGTTCATTCCAGTGACTACTAACACGGATAAACGTGATGAGACAGCTTGAGAGAGAGCAAATACGTAACCAAACAACGAGACTGAACAAGAGGACGAAGCCGCAGGTCATGGAGACGACTGGTCATCCAGAAACAAAATTCAAATGACTTCAAAGCTGTTGAAAGAAATCAAAGCCCCAATTTAAAATCTTTCCAACCCAGAAACCCCACAGGCCCAGATGCCTTCACTGCTGAAATTTACTCAACACTTGAGGAAATACCCCCGATCCCATACATACTGTTACAGAGAAGAGAAAGAGAACTCCCTGACTCGTTCTATAAAGTCAGAAAAACCATGACAGCAAAACGTGATGAGGACATTATAAGAAATGAAAATTAAGAGGCACCTTCCTGGGTGGCTCAGGCAGGTGTTGATTTCGGCTCAGGTCACGATCTCATTTATGGTTCACGAGTTCAAGCCCCATGTCGGGCTCTGCACTGGCACCGCAAAGCCAGCTTGGGATTCTCTCTTTCCCCATCTCTCTCTGCCCCTCCCCTGCGTATTCACTCTCTGTCTCCGTCTCTCTCTCAAAAATAAACTCAAAAAAATAAACTTAAAAAGAAATGAAAATTAATCATCGAAATCTCTCATAAACACAGAGGCAAAATCTCCAACCTACTCATTAGCAAACCAAACTAAACATTACTTAGAAAGGAAAAGCCATAGTCAGGTTTGCTTATTCCTGAAAAGCACGTTTGGTTTAACATTTGAAAATCAATTAATTTAATTTTCCACATTAATGGAGTAAAGAAAAATCATATGATCAGCTCAGTATATCCAGAAAAAGCCTTTGATTAAAATTCAACATCTATTCATGATGAAAACAATAAACAAAAACCCTCTTAGCAAATGAGGACTTGGAAGGGAGCTCCACCATGGCCTGCAACAGTGAAGTGTGAAAATTTTCCTTCACCAGCTACCAAAACGCTTCTGTCCAGAACAGTGTTGGAGGTGATAAGCAGCAGAATGAGGCAAGAACAGTCACAAAGGTGACTGGAAAGAATTAAAAACTATTATGAGTAGGTGACACAGAAAATCCAATGGAATCCACAAAGAACTTATTAAAATAAGTTTAGAATGTTGCTGGATCAAAGTCAATAATCAAACTTCAATTCTATTTCTATGTGCCAGCAACAAATAGTTGTAAAATTACACTTTAGAAAAGATGCCATGTATACTGTCAAACAAACAAACAAAAAACCACAACAATACAAACCTATGAGATGTCCACCTAGAAAACCTTATAAAACAGAGAGAAAACAAAGATGCCCTAAAAACACAGAAGCACGGGCCATGTTCATGGATCGGATGCACTCTTATGAAGACGGCACTTAATCAGCGCACGCCCGGCAGACAGCTCGGCGGGTTTACTGTGGAAACGGACAGACTGGATTCCAAACTCGACATGCAAACGTAAAGGGTCACCTCCAGGCAAGGCGGCTGGGGAGGGGGTGCTGGCTCTATCAGGAAACAGGGCTGAGGAGAGTCCCAGCGACTAAGGCAGTGTGGTCTGGGTAAAAAGAGAGAGAAACAGACCAATGCAGATGTGCACTCTGATTTCACCACATAAGCAGCCCAGCAGGCAGTGAGAAAGGAAGGGTCTCGATAAACGCCATTGTGGGCTGGGGGTGGGGGGCAGAGCCCGCCGTGGCACATTAAGCTTCACGTGGTGAGGTTAAGTGTGGAAAGGCCAAACAATAGACAGGATAATACTGAAGCATACGTCCGTAACTGTGGGGCAGACGACGGTTTCCTAAAGAGGGCACGGGAGATGATAACCATCAAGGAAGGTTCACATGGATAAATTAGATGGCATTAAAGTTAAGACCTTCTTTTAATAAAGTTGCAGAGAGTGAAAACCTGACTCAGAGAGAAGGCATCTGCAACGCAAACAGCTGAGAAAAGGCTGGGGTGCAGAATCCATGCAGAATTCGTACGGGTCATAAAGAAAACGGCAGAAGGGAGAAAACGAGACCGCGGACGTGCCAGGGGCCTCACCAGAGCGAGCCCCACACGCCCGGTAATCACGCGAAGGGGTGTCGTCCCCATCCACACCCTGGGAAATGCAAACTGGAGACGCGAGGAGGTCCCACCACCCACCCTGGAACAGCCGCCAGCGCGTGCGGCTCTGGAGCCCCAGGGTGCTGTGCGCACTGACGCCAGCGGCTGGGCGGCTGGGACCCCACGGACGTGCCCGTGGTGGGGCAGCTGTGCTCCCGGGTGCCCGGACACAAACGCAGATCTCCGTGCAACAAAAGACGAGAATGTTCACCCCGACGTTCACACGCACCAAGAAACGAAGAAACTCAACGTTACATGTGAATGCATAAAAAAGCACACTATGCTCTACTCCACTCGTAAAACACAGAAGAAGTAACTGCCCACAGAAACGTGGTTTTGAGCAGAAGAAAGCAAATACAAAAGACGACACATCGTACAATTCCATTTACACACAACTTACAAACAGGGAAGGCAGGGCTGTGGTGTTAGAAACAGGATGGGGTGGCTTGGAGGGAGCACGGCAGGAGAGGAGAGCTTTCTGGAGCTGGTGATGCATGGCTCTCTGTCTGGGAGGTGGAGCGCCACGGACCAGCGAGGAGACAGCCGCCTCCACGGAAAAGCTGGCCCACAGTGCCCCGCGCCACTGTCACCGTCTGACCAGAGGGGAGCGGGAAAGCCCCGGGCCCCGCCCCCAGCAGCTTGCTGGGGGCCTCGGGTCCTCCCGGGTCCAGGGCCGCCGCAGTGCTGTCCCGGGGCGCAGCGTCAGCCCCTGACAACACGCCTTCCCCGCCGCTGGGCCCAACTGCCTTCCCGGCCGCCTTTGCTCTCACGGCTCCCTTACAGGGTCCCCCGGCCGCCCAGGACGGCAGGGCCGCACTGATGGAGTGCTCCAGAGCGGGCCCGACACGGGAACGGCCACTGGGCCTGGAGGTGCCCGGGGGGTCATCGTGCTCCTCCCGAGGGCCCTGGGCTGGCGCCTGCCGCACAGGACCCACAGCGGCATTTCAACCCGCTGATGAAAAGCTCTGCAGCGCCCCTGTGGGAAGGAGAAGGGATCAAGGGAGACTCCCCAAAGTGATTTCACCGGGATCTCACACTGCTCTATCCCAAATCCCCTTCCGGGGTCCAGGCCGGCTCCCCACGGCCAGAGGAGCCCCCTCCCCCTCCCAGCCTGCGCCCCCCGCGCCGCGAGGCCTGGATCAGAGGGGCCCCCGCACCGCGAGGCCAGATTAGACGGGCCTGCCTTTCTTCCCTGGAAGGGCAGGGCACAGGCAGCCGAGCTCCAGCGTGCTCCCTGCGTGCGAGGCGCCCAGCAAGGCCATCTCCACGCCATGGCTCACTGTGCCTGTTCTTCACCGCAGAGAACCCAGCGCCGGGAACCCAACAGGCGTTCAGTGAGTATCTGCTCAACCGAAGCACGAATGCACCAGCCGATCAACCCACTTTCGGAGCAAACAGGAGGCAGGCGCTCACTCTCTCAGAGGAGGAAACAGGCTTCTCGAGTTCAGTGACTTGCGGACTGAGCCGAGGTCTGAACCCAGCTCGGCGAGAAGCAGGAGCCCGGCGCTCGGTTGTCGTGCTGAAGGTGACACGGACACCGGGATGGAGACGCGCTTTATAAACCCGGGTCCAGGACGGCTCCTGGCCCGCGTCCCTGGGATCACGGAGTGCAAAACAGCACGGGCAACGGTGACCCCAAGGCCTTCACCACTCACCAAAGCACGCAAAGCCGGAGTTTCCGGGACGCAGGACGTGACCCAAATGGCTCTAATTTAAGAAGGCTCTTCTCAAGCTGGAAGGTCAGGCACCAGACAGGCTTTGTCCTCACGGAGCTGACCATTGCTCTGCTGACCAGGCAGAAACCCACACAAGATGGGCTCCGAGCACGACGACTGACCAACTGGGAAGCACCCCCAGTGAGGCCAAGGGAGGCTGCTGCTTCGTGTCCCACACAGAAAGTTCCGTCCGGTGTCGCACGCGCCCAATTGGGGTCGGGCCAGCCCCAGAGGGAGCCCCGCGCTCCCAGACTCAGCCCCGGAGGGGACAGAAGGTGAATGCCACAAGAACCCAGAAGGGATGAAGACAGCGCGGGGGAGGTGGGGGGGGGCAGGGGCACCCCTGGAGGGACCCCACGGCGGCACACGGGGCGCGAGAGCAGCACAGAAGGACACCGACGGTCCAAGTCCCACCTTCCACCCGCACCGGCACTTGCGTGCGCGGGCACGCCCCCACACCTGGGTTCTCGGGGGGTCACGGGGCCACCGCTCTCACACGCGTCGGGGTCTCAGCACACGCTTGCGGACACCTCCGCGGGGTCCAGGACAGCGGACGGTTCACACCCCGGCTCGGCCACTTTCGCTCCCTCAACAAACGTCACCGGCTGCCAACCACGGGGCCAGGGGACGGCAACGGACGAGAAGGCGCGCTTTCCGCACTTCACGCCACCATGTTAGCGCCAGACGCCTGGACCCCAGGCCCCGATCAGCAGCGCTGGAGGCACAAGCAAGAGGCAGAGCCGGTCTGGGCCTCAGCTGGGTCAACCGCAAAAGACCAGAAATTTCCTACCACGGGCTTATTTTTAGGACCAAATAAGATCGTTTATTTAAAACTCATAACATCAACTTTTAAATTTCAGCTTATTATCACTGTCCCCGCCCCGCACCCCCATTCTCGGAATGTCCTCCCCACTAAAAACCGGAACACACAGCTGGTTATACCCACTCAACCTCCCCACTCAGAACAAACACAGCCCCTCAAGGACGCCCTTCCCAAGCTACCCACTGGACAGGGGCCTGCCAGGGGGCAGGGGGGTGTCCCAGAACTGGGACCTGCTGGGGGACCCACTCGGAGCATGGGGGGTTGTCCCAGGAGGGGAGGCCTGCTGGTGGGGGCAGGGGGTGTCTCAAGAGGGGAGGCCTGCTGGTGGGGAGGGTGTGTCCTAGGACAGGAGGCCTGCTGGTCGGGGTGGGGGGGACGTGTCCCAGGAGGAGAGGCCTGCTGGTGGGAGGGGGGCTGTCCCAGGAGAGGAGGTCTGCTGGGGGGGCAGGGGGTGTCCTAGGATGGGAGGCCTGCTGGGGGACCCTCTCAGGGCATGGGGGGTTTGTCCCAGGACAGGGGCCTGCTGGTGGGGGGGTATCCCAAGAGGGGAGGCCTGCTTGGGGGGGGGGGTGTCCCAAGAGGGGAGGCCTGCTGTTGGGGGGGGGGGTGTCCCAGGATGGGAGGCCTGCTGGGGGACCCTCTCAGGGCATGGGGGGTTTGTCCCAGGACAGGGGCCTGCTGGTGGGGGGGGGGTGTCCCAAGAGGGGAGGCCTGCTGGGGGGGGGGGTGTCCCAAGAGGGGAGGCCTGCTGGTGGGGGGGGTGTCCCAAGAGGGGAGGCCTGCTGGGGGTGGGGGATGTCCCAAGAGGGGAGGCCTGCTGTTGGGGGGGGGGGGGTGTCCCAGGATGGGAGGCCTGCTGGGGGACCCTCTCAGGGCATGGGGGGGTTGTCCCAGGATAGGGGCCTGCTCGGGAGTCTCTGGCCACACTCTGTGGTCCACCCTCCAGCCATCATCACACCTTCCTATTTAGGTCACGATTCTGCCTCCCTGACCACACCACAAAGCTCCCACAGAGCAGGTGAGACATTCTTTCCCTTTCACTGCTGAATTCTCAACACCCAAGACAATACTTGGCAAGGAAAGATGTTAAAAATATATTTGCTAAGCCAATCACAGTACTCGGCAAAAGGGCTCTGTGCCCGGCCCTCCCAGTGCACGATCCTCGGGGTCTAGGGACCACGGGCCCCTCCGGCCCGGCCACCTGCCTGAATGCCCCTTCGGCAGCCCTGAGTGTGGCCCATAGACTTGCGAGGGCTAGGAAGGCATCCCTTCTGCCCTGGCTCCTCCAGGCCCTTCCCAGGCTCCGGGGGAAGGGGTCAGCTGCGGCCGTGTCCCCGTGGCCCGTGCTGGCACTCGGGACCGAGGGAGCAGTCAGGCCCCGCGGGGGCCCGCAGCCAAGGGCACTCGGGCCCCTGACTCTAACTCACACGTGACAGCTTCCTGACCTGGGCCTGGAGAGGACCCGAATGCGTGGCTCCGTGTGCACACTGAGCTTCCCCCACTCAAGGTACCCACGAACCCGACGCCCACTCCCGGCTTCAGCCCCGTCCCTCCACTGGCCGAGGAGGCTCAAAGCAGCACTGGTCCTGGAGGGGACAGCTCTGCCAAGGCCTCTGTGTGCGAATGCCCTCCGAGCCAGGGGACGGGGTGGGGTGGGGAGGAAGGGGGACCCAGCTGCCATCTCGTCCCCTCCAGGCCCTCCTGACACTGAACAGGACGGCAGGGCTGGAGGACTCGGGGACAAAAGCTGCTCTCACCCCAACTCAGCTGAGGCTTGAAGGACAAATCTGCCACAGAACGGAGAAGGCCTGCAAGGAGAGAACCGACAGACTCACACTTCCCTTTGTGGGGAAAACAGGGGCACCCCGCGGGACCGTGGACACAAGCGCCGGGGAACCCCCAAGCGGGGGTCAGAGGGAGAAGAGAAAACCAGAGGCCGCCCGCCCTGTGCTCACAGCAGCAGCCTCTCGGCCCCAGGACCGCTGGGCAGCCCCGCAGACCGGGCCGGAGCACCCTCCAGGCCCCAGGCCCGGGGGCCCCAAAGGGACCCGACCGACGGCTGCCTGTGGCCTGCGGCACCTCGGCACTGGCTCCTCCAGAGACAAAACGCTACACGGTTCAAAGAGCAACAAACGTTCGACGTGGCACATTTAACGTGTCCACGGAGTCTCCTGGTGGCACGGAGGAGCAGCCGCAGGATAACTACTGCGCAAATCTGACTTCAAACTCTTAACGCGCTTAACTTCCTGCTTCTCTGCTGCCTTCCCTTTGCAGAGGGACTGGACTCGGGCTGCGAATCTGGCTCTCCCACTTCCTGGCAATGCTTCCTGGCAAGTTACTGAACCCCGGCAACCTCCTCCCTCCTCTGGAAAACAGTGTCGTCAGAGACGGGAGTGGGCTGAACGCAGTGTCAGGCGTGTAGGCCACGTAAACCCGGCAAGATCCGTTTCGCACCCAAAGTGGTAGGAAATGAAACGCTGCTACTCAATGCGGATGGGGCACACCTGCCAGAGGGGATGTCTGCTGAGCCAGCAAGTGTCCCTACCCCGCGCCCAGGAATCCGAGGCTCCCACACACATCTCACGAAACGAGTCAGAGATACGGCCAAGAGCCACATCCGAGGATGCTGCTCACGCTAGCAAAACTAAGGCAAAATTAAGAATAATCTAAATTTCCAACAAGAAGCTTAATTCTGAGACAACCGTACAAAAGAACATTATATAGCCACTGAGGGCTTTATTCTCAAAAACTGCTTAATAACCTGAAGATCTGTCCCAATAAATGTTAAGTGACAAACACAGGACATGCACAGGTCTTGTCTGTCCTCTTCATGCCTGTTCTCTTAATACCTGGAACAGTTATGTGAACATGGCTGATCCCACAGTACCTGGCACTATGGTCGTCAGCCAGTGATGGATGGATGGATGGATGGATGGATGGATGGATGATGGACGGATGGGTGGATGATGGACAGATGGGTGGATGGATGATGGACGGATGGATGGGTGATGGACAGATGGGTGGATGGATGATGGATGGATGGGTGGATAATGGACAGATGGGTAGGTGGAAGGATGGATAGGTGGGTGGTTAGATGGGTGGGTGGGTGGGTGGATGGACGGACAAGTGGATGAGTAGACAGATGAATGAATGCACGGATGGATGGATGACGGATGGACGGACAGATGGATGAGTGGATGGATAGATGGATGAGGGGAGAAGGCGAGAGAAATGAAAGAAACCTGCAAACATGATTTCAGTGCTATCTCCAGGTAAAGAAATCAAGAACTTTTAAAATGTTTTCTTTATATTTTCCAGCAGTTTCCAAGTGCTCCACAATGTACAGCATTATAAT
The DNA here is from genome assembly GCF_016509475.1 of Prionailurus bengalensis. Classification (NCBI taxonomy): domain Eukaryota; kingdom Metazoa; phylum Chordata; class Mammalia; order Carnivora; family Felidae; genus Prionailurus; species Prionailurus bengalensis. Next base: position 2,250,251 of record NC_057357.1, read on the forward strand.
CCAGGGAAGAAAAAGTTGCCGTATGTTTTAAAGGGGCTGGGGGTTACAAGGCACCTCCAGACACATCAGCCTGAAGCCCAGTGAGCCAACGGGACTCCCCCGGATTCACTCTCAACACGGACTGGGGCCATGCCACGAGGACTTGGAACCCTGGAAGGGGCAAGGCCACAGGGAAGCCAACAACCCATGCCAGCATCTGAGCGTGGAAACGCCCAGGGACAGCGGAGGAGAGAAGGAAACATGGTAGCTCGGAGGAGCTGGAGGGAGAAGGTCAGGTGGGCCAAACCAACTCCACACCGATGACTATACCGCCATGTTTCACCATCCACCCCTGGAGGACATCGCTGTTCTCTCCAATTTGGGCAATTACATATAAAGCTGCTAGAAGCAATCTTGTATGGCTTTTTGTGTGGACATAAGCTTTATTTCTTCAGGATAAATGCCCAGAGTGCAAATGCCAGGCCATCTGGTCACTGCAGTTCAGCTGTTAACAAATGGTGACACTACAGCGTAGAGGGCTGCGCCAGTTCACGTTCCCGCCAGCGATGGATAAAAGATCATTTCTCTGCATCCTCGCTAGCACTTGGTCTTGTCGCCATTTTTTATTTTAACCGTTCTGAGGTGTGCAGTGATATCTTACGGTGGTTTTACGTGCATTTCCCTACCGGCTAACGACGCCGAGCGTGTCTCCCGGTGCCCGTCTGCCATCTGTGCACGCCCATTTTCTAATTAGATCTTTGCTGCTGTTGAGCGTTGAAAGTTCTTTATACATCCCAGATAATAGTCTTTTGTCACATACACGGTTTGCAAACATGCTCTCAGGCTGTACCCCGTCTTTTCCATTCTAACCAGAATCTTTCACAGAGCACGGGCATTCAGTTTTTACAAAATCCCATTCATCAATTTTTCCTTTTGCAGATCCTATTTTTGGTGTCAAGTCTGAGAACTCTTTGCCTAAACCCTGAAGATTTTCTCTTATTTTGTAATAAGAGTTTTGCACATTTGTGTTCTACGTTTAGTTTCGTGGTTAATTTTTGTATGAAGTGTGAGGTTCACTTTTTTTGTTTATGGGTGTCCGAATGCTCCAGATGGATCTGCTGAAAAGGTCATCTTTCTTCCACCGAACTGCTTCTGTGTCCTTCTCAAAAATCAGTAGACCCAAAGCAGGCCAAAGAATGGAAATAATAAAGATGAGGACAGAAATAAACAAACAAGAGTATAGAAAGCAATGGAGAAAATCGGCTGAGCCAGAGCCTGGGTCTTTGAAAAGATGAATAAAACTGATAAACCTTTAGCTAGACAAATCTAGGAAAAAACTGAAAAGATTGAGATTACTGAAATGAGAAATGACAGAGGCACTACCACCGACCTTATGGAAATAAACAGAATTATAAAGGAATACTATCAACAAGACGCCAAAAATCAAATGCCCTGAAATGGACAGATTCCCAAAGACTATCGAAGCTGACTTAAGAAGAAATAAAAAGCCTGGACAGACCTGTCCTGAGTCAAGAGACGCACCGGCCACCAGAGCCCCCCTGTCAGCCCCGCCTCTCCTCTCCTGGGACCCGGAAGATATCAGCCTGAGTGAGAGCTTCTGTTAAGATCCCAGTGGTCCCCGAGGCACTGCCATTTTTCTCCGCACGTATTTGTCTCTGTCGCCCACACTGGGGGGTTCCCGCTGCTCCGTCTCTACTGTCCCCTCCGTTCCACGACTGAGCTCAGTCACTGCCTCTGCTTATGTAACTGCATTTCCAGCTGTGGTCTGACAGGTCCGGCACCCTCATGCCCACCAGGCTCCCTCAGAGCCCCAGACTTTCCTCGGGGCCCCCTGCCGTTTCTGGACTCTCGGCTTCTCCGGCTCCAACTGTGTGACAGGCCCAGGGAACTCACCCCATGTTGCTCCCCGCGTCCCCAAGCCCCCAGCCACCACCTTTCTGAGCTTCTTATGTTTGTTTCATACATAACGTCCAGGGTTGTTAGTTGTACTTAGCAGAAGGAGAAAAAACTACGTCTATTCCATCTTCCTAGAAACAGGAGCGTTAGCTGCTCTTTAAACGTGGTCAGCAGCCCTAGGTGCTGAGCGCTACAGCAGACACTGCCCTCAGGAGCTCGCTTTAGAAACCAGGCAGACGTCTAGCATCAGTGACGGGCCACTAAGCCCTCTCTGCCTGAGGAAGGAAGGACTCTGACCAAAGGGCACTGCTTCCCAGCCACAAAGATGCCGGCTCTCACCAGGGCGGCCGAGGTGGAGGGGAAGCGGAAGGAGAAACTCACACTGGGGCCCCCCCCCGCTCGGACCAACGAGCCACCAAAGCTCCCCACGTCCAGCCGGCTAGGCTCCAGCCAGACAAAGGTGAGCCCGCCCCCCCCCACTCCCACGAAGGCCGAAGGCCGGGAGAAAACGGCCCGTTGGCCTGCTGGGGAGGACGCCGTTACAGAGAAAGAAGAACACCCCCCTCGCCCGCCCACCTAAGACTCCCCGGCCGGGCCGCGGGACCGCTGCAGCCAAAGCACATCCCGCGGTCCCTTCCGCAGGCCCCACTGGCTCCACGCTGTCCCTTCCGGAGAGCAGCAGCAGAGCCAGAGGACGCAGCCACCCGCTGCCCGGTTGGGCGGAAAAACCCCCTCACCAAGGAAGCCAGGCTGCCTGGAAGGACAGCCCAGCACTTGGGAAGTTTGGTCCCACTTTCTGCATGCTCTTTCTTTGGAAAATTGCTTATGCAAAGAGATTACCATGCACAATGCATTCAATTATGCGGCGTAAGATGCGGCCTTGATGGAGAAAATTCAAGTCAGCCTCGTGGACACTTTGGGAAATATTAAAAAAAAAACCCACAACAACCACGCCGCTGACTTTCAAATGTGTTTGAATCCGCACACCTCTCACTACCCACAGGGACACAATATAAATACATAAACGAGAGCTCAGCTCGTCTCCCACTGCTTTCTTGCAGGGTGAGGGTGCCTGGAGCCCACGCCTCCCTCCTCTCCTCGGCAGGGCCTGTATTAGCATGTAAATAGCTGGCGGATACTGAACTGAAAACAAGGAAGAGGCCTTTAATTAACTTTAATCCTCCGAAAAGCCAGGCGGCAATCTGCTCTGACAGGAGGCCCTTGCCAGGCCAGCACTGGGGGGGTGCGTGGAAGGATCGGCCTACGGCAGTGACATTTGGGGGTGTGGCCCGCAGAAGGCCGCGACACAGCTGTGCCCTGGAAGGCTGCCGCACGGAGCCACGCCGGGGCAGATGCCAGAGGTGTGGGCACTGAGCACTGCTCCCAACACAGCTCATGGGCACAAAGGGTCCGCAGGGACGTCCCACGGGAGGGGTCAGCTCTGCCCCAGGCCTCTTGCCAGGGCCCCCCCCCCCCCGAGCTCCAGGTGGCCGACGCCCACCCTGCCCACACAGAGACCGTGCAGAGTCCCCCGGCTATGGAAGCAGAGAGCCGCCGAGCCCCGGAGGACCCGCCATGGATGCACCACACACCTCAGTCTGCAGGCCACAGGGAGATGGCCGTGGCTTTGGGGCTGTAAAGCGACTGGTTCCGGCCAAGCTCATGTTACACGGCTCCGTGAGCACACGGGACCCCAGGTCACCACTAGCCATGGTCCGGCAGCAGGCGGCACAGGTACAGGGACGTGTGGGAGTACGCAGGGGGACACGGGGCCCAAAGATGCTACGGGCTGAGCGGAAAGCACAGCGGGACAGGCCGGAGATCATCCGGGTGGAGCACACGGTCCGGGCGGTCAGCGTGGCTCCAATGAGGCTCCGCAGACTCACGGACTCATCCCACCCACCGACACGGGACACGGGGATGTCACTACCAGCCCGCTTCTCCCACAGCGGCAGCAAGCTGGAGGCCACTAAGGGCACGGCCTGGCCACACGCATGGGGCGGGTGAGCCACATGCGAACACACACACTCGGCTCTGGGGGGCCAGGCCACTCTGTCCAGGTTTCAGCTCTGGCGGGTGGGGGGTGGGGGAGGGGCAGAAAAAAGCCATGCGGCACACGTAGGAGGAAGCGAAATGCCCGGAAATGGTTCCGTAACAACATGAGCACCAGGTCTCCAAAGACACTGGTGAACGAACCAGATTTTACTCACAAAGACGTACAATTCGGGGGGCAGCCCGGCCGACACGGCGGTCTGTCCGTGTGCTCTGGCCCCCGTCCTGGTGCCCCGCAGCCGGCTCGGTGCCCGCTCCTGCTCACTTCCCCGGGCTCCGCCAGGAAGAAGAGTGGCGTGCGTGCGGAGGTCACCTGCTCGAGCAACAGGCACGGCGGGAAAGGAGGCTGACGAGCATCATAGGTTCCTGCCGTGTCCTCGACGCGGACAAGGGAGTTCCAGGCGGGAGCGGCACCGTGCTGGGCCCGTGTCCCGCGAGCCTGCATCCCGCGGAGGTGGCGCCAGCATGGGCGGGAGGCCCCTCGCTCCGAGCCACACAGAACCTGAGCCCAGGCCTCTGAGGCCGTTCCGCGGCACAGTGGCCCTAGGGCAGAGTCGCCAGGAGCCGGTGATGACGGGGAAGGTCACTAACCCCCGACCCAAGCGCCGTGTCATCTGTGCTGCTGTCCTCGCCCGGAGCTCAGGCCCCTGGCGTGGGTCTGGCCTCGGCACGGGAGGCCTCGGGAGAGCGCAGGGCTCCACCCGGGGCCCGGCGAGGACACTCTCCAGCCCAGTTACTGCGTGCGGACGGAAAAGCCCCTTCCGGAGACAGATTTGCAGCCCTGCAGCCACCGGCCCTCTCCTCCGTGTGTTCTCATGACCGCCCAGCACTTCTCGTTCACACAGAGCTGCTTCCCCAGGGGCTCACAGGTGGCTAAACGAGACCGCCTTACACGGGAATAAATCCCGCTTCTGTAACTAGCAATATTTCTTTAACCGGAGGATAATAAAAATCACTGGCAAAGGCTAACCGACGGATCTAATTTATTTAGAGACTTTCATAAAGCTGGGGATAAAGCCCTTTGTAAAAGCTTATTGGAGAGCCCCAAGGAAGCCCCCAAAGAGAGGATGTCCCTGACTGGGATTCGCAGGCCCCAGGGCAGGGAAAAGGCCAACCAAGTCCCTCAAAAGAAGGGGAGGGAAGAACAAAGTGGGAGCTGATGTGTCGCCCCAAGGGCTCAGTCCTCGCCCAGATGCAACAGGAGGCTGTTCCAGGGAGAGACCGCACACGGCTCCTCAGGCCGGTCCACACGGCCCCGCGCTCAGCTTGGAGGGCACGGGATGCACACAGCAGAAATCAAGTCCACGCTGCCCTCCCGGGGAAGCCAAAGGAGGCCAAACTACCCCCACCCAGGAGGGCACTGCCCGCAGCATGCAGCCCACCGGCCCCCACGCTCCCCCCAAGACCACGCTGGGTGGAGGGTCCTGCATCACGGGAAGGAGCTGTGGTGCCGGCGGGTAGGGGGCGGGCTCGCTGCTGGACCCACTTCCGTCCGGCAGACACCCCCACCTGGCTATGTGCCCACTCCCAGCCACAGAGTCTGCATCTCTGGACACCCCCCAGGGTGCTCAGATGCGGGCGGTTCACAGGCAGGCCCTGGGGCGCTGAAACGCCCCTGCCCACCTGCCGACGCCTTCAGCGTGGGGGGCCCTGTGAGTGACCGGGCGTCTCGTGTGTATTCATCTGCTGCTGGGCCAGGAGGCTGCCCTTCTGCTGCCCGGGAGAGTGCAGACCCCCTCTCCCACTCCTGGACTAGACTCTGTGTGCCCAGGACACGCTGGGGGTGGGGGGGTCCATGCTCTCTCCCTGGGGCACCTGTCACACCTGCCGCCCTCTGCTAGGGCACCGCCCCGCTTCTTGGCTGGACACTTGAGGCCGCGAGGAAAGAAGCCTCTAGGCACGGTAAAACTTACTGGAAACTAATGGTCTAGAGAAAACAAAACTTCACCCGGGGCAAATGCAGCAACCGTCCAACTTCTCTCACATTCTTCTGGAAATCAGACCCTGTACCTGGAAAGCGCATCTGCATGAACTATGGGAATGGATTCCGGGGCTGACGTCCCTGGACGTCAGACAAGACACAAACTGCTGTCCACACGCCAGTGTCACAGTGGATCCAGCGTATTCACAGCACGTGGCCAGGCAGGCGCGGAGCCAACACTGGACCCCAGGCCACAGACGAGCGGGACTCTCGGAGGACCCCGCGAGACTCTTGTGCACCTTCACGAACTCCATCCTGGACCAGTTCCACCGGAACCCCTGGGAACAAAGCCGTGTACCGGGCACACCACACAGCCGCTCACGTGGACATGACCGTCACGTGCACCCATCCGGCTCGCGGACAGACGCAGAGACTCAGTTGAGGAGCGGGCCTCCAAGGAGAGTGTCCACGATCCACCGCAGACCCTTTTCCTCACTGAGCGCTGCCGTCCCGGGCAGACAGCCGGCAGCCAAGACCCTCCCCGCCGAGGCACCGCAGGCAAACGTCAGTGCCACGTGTCCCCCCCTTCTCCAGACACAGCGCACGATGGAAACGACCTACGGCACAAGTAGATAACCAGCGTTCTGGAGAGGGACCGAGAGACGCCTGTGTCCCGCCCACGGCCGCAGCACCGAGCCGGAGTGGACACCCAGTCACCTTGCAGATTGCTGCAAACCTGGAGCAGCAGCACGGCACAGGCCTGACTCCACGGCAGCGCTGGGAGTGCTCTGCTCCAGAAGAACTTCCTCCCTGGTCCTCGGACTTTATTAGGGGCAGTTTGGGTCTTCATGGGTGAAGTTAACCAAAAGATTATGGACTCTGAACTGCTCTCCCTGCATTTGACTGTTTTCCATCTGATGATGGATGATATTTAATAACTTCCAGTCTGAGTGCACTCTGGCTCTGTAAATACAGATCCCATTTTATTGCTACTTAATAACTATTACGATGGTTGGGGCCGGTCCTACTGGGCCTAATGTTCCATGAGGATCTCGTGGGAAAGGTAGCCAACTGCGGCTTTCCGTAATGGAAACACACATGCACACTCACACACACATGCACTCACACACAGCACACACATACATATGCACACACGGGCGGGTGTACACCTGTGCACACAATGAATGCACACTCACAAATCACACAATCACACACGTACACAGTAACACACACGCTCATACACACACCACACACCCTTACACATTTGCACACACGCACTCTGACACCCCTTCTGACACAAGGAGGCGTGACCGACAGACGGGAAGGAGCCTAGGTCAGAGTCAGGTGCATCTGAACTACAAGGGGGAAAAGCCATCTCCCACTTTCCCACAGACTGCTCACCCCGGAACTGGGATTCTGCAAATCCTAGCTCAAAGAATTTTGAAAATGACCATGTTCACGAAGATGAGTTAAGTGTGACGGACGACAGCCGTCACTCGTATTCACAGAACGCTTACTCGTTCAGGTCCGGCACCGGGGGTGTGACAAGACGTTTACTGAAACAGACTTTACTTCCAACCACAGACCTCACCCACGGCACACGAGGCCTCTCACAGAGAGCGCGGACGAGCAGCCGCCCGGTGGGGGGACTCTGATTGCAAAATCGCCCCTCGCTGAGAGCACAGGAACCTGCAGGACCCCGGGCACAGCCAGGCCTGGCGTGGCCCTCTCGGCCACACTCCCGGGGAGGGGTCGAGTGGCACGGCTTTTGTGTGCTTCTTAACCCCCGAGCAAGCAACACTGTACCACGGCTTGTTCGACTCCTTTCCCACGTCTGGGGTGTCTGTCACCTGGGAAGTTTCCGAGGGATCCTGCAGAGCAAGGTGACTTCTAAGAACACGCATCACATCAGAGCAGCACTGGCTGCAAACGTGTGAACAACCCGCTGCGATCATGCGCACCGTCCTAGGTCACACGCACCGTCCTAGGTCACACGCACCACAGGCAGGTGGGGAGCCGCGAGCTCACGTGTGCGCCACCTGTGGCCACAAACACTTCCCCAGCACTCCTCCACAGGCTCGGCCCCATGCCGGGGCAGCGCACACCCTCGTCCCCGTCCAGGGGAGGAAGAGACGGCGGAGAGACGAGAAGGCTTGAGGGCAGAGGCACTGAATGACCGGGTTTAGTGCCAGCTCGGGTTTTCCCAGCCTCAGTGTCTGGCTCTGCCCCCAGAACAGAAAGTCAGAGCGCACCTGCCAGCCCCCAGCCCAGGCACTGACTCCTTTCGGACACAGCCAGGAACACGTCCTTTGGGCGCCCACCCACCAGGGGCAGCCGAGGTCGGGGTCGCGCACAGACCCAGAGGGCCTCCGGTCCCTGGAGAACGGCACAGCCCGGCCGGCCAGGGTCGGCTTCCTCCCTCAGAAGGAGAACGGTGGCTGCACACGCCCAGAGAGAGGAAAGTCCCAGCGCCCCGCCGGAGTCCCAGGCGCCACAGACTCTCCTTCAGGACAAACCACCACTGCAAGCTGTGCCCCCCTCACTGAACATTTTGCTACAGCGCGTGGTTAAGTCCAGGAAGCCAGGAACCACCCCGTGCTGGAGAAAATCCCACAAATGCTGAGTGCCTGGCTTCCCGGGGCCCCTGGAGGCAGCCTGGGCTGGCAAAGGGAACAGTGGGGCTGAGGGCAGGGGAGGCCCAGCCCCCAGACAGAGAGCACAGGGTCCCCCTCACCAAGTGAGGGCATGGGAACCGTCCCCCACAAATAGAAGGCACAGGGTCCCTCCCCCACATTGAGAGTGTGGGGACACACACACACACACACACACACACACACACAGATGTGGTGTCCCTCCCCCACACTAAGGGTGTTGGCCCCCCCCCAATAGAGTGCACAGGGTCCCTCCCCCACACTAATGGCTTGGGGACCCCCAGACAGAGGGTGTGGGGTCTCTCCCCGACACTGAAGGCATGGGGACCCCCAGACAGAGGGCATGGGGTTCCCTCCCCCACAATGAGGGCGTGGGGTCTCTCCTTACACTGAAGGCGTGGGGACCCCCCAGACAGAGGGCATGGGGTCTCTCCTTGACACTGAAGGCGTGGGGACCCCCAGACAGCGGGCACGGGGTTCCTCCCCGACACCAAGGGCACAGACGCTTTCCGGGACCCACTCTCTGGGCACCGAACAGGAGGACAAGCCAGGGGCAGAGGCCAGCCACGGGGGGCCACCCAGGGAGCACCTGGAACACGGACGTGGCCTCGCAGGCCAAGGGCAGCCAGGGAGCCAGGCACAGCACGCAGAGGACGAGGGCGCCTCGGTACCCCTGGAACGGTCACCAGGAGTGCGATGGAGGCAGCTGTGACAGCAGCAGGACGCGTGGCTATTTTTAGCGGTGGCGCTGGAGAGGCCGCCTGGCGGGGAACCACGTCTCGGAGCGTGACCACCAATTTCCACCTGCAGCCAACTTCCTTTCCGCTCAGGATGAAGGTTATTCAAAGATTTGGATTTCTTCGGAACTGAGTTAAAAGGAGAGCAGGTCTCCACAAGACGAGAGGGGATTTTAAAGTGTGAACGAGGACACGGAGTCCTCGCCGGTCTGCCAGGGGCGCCCGGGGCCCCTCTCACCGCCCGCCCAGCCTCCCGGCACCAGTTAGGCCTGAGCTGGGGGACTGTGGCCTCCTTCCAGCGAGGACGCTCAGGGCTCTCCGCCAGTGCCGCACTGGGCTGCGGGCACCTCGGCCTGGGTGCCGGTGGGGAGAGGGAGGCGGTCGCCCGGGGGCCACACGGAGCGGAGGGCAAACACCTCAGGAAGGAAGACCGAAAGTACTGTAATGCTGTGCTTTAGAAACTCAGCATTCGTGCGGAACCACCTCACCGGCAAAATATGAAATATGCAAATGAAGACGGCGGCGGCCTCCCAGTCCCCATCACATGGATTTCTCAGAGCCCTGGACGAGCTGACGGGCACGGGGACGCGGCCGGCTAGAGCCGCCAGGGCTCACGGACACGTGTCGGGACTCGGGGACCGGGTTTCACCTGCTGGCACAGATGCATCTAAGAAACACAGCCGCGGCCGGTGAGCACCATTCCTGCCCCGCCAGCACGGAGTGCCTCCTGTGCGGGCTCGTGCCCAGGCAGGCCGCCAGCCGGCTGGGACTCGAGGGCCGGCCTCAGAGGAGCAAGAGCCAAGGTGATGATAAACGGAGACAGACAGAGCAGGGGACGTCTGAGAGGCCACCATCTGCTTCCCTGTCCGCAAGCAGCACAAGCAATGGCAGCGACCGGGTGGCCCCCAGGCCCATCTGATGGCAGAGACCCAGCTCCTCCGCCTCAGAGGGACCCAGTGGTCACCTCCTCCCGGGCACCTGCGACCCAGGGCGTGCCCGGGACTACCCAGGGGTGCAAGGAAAACAGGAGATCCTACTCACCCTAGTTTTTAGAAATCATTTGGTTTTTAAAGACTTCCCAGGCGAATGTACTCAGATTCAGTTAGTATTTCATCACCGACATGCCTGTCAGGTGGATATGCACACGTCGGCGCACACGTGGCAAACTTTTCACAAAGGGCAGAGAGTAAGTGGAGAAAACGGTGGGTAAGAGCTCCAGCTGGCCTGGGGCCTCAGGCGGGAGAGGACAGGGAGCAGCCTGCAAGTATGCTCGGGGGGACGGGACGGGGGCCTTCTGGAAGGCGCGGGGCAGCGGGGACCGGGCTGAGAGCCAGGCACCAGGCCCCATGCACCACCCACGGGCCACCCCCAGGACCTGAAGAAGGGATGGGGGGCATCTCCAAGCATCCAGTCCTGGGCAGAGCCCCATTCCCCACCCCCCTGCCCTGGGCACCGGCACCCCCAGAGCAGCTCATCTTCCTGCCCTCTGCACTGGGCGCTGCTGTTCCTTTAACTGTCATTGTGGCCATTTTCCAAGTTGCTGGTTTTAAGTCCTTGCAACCAACCCAGACGTGCCTGTGTCTACCACCTCCCCACGAGCACTTCCGTGGGCCCTGAACACCCCCCAGGGGGCAGGCGGGAGGGGTGGCAACAGGGACGCTCTCGGGAGCCCTCTGGCAGGGGCAGCGAGCCCTCACACACACAGGGCACAGCACAAGTGCCGAAGGCAGGCAGGAGGGGGCCGCTCAGAGGCAAAGGCAGTGAGCGGGGCCAGAGACCAGAAACAGGTGGGACACTGCCCGTCACCAACCAGGGGCTCCAGGCAGCAGACGTTTGCCGGGTGCCTACTGTACGTGAAAAGCTTCCTACAAGCTAACTGCTGTTGAACAAAACAGAAAAGGCCCTTCCTTCTCAGGAGAGAGAAACAAAGATGACAGGACAGGCAGCAGCTGGGAAGGCTGAGAGCCAAAGAAGCAGGGAGGAAGCACCAGCAAAGGCCCAGAGGCCTGCGGAGGGATGGCGGGGGGCCCAGGAGGCAGGGGCATGGGCGGGGGGGTGTCTGGTCCACCACGCCCAACACAGCACGTTCCAGGCAGAGCACGAGGAGAAGGTGCTGGGCCCAGGCAGCCCCCGCTGGATGAGGCCATGGTTTCCTAGCTCCGACGGCACAGGTACGCCAGGGAGCCGCAGATCTGGGGCCAATGGTCTTGTGCAAAGGGCGTGAGTTAGTTGCCTCCCGCGACCAAAGCCAGGCGGCACCAGTTTTAACTTTTTTAAGCTATTGGGATTTCATCTGCCATTCGCGGAACGGGGACACGGGCAATCAGCCCGGGGAACAGGAAAGCACAGGGCCTCCGATCACACATACACCACGCAGACCACTGTGGAAGAGCCACGCGTGCCTGGAGACAGGGCGCCGCCCCGTCTCCCCAAACTCGTGGCCCTCGGCGAAGGCACCATTAGGTCTACACTGCCAGGGCACCCCGAGGCTGCTGCAGCCCCAGCACGGGCGGGGCGGGCGGGGGCCAGGGCTGCGGTCTCTCCTAGAGCGTACGGAGGGTGGGGAGGAAAGGAGACGAGGGTATCTGCATGCAGCAGAACACAGCCTCCAAACGGCGCGAACACGGCCCAACGAGCAGGGCCGAGAGGCCACGGGCACGGGGCCAGCCCTGCCCTGACGAGTGAGAAGCAAGAAGGCACGCCTGCCCTCCCCTCGCGGCCCCTCGGGGTCCCGTCCTCCCCAGCCCAGGCACTGCCGGGAGGAAGCCCCACGCGGCCCCCCACGCGCCCACCCCTGCGCCCCCGCAACCCCCATCTTCATCAGTGTCTTCAAACTGCAGAGGGATAAAAGGCACTTTGCTTTGATTTTATTATATTCCCTAAAATCGCTTTTCTCTCTAGGTCTTTTCTGCCGCAACCTGGTTCCACTGCCCCCTCAGTGGATAAAGCAAAGAATACCTGTGACAAGTCTGGCTTTCTAATGAATTGCGCAAACTGCACGCTCCCATAACAAAACAGGCCGGCTTTCTTGGATATAACAAAATGGATATAACAAAAATGTCAGCCTAGAGAGGTAAACTGAAAGGACAACATATTAACACCTGAAAATTAAACTTTAAAGCCGAGAGGCTCCCGCTCACCTGTGGGAGGACGAGGGCCGCTGTCGCACTAAGCGGAACAAATGTTAAATCAGAAACCACGGGCCGGGTGACATCCGCTACCCTCCTGCAGACTTTCTTCGAGGAGCAGACAGAAGAGAAGGGAGGCATTTCAAGTAAGACAGAAGCAAGGTCTGAATCTGAGCCTGAACTTCAATCATGCCCGGGCCCTGCCCATGCAGCGGTGGGGGAGGGGCGGGGGGCTCCCAGACCCCAATTCATGGAAGATCCAGCAGCTCCGCTTTGCAGACCCCACCCCTCGGGAGCTACCAGCCTGGGCAGGACAGCAGGGTGCAGGTGTGGGGACAGCCGGACGGGCACCGGGAGGGCACTCGGTCAGCGTTTCTACAAGACCAGTAAACGGATCAACAGTGAGCGAGCTCCTCTGGGGGCGGAGGGGATGGAGGGGGACAGGACCGTGGTCGCTGGAGGCGGGCAGGGTGTGACAAAGACCAGGACTGGGTGTGGACAGCGGGGGGGCCTGCAGATATCTGCAGACACCTAGCCGGCTACGCTCCAGACCACTGTCCGCATCTGAGCCTGGCACCGTGCGGATAAAAGCACATTTCAACACAGGCCCGATGACTCGGCTGCGGCACAATCCCGGCCCTGGTCGATCACAGGTCCCCACCGCACTGTCTCTGAAGTGGACGGGACTCTGACGTCCGGCACCACCCGCTGATCCGCAGCTCGCGTACCACCTGGGGGCCGGTGACGGGCAGGATCTGAGGCCCGGCACAGAACTGCTTACTCAAACCCTGCCTTTTCACGAGATCCCACCTGATCTGTACGTGCGCCCCCGAGGAGGCAGTGCAGAGCCACCAGGATTACTTAACCTCTCTGGTCTGCGGGGCGCTCACCTCTACCGTGGAGGAGGCGGGGATGATGAGGCGCACACTCCGCACGCTGCCGGGCCACGTGGCGTGCCCTCCACAGCTACGCGAGTCCTGCCTGGAGGGGCAGGCTGCGCACCGGGACAGAGACGAGGGGGACGGCACAGAAGGCCAGGGTGCCCCCGGAAAGGGCGGGTCTGGTCAAGCCTCCTCATCTGCAGTCAGAGGGACCGAGGGCACCGGTCCGGTTCAGCCTGGCACACCTTGGCAAGGCCTCCCACACCACGTGCCCGGTCAACAGGCCCCAGGACACCATTGAGGGCACGTGTGTGTATGAGCCACCCTGACGGCGCAGGTCCCGGGGTAGGGCGGTGCGGACGGTGCTGTGGCGTAGAGGCCCTTCCTCCTCAGAAACGCCAGAACCAGGGGCGCCTGGGTGGCTCGGTCGGTTAAGCGTCTGACTTCGGCTCAGGTCATGATCTCACGGTCTGTGAGTTCGAGCCCCGCGTCGGGCTCCGTGCTGACAGCTCAGAGCCTGGAGCCTGCTTCGGATTCTGTGTCTCCCTCTCTCTCTGCCCCTCCCCTGTTCACGCTCTGTCTCTCTCTGTCTCAAAAATAAATACACGTTAAAAAAAAATAAAAAAGAAAGAAAGAAAGAAAGAAAGAAAGAAAGAAAGAAAGAAAGAAACACCAGAACCATGAGAACAGACTGCACCCAGAGGCACGGACTGCCTACCCCAAGCAGGCGCGTCCCCGCCCACCTCCACGGCCACCTGATGGTGTCAGACCCACTGTCAAGAGGAAGGCCCCTCGGCACCTGCGCGTGGAGCGCTCATCACCGTGCGGAACAGAGCGTGCGGGGGGGCCGGCTCTGGGCGGGGGCAGGCGCACGGCAGGATGGGCAACCAGAGCCCAAAGTGGGCCTCGGGGGCACTGCACCCTCACGACCCGCACCAACGGTGCCAGCGCCCCGCACGGGGCGAGGGGAGCACGAGAAGGCACTCTGGGCGCTTAGAAGGGCTGTTTCTCGGAAGACAGGACCGGCATTGGGCATGTTAAGTATTTCCTTCCACGCTGAGACCCGGAACGTGCAGCATTAAAAGGAAGGCACACAAGAGAAATCCCTTAATAAGATTAGGAGACTCGAGGGCTCGGAAGGAGGACGCAGGAAGAAAATAAGGACAGGGCGCAAAAGCAGCCGAGGTTTAAGGTCTTTCCCAAGAGAAATGGACGCAATCCGCTTACACGGAGACAGAAGGCCATGATGTCGAGCTGCCAGCCACCCACCCGAGCCCAGGCCCCCCAGAGGGAGGAGCCTGTGGCCACGGACAGGGCAGCTGCTGCGGCAAAGGGACCCCGCCGTTACACCCAGGGACGTGGGGAGGTGCCCCCGTCAGCATCTGCTCCCTGCCCGGGGCTCCCCTCCCCCCAGGGCTCTTCCCCACACTGCACTCCTCCCAGCCCAGGGCTCATCCTCACCCGGGGCTCCTCCCCCAAAAGCAGTCCTCCCCGCTCAGGGCTCCTCCTCCTCCCCTCACGGCCCTAGTTCCGGTTGGTGCCACCTCAGGTCACACGCGCAGTCACCCGGGAAAGGCAGACAGGTGCCCTGAGTGCCACTTTCAGGCTCCCGGAAGGTTTATTACCCAACTACGCTCAGAGGTGAAATGAAAACAGAAGCCTGAGGTGACCTGACCAAAGAGGGAGGCCTGAGGGCAGAGGTCATCAGCAGAGTCCGGGGAGGAGCCAGGCCTGACGCGCGTGGCTCCAGCCTCCAGTGGCCCGTGACCCCGTCGGGAACACGGCAACACCCCCACCTCGTAGAGCTTCTACAAAAGAGGGAAAAAAAAAAAAAACCACCGTGTGTGAAAAGCTTCACAAGAAGGCACGGCTTCCTCCAGCACGGCTGGTGGTGAAAGCGTTCAAAGCGAAACGCTTACCGCGCGATCCAGACACGCAAGTTGACGTTGCGCATCCACACAAAACTCCCACACAAGCGTTTACTGCAGCGTCCTTCAAAACCGCCAAGGCCTGGACGCACCACCTCGCCCTCACCAAGTGAGCGCACAGGTAGGTTACGTCGCGCCCAGACGACGGAGCGGGAGCCTGCGCTGGGAAGAAACGAGCCATCCGGCCGTGCGCAGACACGGCGGAACCCTGAAAACATACTGCCAGAGCAGCCAGTCTGGAAAGGCTCCACGCTGCACGACTCCAACCGTGTGATGTTCTGGAAAACGCACAGCTACAGACACGGGGGCACATCGGCGGCCGCCCGGGCTCGGGGGGGGGGGGGGGGGGGCGGGGAGGAGGGTGAGCTCGCGGGGCACAGGGATGTGAGGGCGGTGACATCGTTCTGTGAGGTGACACCGCCATGCTGCACGCACGACATCACGCATCTGTCAAACGACAGGACACACGAGGCTGAGAGCCGGCACTAACGTAGGCTGTGGACCCAATTAATCATAACGTCGCCATCACGGTTCATCGGTTGTGACACACGGACCCGACTGATGCAAGGTGTTAGTAGCAGGACAGCCATCACTGAGACAGAGGAAGAGGATCATGGGAGGTCTGTACTCTCTGGTTCTTGCTCTTATAAACATAAATGGCTCGAAAAAATAGAGTCTATTAATTGAAAAACAATTCGAATACATCACACATTATATGATTCCATTTACTTAATATCGTTGAAATGCCAAAAACAGGGGCGCCTGGGTGGCGCAGTCGGTTAAGCGTCCGACTTCAGCCAGGTCACGATCTTGCAGTCCGTGAGTTCGAGCCCCGCGTCAGGCTCTGGGCTGATGGCTCAGAGCCTGGAGCCTGTTTCCGATTCTGTGTCTCCCTCTCTCTCTGCCCCTCCCCCGTTCATGCTCTGTCTCTCTCTGTCCCAAAAATAAATAAACGTTGAAAAAAAAAAAAAAAAAAAAAAATTTTAAAAAAGAAATGCCAAAAACAGCAGAGACAGAAAACAGAGTAGGGGTGATGGGTGGGTGTGGTTCTGGGGGCAGCAGGCAGAAGGTCCTTGCGGCAGGGGCACTTTGGCGAATCTGCACATGGGCTCACATGACACAGAGCCCCCTACACACACGCATGCGCGCGCGCGCACACACACACACACACACACACCACAAACACCAAGCGCCTGGTTTTAATACTGTGCTGTAATCACAGGACAGGTTTTCACGGCAGAAGCTGGGGGAAAGATATGTGGGGCCTGTCCACTACCGTCACGACTTCCTGTGGATCCGTAGTTGTTAAACAAAACTCAAAGCCACCGACCAAGCTCTGGCACGGGAGGTTCACCCGGGCGCTCCCTCCCTAGCTGCCTGCAGCGCTCAGCAAACCCCCTGCAGCGTTCCAGGCTCCCACTGGTCTGCTCTGTGCCCTAGAGGGAGGTGCCCTCGGGCTGCGAGCGAGAGGCTGTGCAACGGCCCCGGCTCACAAGTGCCCGGCGCAGAGCCTGGCGCGCGGGACTCGCTCCCCACAATCTGTGGGACGAGAGGGCCGAGGAGAGGTGAGTGAGTCTGGGATCTTCCGATCCCTTTCCAGCTTCCCGTCTGCCTGTGCTGTGCTCTGAGCGCAGGAAACCTTGCCTGAAGGTCAGCTTGTGCACATCCAGAAAGAATGTGAGAAAATGCTTGAACGGAACGCAATAAAAATAACCCACCACATCGAAACTGATGTAGTAGGCATTTTTGATAAAAACTCTTAGAAAAGAACAACAAAGGGGGTGCCTGGCTGGCTTCTGTCAGCGGAGCGTGCGACTCTTGATCTCAGGGCTGTGAGTTCGAGCCCTACGTCGAGTGTAGAGATTGTTTAAAAAAAAAAAATCTTGAAGAAAAGAAACGAAACAACACATAGCAGGGGATTCCATTAACGCAGTGAAGAGTATCTACGAGAAACAAACGGCATGTGTCATCCTCGGCGGTGAATTACTGAAGCTTCCGGACGGAGATCTGCATGAGTCAGGGACATCACCACTGTCACTTCCGCGTGACAGCCGACTGGCGGCCACGTCAAGAAGACAGGGAAAGGACAAACAAGGAAAGGCACGAGGACCCGAGAGGAAGAGGTGTGCCGGGGTTATGCACCGACACGAGGCTCGTCTCTGCCCACGTAGCGAGGTCGGCAGGACTGCCGCGCACACGGTCAGTGCGTGTGCAGACACCAGTAACACACACGCACACACGAGATTCTCGGAGACACTGTCAATGCTGCACCCAACATAGAAAACATGCAGGGAAATGTCTAATAGTATGCATCTACGATGTTCTCGTTCAGAAGCAAAGTCCAGGTGTCATTTCTTCCCAAACTGATTTACAAATTCCCTGAATCCTTATCATGTGCCAGCAGAGTTTTCCACATAAACTAGCACTCTGATTCCGATATGCGTAAGGACAAGCAAAGGACCAAAATTAGCCAAAATCATAAAGAACAACAATTTTGAAGGTTTGCTGCCAGGTATTAACACATCATAAATGGGCACAGGGTGGTAGTGGCGAAAAGACAGAAAGGGCCGACGGAACAAGAGAACCCAGAGGCTGGACTCCCCATGCCCAGTGCCTGGTGGCTGGTTATGGCCACATGACACCACACAGGGTTAAGGCATATCTCTCAGTAAATGCTCCTGGGCCAACTGCATATTCAACAGAGAAAAAATAATCTTTTAAAAAAAATTTAATGTTCTTATTTATTTTTAAGACAGAGAGAGAGAGAGAGAGAGAGAGAGAACATGAGCAGGGGAGGGGCAGAGAGAGAGGGAGACACAGAATCTGAAGCAGGCTCCAGGCTCTGAGCTGTCAGCACAGAGCCCAACGCAGGGCTCGAACTCACAGACTGTGAGATCATGACCTGAGCTGAAGTCGGATGCTTAACCGACTGAGCCACCCAGGCAGTCCGAGAAAATAATCTTTTAAAAAATTTTAAGTGAGGCATAACCGACACGTAGCATTAGTTTCAGGCGGGCAACATAACGACTCAGCGTTTGTATACGCCACCAGATGACCACGAGCGTAAGTCCAGTTAACATCTGGGGAAAAATGATCCTGACACGTGCAGGCCAGGTTAGGTCACCCGTAAAAGGTGAGGCCATAAAGCAGTTAGAAGAGCACAGTTAACTATCCCCATGACTCTGGTAGCAAAGGTCACGGTCATTAAGCTCACCAAGGCTCTGAAAGCGTCAGCACAACGGTAACGAAATCAGTCCGCTGGACTGCGCTAACATTAAAAGCTGCTACTCGTCAACAGACACAATTCAGAAAGAAGCAGCAAAGCCGCAGACCGGGAGATGCTGCGGCCGCATCTCCGACAAGCGGTTTGTGTTCAGAATAAGGAGAGAACTCGTACAACTTCAGGAGCAAAGGGCAATCAGCCCCTAAACCCGCATGGGGAGGGCCAGCTCCCACGCGTCCTCCCCCCCCGCCTCCCAGAGCACGACTGAAGCCAGAGTCTCTAGGTTCTGGGGCAGACCCAGGTTCTGGGCCACACACAGGGTCGGGTGTCCACAGAACGGCCTGCAGTCCCGCTGACACTGTGCGTGGGCATCCTCAGCCAGCCAGCACTCCACACCCCTGCATGCCCGACACAGATGGGGCCACCCCTCCCCGCCCCCAGGGTGTCTACCCCACCAAGACCACCACCCAGGAGGACCACCACCCCACTCAGGGACCTTTCAAAGGAGGGACATCATCACTACCTACCACGGACTCTGACTCCCCCTGTAAGTAAGGCCCAGTGACCTGTGCCCTCCTCTCAAAGACCACTGCACTCTGGAATCTGGGGTCAGGGAACGGTCAGGATGTAGAAAAGAGTTAAGCTTCTGTTTTCATTTGGTTTTTTAATTTCTCGCTAAAAACTTACCTTTAACTGCTCGGCTTCTATAAATAACAAGATTCTATAACCATATTGTGGAATATTAGGGGCCCACTGGAAATAGCTCATCTCAAATAGGAAAATGGTTTGTGTTCACCCACTTCTGGAAGGCAATTTTCAATCGCTTAAAATAGTCGTGGTATTTTACCAAGGTGATTACACTCTTAGCTATCAGTAACAATTAAACCCTTAGACGAGAGCCGCTTAATAAGGTCTCAAAATAAAACTGCGCACTCCAAGCACTGCGTACCGAAATGTCAAACACACAAGCAGGGCCCTCGGTGGACACGGGAGCCCAGAGCCCACGCTGCGGCCCCGCCGTGTGGCAGGGGCACCACACACACCGCTCTGTCCCGGGGGACGGGCAAGGACAGGGAAAGGCCAGCAACCAAAACACCCCAGAGGTGCCCTGACGAGGAAGCATCTGAACAGGGGCCGCCAGGCTAGCGTCTGACACGCTGCGGAACCCAGGTCACTCGAAGGTGAAGGTGGACGTGCACCCGGCACCGAGCAGGGAGCGGCAGGCTGGCAGCGCCCCTGCACAGTAAGGCCTGATGAACAGCCTCATCACCCCGCTGGCTGGCGAGGCGGGTCCCCATGAGCCGGGCCCGGGGCTGTGCAGGAGATTGGTATCGACCCATCGGGAACGTGCCTTCGAGCGACAGTCAGTATAAGCCATCAGTCAGCGCGAGGCAATCAATACCCACTCTCGCCCTAACTCAGCAAGGCCGGTGAGCGCAGCGGGTCAGGGTGAAGACTGAATTAGGCCAGGAAGTGCCACTGGCTTCCAACCTGCTGAGACAGGAAGAATGGAAATTTCCTGCCTCGGGACCCGAGCAGTGACCTTGCGGAACAGAAAATGCCCGAGAAGGAAGCTGGGTGCTTCCTACTCACAAAGGCGGGGCGCGGTCTGAGCACGGAGGGGGTCACACCTCCCAGCACCGTCATGAGGCACCTGTGTGGACGGGGACTCCCCCAGGGATTCTAACGGGGGATGGGGGAACCACGCGTGTCAGGGAGAACCCCAGTGATCTCGGCAAACAGAGAGGGTGTGGTGCTCACTCAGCAGGACGCCTACGGAAACAGGGGTACAGGGCATGGCCGCTGTGCCCGGCAACAGGAAGTCTCCGAAGTGCTCCACGTTTTCTCCTGTCGACAGGCAGTGGGCAGACCGTCCCAGGGGACTCACTCGCTGCGAACGCAGGACGCACCGGCCCCCGCAAGGGACTGCTTCCCTGAGCTGCCCCACCGCCCCCTCCAACACACAGAAGTAAGAGTACTTTGCAAACCCACAGGACGTTCGTGTGAGTGACGCCGGCTTCTCTCAGGCTCCAGCGGCTGGGGTGCCCCTTCCGGGTGGCACAGCCCTCCAGCCCACCCCGGCCCGCCGCGCAGGCCCACTCCCCGCATCGGGCAGTCTGCCGGCCTGGTAGGCGCCTGAACCTCCGAGTCTTGGTGTCTACAGCACCTCCCGCCCTTGACCGCACACGTGGCAGGCCAGGCCAGGAGGTTTCTGCAGATGGAATTACGTCAGGGACCCTAAAACTACGGGACCACGCCGCCCATGCCGGCCAAGCTGCGTGAGCTCTGAGAAGCAGGGAACTTCGCCAGCGCAGCCGGGAAAGGAAGCCGCCGAGATGTGAACCGTGATAGGACATCAACGGCCTGTTGCTGGAGGGACCGCAGGGAGAGCGTGAGCAAGAACGCGAGCCGGCGCCAGCGGTGAGGACAGCTGGCACGGAACAGGACCCGTGGTCCTACAACCACACGACCGAGTTCCACGACAAGCCCAGCGAGCCTGGGCATAAACTCTCCCGGCGGCTGGCCAGGGTGAGGCCGGTACCTGCCGCGGGCTGGTGGGGTCTGGGGCCCAGGGCGCGGCCGGGCCTGCCCACAACTGCCAGATGACACACTCGTGCCAGTCCCACTGCCACGGCTACGGTACCACCACAGCAGCCACGGAAAACTGGCGAACACGGGCTCCTCATAAGGAAGAACTTGGCTCGCCTGGCGACGCCACGGTCCCCCGCCTGCAGACCAAGTGGGAGCCCCAGCCACCACCTCCGGCCCAGCGAGGAGCAGCCCATCCCTGGAGACACGAGCGCGGGGGTCGGGGACTCCCAGGGGGCCACACTGCAGGGTTCCACGAGCGCCCTGCTGAGCACCCACCCCGAGAGATGAACACTCAGGTCCTCACAAAACCTGTGGGCCATCACTTCGAGCAGCTGTATCTGTGACAGCAAAACCTGGAAACTACGAAACGCCCTGAGTGGTGCAGAGTCCCGCTCGACAACAAAGAAGGACCACCTGCTGACCCAAGTGCGACCCAGGTGGACGAGGGCCACACACCGAGGGGAAAAGCCAGTCTCAAAGGGCCACGTGCTGTATGATTCCATGCTGACCACGTTCTTGAAAGGACAGAACTTTGAGGACAGAAAACAGATGAGCAGCTGCCGTGCCAGGGTGCAGGAGGGGAGGGTGTGACCGCACCTGCAGGGGAGGCCGTCTGGCACCCTGAGGGCGGGGGTGCCCACGCGGATCTACATACGCGTGCACCAGGATCAGAGCGTGGCACCAAAATTGCATGCCACGTGATCACCGGGGAAACCGTGACGGGTTAAGGGACCCTCCTGTGCTATCCTCGCAACTCCCAGTGATCTACGATTACTGAACAAAAACAAAAAGCTGAAGATACAGAGTCATCACCCGGGGATAACGTGCTGGGTGAGGGGTCGTGGGGGGTAGTGGGAGTCGGGGGTCAGGGTGGCAGGAGAGGGGCTGGGATGACCCGCGTGCTGTGGGCTGGAGGCGGGCACGTCCATGGGAACACGCGTCTGATTCATGAGAGCTCGGGGAAGAAACACGGGGAAATGTTCACAGACGCGTGTGCACACGTGAGTTGGGACACACGCTTCCCGGCCCTGCGAGCTGAGAGGGCCACGGAGAAGCAGAGCACTCACGCGGCTTGCGGATCCTGACGCCGTTCTCCAGGGAAGGGGATGGGGTCCTGGAGCGGCGGCTGGCGCCGGGGTGGGTGGGACACACCTGGATGAGCCCAGGGCACCTGGTGGCCCCCGACAGCAGGGAAGTGGGGGAGGGGTACACCCCCACACTGACAACTGAAAGAGCTCCCGGCGGCCAACGGGACAAATTCAAGCAGCACGGCGGTAAAACCCAAACCTACAACACATCCCCGGGAGCCCGCCTGATATGCCTAAGTGTCTGAATTAACGGATAAACGGAAAGCAGAGTCGAACCTCACGCAGAAGAGTCCAGAATGGAGCTACTGCGCCCTCTAGGAGGGGCGTGACCCCCCAGCCCCCAGGTGTGGCCGTGCACCGTGGAGGGAGAGACCCGGCTGACCCGGCACAGCCGGGTAAGCAAGGCCAGCGTCCACACGGGGAAGTCAGGCTACGGCCGGGGCCCTTCCCTGCAGGGCTGCCCCGTCCCCCGGGGGCCTGGGAGGAAAGCCTCGGACACACCCCCGTCCAGCACCTGCCACGGGACGCCCGCGCCACACTCCTGGCGGTGGACTCATCCACGCAAGGAGTCCGAGAACTTCCATGGCCCGAGGAGAGGTGACGACTCACCGTGGGGGGGGTCCAAGACAGAGAAAGGGCTGAGGGGCAATGAAGCAAACAGGAGGACGGCACAGACTTCAGTCAACGGCCCTGGTCAGGCCTGGTCCCTGAGCAGTGACGACCGTTCCAAGACCATTTTGGTCTAAATCACAGACTATTCCAGAAAATAAGTTTTATTAACAATAAAAACACGAATGGTTTGAAATCAAGTAAGACCCCATCAGCAAGCCCCACGGGAACAGCAGTCACCCACCCAGCTAGACACGAAACGGGACGGAAGCCACGAGAGCTCACCACGACACTGGCCAGACAGCCCGGAAGATGGAGCTCCACACGCCCCCCTGCACGCACAGTGGCAGTCATAGGCTCCCCGCTAAGACCGCTGGACCAGCCACAACACCCTGTGGCCAAGGCGCCACGGGAGCCTGGGGTAAGAAGGGGCTGTCCCCAGGGGAGGGTTGGAAAAGGTGCCTTCCGGACCGACAGGGAACAGAGACGCAGCCCGTGCGCACATCCAGGCGGGACACTGTGCCCCAGCTGTGGTTCTGAGCGGTGCACATGCGGGACGGGCAGGCGGCAGACAAGGCGCTCCAGGCCGTGCCCCACGGCTCAGGCCACCGGCGGCCCGCCGTTCACGAGGCCCTGGAGGAGGACGGAATGAGCCACACGCACCCGCCACCGGCAAAGCTCCACCAGGGTGACCGCCGACCTGCCCAACCAGCCTCACCCCGGACGCCCTCCACGAACCCTCGCGAAGCCTCCTTTCCTAAAATGGCCGCACACTCCACTGCCCATGTGCGACAGCACTCTCACGCGGCCTCACACGCAGGGCACCCCTGGTCCAGGATGGGGGGCTGCTTTCCCACGGCACGGGTGACCCGGGGCCCCCCACAAAGAGGGGATGCTCTGCACCCGTGGCTCATGTTTTCCCTTTAGAACTCGTATCGCGTCTGGAGGTCCGTCCCTCGTGCCCCCCCACCCCCGTTTCGTCCACATCCAGCCTGTCTCTGGCAGCCACCAACCTGCTCCCCGTGTCCGAAGATTCGCTGTCGTGTCGCTCGGCCGTGTCCTCCAGGCCCGCCCGTGGTGTCACACACGGGCGGGGTTTCCTTCTCTCCCGTGGCTCAACGATAACCCGTCGGGCACCTACCTGGCGCCTCCTTCCCCCGCCCAGCGCTGACGGGCACCAGGGCCACGTGGCCATGAGCGATGCTGCGTCAGGGGGGTGCAGACGTCCGCGCCACGCACCGGATTCCCTTCCTCTGGGTGGGTGCCGGGCGGGGCGTGCTGGAGGGTGCGGCGGGCCCGGGTGGACGTGCCTCGGGAACTTCCACTCCGTCTCCTCCCTGTGACTCTGGTGAGCGCTGTCCCCGCGGAGCCCGTCTGGCGGGCACCCGGGTCCGCTTCGGTGCACGGCACCGCTGCTCGTCCCGGGGATGGGAAAATGGGGACGCAGAGGGACCGAGCGCCTTCTTCAAGGTCACAGGTTAAGGTCCCCTGCCCGTCACCCCGGAAAAGCCCGTGCTTCCCACATCACGGACCGCAGCCCGTCCTGGCCTCTCGCTCACAGCAAGTCAGGCGCAGACAGCCCACACAGCCCTGACGTGCCGAGGCAGCTGTGCCGTGGACGTGCCCTCCCGGCGGCTGTGCCTCCTGCCCCAGCTCCCTCTGCCCGCGTTCCTGCCCATCCCCCCGTCTTCCACGGAGCCAAATTCTGCAAGTGCCCCTCTCAAACCGAGCCCTCGGGCCGCGGCTCAGCGGCGGCTTCTGCTCCCACGAAAATCCCATCACGGTTGGCATGTGCGCGCGTGTCCCTCCTGCCCATCCGGCTAGACTACAGGCACTAGAAGGGCCGTGACCCAGAACCTGTGCAGGTGACCTGGTGGCACGCAGTACGTGCTGGGGAAGGGAGGGAGGAGGTGGGGGCACGAGAAGGCGGCTCCAAACCCCTGCCTGTAACCGTCCACGAGCACCGAGGCCACGGGACCGCGTCCTCGTCTCTGCCAGAGGCAGCCCAAGCTGCGGGGGTGGCCGCCTGCAGAGCCAGGATGACAGGGGTGGTACCCAGGGCCTGTGTGCAGAGCTTGGCTGAGCCTGACCTGGGAAGCCCTGGACCCAGGGCCCTGAGGGATGCCAAGGCTCTCGAGGGACACCATGGCATGGCAAGGAACATGCTGGAGAAGCCACAAAATGGCGGGCGCTTAGCAGCTGAAATACGACTTATCCCCTAAAACCTTCATAACCAGGTGGCCCCAGAGCCAAAGAGCCTCGGTTTTCATTAGAAACAATCTGGGCCATCGTGGCCTGACACTGGCCCACGCGGCCCACACGTGGCTGGGTCGGGCGCAGGCGGCAGGGGTTTTTGTCCAGCGAGCTGGACACCCCGTCCGTGCCTGGAGAGCGTGTGGGGACAGATGCAGGTTCTCTCCTCCCCGTCTTCTGAAACTTCAGCATTCACAGCAGCATTTAAATGACGCCGTCCCACAGAAAACCCTGATCCGCGCTCCAGCGGGCTCCGTCCAGCCGACATGGGAAGCTCTGCAGGCACAGGACGGTCAGAGAGAGCCCGCCCCACACACGAGGCCCAGTGCATTTCGGCCCCGGTGAGAGTTCTCAGTCCAAACCACGGGCCACAGACCCACCGGGATCTGGTCACTGAAAGAGGGGAAGGCCGCTCTGGCCCGTGGCCCAGGGAAGGGGTGACCCCGGGTCAGCGTGCAGCCCCGGCCGCCCCGCCCCTCACCGGGAGCGCTAGGTCGCCGGACGGCCGTCCAGAAGGGGACCCACACCTGGGCCCTCCAAGTCCCAGAGGGACCTCCGGGGTCTGGAGAAGTCTTTGCTGTGATTCAAGAACCCCGCGAGCATCACGGGACAGAGGCACAGCCTGACGAAGCCCCGACTCCGCAGGGAGGCGGACACCTTCTGAGGGGACCCCAGGCGGCCGCACACGAGCCCGACGGCCCGAGGAGCCGGACACTCCTCACCGCGGTTAAAACCGCCCTCGGGCTGGCAGCGATCTCGGGAAGCCTGGACGTGGTGCGGACGGGCTGGCGGCCGCCGGCCAGGGGAGCAGAGGCCGGGACGGCGGGCCCCCGCCCGGCCCCGTACCTTCGTCAGCAGCAGGACCCGCTTCTGGAGTCTCCGGGCCAGAGCCTCCTGTGTCTCCCGCCTCTTCCTCTCCTCCAGCAGCTGGCCGCTGGCCTGGCGGACCTCCTCCTGGAGCTGCTGCCGGACCTTCTCCAGCCCACGGGCGCTGCGGGGAAAGGAGACAGGGCAGAGCAGTGAGGCCTGGCCCGCAGGATGGCGCCCCCCGCCACGGCCCCCCGGGACCAGGACGAGCCCGTCACGTAGGTCCCAAAATAGAGCCGCACGTGCAACCGGCACGCTGCCATTTCCTTACTCGTGAATAGCTACTTAGAGCTTTTCAGGAGTTTCTGGATTTCAAAGAGACACCCAGGGTGATCCCAGAACACGGCAGGCAGCGGGGGGAGGGGGGGACTCAACCCCACACACAATGGGAAAAATTGTCAGCAGCGCAGCGCTCCGGGGAGACGGCACTTCTGAATGAGCTAAATTACCGGCAAGCACTTCCATCCGGATCACAGCAGCCAGATGTGCCGCGGGTGTGGGGGAGCCCCCGCCACCCGGAGGTGGGGCCCGCTCCCCCAGCGCTGCCCCGCCGGACGCCAGCGGGGCTCCGACAACGGCCGGGGTGCCCCGCAGCGGCTCCCCCTCCCCTCCCACAGGCCAGACCCCCGGCACGCGGACCTTGCCCGTGGGTCCCACCGGAGCCCCATGCAAGTCGTCCCTTCAGGGGGCAGATGACAGCAGGGGGGCCCAGGTCAGGGCTCCGGGCTCCTGACCACCCACAGGCTAACACCCGACTCCCTGGCCCAGCCCCGAAGCACCTTCAGAGCCCGGCCTGTGCCCCAAAACGCGCTCGGCCCCTCAGTCCTGCCCGGGGCCGCCCTCTGCTCCTGACCTGTTCCTAAACAGCAAACGGCAGCCGGCACCCAGCGCTCGTGGACAACCCGACTCCCGAGACCACGCACCCTCGCGATTCTGCACGCAGGGTGGCCGTCCCCGCGGCCTGACGGAGGGGACGATGACCAGGGGAGGGGCCGCGAGGGGAGGCGTCCCCGGACCCCGCAGGGCCGGGAGGTGCCTCTTCCGAAGGAAATGCAGAAACACGGTGTCTTCAGGATGTGCTGAGAGCTGACGCACGTGGCGCTCACGCAGGCGGCATGGTGAGCCGGGGCCACGCCGGGGAGGGCGCCCGTGGGCTCTCGTCACACCTGTACTCCCACCGCGTCCTTTCCGCTTTGACCCCACGACCTGAAGGAAACCTCACTTCCCGGGGACGGCGGTGGACGCTGTCTTCGGAGGCGGCGTGCGCCAAGCCCACTTCCCTCCCGCACTAGCGTGCGGTTTCTGCTCTCATCTCGTAGTTCAGTCTGAGCGTGCGCATGAGTCACAGAGGGAGCGGGTAGGAGGCTGGGCCGGCCCAGCGCGGGAACCCCCATCAGTAGCTCAAGGGTTCAAGGGAACAGTGACCGGCTGCACCTGACTCCTCTTGGTGCTCCGCAAAGACGTGAAATAAGACAAAAGACAGGTAAAAACAGTCATTTGAAACCGGCCCGTTAAGAGGCTATTTTCAGTTCTGATTCGACTTGACGCTGTGCATAGGCCAAGTTAATAATCAAGAACTGAGATCAACTCCAGATCCGCGGGACCCAGGTGGGAGCTCACGAGTGCCTTGAAACAGCGTTCTGACAACCGGCAACGTAACTACAAGACCGGCAGTGTCCCCTCGCTCATACACGCAAGGCCGAGCCGCCGTCCAGCCAAGCTCAGGGATAAGGAGCCACGGACAAGCCGCCCTGAGCACAGGCTTGGTGGGGACGGCCTTGGGGGAGTCTGAGAAGCCCCGGGTCCCCCTATGTAGGATCATGATGCCCACACATCCATGAGGGGGTCAAACCAGAAAGTTCCCCAGCAAGAGCGGGTAGCAGCCAAGAGGCAAGCCGGGGCACAGGACGCCCACGTCTTAGTCTGCTGGCTGCCAGCTCCGCGTGCTTAAATCCCCCCTTAAATCACAAGAGGGCTTCAGCCCCCAGTACCTGGTGGGGCCCACTGCCCAGTCCTGGATGTCACAGACACATCGCATCGGCCGAGAGGCAATGGGAAGGCAACGGGGCC
Source organism: Prionailurus bengalensis (assembly GCF_016509475.1). Taxonomy (NCBI): domain Eukaryota; kingdom Metazoa; phylum Chordata; class Mammalia; order Carnivora; family Felidae; genus Prionailurus; species Prionailurus bengalensis. The sequence continues at coordinate 2,278,147 of NC_057357.1, forward strand.
CAGGCTGGCAGTCAGAAAGGGAACCTGGCCAGTCAGGTTCCCAGTCAGAAAGGGAACCTGCCTCAGGGGCACTGCGCGGCTCAGTCGGTTAGGCGTCCGACTTTGGCTCAGGTCATGATCTCACGGTTCATGGATTTGAGCCCTGAGTTGGGCTCTGTGCTGACAGCGTGGAGTCTGCTTCGGATCCTCTGTCCCCCCACCTCTCTCTGTCCCTTCCCAGCTCGCACTATCTAAAAAATAAATAAATACACATGAAAGAAAGAAAGAAAGAAAGAAAGAAAGAAAGAAAGAAAGAAAGAAAGAAAGAGAAAGCAGGCAAAAACAAAGAGAAACTGCCTGTCCCGATGGTGAAATGCCTTCCAGGGAACCAGGATGTTCCGGAAGGAACAGGGCAGAGGACACATGACCCTGCAGAGTCAGCACTGGGCGAGCAGCTGAGCGTATCCCCAGCCCTTGCCCTTGGCCAAGGGACTCGCTCCATACTCAGGGCTGCTGGCCTTGCAGGCTGCGTCCGTGCTCAGGCGTTTCGGACACGGAAGTACAAGTCACACTCATCTTCAGGGCATCACAGGGGGCGCACTCCACAGAGGTTTATCCAGGACCATCGGTAGCCCGGAGGCACCCGGCCGTTCTCAAACGCAGGGACCAGCATGAGCCCGACCTCACGGGGCTGTGCACCGATGGGGCACAGAAACCATGTGGCTCATGTCAACCGAGAGAATGTGGCATGAAAGGTCGTTGTCGCTGCCTGTCACACTGGAGCTGAGATGAGAAGAGAGAGCCCTGATGTCACGGAGCAGCCGCCGCGGGAAGCAGCGAGGGAAAAGGCGGGTGCTATCCAACCTACCAGGTCAGACGTGTGCAGGGTGCTGCTGGAGCGCCCCACCCCCGCAAAGGAGAGCGTGGGGCAAAGGGGCGGGAGTCCACACACACAACTCAGTCACCGCAACAGGCACGTGACGGTCAGGGAGCCAACACCCAGGTGTGTCACTGCCTCGCACGCAGGGCAGGGTTCGGGGGCCGAGGGCACAGCTCTGGGAGATGGGAAGTACAGACCCCCCTCCCCATGTAGGCGTCCATTCAGCAGGAAAGAAGGGGAGGGGAGGGGAGGGGAGGGGGGGAGGGGAGGGGAGGGGAGGGGAGGGGAGGGGAGGAGAGGAGAGGAGAGGGGAGAGGGGAGGAGAGGACGGGTTGGGGACAAGGAGTCAGGACGGACACACTTCTGCATATAAACTCCACGGAGACAGAGCAACGGTGAGCCACACACTCAAGGGGCCAGCCCTGGGGCGGGGATCCTGGCCTCGCAGGACAGAGGGCAAGGGATAGCGAGGCCCTCAGGCACCAAGAAGGGCCGGCCTCCCAGAGGAGCGCGCTTTCCTGACATTTCCACAAATCCTGGCCAAAGTTCCCCAAGTGAGTTGTTCAAGTCAGCGGCCGGCAGACTGCCCCGCCCCGCCCCCACCAGCAGAAAGGCAGAGAGGGACCCCACATGCGCAACGAGCCCGCGGCCCGACGCAAGACACTAGTGCCCGACGGCTGACCCTTCTCGTCGGGCTGTCCTCTCCGGTCCACCTCAGCCTTTCTTGGGAAGCAAAGGAGAATACTCATAAAACATTAAACCACTACCTTCCGAGCTGAAGTTGAACTCTGGGGTCACTGGCATTTCCGCGAGCCTCTGGGGGTTCAAAATGAAGTGCTTAGTGCTTGAAGGAGAAGTCGGCATGCCTATCGATCAATGCCTTCCCGAGCGGGCGTCTGCCGAGGGAGACGAGGTCTCAGCTTCTGAGAACCGTCTCCGTGTTGCGGCCCCTCCCGTCACCCTCACCTGAGGACGCCTACTTTCAAGGAACAGAGGACCCGGCTCGCTCTGAAGCGGTAGGAGACGTTTTAATGACCTTCTCGGAGACGACCTCGGATGCCGGCTCCGGCCCCACACGACCCCTGCAGCCGCGCCTCCGCGGCCGGTGCTCTCCCGGCCACGCGCCTCTGGGAAGGACCCGGACAGGGTGGTGGTGTCCATCCAGGAGGGACGACCATTCCCCATGCAGCGTCGCGCCCGTTGTGGGCCCAGGAACACGGGAGGGCGCGAACACGCCGACGGCCGTCGCCAGACCCAAGCTCAAAACAAACCTTTCACCAGCGCACTTGGACCGGCGTTCGCAGGCAGGCGCGTGATTACGTGCCCGAGAGCACGCAGTGCAGCGCCAGCTAGCCTGAGGGGGTGAACTAGGACGGCAGGCGCGCGCTGGTCTCTAGCAAGTACGCTTTTGTGCAAAGTTAAGAAAACGTTAACAAGATTTTAGTCACGATTTTGCAAAATCTCTAAAGCATCCTCTTCCTTCGAGCTCCAAGGAGTGCAGATCAAACCACTAACACATACGCTCTCTAAGCTTCTCCAGTTTACAGATCGTAAATTCGGGCCCTGAGTGGCTCACTGCACGAGGCCCCGTGCACCCCACGGGCCGCAGCTCGGGCCAAACCGCCATCCAGCAAGTGAGCCCGTTTTCTGTCTGGGGCATTCGGGCACCCATGCCGAGCCAGGATGGACGGGCACACACAGGCCTGGCCCCAGAGTGCACAGGGCCTGGCGGGGGCTGCAGACACACCAGGGGGAGGCGGCCAAGGTCTTGGTTCCACCGAGGCTCAGCAGGGAATGTTGAGAGGCCGAACATTCTAGAAGCTGGCTCATCCAGCAGAAGACAGGGACGGGCTGTGGAAAGGAGCACCGTGCACGTTCACGAATGCCCCCGCAGAACCGCCCCACAGGAGAGCGCCCCAAGCCCTGCGCACCCTGGGTGCAGCCGCGCCTGTGGGGACCTGGCAGGGGGCTGCGCGGCAGCTCGGGAGGGCGACGATGAACTCACAGAGGTGCACGGGTACCGGCTGCAGAAACTCTCCCAGAGGCAACCGTGGGCCACAGGCCTGGAAGCCAGCACAGAGCACCGCCCACTGCCGGCCCCAGCGCACTCGCCGGGGCGGGACGCTAACGGGGGCTTCCGAGAGAGACGCAGAGACGTGGCCCCGGAGTCCCCCGGCTGGAGAGATGCAGTAAGCCCGGTGTGACCCCATTCGGCATCTGACTGGTCGGGAGCTCCAAGCCTGACCTCCCGTTTTCCCACAGATAAGAAGGAAGCCACTGATCTCTGCCCTGCCTCACGGGCCACAGGGAATCCAATGAGACACGTGTGCGAAGTGCAAAGCAAGCGTGAGCTCCCCTGCCGTGTCCCTGCCTTCACAGGGGCGGGGGCACTCGGGCACACCTGCCCCCCGTGTCCAGCTGGGGCGGAGAAGCAGGGGTACGGCCTTACAGGTGCCTGGGAGACCTCCTCCGCAGACCCCTGGCTGAGACGCACACCACGTTACCCCACGTGGGACGAGAGGCAAGAGCAGAGGAGGTGGCAGCCAGGGTCTCTGCAGAAGTGGGAACTCCGGGACCCGTCTCCTGAGCGGACAGGCTAGCCGGCATGCCACGGGCCCAGCACGCACGCCTGGTCTTTGCCGGACCTCGAGAATCAGAGACGGAAGGGTGCTGCCACAGTCGGGCCCCCGCGCCCCTGGTGAGTGGGCAGGGGTCGCACAGCTGGGGCGTGGCGAGCCAGCAGGGCTCCTACTCAGACCCGGAGTCCCGTCTGCACGTGGGCGCCCTCCCACCACGCGGCCGTGGCCAGCCCTGACCGGCACAGCAAGGGCAGGACTTGGGGACGGAAATGCAACCACAGGCCCCAGCGGTCGTGCCATGTGCAGGGGAGAAGGCAGGGAGCAGACGACAGAGTCTGCCGGTCCTGCTCAGACTCACCGAGGGGGCTGCCTCGGCGAGGCGGCAGTGAGCCTCCGCCCGGCGCGCCTCAATGCCCGGGCCGGGCACGCACGCGGCTGGCTGTGTGTGCCATCAAATTCCTATCCTAAGTGTCTCCAAGCGTCATACACGTTTCTGTGAAAAATAAAAAGAAACCAAACAGCAGAAAGGAAACCAGAGAACAAAGAAAGCAGAGGCCATCACGGACCCGCTCAGAGGAGCCACGGACGAGCAGGCCAGGGGCTGCAGCCCAGCCTCCAGCCACTTCCCAGGGCGCCGCTCGCACGAGCCTGCCTCTCCTGGCGTCTCGTCCAGTCGAAGTCCCCAACCGAGCGAGCTTCCGTGTGTCCCACGTGGAGGCCACGCCGGGAACACTCGACTGACCCGGAGACGCGAGAAGGAAAATTGCCCTTGTGGTTTCACTTCGATCCCAACCACAGTGAACGAGGTGATGGAGCCCATCAGCTGCCGACGTGTAAACGCACAGGAAGGGCTGCCCCCGGTTCACGGGGGTGGGGAGGCCAAGCGAGGCGAGCTCCGCGTCCCTCAGGGCCAGGGTGCCAGGCACACGGCGGGACGAGCTCACCACCCACCCCAGTGCCCCGCCCCCTGGAGCTCCAGCTGGCAGGGCCACAGGCCCGAGGAGAACGATGGGGGACAGATAATTAGAACAAGCCGACGGTCGGGCAGCACGGGGCTGCGTGCCAAGTGCCACAGAGACGCCTGGCTCTGGCCTCTCCGGCCTGGGGAAGGTTTCCACGCGCGCGAGGTCACCCCGGCCCCGGCGTCCCCGAGGACGAGGGCCCGTGCACAGCGCCCGGAGACGCAGGAGTCCCACAGCGAGCAGGCCGGGGGGCCGGGCCTCATCCCTGCTCCTACCCCCGTGCTCCACACCTGCCTCTGGAAAATCAGGCTTTGTCACAACACAGCCACACCTGCTCATCCACGTGGTGTCTGTGGCCCAAACGGGCAGAGGGAGCCGTTCACTGACTGGCCCTCTGCAGACACCGGTGGCCACTCACTGCCCTGGATTTATGGTTTGGAAAGCACGAGGCTGTAGGTGAGCAGCGATGAAGGCCGCCCCCGAGGCGCTCCCCACCAGCGCAGCTGCTGGCCCTGCCGGCCCCAAGCTCCGTGCGTGCTGCGCTCCTTCCCGCAGAGACGACCCCCGGGGCATCCCCTCACTCATCACTGGGCACCCGCTCACTCGCTTCCACACCTTCCTGTAAGACCCCCAAACTCTCTCCTCCGAAAAGGACCCGAGCGGCTCCAGTCCAAAGCCACGGCCACCGTGCCCCGCCGTGTGACGGCGACCGCTCCAGATGTGTCCAGGGCAGCTCTGACGTCGGGCTACGTGGGCACGAGGTCCCACCTTCCCAGGGGCTCTGTGTGGCCCCGCCTCCCCGGGGACTGACGCTGGGGAAGGCAGGAAGCCTGGCGGGGGAGAGCGCGGCCACCCTGGGAGGGGCTCCCGCCGGCCTCCTCTGGGTCTGTGGGGGCCGGAGGCCAATAGAGGCCCAGCCGAGGCGGGACGGGAGGCGGCGGACGAGCCGGCAGACTCTCGCCCACCTCCCTCCCCGGCGTCGGCCAGCAGCCCCCCGGCAGCTCCGAAGCCGAGGCTCCCGACGAGCCGGCGATCGATAGCCACGCGCCCAGGAGCGGAGCGGCCGCCTTCCGGCTGGCCGGCAGTGCCTGATTAATAAAGCCCATCCTGCCCGTTTGCTTTCCCATCGATTTTGCTGTCCTCGACCCAAAGCACAAGTCAATACCCAGTTAGGTGTGGCACCCTAGGGGGGGAGGGGGGCCCGCTGTCTCCCCACCAGGCAGGAGCTTCCCCGTCAAGGATGAAGGGCCCCGGGGCCGCACGCGGGCACGCCCGGTGACACCCAGGTGCCCGAGACCGACAAGCTCTCTGAGGGCCGGCGCCCCACTAATAAACATCTCCGCATTTCCCGTGCCAAACAACAGAAACGAGAAGAGAAAACGAGCTTTTACAACATCATTACTTTCTCTTCTGCGATTTCTCCGCGGAGCCAAGACAGGGAAGCGTCTGCCCGGCTGTCTCCGTGTCAACACAGCAGCTCACTTGTTAATCTACCTCCTCCCCACCCCAGGCTCCAGGGCCCGGGGAGCTGACACTTGAGAAATGCCAGCTCTAAGCAGTTTATTTCCTCCTGAACTTTAACAACTAAGACAGAGATGACCTTTAGAAGGAAGGGCCAGTGCCTGTCGGACCCGTGGGAGCACGGCCCCGCCCCACCGCGGGAGGGGTGCTGGGCGGGGCGGAAGGGCCCCCAGGGCAGGCCGGCGTGGGGTCCCCAGGCGCGCCCGGACGACCACCCGCATCAGGGCTCCGGAGCGTGCCAGCACAGGACTGGGGGCCACGGAAGCCCGTCCTCGTTGGGGTCTTCAGACAGGAACCCACTCGCCGACACACAGTCCTTTCCAAACTTCCGGGTGATCACTGTGGGTCACCTTGCAGCCGGCCCGCCCCAGGCGGGTCTGAAGGAACGGTGCCGGCGAGGGCGGCGGGGTAACGGGGCAGTGTGCTGGGCACTCAGCCGTAATCCCGACACCGGACGAGACGACTTGAGAGCAAAAGTCTGGAAGTGTCTGAACAGAGCGTAGAAAAACAAAGGCCCGCTGCGATTACAAACACTTTTTCTTTTCTCAAATTCCAGCAGAACAGGAGCCAGGCCGACCATGAGGACGGACAGTCACCGCAGTTCTCGGGGCGGGGGCCGGGGGGGGGGAGGTTCGCCCACAACACCCAGAGGGCAGGGGCGACACCCGGGGAGCCCGTCGTCAGGGCACAGTAGAGAGGCCAGTCTCCAGGGTCACAGCGAGGGGCGCCCAGGGGTGGGGATGCTGCTGCTCACTCCTGCCGTGCAGTGGGCAGTTCACCTCACACCCCCACACCAGGCCACCGAGAGCGCCATCAGGGCAGGAAGGAAGGAGCCGGCAAACAGGGACCGAGGGCGTGACCTCGAGGAGGGGACCTGCCTGACGTGGCCCCGAGGTCCCGGCACGTGGTCTTGTCTCCCCCCGCACAGAGCCCACACCAGAAGCCCCAAACGCCCTGGCCAATGACCGGCCACACGCAGGGGGTCCCCACCCACCCCACTTCCACAGAAGGGGAGCGTCTTTCCAGCGAGCCTCACTCGCTTTCTCAGGCATTCACATTACAAAACCATCTGTTGAATAACTGACTCGCTTCTCATTGGGATAAAATTCACCGTTTTAACCACGTTAAACTGAACAATTCAGTGGTTTTCAGTATATTCACGACAGGGCCCAAACAGAACACGAATTCGAAAAGACTCTTTACCCCAAACAGAAGTCCCACTCCCCACAGCACCCACTAATCTCCTACGTGTGTGAGGATTCACCGGGTGTGGACGGTCCGCGTTCGGGGACCCCAACACGGCGGGGCCGTCTCTGCCTCTCCTGTCTCCACGTGAGCACCACGTGTCCGAGGTCCGTCCCGTCTGTCCGTACCAGGTGCGTCTGTGCCTCACCCCCGCGCGATGCCGCACCGACGGCTTACTGTGCTGTCTTCGGCCCACTCCCCGGCTTCCGTGAGCAGTAATGCTTAGCGTCTCCGATCCCCTGGGCACACACCTAGGGCGGCCACACTGGACGGACAGGACGCCACTTTCACCCCTCCGAGGACTCGGGCGACCGAGTCCCGCCACACGGCAGCATCTCGCTATGCCCTCTGTGCGGGCTCGGTTTCCCCACAGCCTCCACCAACGCTTGTTAGTGTTCGTTATTATTATTACTTTTTTACGTTAATACCACAAGGACCCTGCGTGCAACGGTACGTGACCGGTTTACTGTTACGAATGTTATACCGTCGTCTTCCTCGCCATCCCGGCGGGGGGAAGCGGGGCCTCACTGCTGTTTCAGTGCTCTTCACGGGACTGCTAGACGTTTGTACAGATGTCTACGTAAGTCCTTCGCCATTTGTTTTTGCGGCAAAATATACACGACATAAAATTTTAACCATTTCTAAGTGAACGGCTCAGGGGCACCGAGCACATTCACGCTACTGTGCAGCCGTTCTCACCATCTGTTTCCAGAAGGTTCTGTCTCTCCACACTGAGACTCTGTCCCCATTACACACGGACCCCTGGCCCCACTGTGCCCAAGGGTTTGATGACGTGACCCCCGGGACCTCATACTAACGGAATCACACGGTGTCTGCTCCTCCTGGTCTGGCTCATCCCACAGAGCATCCACCCCGTAGCCTGTACCAGAATTCTCTTCCTTTTCAAGGCTGAATGATATTCCCAAGTCCAGATGCAGCCCTTTATTTTAGTCCATCTACCTGCTGAAGGACGCGTGGGCCGCTTCCTGCCTCTACCTGCCCTGAACGCTGCTGCTCTGCTCCAGGCACACCGTCTTCCACGCCGCCCGCACCACATTATACCAACGGTTCCGGCCCCCGTACCTCCTTCGCCAACCCCTGCTGTTCTCTGGGTAACTGACCGCCGCTGTCCTCGCCTCCGTTCCCCTAGAGATTAGCGATGCACCTTCCCACGTCCCTTTGAGTCGTCTCTGCAGGAATGTCTATTCAGGCCCCTGTCCGTTTTCAAGCTCAGTTGCTCGTCTTTTGGGTGTTGAGCTGTGAGAATTCCTAACGCCTCCCGGGTGCCAGATCCTCACCAAACACACGATTTGCAAATATCTGCTCCCATTCTGAGCGCTGACTTTTCACTTCCTTAACAGCATCCTTTGATGCATTTACATTGTTAGTTTCAACAAAGCACTGTGTGCTTCTGGCATCTTCTTTAAGAAGCCCCTCCGGAGTTCAAGGTCACAAAGACTTAGGACAGTGATGCTTCTTCCAAGAGTTTACGGTTTCGGCTCCTGCATTCACAGCCGTGACCCGCCAGAACTGCCATCTGTGTGCGCGTGAAGTCTGAGCCCCGTGAGATGAGTTACGGAGGGATTCTTCCCCTTGTATGTTTGGGAACGCTTTGAGAAAGATCGGTGTGAGTTCCCTCTTGAAACGGAAGGCAGAATTCACCCGTGAGGCCACGTGGTTCCAGGACTTTCTCTGCTGGAAGTACTCTGGCTGCTGACTACGTCTATTTGTAGTTTCCACTCCTTTCCCGTCAGTTCTGGCACTTTGTGATCCTCTAGGACCTTGTCCGTTTCATCGAGTTTGAATAATGTGCTGGCGGACGACAGATACCTCACCGCATTCTCTCGTGGTCCCTTCCGGCTCCGTGAAGCCTGTAAGGATGTCCCCAACCCTCTCTCTCCTGGTTTTCCTGAGACTTCACACACGTGTGCTCCGGTGGTCCAGCTCAAAGTTTGTCCATTTTATTTTTCTTCTCAAATAAATAATGTTCTGTTGTTTTCTTCGGTTCTCTATTTATTTCATCCGTAATTTTATCACGTCCTTCCTTCTGCGGGCTATGGGTTTTCTCCCTCGGAGCACTGTTCGTGCTGCCTCCTGGCCGCGCTCTGCACCACGTGTGTGCCCAGTTAACCACATGGCTGTTCTCGTTTCCCGTGTCTCTTCTTCCACTCACGGGTATCAATGTGTGGTTTGCTGTCCACCCGTTTGTGACTTTTCTAAATTCCCCCGTCAATGACTTCTAATATCCATTCCACTGCGGTAGGAGAACATACTCTGTGAGACTCTGACCCTCTTAAATGAGACGCACTTGGTGACGTAACTTGTGATCCGCCCCACAGACACCGGTGAGGAGCGTCAGAGACGCCTCCGTGCCTCAATTTCCCGACCTACCAACAGGGCAGCAATCCCCACCTCAAGCCTCTTACACAAATCTGAGGAGAGGAAGCATTCGAGGGGAGTCTCAGGGGCAGCGGTGGGCACTCAGAAGAGCCCACAAGGCACCAGTAAGGAGTCTGTCCTCACACGCATGTGGCTCGTCACTGAGAGATACTCCCCAGACTGATGCCAGGGTGACACCGTGATCTGCCAGAGAGGTCGGACAGAACCTCACTGGCGGGGGCGCGAAAGACGCAGGAGGCCAGGCAGGAGCCCGCGCTCGTGTGCTCACGTGCCCACGGACAGCGGGCAGGGCTCCCGCGCTTCTGGGACCAGAGTGCGGGTGCCATCCTCGCTCGCCCCGTGTCCCACAGACCCTGACTGGGGGCCCCGTGGGGAAGGCTCCCTCCCGAGGAGCCCCCCTCCTGCATACACACCACCGGTGCCTTTCAGATGAGAGGGGCTCAGCAATCCCAAGGGCACGGGCGCCCAGCGAGCAAGCGGAGGAAGCAGGCCGGCAACAAAGAGAAGTGCTTTCCTTTACACAATTCCTTCACAGGAAACGGATCTCAAAGTGGCCATCTGCCTACTAGATTAGCATCCCAAAGCCACACAAGCACACAAGGAGGAGCGGCTGAGCCGAACTTCTTGAGGTAGAGAGGTCCCATTCACATGATAATAGCGGGAAGTGCTCAAGAAGCAGTTTGGGGAAGAAGCGCCCACCACAGCAGCAGCGCAAGGCAGGGGCCAAGCCACAGGGCAAGGACTGTGGGTGCCGGACCGCACCCTCCCCTCTCGGGCCCTCCTCCGGGGCCCGCCCAGGCCAGTCACTGAGGACAGAAGGTGGGGGCACCCTCGCCCGGTGACCACCTGCCTGGGGGGGACGGGGAAGTGACCTGCCGCAGCCTCGCGTCCAGGGCCTCTCCCTTCCCCGTGGGCCCTGCAGCTCTCCCCTCAGAGCCGCGTCCCAGGAAGGACTCTGACCAGCCCGGCCCTAGCCCAGCCCCGGCCCGGCGGAGCGAGACCCACATCCCCACGGCACCTCGGCAGGCCATGCGGCGGGTCCCCCCCTCCACCCCCGCCAGCCGGGGAGCTGCGGGAAGGGCAAGGTCGTGCGAGGCCCCCAATGCCTCGGAGGCGGCCTGCAAGACGTTCTGAAGGAATGAAGGGCAGACGTGGAGGCCAGGGCGCTCCGGGGCTGGGAGATGGAGGTGGGGGGGGGGGGGGGGCACGCGCCCGCCCCGCGTCCGCCCGCACGGGCCCAGGAAGCGCCAGGGCCAACACAGCTGCAGAGGAGCTGCCAGGCCCACAGCCCTCAGCACCGCAGTGTGGAACAGCCCGGAAAGGAGGAACAGCACCTGGAACACCACGCTGGAGGCAAAGGGTGGCGTCGGCTCTCTGGGGCCCGGGTGAGCGCTCCTCCGCCTCGTGCGCGTGCCCGGGTGAGCCAGCGCCTCCGTCGTGTCCAGTTCGCCGCAGGTGCACCACCCTGGATCCATCGGGAACGGCCCCAGGAGAAGGGAGTGGCTCTGGGGGACACCCTCCACTCGGCTTCCCGGTCCTGCCACGCCGGCAGGTGCCACAACAGCACCTGCCCCTGTTGCCCTCAGCGGCAGACGGATGGCCTGGCAGGGTGAGCAGACCAGAGGCAAAGGCATGTCCCTACATAACGGCCCCACGTGATGGGCCCCCACGTGATGGGCCCCACGTGACGGCGCCTTCGTGACGGCCTCCAAGGAAAAGAAATAAAGGAGCCTGCACCTCTCAAGACTGCCCACCACCACGGGGAGACACGGGGCCACCGTGGTCCCCGGGCAGAGGCCGGCAGCTCTCTGGCCAGGGCCACCCCGGTCGCTCGCATGGGGACCAGGGGGTGCCGGGCACCAAGTGGCCGAGAGACACAGAGGGAGGGGAGGAGGGCTCCACCGTAGTTCGGCAGAGCCTTCAAGGACGGGCTCGGCGGGCAGAGGTGGGGAAGACGGGGGAGGAGTGCAGCACGGCCTGAGAACGCCGTGCCTGTCAGGACGGAGCCAGATAGCTAAGCCGTGTCCTTGGTACAAACACACAACTGTCAGGAAAGGGTATTCTGTTCAGAAGTGAGCGTGTATTTTCAAGCCACTACGGTGAAGAGGAAGGTGACCACGACGGTGAGGACGGCGGCGACTGTCGGTGCCAGTACCGCACTGGCTGATGCGTAGCCGAGGGCTCCCGCGGGCTCCCGGCGGTCCCGGCAGGGAGGCGCCAGCAGCTGCCCCATAGGAAAATAAAGACAACGAGCCTGGGAAGGCTACGACTCGGACTCCGAATGGAGCAGAACCAAGACGGGCAATCAGGCGTGTCTGCGCCAACGCCCCCCGTCTCCCAGGCACGGTTCTGAGCAGGGAGTGGGGTTCCCGGGTCACGGGTTGGCTAGGACTGTCACGGTGTTGTACCGGATGGGAAAGGTTAGATGACGTAACGAAAGAAAACACCCCAATTTTTTTTTTTTAATGTTTTTTTTCAACGTTTATTTATTTTTGGGACAGAGAGAGACAGAGCATGAATGGGCGAGGGGCAGAGAGAGAGGGAGACACAGAATCGGAAACAGGCTCCAGGCTCCGAGCCATCAGCCCAGAGCCCGATGCGGGGCTCGAACTCCCGGACCGCGAGATCGTGAGATCGTGACCTGGCTGAAGTCGGACGCTCAACCGACTGCGCCACCCAGGCGCCCCGAAAACACCCCAATTAAAGCAACAAAAAAAGATGAAAGGAACAGTACAAAATCCATTTGAAGATAATCTTGTTTTTATATTTTATTTTACTTATTTTAAGAGAGAGGGCACGAGCAGGCAAGGAGCAGAGAGAGGGAGAGACAGAGAGAATCCCAAGCAGCTTGAACTCACGAACCCTGAGATCATGACCTGAGCAGAAATCAATGGCCAGATACTCAACTGACTGAGCCACCCAGGCGCCCCCGTTCAGAGATAACTTTAGGAGCGCCTGGGTGGCTCAGCCAGTTAAGCATTTGCCTTAGGCTCAGGTCGTGATCTCAAGGCTCAGAGCCCCGTGTCGGGCTCTGTGTGACAGCTCAGAGCCTGGAGCCTGCTTCAGATTCTGTCTCTCCCTCTGTGTGCTGCTCCCTCTCCCCTCCTTGTGCTCTGTCTCTGTCTCTCTCTCTCAAAAATAAACATTTAAAAAAATTAAAAAAAAAAACAAAGATAACCTTAAACATTAAGCAATTCTAAAGAAAACAAACCAACAGGCACGGTCTAGGACACAACATCGAAGAATCACCATCATTAAGAGATCGACTTCCCTGAATCAGCCCATATTTAAGGCAATACCAATTAAAACTCCATTTATGTGAAACGAGACAAACCAAACTTGAAGTTCACGGGAAGATATGAATAAGGGACCGCCCACCCGGCATGCAGACGCCACACGCGGCCACAGAAACTACAGCCAGGCCGCGCCATCCTCGTCAAAACAAGGACACGGGACTGAAAAGTCCAAATGGAGAGACCAGGATTGAGGAGAGGCTGGTTGTCCGCCGTTGTTCGGACAACTGGGAAGGGCTCTGGAGCGCGGTGCTCTGACCACAGGGCGGCCTTGAGGGTCAGAGGTTGCAGACGTAGGACAGAACCATGGAAGGAGACTGGAGGAAAACAGAATGTCCTTTCCACATTCGTTCAAACACAAAAACAAAACAGAAGCACTGAAAGAAAAGGCTGATGTACTCAACTAGGTAACAATTAAAAATTAATGTCTGCAGAAAATTTTCATAAGCAAATAGAGGGAAAATGTCAAACTGGGAAACCATATTTCCAGACAAAGGGCTGATTTCCTCAAGCTATTAAAAGCTCCTTTAAAAATTAATTTTTAAAAAGACAGAAACACGGATAAAGGTTGTGAGCAAATAGGGAGAAAAGTACGTAAGTCACATCTACGCGGAGGGCACTTCACGCAGGAAGGCCGATCGGCCAGCAAGCGCGTGAGACGGTGCCTGTTGTCAGGAAGGCGCACGCGAGCACCGGAGGGCAAGGGGGGGGGGGGGGGCTGGCGAGGAGGGGGCACGCGAGGGGCAAGCCGGCAGCTTCTCAAGCACGGTTCACGCCCGATCACTCCCCCGTCCTGTTCCGAGGGCGCGCTCGCCCACACCTGCACGGAAACGCCGCCCGCGGACCAAGGGAAGAGGGACGAGCACGCCGTGGCGGAGTCCCACCAGAACTGCACTGGGCGGTAAGGGGGGGACCCCTGCGGTGGGGCGGGCACTGACGAGGCGGGTGGGCGGGGAACCCCACCTTCGCGTCACGCGTGTGCTCGGAGGAACAGGCCAGGCTGCGGGACGGGCGCGGCATCTTACCGCGTGTCAATGACACCTCGAGAAAGCGCCACTGAAGATCCACGGCGACAAGCACGTTCGCCTAATGTCAGCAGCACGTCTGACTGCTCTGGCCAGGCCACGAGACGCGGACGCACTCCTAACACAGGACCGCCCCCCCACGCCCACCGGAGCCCTGTGGGGGTCACACTCCCACCCGGGAGGGCGGGCCCTGCCCCGTGGGGCTGCATCCGGCCGGGACCCCTGACGGGGAGGAAGGGAGGCCCCCGACACGCACCAAACCCAAAGGCAAGAGGAAGGGAGGTCAGGAAAGGGAAAGGGTCAGAAGCGGTACCGACACCGCGGCGCCTGGGTCACAGCCTCAGAATGAACACAGTCCCGGTCACGGTGCGAGTAGAGACAAGGGCCGCCAGACGAACCGCCCGGTCAGTGACCGAGGGCAGGACGAAGACAGGCCAGGAGATGGCTAGAGACAAACGCACACGGCGGCCGGCACCATCAACCCCTCCCCCCGAGGGGCCCCCCACAACCCTCAGCTGCCCTCAGGACAAAAGCGAAGTGGGCCAGGAACGGACAGCCCGGAGTCAAGGCAGGGAGCGGCCGGGACGCTGAGGTCACGGGCGAGCTAGAGCACGGGGCGGGAGACGAAACCAGACCACCAGAGTCTGAGACGAGTGGGGCCACGACGGTGGCCGTGCACCCGGAAACCAGACTTCCAGGTTCACCCCGGCCCTCCCTCTCCATGCCTACGGGTGGGGCGGGGGCGGCGCAAGGCGCCTTCAGGAGCTGGCACAGTGCGTGCCGGGGCCGTGTGTCTCAGCCCACAGCACCGGGCACAGGCGACCAGCCAGGCACGGGCACCCGAGCGCCAGCCGCCAAAAGCCACCCACTCGAGTCCCTCCTGCGCGGACCACAGGGCGCCGTCCCACAGCCTGGAACAGGTCCAAGTGCAGGGCCAGACGATTCCGCCCATCGAGGAGAAGGGTCTGTGGAAACGCTGTGACCGCGAGGCACAAACGAGCCGATCCGGAACAGGAAGCCGGCCGCCGGGGCGGGGACGCTGCGGACGCCCAGCAAGGGTGGGGAGCATGGCCACGCTGACGGCGTCGTCCCTGTTGCCGTGTGCACGTGAGCCTCTGACGGTACGGACACCGGCCGAGGTTCCGCGGCGCGTGGGGAACGGAGAAGGACTGCGGCTCCCGCCAGCCTCCCGCCGCGGCCGCAACAAACCGCGATTCCCGTGTGCCAAAACAGCGCAAACGGATTATGGGACGGGAAAACGTGCGTGCTTCGTCAACAGCAATCCACTTCTGAGACCTTCTCCCAAGGAAATGATCAGCAATGTAAACAAAGATTTGGGGATGTGTGTATCGGGCAGGGTGTCATTCAGAAAAACGGAAAAAGAGGGGCGCCTGGGTGGCGCAGTTGGTTAAGCGTCCGACTTCAGCCAGGTCACGATCTCGCGGTCCGTGAGTTCGAGCCCCGCGTCGGGCTCTGGGCGGATGGCTCGGAGCCTGGAGCCTGTTTCCGATTCTGTGTCTCCCTCTCTCTCTGCCCCTCCCCCGTTCATGCTCTGTCCGTCCCCCAAAAAATAAATAAAAACGTTGAAAAAAAAATTGAAAAAAAAATTTTAAAAAAAACGGAGAAAGAAAAAAAGGATCTACCGTAAGTTTGGCTGAGAAAGAGTGTTAACAAAGAAAGTCATTTACAGCCAAGAGTCAGGTTTTAAAAGACTACGTAACATGGAAAGTACTCACGTGAGGTTAAACGAAAGAAAAGGACCCAAACCAAACGGCACACGAAAGGACATCTTCCTAAACACGACATCAGGGAAACACCCACCGTACACGCACGCCAGAAGAATCTAAGCCAGCGGCACGGCCACACTGGTTTTACTGATGGGAGGATTGTGGGAAACCTTCATTCTCAGCTGTTCTCATTTTGTCGTGCTTTGTTTTTGTCAAATGTTGTAAATGACAATGTATTCCTTCTGTGATCAGAATCAAAAAAAGTTATTCAAGCAAAGTGCTGACATCGCTCTGGCCCGCCTCCTTCCTTCCAGGTGTGCAAACCTAACTCCCAGCATGTGGCAGATCGGCAACCAGCGGAAGAAATCGGCCCAGGGCCAGCCCCTCCGCCCCCTGCACGTCCACAACCAAGGGCACGGGCACCAGAAGACAGAGACGCTGGGCGCTGGCCAAAGGAAACCAGAATGAGGTAGCCAAGGAAAGCTCAGGAATGCTGAGCGGGTCTGCGGGTCCAGGGGGCTAGGGGTGGGCCCCCCAAGAAGAGCGCAGTCAGCTGGGAAGGGACAGAAATGTCAGGCCGTCCCAGGGACGAGAAAACGAGCGGAGAGGCGAGCGGCACACCCACCCTGCAGCCGGGCAGGTCCCACTGGGTGCCGTCTGGCACCTGCCCGACTGACCTCCCGGGAACCGGGACCCTGCTCGGTCCCTGCAGCCTGCAGACCGCGGAGTCGACGCCCCTCGGCCCTCCTCATCCAGCGGAAACGTCCGGCACCAGGGGCGAGGACCACTCTTCCCGCCTTCACCGTGGGGCTGACACCGCCCACGGCTGGCACCCCCACGTCTGCCGCACCCCTGCAGCAGCATGGATGAGTACCGCTGGGCGGGGCATGCGGCCTCGCTGCCTGGTGCCCCCCCACCCATCCGGTGCAGTTGTACCACGTGCCCACCAACCTCGGGCTTGGCCACTGCATCCTGCTTCGTATTCTGCTGAGGAAACGGGGGCAGCCACGTCTTCCCTCCCCTGCGCCCACTCTCTGCATCACTTCCTGCCGGCCACATCCCCACCAGGACAGACCCCGATGCCACCGCCTGTCGGCAGGGACACGCTCAGTTCCAGCACGGCCCCTCGCCAGGCCGTCCCTCTCTACACGCATCCACAAACAAGCCGGTGCACCCCGCGGGCACCGCGTCGACTGGCCCCCTCCCGATGCAGAGACCACGCAGGCCGCCTGGCTCCGCTCTGCCCACGCTCTCACAGGCTTCCCCCGCGGCCCCACAGAACCCGCTGCTGTCCCGGCCACCACGAACTCCACACTGCGAACTTCCAAATGGTCGTCTTACCTGGTCGACCTGTGGCAGCCACTCACTGGTCACCCCTGCTCTGTGACACGCCCTCGTCCACGGTTTCCAGAATCCCCCACAGTCCAGCCTCTTTCACGTGTCTGTCCTCCTCCCAGCCTCTTCCTCCTCTGTCTATGCTCGTCAGAAGGAAACGGGTGGACGGAAAAACTAAGCAACTCAGGGAGCAGCCCCATACGCGTACAGCCAACGTGTATAGATGATGACAACAGTCCAGCAGGGAACAATGACCAGGTCAACCGACTGCCCGCCTGGAAACCGGGCCACATGCCTCAGGAGGACAGCAGACCCAAATGTGAAAGGCAACATTATACAGCTTTTTCCAATACACACAGAACATTTTTCTAAGCAGCCAAAGGTTTCTTTACAAGACACAAGAAGATGTCACGGCACAGGAAAAACCTGATGAACGGGGCTTGATGAGGACATGTGTGTGCCACGTGTAAACACACGCAGGGGATCTGAGCTCCTGTGGGTCCCTAAGTATACAGCGAACGACACGAAAGAGAAGCGGGCACAAGGACACAGTGGTGCCTGCCGCCGGGACGGTGGGGAGACAGGAAGCAAGTGGGGCCCCCAAACAACAGCACAGGGACCACAGACTGATGCCACGGCTCAGTCACCCCCCAGCCCCGAGCACGGCACCCTCACCAGCACACCCAAGCTGAGAACCCCCAAACGCCCGCCAAAGGCAGAGCGGTTTAAAACCCAGGGACCATCACGGAGCGGTGACAACAGGCATGTCGGACACGTACACGTTCCATGCGTGACTCTCACGCTGCACATCAGTGCAGGACCACACACATGCCTATCCATGCAACCCCGCCTGCATAATGCTGAAAACAGGCAAGACCCGTCTCCAGTGCCGGAAGCCAGGCTGGCGATTTCCAGAAACAGGACAGAGGACTGGAAAGGGCAGGAGATGGCTTTGGGGACCAGAGACCTCCTGCCTTTTTTTTTTTAATGTTTGTTTATTTTTGATGGAGGGGGGGTGGAGGGGAGGAAGGGAGACACAGAATCGGAAGCAGGCTCCAGGCTCTGATCTGTCAGCACAGAGCCCAACGCGGGGCTTGAACCCACAAACAAGGAGATCGTGACCTGAGCCGAAGTGACGCCCAGCCGACTGAGCCGCCAGGCACAGTGACGTCCTGCTGGGAGCTCGTTACACTGCTCACCGATAATGTGTGCGTTTCTTAAACACGCTACGGTTTTTTTTTTTAAGTTAGGAAAACAAAGTTAATGCCTCAAAGTGGAAAATCATTTAAAAAAATTATTTTTTTTTTCTTAAAAGAGAACTGTTTTGTACCTCTCCTACGTGCGCCCCTCCTTCAACTGCAGGGTGCGCGGGTCCACGCGCCGCCGGAGACAGACGGGGATCAGCTGCAGCCCGAGGCCGCCCTCCCTTGCAGAAGCAAAGACAACATGATGATGACTGACGGGGGAGATGTGGACAGCACTGGTCGTCGCCACAAAAACCAGACGGAACGGACGAAGGGCCGGGAGGCCTGGCAGGGCGAGGACGCGGGTTCCAGGGCACCACCGTCAAGCCTGCCTGAACGGTACGCGAGGATGCGCACACGCACCCAGGCCGGGCCGGCGTGGCCAGGACGTTACGAAGCGCCCCGGGAGGGGAGCGAGGAGGAGGACCTGTGCGAAAGCCGTGGCGCCCATGGTCAGGCTGTACGCACGGCACAGGCCGGGCCAGCGCCCGGTAAGGCGGGGCGGGGTCTTCTCTCAGGAGGGCTGTGGTTTCCTGAGGAGAGGGGAGAGGGTGTCAGTGGCAAGGGCCTGGTGGGGGTGCCAAACCTCAGGGCCACCTACATCTAACTGCCCCAAGGGAGTGCACACCCGACTGTGACATCACCTTGGAGGACGCAGAAACGAGGAGGCAGCTGCCACTCACGACAAGCGTGCGGCCCCAGGACGGCCTCCAAGACGCTGGGGTCCTCGATGGCCAAAACGAGGACTCCCAGAAAGTAAAGAAAGCGGCTTCCTGTGCGGCAGGCAGGGGGCAAACCCAGTCCCTCTCGAGCGCGTGAGCCGTGGCCGTCCACCCCCCCAGCGTCCCCACCTGTGGACAAATGCGTGAGATCTGATCCCCAGGCACCTGCAACCCCCTGGCTACATGTGAACTCGGGCTCCGGTTTTCCCTCCCCTGAGCCGTGTCTTCTACTGCGTGCTCTGCACAACGTTTTGCATTTTGCAATCTTCTGCTGCCCCGTTGCGTCTCCTGGGGATCCCAAGGGCACTAGTCACCACTGCCGCTTCTTGCTTTGCTACATGCAGGAGGCAGGGGGGAGTGACAGCGACGTCACAGACTACAGAAGGGCTAAGACCGGGGTCAGGCGATGCGGCCTCCGCTGCAGAGGGCCGCGGCCGCCGGGAGAACCTTCCGGTGTCTGTTTAAGGCAGACCAGTTGACTCGAGCCCCTCCAAGGAACACAACGGCGGAGGCCAGGGCACAGGCTGGCCCAGGCTGCGCCCGCCCAGCCCCTCCGTGCCCAGGGCTGGGCCGTGCACACAGAGTCGTGGTAACGCACGTGGGTCAGAACACGGGCTCCAGCCCCTTCCCAACTCCCACCCATCACCAACCCTGACTGGCTGCATGACTCTGGGCACGGGGCTTTCCATCCGAGCCTCTGTCTCCTCGGCCCCCTTATGGGGGTCCCCCGGTTGACTGCTGGAAACAAGACCGGCTGTGCGGACCAGGCCCGACCAGCCACAGCAGTGATCACTGGTACAGGAACTCCTACTCCCCAACCCCATTGTGGACCAGCCACACGGTCCCAGGGGCTGTGCCAGGCGGGGCGGCAACACGAGGCCGCACCGGGCACGCAGTGCCTCTAGGGACAAAGTCAGATGGGACTGAGTCCAAGCGTGGTCTCTGACGAGGACCCAGGGGAGCCCATGGCACAACAGTCCCCGGGCCGCACAGCTCTGCCTCCTCGGAGTCACCCTTGGTCTGAAAGTCCACTCCAGCAGCGTCAACTCAGAAGACCCCGGCACGGCCTCGCGGGTTTGGGATGACGAGCGCGGCCGGCCTTCACGAGAAGCCCCACGGCATGACCTCGTCAGTCAGGCTCTACCCACTGAAGGTGCTCGGTGAACACCGGTCTACCCTAACCTAACCCTGACACGCGAGCCCGTCCAGGGAGAACACTCGGGGCCAGGGCCGCAGGGAGGGAGGCTGAGACCAAGGCGTGGCGCTCAGCCCGGGCCCGACCTAAGCCGGCTGCGTACAGCGGCCGTGGCCCCGGCACAGGAGGGGGCCGGTCACACGGCAGCAGGCCATCGTGGGTGCGCGGTCCTGCCCGGCTCGTGCAAAGAGGGGACGGGGACACGGAAGAACGCACCACGTGCAGCGGTGCAGACTCGTGCGTGTCCCGCAGAGCTCCAGGCCCTGGGAATGAGGACACGCGGGCCAAGAGAGCCGCACCACCTTCCCGAGCGGCTACACGGACGGCAGGCCCGGAGGCCGCAATGGAGATGGTGCACTGGGGGGACCACACGGTTGGGGCCGGGCAGGACTACGGAAACAAGGCACCCGGAGCTCAGCAAGTTCAAGTCGGGGTCAGGGTGACTTTCCCACCCCGGCCTGAGGTGCCTCCCGCCCACAGCACAGCTGGGAACACGGGCCACGTCCCCACGGAGCTCGCCAGCAAGGGCGGCCTCCCCACGGAGGCTGGGGCTGCCTCGGCCTCATCAGTATTCAGCAGCACTCGGCTCCCCTCTCTCGCCTCCTTTTGTGCTGCAGAGATAAGTAGCATTTCTCATCTCTGCCATCTCCCAGCTGCAAATATTCAAGACTTCCTTTCTTTTTACTTAAAAAGTAAAATCTCATTTTAGATTTGCAAGCCAGACAGCTACCCGTCCTCACTGCACTAATAACGCACCACCCAGAGGCCAGGCAGGAGCGCAGAGTGGAGAGCGCATCCGGGGGAAAGTATCACAGCACCGGGAACCCGAGCCAGAAGAAGACCTTCACAACCCACCAGACACGTTCAAGGCTCCCCTGACTTGCCTCGAGATGGGAACCGGCTCGGCCAGCACGTCCTGTCCGGCCCAGGGTGCCTCGACCAGGACTGGCTGGGAAAGCGGGAGCAAGCCAACAAACCCCCCCTGAGCAAGGCCAGGGTCCTCGCTGACTCCCCCAGCCCCGTGCGAGAGAGCAGCAGGGCCTTGGCCTCCGGCTTCTTTGGCGGGGATGAGACACTGAAGACAAGGGCTCAGCCAAACACTCCCGAGAAGGAAGCGCCTGCTTCCGGACGGCGACAACAGCCGCCGGGCCTGGCCGGCACCCGGGGTCCTGCACCAGGACCCGGCCCGAGCGGCAGGCAGGAGGCAGGCCTGAGCCCTCCCTGCATCCTGGCGACCACTGCTGCCATGCTAGCATCTTCAGGAGCCGGGGCGGCCCGGAGGGGCTAGAGGACGGATCGGGGGGCGGCTCCCCGCCCGCAGTGAGCCCCCGGGGTTTACGAGGGGCCCACGCGGGAGGGGCTCCCGCCGTCAGAGCAGGAGCCCGCAAGCGTCTTTCCCACAAGCTCACCTTCGGTCTGCAGACACGCCTGACAGGTTGACACGCTGTTAAAATTTTACCATTTACGTAACAGCTCAGTTATTAACAGAGCCTCATTTGCACGTGTCAGAGGAAGAGAAAAATCACCTAATTAACCATTTTCCCCATCAGCAAAAGGAAGGGAGTCGTGCTGCCAATTTGTTTCCAACTCCTCTCTCCCACCCTCGGAATTCGCTCCCTTTAATCAGAGAAGATTTACAGTCCTCTGCCGTCAGGGACTGAGAAGGCTCCCCTTCCAATTACGGGTGTCTTAAGTAGCCAACTTGAATGGTGTCCTTCGAAGCACGGAAGCCCGCCACCAAGGGGAGACCCGCATCCACCGTGTCCAGCAGACGCAGACGGCTCTGCCCCTGAAGGACCGTCCACGCTGGGGGCCGCTCGAAGGCCAGACAGCTCCCGGCCGCGTGCAGGGAGACAAGGAAGAACACGGACGGCCTTCCCCATCAGCCCGCCCAGGGGAGCAAATGTTCCGATGCTGCTCTGCCGGGCCACGCGGCCCCAAGCCAGCACGGCGCCTGACGGCTCGATGGCAGCAGGAAAGAGGGGCACCTCCCCAGCATGGGGCAGGCAGCAGAGGGAGCCCGGAAGGCCCCGTTCACCCGGAGCCTTACACCTCCAACGTGGTCCTCTCAGGGCCTCGGACTCCTCTTCTGGAACACAGGACACAAGACAGAATCGCCAAGGGGAGTGAGGACAACACCGCGGGGTCACACTCCAGGCCCCACGTGCACAGCCACCAGGAACCCAGCGTTGCAGGCTTGGCCCTTGGCCACACCTGGTTCTCCCCTGCCCTCCCCTCCCCTGGTTCTCCCCCGGCGCCCTCGGCCAGAGACCCCTCCACACGTGGATTAAGTCTTACTCAACGTCAAGGTCACCCGCTTCCTTGGGGGGGGGGGGTGGGGAACACCCCTGACAACCCCCACCCGGCCTAGGCGGGCCCCCTGCCAGCCTGCATGGTGTTCCAGGCTAGTCCCCCTCAGCACTGGTACAGCGAGTGGCTCCCCGCCGATCACCAACTCCGGAAGGGCACAGACACGCCGCTCGAGCATATGGTGCTCGGAAGCGCTCAGTGACCATGCTCCTGAATGACGATAAACGGAGGACGACGCGAGGGACGGGGAAGAAGAAACAAAGCTCACCGGACACCTCCCTCCCGCGTCCATCGGACACAGGTGGGGTTCCCGGTGATCAGACAACAGACGCCACAAGGAGCCCCCAGGGAGAGCCCACCACCCAGTGCACGCGGAGGCTCAGAATGAGCACAGCGGCTCCGGTACGTTCTCAGGAGCCGCAAACCACCTACGCCCCCAGCGGACTGTGGGTCAGGAAAAGACATGGAGGTGCAGGGAGGGCACAGCCCTCAACGCCGCACAGCAGACCAAACCACACGACGAGGAGTCCCCCAGCGTCCCGGGACAGGCTGACAGTCACACAACGGCGTCCCGGACTCTGGGGACGTGGTGGGGAGGGCACGGGACAGGGGAGCCACCGTGCACTGAGTCCTCATCACAAGCTGCAAGACAGCCCCCCAGGCATGGGAGGAAAGGCCCCCAAGAACAAGCAGAGAAGGACACATGTAGCCAGTGTCTGAAAGCCGCCGGGCAGGAGGAGACGACGTGAGTCCTTCGGCTGCGCGAGCAGAAGCATCTCCAGTCAGATGGGTAAAGACCGGAGCCCTCCAGCCCGACCGCTCAACAGGCAGTATGTCACTCAAGTCACTGACGCGGGCCAGGCCGGAGGAGGAGGAGCAGGTGACAGCAGGCCCCTCCCGGCCCTCTCCAAGGGGAGCCGTCACCGACTGGAGGACAGACCAGGACGCGCGCGGTGCGGCCCGCGGAGACCGCCGCGTTAGACCTGAGGCCACGCGTCACACACACCGCTGCCTGCGGGAGGCGGCCCTCCCCGGGGAGGGGCCGGGGCTCGCACTAGGAAGGATGAGATGTCGGCGGCAAGGAGGGCCACGCGACACGCTTTCGTGGAGCCGGTTCCCCTTAAGCCAGCTCTTTGGTTTAAATGAATTTACTCCTCATTAAATTCTTCACCTGAAAACACAGCCGTTTGATACTCACATGCTTCATTCTGACACCGAGGGCCTTCTGTGGGGAAGACAGAGCCACCAAATCCCACCGTAATTATCCCAACACAGGTGAGCCTGCGTTGGCGCGGCACACAAATCACCCAGCCCCGCCGTGGGGCCTCGGGCGGCCCGCCTCCACCACCCACGCAGGGTGCAAACGGCAAGCTCAGGGGCCCCCCCCGAGCCCGGTGTCCGCGTAGTCCTAAAATGCCACCCAGAGGACTCCTCCTGGAGCACAGGTAGGGGACAGCCCGCCTCCGGCACAGAAACACGAGGAGACTCAGTCTGTCTGCAGCCACCAGAAGGATCCTGCCTGTCCAGGCCGGACGCTGGAACAAGGGAGGGACCCGCCACTTTCACAAAGCCGTCGGTTCTGAGACTTACTGCCACCATAGCCCCGGGCGGCTCCTCCCTGAGAGTACGACACGGGCCCATCTCGGGGCTTGTCCCGTGCGAACAAGGAGGGTGCTCCCCGGTGCCAGGCGGTAAGTACCGTGAAGAAGACGAGAGCACAGGGGCCAACCTAACCAAGTGGGGACAGAAGGCAGTGCCAGGGGGCCAGCCAGGCACAGGGACAAAACAGGGCGTGGTGAGCGTAGAGGGCCTCGGCGAGCTCAGGGAGCACCGGGGGGCCAGCAGGTGGGCCCCCCAGGTCAGAGCAGGGCTCAGATGCCACAGAGAGTAAGGGCCCCTCCGGAGAAGGGGTGTGGGGACAAGAGCAGCAGTGGGGGGGCAGTTCTGCTGACGGGACGGGGTTCAGGCCAAGCAGGGTAGCCCTGAGGCCGCTACGTCACCCTGACGAGGCGGAGTCCAGACAGGGTGAAGCCCTTTCTCCCCACAACCCCCTGGCTCCCCCAGGCAGCGGCCTGTCCCTCTCGACAAGGCAGGACCCGGACCTCCCAGTCGCACTCCAGAGAGACACAACCCTCCAGACAGGGTCTCAAGAGCAGCCCGCCTCAGCAGCGAAGGCGCCCGGCCCGCGTCAACACCCAAGACCCGCACTCCCACCCAGCCCCACTGGCCCCGGCTCGGCCCCGTGGGGTCAGAGACCCTCTCTCCTCCCGTCCCGCACCCCGAACACGGGAGAGGACACACGGTCCGGGAAAGGCCCTCCCCCCCGCCCCCAACTAGCACAGACGCCGCAGGACCCCGGAGTGGACCCCTGCCCTGCACGGGAGGCCCACGGGAGCTCCGGAGCGAGCCGACAAGGCGGCCACCGCCCGTAGCTCTGCCGACACGCCAACCGCCTCCCCTCTGCCTGCCTTAGCTCTGAAGCAGCCGGCAGCCGGTGTGGGTGCTGGAGCGGTACCCTCGGGTGGGACGCAGGACAAGCCCAGGCCGCTCCCTCTGTGGGCTCTACGAGGGGTTCCCTGGAAAAACACGTCACTTGGGCCCGGCAGCCCCGCGTCCGCCTGTCCATCCGTTCTCTTTCCATCCCCAGAGGTGTCGGCTCACCTAGGCTCTCCCCATGGGCAGTGCTGTCTTAGTCTCCCTCCCATGCCTCAGGGCGCCACACACGTGCGGCTGGCCCCTGCCCAGCTGTGCCTGGGCCCTGGAGGCCAGCGCTCGGGCCTAGCGTAAGCCCTGTGGATAGAGCGCTCCGCTCCTCTGTCAGGGAAGCCGAGGGACAGGCAGACACAGGGCGCAGGACACGCCTTCCCAAGAAAACCCCTCCTCCTCAGCCCCCCCCCGGCCCCCCGCCCCCAGACGGCAGGAGGCCTGCCACCTCAGTTGCAATGTGGAAGCATCTGTTTGCAGCCTGTAAGAGAAAAGCCTCGAGTTACTCCCATCTGGGGGTTGACAAAGCGCCGTGGGTGACCCCACACTGCCAGACGGACGTGGCCCACGAGCCCCCTAAGCCAAGGCCCGGCTCTGATCCCGCCAGGGAGTGAGCCGCCAGCCCCCGCCCCGAGAGGGTGCTGCCGTGGAGACCCCCAGGCCGGCCCACACCAGCTGTGTATGGGACGCGTGGAGACGCGTGGGGACCGGAACTGAAGCGAGCCAGCCAAGGACCGCCACAGTGAATCCTCAAAGGGGTCGGCGCAGGGGCCCTGCGGAGGACAGGCGCTCCACGCAAAGGCCATCGCTGCTCAGCGCCCAGCAGCCCGGGCGCCCCAAACCCTGGCGGCTGGAGGAAACTATGGTGAAGCAGGGCACCAGGGGCCCGGCGCTGCGCCACGGCCGCGGGCCGGTCCCCAACGAGGCTCCAGCAGGCCCTGGGCAGTCGGGGTCAGTCAGACCCCGCTGCGGGGTGGGTGGAGGCAGACAGGAGGCCAGGGGGCTCCCTGCTCCCCGCGGGGGCCTTGGCGACTCCCCGGGTCCGCCTTCCTGGAGAGAGTAACCGGCCCTCCGCTTTTCTCATCTTTCCACGGCTGCCCTTCGCCGTGGCCAAGGCGCTGGGACTGGGGCCGCTCTCCCCTCCCCACCCTCTGGGCTCTGCCCACCCTGCGGGGGACCCTCGGCTGTGAGTGCCGCTGGCTCACTGCTTCCTTGTCTCCCCACGGAGGGGCCAGCGCCCCAGACCTGCCCTGCTCGCTGCCCGAGACAAGCGCGGGTCAGACAGCTGACGCGCCACGCCATTCTCACCCTCGGCACCAGCTCGGTTCCGTCTCAGGACGAGACTCAGGGAGGTACAGGCGCCAGCGCCAGGAAGCGCTCCCACTTGAAACCGCCAGAGGGCTGGGCTGTCGCAGCTGGGGAGCCACGGCGCAGAGCCACGGCAGCTCCTCCACGGGCGCCGGGAACCCACTGGACGGCCCGGCGCTCTGCTGTCTGGGGCTCTCCACCCACCCCAGACCGGGACGCGGTCGAGGGTCCCCGCGGCCTTCGGGCTGCGTCCACGGGCAACACCCAGGGCCCAGCACCACGGAGGAGCCGGCCCCGCGGCGAGCGGGGGACACGGCGCCCTTCAAGAGGCCCTGTCCGGCCACCTGCAGCACAGGGGACAAGGCTCCCTTCCAGGTGTTCAGATTACACCTATTTTAAAACCTGCTGACCAAAAACCCCAAAATGGATCACTTTT